>NC_053395.1:159909613-161109613 GCF_905171765.1 Bufo bufo
CGCAGTGCATCTGCGCCCAAGTAAGTAATGGCATTGTTAATTGCCTGGTCCATCATCTGGGACTGCATTAATTCTGCTTCCTTCTCATAGGCCAAATTCATGTCAAACGGCAAATCTGGATAACCAAACCTTATAAGCTTTTCACCTGCAAACAAAAAAAAAGGAAAGAAAAAAAAACCTGTTAGTATCAAATTTGATATAGGATGTCAGGCCTACATGAAGGTTGCTAATACTACTATTGTGTTAAGCTGTCCAATCAATTGCAAGGGTCAAAAAATACACTGCCCATATCCATTCATGCTGAACCCAATGTGGCGAAGATGACTGTTGATATTAAGGTTTTATTGTCCAAAAGCATGAAAAGATCATTAAGGTCTGAAATATGTTGGTCAAGACGAACATATAAACTCCAACACGCAGATTTCTAGTATCCTGTCCTGATCTAAAATGGACAATCTTCAGTATTGTGTAGTTAAAGGTGGAATAATAGGAAATGTTAAACCAGCCATACACATGAGATAGGTATTGGCTTGTTTGGGCAAGAGCCATTTCTCCTGACACCACAGACATGATGGAGAGGGGAAAATCTCCCTCAGAAACAAAAAAGGGTATCCTGGGAACTTAAACTGGCCCTAGAAAAAAATAAATAAAAGTGGCCCCATGTTGTAGGTGTCTCCACACTGACAGAAGTAGTCAGGGCCAACAGAAGTAGTCAGGGCCAGCAGTACCAAAGTGCAGCACAAAACACCACCCCAGCAGCACAAAATACCACAGTGCAGAACAAAATACTGCAGCCTCCGCCACAGTATTCAAATGTATCACATTCCTGAGGATGGTGATGCATTTGAATGCAGGAGTACACCTGAAGCCACCAGCCAGGTGCATGAGTACCTAATGCTCTTAGCTTTAATTAATGCTGAGAGCATCAGATCATTATGTAGCCGACAGGTGGCTGTGAGGAGGGATTGGTTGACCATTGTCTTCAACAGATACCTGAATCTTCCAAAAACCTACACTAGAAAATTCGTCCAGAGTGGGATACGTGTCTATGAGCTGAGCCCATTAGGTATTAGAGAAACCCTTCTAAAATAGTCCACAAGTTGTGTGTGGTATTACAACATTCACTCGGGGCTGAGCTGCAATACTACACAACCCAGGGCCAGATGCGCCATTCTTTTTAGAAAAAAAAAAAGCAGCCATGTTTTTCTAATCCTGGAAAACCCCTTTAAGGGTCCATTCACACGTCTGTAAAATGTGTCCACACCCGTTCCGCAATTATCCGGAACGGGTGCGGACCAATTCATTCTCTATGGGGCAGGAATGGATGGTGCTGTCCGCATCCGCATTTCCAGAGCGCAGCCTGGAACTTCCGGTCCGCGGCTCCGGAAAAAAATAGAACATGTCCTATTCTTGTCCGCAATTGCGGACGAGAATAGGCAGTTCTATGGGGGTGCCGGCCGGGTGTATTGCGGACCCGCAATACACTACGTACGTGTGAATGGACCCTAACTTAGATACATTTTACTGTAATATGGGATTATTGATAGAAGATTTTAATAATACAATTACTAAATATAACAGAAGTGCAATGCTGGCTTGTTGAACATTAGATCTACCCTGTTAAGTCTGCACACAGGGACTTTCCCATCTCGTGCAGTGAAACGTTCTAGTCTTCATGTTTTGGACGTGTTTAAAATGGATGTCATTTCCTTTCATAGGAAACAGTGGTTTACTAACACCAAATATTCTCATTCTAGAATTTGTAGGGGGGAGCAATACTGACACTAATTCTCTTAGTGAAGAACCGTCTCATGCACTAAAATAATTATGGCTAAATGTTAATGTAAACTGGACTTTTCTGTTTTGAAATAAAAAAAATGAAAGTTTTAAAAATAATAGTAACTAGCCGACACTGGCAAGCATAGCCTGTACCTTAGGAGGTCTGTGACAAGGAGGTAGAGCGGTATGAGAACTTTAGAAAGCAGACTGCCATTTTGTGTGCCGTCTGGATCCGTATGTAAGTTCCGCCATTCCTCAAAAAAGATAGAACATATCCTATTCTTGTTGGTGTTGTGGATAAGAATGGGCTTTTTTTAGCATAGGGGGGGACATTCAGAATGAGAAAAAGCGGGACGTACAAGTTTGGGATTTGTGTTTTGTGCGTCTGCAATTTGCGGACTGCAAAACTGATGCGGTCGTGAACATGAGGCATTACTGGAATACACCTGCAAGTGCACCTGTCTTCTGTTCCTAAAATAATGACACTGCATAAATATAAACTCTACACAAAGGGGCAGATTTACTAATAGTGTCTAAGACTTAGACAGTGTAGATGTAGACTAGACAGTCTAAAGATGCGTCAGATTTATCACAGTGGCTAATCCTGGATGATAAATCTGATGCATCTTAATACTTGGTCTATAAGTTTATACCACCAATTAGTTGACTTCCTTTGTGCCAAAGTTCTGGAGTATAGTGTACAATTTAAGCCATTCCCCTTTTCTCAAACCACACCCATTTCCCAGTAAGCCACACCTACTTGCAGAGTGAGGCACAAAAAGTGCAGAAGACCTGAACGCCAAAACTCTGACCCATTTTTATTAGTAAATCTGCCCCATTGGAATATCTAGCAGGGAACTTCAGATTCCCTTTACTTTTGTATGCCGGTACAGGCAGCCATTTAAAGCAGTCTGCCTTCATTACATTCCGTGCAGATATAGGAGAACATTATTTCAGAACAGGAGTGGTCGGAAATGTGTTAAAGAGAATTTAAACTGGTCATATATTAGTAAATCAGAATTTAGATATGACATATTGGTTGGAGCTTTTGAAGGAACTTGAAAAAACAAAACGGACTACCAACCTTCATTTTTTCAGTACATTCAGCCAATAGCTAAGTGACAATTTTATAATTAATAGCTTAAAAAAAAATAAAGTGACAACCAATATGGCACTGCTTGTTGTCAATCTTGCAAATATAGCTTCGGCATTTAAAAGAAAAAATGCCATCATTTGTGTAGGTAAAAAAACAACATAATTATCTAATACAGAAACTTCTGATGTACAAATATATGAAATGTTTGGGCTTTGGGTGGGAATAAAGGGGTTGTCCAGGAACACATATAAAGGGGTTGTCGAGGAATTTAATAGTGATGACCTATTCTTAGGATAGGTTATCAGTATCTAATCAGTGGGGTCCAAATCTCATCAACCCCGTCAATCAGCTGTTGGAAGGAGCCACATGCACTTGGGCGCACGCTATGGCCTCTTCCTCTGCCTGTGAGGTCATGTCAATTGGTCCCATGGGCCTTTCTGCAGCTCAGACCCAAACCAAGCACAGCAGCTATGGGGAGGTTGGGAGTCAGACGACCCTTAATGATCTGTTACTGATGACCTGGCATAAGGATTGTACATCAATATGGACAGCTCTTATAAGATGATGTCACTATGTGATGTCATGAGCAGCAACTGTGATCTGAACTCTCAGTTTGACAGAAGCTGCATACAGTAGGAAATAACTAAAAAAAAATGCTGTCAACTATACTGGTCATGTATTGCCTGGGACATTACAGCTGCATATAGAATGCCATCAAATGTACATTACAGACTAAGTAAAGAAAGCAGATGCTTACCCACAAACTTCTGTGGGGTGGAGCTCTTACGCTTCCCCATGGTGCTGGCAAGTCTCTCTATAACAGCTGGTCTTTCAAAGGGCATCAGAGACATGCTGTTTTCCATCAGGATCTCTGGATTCTTACACTCCTCCAAAGGAGATGCTACATGGAACCAAAATGTCACATCAGAATCACTAGCCAGCACGCCACATCCAAGCAAGACACCACTATCGATCAATGAAGCTACTATCTGTTAAAAGAGACCTTTGACAACCATTAGTAAGATGGACAACAGTGTCCAAACCTTCTGGCTACTAGAACTCTGCGTGTAGGAGATTATGGAGTGTGCAGGTCAGGACCCTCAAGACCCTTTTAAAATAGTAGACGAGCTTTCACATTTTTACCATCTAAATTGAAACTACACAAAAGAAAAAGAAGCAGATAAACATTTCTATTTGAGGTCCTTCGTAGAAGAATACTTGGCCTTGTTTTGCCGGTCTTGCAATCCAAGACTGACTACTATTATGGGACTGACTACCTCATTTACCACCCGGAACATTTAGAAGGTAAACAAGGGAATATTTTCCGGTGGCTTCCATGCAGCCCATGCTGTAGTACGTGACCCACAGTCAACAGGCAAAAAGAGCAAATGCAGGGAATTCGATATCCGAGGCATTCCTTATGTAGGTTATGCCCCAGTCACTACACAACCTCAAATCGAAATTTATAGTTCAATGTGTTAGAATTGTGGTTGACCTATGAGCTGCAGTGTTTTTTTTTATTATTGTGTTGCATCTTTTAAAGGTGTCCTTATTGGAAACAAATTAATAATCAAGTGTATAGCTGGCTAACTTTCACTGAAAGGCGTCACATGCTCTTCTAATGTAACCCGGTCACTACAAGAAGAACACGATTATGGGGTGGCCATCTTGCCTGAGCTGCTGTTAACAGCCACCATGGGCCAGAAACACAATGGACAGGAGCAGACCTCACTGACTTCTATGGGAGAGTTTTTTAGGCATGCTCTGCGACCTGTGCAGAGGTGAGGAGGGAGTAGACAAGCTGTGATATTGCCTATTGTGAAAGGTGGATGCTGTGCAATCTATATGTGTGATATCTTGCCATTCTAATCCTGCCTGTAATGATAAGGAGATGACTGCTGAAAAATCATCTATACAGACAATGAAGTGGTGCCTATTATCAGGCTTAGTGTCCAGTGTGAAAACTGCAGGATTTAATATATATATATTTTTTATATACTGTATATAGTGACATGGAAAATTAAAAATAACCAACAAAAATGAAAGAATAGGTCATTGTCTGATGACACATTCCCTTTAAAGGGCCCGTGCTACAATAATACTAGCCTATGGACATGCATGGCGCCATTTCCAGAAAAATGTGCAGACCTTTTTCCCAATCTCAGCAAAACTCCTTTAAACCCCATTGTGTGTCCTGTAGTGTAAAGTTGCCGTTATTAGAGCAGATACCCGGCACAAATAACTAGATATGGATATTTGCCTACTTACCACCATGAGACCCCGCTCCCTGGCCTCTCTCCATCCCCACATTTTGCAGGTAATTATGACAGCGTTCTTTATGTTCTTCCAGGGAGCTGCGCTGCTTGTAGCTCCGGCCACAGTAGTTGCATTTGTGAGGTTTGCCTACTGCAAAGTGATGGGACATTAGGTTAATACATTTCTGGTTTAGGGACAGGCGGCACAGTATTTTGCAGAACACTTCAGCAGCACAAGTAATAGCCCAGTATCAATCACTTCTCATGATATGATTTTTCTGTGCATTTTCAGACACTGTCATTTTATATGTAATACCATATATACAGTATTTGCAGCCTTTTTGACAGCTGAGGTTTTTATTTCACGATTCAGGTTGTAATGAATGTCTCACATTTTCATCCACATCGTTCTGCTGAAAGCTTTGTGACTTTGGCTGATCCTTCAGACAGATGAGTGAAATGCTGTTCGTATGTTAATCTATAGTCTTCGCAGTCTTTGGAGAACATTAAGAACATTTTTGCGGCCGTTCACACAGTGGGTTTTACCGCTGAATTTTTACTGGACCAAAATTTTGCCTAGAACCCACCTGCAGCCGAGTCCTTTCTGCCTCAGTGGGAGGCAGTGCTGAGGATTGCGGCCACGCCAAAATTCTGCTGTAAAACCCACTATGTGAATGGCCCCTTAAAGTTGGTTTTCCACACTTTTAAAAGATGATTGCGGCAATCACGAGTCAATCAGTGGCTGCAGCGGTCACACGTCTGGATAACACGTCATTACTGGAGCATTGTAGAGAAAGATGGTGGTGGTGGGGGGCTATAAAATAGTAGGTGTAAGAGCAGTGGGGGATTTCAAAGATAAGCTAATTTTTATTTCTTATTTAAACCAATATTCGGGTCATTACAGCCTGGAAAACCCCTTTATGAGATATCGGTATGTGTAGGTTCAAGAACGAGGGAAATGTTTAAAAAAAAAAATGATTCTGTAAAGAGGTTCATAAAAGATCAATAAAAAATACCAAAGCCTGCAGACAGTGAATCCCCCCCCCAAAAAAAACTCACTTTCTGACTGCCCTGCCATTCCATGGCCGCTGCTACCGCCTCTTCAGCTTCTGATTGGAAGTGATGATGTTAAGTACACACACTCATGACTGCTGCCAGCGGTGATGTATACACGAATGGCGCATCACAGTTGAGACTCCATAGTCACGTGCAGTGAGGCCACTGACTGACCAGCAGTGCTTATAGAACTGTATGCAGAACATCCTCACTTCCAGGCCTGCAGGGTCAGGAGGCATGGGGCTAGAACAGCAGGACCGTCAAAGAGTCGTTTTTTTTTTTTGTGGTTTTAAAAACTGTCCGGGCACTCTATAATCCTATCAGAATTACTCCAGCTATGGGACTGATCTAATCTCGTAAGGAACCTGGGAGATTAAAATTCTCTTCTGTCATACAATTACAGGCAATTTTATGATATTCTATATAGTCTGTGTACTAGGACAAAATAAAGTCCCATAGGATGTATTTCCTTGCTGCAGCTCTCTGGAGGTTTGATGTAAACTACCCAGGAGCCAAATGTTACACTGTGTAGGGAACTGGATTGTGAAAAAAAGGCCCTTGTAAAAACTCCCTATAACTACGATTATATTTTATTTTAAAGGGGTATTCTCATCTCAGACAATGGGGGCATATTGCTTGGACGGCCACTGCTTCTATTCACTTCAATGGGGCCAACGGAAATAGCCGAGCCAGCTCGCCTATTTTCGGCGGCCTCACAGAAATGAACAGAGGTGGCCGTGCATGTGCGCTGCGCCCTCCGGCTCAGTTTACGAGATGGGTGCGGGTCTCAGAGGTGGACCCGCCCCCCCTATTGACAATGGGGGCATATACTGGCGATATTCCCCCATTGTCTGAGATGGGTATACCCCTTTAATTACACTTTAATGGACTATAAAGAAAGGCAAGGACGCCATTTCAAAAGTTTTGATAAAGAATAGGATTTAGGCTAAGCTTGTTTCACAGACCAGCTTTCCACAAGTTGATGAACTACAACTCCCAGCTGTCAGATGGAGCCGATAGCAGCTCAAGTCATGTTTTACCCAACTGTTTAAGCCTTTCTGCCTTAATTGTAGTGAGGCATCATATATTTATACTCGGTCTGAGACAATGGATACCCTTGAGTGTCAAGTTTTTGGGGTGCACCGGGTCCCTTGCTGTTTTCTTTACAGATCTGAATCAGGAGGGCAGGTTACAAGAGAGCCGTGGTGAAACCTGTAGTCAGATTGCAGGGTGTGGAATCCCCAGCTCACTCCAGGAATGCTGCTGGACAAACACTCCCTCTCAGACAGGATTTTTTTTCCTCTCTGTTGGGTTTTAATCCCTCAGGGATGTTGCTCAAATACAGCTTTTTCTGCCTTTGCACTGGGTGAAAGGGCTGCTAGGTATGACATCAGTATGAAATGTGCACCTTTTATAAGGTTTCTCTCCTAAAAGGTTCATTTATTTTTAATACAAGACGGTCGCTGGGTCATTTCTAGGTATAAGAATAAATGAGCAGCAGAACCTCCTCCCTGATCAAGCAGGACCAGCTGGATCCACAGAAGACAGAGCAACAATGTTGTAACAAAAAGGCTAGGCTGTGTCCCAGCCATGTGGTTTTACATGACTTTTGAAAATCGCAGCAAACCTGCAACAAGTGGATACTGCCTTAAGGGGGCATTCTACGATTACGGCCCTTTTTAACTAGCCCCTGGAGCGCGTTTGACTTTATGAAAAAAATATCATACTTATCTGCTCCCCACTGCTCTCTTCTAGAGCCCTGGTTCCTGACTTAGCAGTCTTCCGGTGAGGGTACAGACAGGTTCACATGTGCTGCTGCAGCCAATGACTGGCTTCAGCCGTGATGTGTCCTCAAGTGGCACGTGCCATTGGCTGCAGTGGCTCACGTGACCCCTGCAGGAAGTAAACAGGCCAGGAACCAAATGATCGCCAAATAGATCCAGAGTGCCTGAACTCAGCGTTGGGGAGCAGGAGAGTAGGATTTTGTTTTCATTAGGTACCACATGCTTGGGCTAAAAATCCTCAGGATAGGTCATTACCACATTGGCGGGGGTCCAAGTCCCAGCACCCCTGATGATCAGCTGTTCCAGGGAGTCCCTGCGCTCACTGGAACTCTGGTGAGGGCGGAGGTCTCCCGGCAGATCACCCAGCACAGCGCAGTACATTGTGTTTGGTATTGCAGCTCAGCCCCATTCACTTCAATGGGGCTGAGCTGCAAATAGGCCAAGTGACCAATGTGCAGTGACGTCACACGGCCTAGGAAGAGGCGATGGCACTCATGGAGCGCCCAAACTCTCCTAACAGCTGATCAGCAGAGATCCCAGGTGTCAGACCCCCAACCATCCGATATTGATGACCTATTCTGAGGCCTCTCAATTAGTACTGGATGTCTTGTTCCAGTTGGACCTCTCTCTGAGCTGGGTCTACAACATAAGAAGACCCAGGTTAGTATGATTAGTAGATCACCTAGTGACTAACAAATACAATAACTGCTTCATGTATGATCTGTGTACATTACTAAACATTCCCTAGGATATCATAGGGCTAATGTCTATAATCATTTTTTATATATTTTTCCACACTTTGGGAGCATGTTCATGGTGATAATGACTATTTGTTAGACCAAGCAATTTAATCTAGTAATCATACTAACCTGGGTCTTCTTGTGTTACGAACTGACTGTTAAGAAAGGTCCAATGGGACCAGAACACCAGTATTAACTAACTGGCTGTACTAACATTATGTATTGCATTTTTGTATCTGCTGCCTGGATCTATGCTGTATGAAGAAAACACTGGATAATGTTGCAATTCTTTTTGAGTGCCATGGAATTTTCTTTGGAGTTTCATTGTGACAGGACACGTTTGTATAAGGAGCAGAGACTTCACTGGTTGCTAGAATGAAGAGCTGTGGCACTACATTCCAGTGATCATATCATCCAACACGTCTTCACGTCAGAAGATGGATAAAACAATCATCTAACATTATCTAATAATCTTTGTTATGTCCACAACGATCACTGCACTAAAACATCTCTAAGTATTATCAGCCATATAGTGCTGAATACTAATCAAATTAAAAGTATTGTCTCATCCGAGACATTGGTGGTGTATCGCTAGGATTTGCAATCAAGGTCAGATAGTTGCAAGTCCCAGAGGTGAAACCCAAACCTATCTCCAGAACTGGACCCCAGAAGGGAGCAGAGAGCTGCTGCTCTTGCACGGCCAATGTCCATTTATTTCTATGGGATTTCCGAAAAAAGACATTTTTGAAATTCCCACAGGAATGAATGGAGAGCACACAGCACATGCACAGTGCACTCTTCTTTACTTTCAGGGGTCTGTCCAGGGGATAGGTGCGGGTCCCAGCACCTATCTGACATTGGTGCCATATCCTTGCAAACCCGTTTCTATACATGGCCAAACATATTGGCCAAACTCACAAATTTCACAGGGATCAGCAAACAATTCAATGTGGTGGCTTTGGTGTCCTTAGCAATCAGATCACCCTGCCTCCCCGGCTGGGATGTCTACTGATCACCATAACAGGGCTTCTGAGTCCCCCCTTCCTCCTCATTGCACAGCCGCAGTGAGATGAAGTATGAATGGAGTAGTGGTCCCAAATATGTACTACCTTTCCATTCAATGTCTCGTTCTAGCAATTGGTGGTGTCTCCACGGTGGGACCCCCGTGATCATATATTTACCACCTATCCTGTGAATGGGTAAAAAGTGTTTTTTGTGGGAAAACCCCTTTAAAGATGTGCACGATACACCGCCTGTAATAGTTGTGGCAATATTACTTCCACCTCCAAATTCGACTTTACATGACTAATACTCAAGGTTACCCCGCAAGCCTTACACAATATTTGACTTTGACACAAAACCCTGGGTATAGTCTGAGGAACACTTGAGTTTTTGCTCTGGAGCTTCCTTGATGAGTAATGGGCATGGAAGGCAGTTAAACCGCAATGCACTGGAAAATCAAGTCAAAATAATTTGCTTGCAGTCAGCACCACACCCCCACCTTCCAGCAAAGTCTAAACTTACAGAAATGGGGGCGGCAACTGTGCAGCTCGTGACAAAGCGAAAGGTTCATGAAGTGGAAGAGATATGAAAAACAGCACCGAGCGCTACTAAGGGTAGAACAGTTAAAACAAGCAATGGGTTTTAACTGAACTATGGGTAAAGGTCTCACCTTTGGTGGTTGTGAACAGTTACAACCACTATAAAGCATAAAGGGATCACTCGGATAGACTGAAGGCTGCACGTGTGAGGTCCTCATCAGATTCCTTCAAATCTAAATAATGCTGGAGTATATAAAAACCCCAAAATGGACTTATACACGAGTGCCAGGCATCAATGATCCTTAAAATACTTGAAAGCTTTATTCCATTAGATAACGCGTTTCGGGGAAAAACCCCTTCTATAGACAATGTCCACTGTTAGTCTGAAAAAGGTGTTTATCCCCGAAGCACGTTACCTAAAGGAACAAAGCTTTGAAATATTTTAAGGATCATTGATGTCTGGCGCTTGTGTATAAATACATTTTGGGGATTTTATATACTTCGGCATTATTTACAAGCAAAAGACTTGTAAACCATTTAGAGTTTTACCATTTTAAACATATTCATATACCAAAAGATATAAAAAATCTAATATTTTATATATTCCAATGGAAGTAAAATAGCTTGTACGCTAATATCTCATATAGGTGAGTTGCACAGACTTACCCGAGTGTGTTCTAAGGTGGCCTGTGAGTGCATCTCTCCGTCGGCAGGCATAGCTACAAAATGGACACTTAAAAGGTTTTTCCCCGGAGTGCAGCTTAATGTGGCGCAGTAGGTTGCCCTTTTGAGTAAACGATGCTCCACATTGGTTGCAATGAAACGGACGTTCCCCTAGACAGAGACAAAATCAATGCCATTGTAATACACCCATGAGGTCCAGGATGGATGGTCGTATACAACTACTGACAGTCTGGTGAGATTTCTACTCTTAAATAACGTAATTGGCCAATATTATGTTCTGCAAGGGAGGACAATGATGTCATGTAACTGCCCACTCCATCCAGCTCTTCATTATGGGCATTACCAAGTGTAGGAGCAAATTGGTGCCACCTTTCTGATAGCCAAGGTCTTTTACATACTCCAACCACAGACTGGGACAGGTGAATGCATTCAAACGCATAAATATTCCAGGTACTGTAACATCGTGAAGAGCACAAAAATAAAAAAAGTGTTGACATTGAAGAAATTGGCATTGGAGACCCCATGTACAAGACCCATTCCTCCGCAAAGTGACTAACATCAGCTAAAAAATTTTTAAAGATGCAGTTCTGGGATATTATGGTGCTACCATGTTCATAAAAAAACACAAAGCTGCAAACTGGAAGTCCAATCGAGAAGCTGCTGAAACCATAGTAAAAGTATACAACAGTACCGCATAAGATAGGTTTGCTGACCATCCATTGCAAGCTATGGGAATTGTGTAATACCTCTTTTCCCCTCCAGTGCAGTGTAGGGAAACTCAACACTTGCTCTTATGTTCCCCCAGTTTACAGCTGATCATTGGGTTCTCAGCAATGTAATACTCTCATCAGCTTATAGTCATAGCAGAGTTTTAAAGGGATTGCCCAAAGAAGACAACGCCTTAGGCTACTTTCACATTATCGTTTTTTGTGGATCCGTCATGGATCTGCAAAAACGCTTCCGTTACAATAATACAACCGCATGCATCAGTCATGAACGGATCCGGTTCTATTAGGTCTTCTATAGCAATGACGGATCCGTCTTGAACACCATTGAAAGTCAATGGGGGAAGGATCCGTTTTCTATTGTGCCAGATTGTGTCAGAGAAAACGGATCAGTCTTGCTCAGCACCACATCGCGGACAGAAAAACGCTGCTTGCAGCATTTTTCTGTGCGCGATGGGGACGCAAGCAAACAGAACGCATTTTGGTGCACTCCGTTCCGTTCAGTTCTGTCCCCATTAACAATGAGTGGGGACAAAACTGAAGCGTTTTCTTCCACTATTGAGATCCATTGACGGATCTCAATAGCGGAATTTAAACGCTAATGTGAAAGTAGCCTTAACAAATCTGTACTATGCGTAATAAAACCGTAATAAGAGATCTAAGCCAAGCAATTACACTACTTGTACTAGGTGCCTCTAGTAATCTGCATCTGCATCATTTACCCTAAATATTCACTTACAAGTAATGGGTTACAAAATGTGATGGTACATGTTAAAGGGGTTCTCCGGGAATGATTTAAAATGGCCGCAAGCGACCTGTCCTATAATGCGAGTAGGACTGGTTGCAGAGCTGCTTAGGGGGTGAGAGCGCAGGACCCCACTACACATTGCGCCAGGGGCGTTGCTAGGATCTGAAAACATCCGGGGCACAAGCCCACTGTGTTGAAATTGCACATTAAAGGCATGCTTAAAGGGGTGTTCTGGTTTACGCAAATGAAGTGCAGTACTGCTGACATTATATAATACAACATTCGGTAACTTTCCAATATCTGTTATGTTTCATTTCCTCACCACTGCAGAAATCTTTGCTTGGGCCCTTTAATATTGATGGCTGTAGACCCTGGGCAACCCATCACAGATCATCCCCCCACCCCCCTTGTACTTGTTCCGCTGATCCGCTACTTGTGGGCTGCGCAGGCATGAGTTCAGTTACTTCAGTGCGCAATCCCGTCCTGCGGCGTGTGATCCCGCGACCTCCCACGGCGGGTCTCGCGGGATCACGCGTCGCAGGACGGGATTGCACACCGAAGTGACTGAACTCATGCCCGTGCAGCCCGCAAGTAGCGGATCAGCGGAACAAGTACAAGGGGGTTGGGGGGGGGGGGGGATCATCTGTGGTGGGTTGCCCAGGTCCAATCAATATTAAAGGGCCCTGGAATAGCCAAATAAAATAAAAAAATGCTACCAGGCCAGCATAACATTCGGGGCACTGGACAAAACATCTGGGGCTCAAGCCCCGAATGTTCTGACCTAACGACGCCCCTGCATTGCGCTCTGTCCCTTGCATATACTACACAACGGTGTGCGTTCGTGTCAGGCTGCTCAGTCAGGATGGCATATCATCTATTGTAGAGCAGTCTAGTGAGGACCAGCCCCCTCACCCCCCTAGTGGTAGCAACCAGTCCTGCTAGGACAGGTTGCTTGTGGTCATTTTAAATCATCACTGGAGAACCCCTTTAATAAGCCGAACGTGATGAAATAGATATAAATGCAACTGTATTTACCGTTTTGTGCCACCGTGCATGGTTGTATGGACTGTCCTTTTCTAGGAGTATAAAGTGTTAAAGCAACCAGTGACGGTTGTGTTAATTTTTATTTCCACCCTTTCATAAATTAGTTGCAGGAAAGGGTCTTATATTCTTATGAACAACATTATAAATCTACAAAACCAAAAACTACACTGTGTAACGTCTAGCGCAAAGCCAGATTTTGGCGGTGCATCATGCAGGGACCTCTTAATCCCTGTGTTATGCCATTTTAGCCCTTGAACTATCTGTACGGAGTGTTCCCATAGGTGACACTACAGCTCCTGATATACACTAAATGGGAATTATGTTATAAGCGATTACCTACCGCTGGGAGCAATTCAGATTACATTTACATAGCAGGCACCATCCTCAGAAAGTTTATTTTCTCAGAGGTTTCAGCACTAATGACTTTTAGGGCTTTTCTCCCCTTATGTGTAGGAATCTGGGAACAGGCACCTACATTCCCTGGACTAGTGGGGGTTCCAGGAGTAGGACTTTTAAGGAATATCCACTGAATATGTGAAAAAAGTCATTAGTCTGAAAAACCTTTTAAGGTCCATCTCCTGGTACAACTGACAATCAGCTGTTTAAAGCGCTTACAGAAGCACTGCGTTCTCTTCATTGTTTACCTGCTCACCATCACAGCAACGGGCAGGTGTGATTACAGCTCCTCCATCCCATTCACTTCAGTGGGAAGGAGCAGTTTCAGTTACACTCAGTCCTATTCCAGTGAATGAGATGGAGGAACTGTAATTACACCAGCTCGCCGCTGTGATGTCGATGGTGAGCAGGCAAACAGTGAAGTGTTCTCTTCAAAGAGCTGATCGTCGGGGGTGCCGGGAGTCGGATCCCCAACAATCTGATATTGATGACCTATCCTAAGGATAGGTCATCAATATAGGAAACCAGACAACCCCTTTAATGGAATTGCTTCTGCTTTAGAATGATTAGAACATTATACTGTATTGGGAAATGCTCATCATAATGCAATTCCTTAAAGAGGACCTGCCGCCTCTCCTGAAATGTCTGTTTTAGCAACTACTTGCATTTACCAAGAAATAACAATTTTGGAGAACAATGCGAGTGGCATAGGTCTTGGGGTACCATTTAACACGCAGTATACAAAGTGGATGTAGGTTTTAAATGGGTTTTCCAGGGGTATACAGTATAGACCAAAAGTTTGGACACACCTTCTCATTCAAAGAGTTTTCTTTATTTTCATGACTATGAAAATTGTAGATTCACACTGAAGGCATCAAAACTATGAATTAACACATGTGGAATTATATACATAACAAACAAGTGTGAAACAACTGAAAATATGTCATATTCTAGGTTCTTCAAAGTAGCCACCTTTTGCTTTGATTACTGCTTTGCACACTCTTGGCATTCTCTTGATGAGCTTCAAGAGGTAGTCCCCTGAAATGGTTTTCACTTCACAGGTGTGCCCTGTCAGGTTTAATAAGTGGGATTTCTTGCCTTATAAATGGGGTTGGGACCATCAGTTGCGTTGAGGAGAAGTCAGGTGGATACACAGCTGATAGTCCTACTAAATAGACTGTTAGAATTTGTATTATGGCAAGAAAAAAGCAGCTAAGTAAAGAAAAACGAGTGGCCATCATTACTTTAAGAAATGAAGGTCAGTCAGTCAGCCGAAAAATTGGGAAAACTTTGAAAGTAAGGGCTATTTGACCATGAAGGAGAGTGATGGGGTGCTGCGCCAGATGACCTGGCCTCCAGTCACCGGACCTGAACCCAATCGAGATGGTTTGGGGTGAGCTGGACCGCAGAGTGAAGGCAAAAAGGGCCAACAAGTGCTAAGCATCTCTGGGAACTCCTTCAAGACTGTTGGAAGACCATTTCAGGGGACTACCTCTTGAAGCTCATCAAGAGAATGCCAAGAGTGTGCAAAGCAGTAATCAAAGCAAAAGGTGGCTACTTTTGAAGAACCTAGAATATGACATATTTTCAGTTGTTTGACACTTGTTTGTTATGTATATACTGTAATTCTACAAGTGTTAATTCATAGTTTTGATGCCTTCAAAGTCATGAAAATAAAGAAAACTCTTTGAATGAGAAGGCATGTCCAAACTTTTGGTCTGTACTGTATATTTAGAAAAATAAGTGGTTGTATGGATAAAGAATAAAAAAAAAATAATAATAATCACTATTAACCTCGCAGATTAACTGCTATTGTGGTTCCAGCTTATTTGCGGTCCAGGCAGCTCTCCACTTCCTGGTCCTGAGCATGACGCACAGGAAACGGCCTGGACTGCCCAGTCAGCCAATTACTGGTTGAGGTTGGTCACTGCTAACGGGCAATCCAAGCCATCATTTCGAGACAGGAAACAGGAAGTGAGAAGCAATAGGAACTGAAGTAGAGCTGGAACGGCAAAGGCAGGAGAACAATGAGCTAAGGATTGATTATTATTTTTTTTTTTATTCATTCTGACCCTCTGGAAAAAATTCCCTGAAAACCCCCTGAAATGTTACAGAATAACTCCAGACTGCAGTGTCACTTTAACTTGCAGTGAAGGAGGCACTCTACTTTCCATACAGACTAAGATCCATTGTGCCAGGAACATCAAAGCTGTTATA
Source organism: Bufo bufo (assembly GCF_905171765.1). NCBI lineage: Eukaryota > Metazoa > Chordata > Amphibia > Anura > Bufonidae > Bufo > Bufo bufo. Next base: position 159,925,679 of record NC_053395.1, read on the forward strand.
CTGAGGTTCGTGCTTGACAATGCATCATCATCATTTACCACAAACTTTTTTTTTTTTTACCCTTAAAGTATCTGTAAGAAAATAAAAAGTTGTTGATTTAGCTGGTGTTAGTTACTCTGATGGAGGTTTTTGGGTTGGCTGCTCCAATGAAGAATGCCTGAAGGATCAGATTGTAATATTACCTGAGCTATTGCAAGCACACATACAAGATTTGCATAACAATTTGAACCAGATTTGATGCTCAATGACAGGTAATACCCAACTCTCACTGCCGCTCTCTCAACTACGTCTTCCATGATGCTCAGCCGGTTGAAGCGATGTGCCTATTCCGTTCGTGGTTCATATCAGTGTATGAAACGGATTGTCAGAGCATCTCTCAAGGGCTCTATCAGTGTAAAGTAATTTCTCTCACCTGACAAGTAAGCTGATTAGCTAATAAATAACCACAATGTTACCTGCCATTACCGACATGTCATACGGCAGCCCTGACGGAGCCAAATTGCTTTTAGTAATGAGAATGGTGAATGTAATGAGTTTCACCCCAACTTTCTAAGCAGAGGAGGACATTAAGCAACAAGTCTAGCATTAATTCTGAATTTGCTAACTTTGCTCTCACTACTGACTTCCTCAATTAACTACCTCTTCTGTCTCATGTTCAGAGGCTCAGTTCTTTGGAAATAAAGTGGACATCTTCCCATTACCAAGTGGACACTGAAAACGGACAATGTCATGCCAACCAGTATTAAAGCCACTGGCTGAGGTCACTTACACACACTTAGGCCTCATGCACACGACCGTTGTGTGTTTTGCGGTCCGCAAACCGCGGATCTGCAAAACACGGATGGCGTCCTTGTGCGTTCCGCAATTTGCGGAACGGCACGGACAGCCTTTAATATAACTGCCTATTCTTGTCCGCAAAGCGCGGACAAGAATAGGACATGTTATATTTTTTTTGTGGAGCACGGAACGGAGCAACGGATGCGGGCAGCTCGGATGCGGACCAAAACAATGACCGTGTGCATGGGGCCTTACTATGTGACTGAAAAGGACAATTAGCTTCCAAATATTTGCAATTTAAAGGCAGATTTACATCCATATCTATACATAGTGCATTAATGTACAGCTCCGAGCAAGAATACAGAGTTGCCAAAATAAGCGCCGATGCTGCTACAACCTCATCTGGAATCTTGTGATGCTAAAATCCCAGGAGTTTTCCCTCCTGCTTCCTCTGGTCCTCATAGTCACTTGATCCACAAGGTCACCTTCTATAGGAATGCACATCGTGTTGGATCCAATAATTACAGATGACTAAGTGCATCACATGAACACAACCTCCAAAGTAGAGTAGGAGGACCCCAAGAATCTCGGCATCTCTGTAACTGAATGTTTAGTTTTGTCTGGTTACACTTTGACTGCACCGTGTGAAAAAAAACCTTAGAACATGTTCACACGGTGGAAAAAACAGATTAAAACAAAAATTAAAAATAAAAATCTGGCGTGCATCTTTAAATTGGAACTCGCGACAGAAATGCATCGCTGACCCGTAGATTTCTGAAGCAGTTTGCACTGGTACACAATCCGCATACAGGTACCATTCTTTTTCCAAGTGTCAAATCTGCTTGCGGAAAAATACACATCATATGAACAGCGGTGTGGATTTTACATAAAAAACAGTGGCAGGCTTATCTTAAGCAGTTTTTATGTGGAGTGGAAATGCGCTGAAATATGTGGGGAAATAGTGTGGTCCTCCAAGAGAACCTGTGCTACCGGTCATACATCAGCCCTATCTTGGAGCAGTTTCAGTGTGGAAACTGTGGCGGATATCCTCACCCGGATTAGGTACATTACCAATCCACAGCCGGACACGGGCATTCAAACTACAAATCCATGGCACATATCTGAAGGTTGGATTTTTCTGCCTTTTCCACTTTTTATGATCCACACCCGATTTAGGTTTCAAAAATTGCATCCATATGAACGTCAACAATCCACCATGTGAATGAGCTCCTACATACACACTGGCCACTCTGTTAGGTAGACCTGCTTAATACGAACGCATCAAACTAGCCAATCATCTGGCAGCAATTCAATGCACAAAAACAAGCAGACATGGTCAAGAGGTTCAGTCATTGTTCAGACCAACAGTCTGCACAAGTGACACAGAAAGGCGTGCAAAACAAAGCAACCGGTGAGCAGCAGTTTAGTGAGCAAAGACGCCCTGATAATGGGAGATCAGAAGAAAATGGCCAGATTAGTTCAACATGACAGGTGGCAGCAGCTGAAATATCGATGTGTTACAACAGTGGTATGCAGGAGCGCATCTCAGAGAGCACAGTTTAGACCAGAGATCTAAATTCAAAAAGGGGCACCTTTGGTATGTGGTGGAAAAGAAGAGTTGCAGCCGAAAATGGGAAAACGGGATGTTTCTAAGAGCATTTCGGATTAACGCCTCAAAATAATTCAGGCATCGCTGAGAAAAAAAATAAAGGAGTAAATAAATAGATAGAGTTCCTGCCCACTAGAAGAAAGGTGGACCTAATTAAGTGGCCACTGAGTTTATACTCGGTGTATACCAGGGGTAACAACTGGACGAATGTGGTCCAAACCGGGCATAGGAGGACGGCAGTATCTCCTCCAAAACATCCAACTACTGTCAGGGCCGGCACACCAGGTACTGATGGAAGCCAGCGTCAGGATGTTGTACAGGCGACACATACTGTACAATGTCTTGACATTAGCCATTGTCAAACACTATAAGTTAACAGGACCCAGGAACAGTAATTTTTTTTTTTTTTGTTTGTTCGAGGGTCCGAATTAATTTTAGGTGTCTGGTCTGGGGTCCGGTTAATTTTCAGGGAATGGTATGGGATCTGAATTAATTTAGGGGCTAGTCTAAAGAGTTTTCCAGGCTCCTGATATTGATGACCTATCCTCAGAATAGGTCATCAATAGCTGATTAGTGAGGGTCTGACACCCTGCCCCAGCTGTTCCCTGTAGCCTCCAGAACTGGAACCAGCACTTTGAATGGAACAGGAAGCACTGCTTTCTTCAAAGTGTAGTGGCCGTTGCAGGTTACTGCAGGTCCCCTCCCATTCACCTAATGGGAAATGAGTTGTAGTAACTCAGCACGGCCACTACACTATGAACGGAGCTGTGCTTCCTGTTCCATTTATGAGCTAGTCCCGATGGAAGCTGCAGGGAGCAGCTGATCTCTGGGGGTGCAGGTTGTCAGACCCCCACTTATCAGATATTGATGACCTATTCAGAGGATAGATCATCAATATCAGGAGCCTAGAAAACCCCTTTAAGTATGCTTGCAGTGAGGGTATTTTTACCTTCTGCACTGTGCATGCCTGTTATATATTGGGATACTGCTTACCACCTTCACAGTATTATAAGTGACGCAAAAATTCATGATATTCTATTGAAAAGGGGGTTTGTGTTCTCGCACACTGTTTTTACATGGTTTTCAATTGAAAGATTATATTTTGACTAGCAGAAGGACCCGGCTTGGCACGGGTAGATTTCATCTATATCATTTAATGTTTCTGTGTGTCGTTAAAAGATATCGACAGTACCCCCATAACAGTGACCTCTACAGGACCCCCCCCCCCTCCCCCGTCTGCTGAGCTGTGTATCTAATCCTATCCTGTGTGATACTGTCTTCTGAACTGTGTATCTAATCCTATCCTGTGTAATACTGTCTTATGAGCGTGTATCTAATCATATCCTGTGTGATACTGTCTTATGAGCGTGTATCTAATCATATCCTGTGTGATACTGTCTGCTGAGCTGTGTATCTAATCATATCCTGTGTGATACTGTCTGCTGAGCTGTGTATCTAATCCTATCCTGTATGATACTGTCTGTTCAGCTGTGTATCTAATCCTATCCTGTGTGATACTGCCTGCTGAGCTGTGTATCTAATATCCTATCCTGTGTGATACTGCCTGCTGAGCTGTGTATCTAATCCTATCCTGTGTGATACTGTCTGCTGAGCTGTGTATCTAATCCTATCCTGTGTGATACTGTCTGCTGAGCTGTGTATCTAATCCTATCCTGTGTGATACTGCCTGCTGAGCTGTGTATCTAATCCTATCCTGTGTGATACTGTCTGCTGAGCTGTGTATCTAATCCTATCCTGTGTGATACTGTCTGCTGAGCTGTGTATCTAATCCTGACACATTATATGACTGAATATTTAAGGACCTGCGAACTGCTAAAATCTGTCATCAGTTGTTATGGAAACCTGGAGTAGGACCTGCGAGCTTCTATTGGCTGATAAGGGACATGTGACCGTGTGCATGGCAGTTGGGGGCTTGTATTGGCTAATGCAGGTCATTTTTTGGGAAGCTCTCAGAAACAGTCCTAGAGAGCTGAGACCCGGTTTAAAACATTCCCGGACACCTGATGTACCTGTGTGCCAAATTTGGTGAAGATCGGTCCAGTCGTTTGGTCGCACATAAAGATCAGACAGACAGAAACAAATTTTTATATATATATGAGACTAGCAGAAGGACCCGGCTTGGCACGGGTATATTTCATCTATTTCTTTTAATGTTTCTGTGTGTTGTTAAAAGATGTCGACAGTATCCCCCATAACAGTGACCTCTACAGGAGCCCCCCCCCCTGTCTGCTGAGCTGTGTATCTAATCCTATCCTGTGTGATACAGTCTGCAGAGCTGTGTATCTAATCCTATCCTGTGTGATACTGTCTGCTGAGCTGTGTATCTAATCCTATCCTGTGTGATACAGTCTGCTGAGCTGTGTATCTAATCCTATCCTGTGTGATACTGTCTGCTGAGCTGTGTATCTAATCCTATCCTGTGTGATACAGTCTGCTGAGCTGTGTATCTAATCCGATCCTGTGTGATACTGTCTGCTGAGCTGTGTATCTAATACTATCCTGTGTGATACTGTCTGCTGAGCTGTGTATCTAATCCTATCCTGTGTGATACAGTCTGCTGAGCTGTGTATCTAATACTATCCTGTGTGATACTGTCTGCTGAGCTGTGTATCTAATCCTATCCTGTGTGATACTGTCTGCTGAGCTGTGTATCTAATCCTATCCTGTGTGATACTGTCTGCTGAGCTGTGTATCTAATCCTATCCTGTGTGATACTGTCTGCTGAGCTGTGTATCTAATCCTATCCTGTGCGATACTGTTTGCTGAGCTGTGTATCTAATCCTATCATGTGCGATACTGTCTGCTGAGCTGTGTATCTAATCCTATCCTGTGCGATACTGTTTGCTGAGCTGTGTATCTAATCCTATCATGTGCGATACTGTCTGCTGAGCTGTGTATCTAATACTATCCTGTGTGATACTGTCTGCTGAGCTGTGTATCTAATCCTATCCTGTGTGATACAGTCTGCTGAGCTGTGTATCTAATCCTATCCTGTGTGATACTGTCTGCTGAGCTGTGTATCTAATCCTATCCTGTGTGATACTATCCGCTGAGCTATGTATCTAATCCTATCCTGTGTGATACTGTCTGTTGAGCTGTGTATCTAATCCTATCCTGTGTGATACTGTCTGCTGAGCTGTGTATCTAATCCTATCCTGTGTGATACTGTTTGCTGAGCTGTGTATCTAATCCTATCATGTGCGATACTGTCTGCTGAGCTGTGTATCTAATCCTATCCTGTGTGATACTGTCTGCTGAGCTGTGTATCTAATCCTATCCTGTGTGATACTGTCTGCTGAGCTGTGTATCTAATCCTATCCTGTGTGATACTGCCTGCTGAGCTGTGTATCTAATCCTGACACATTATATGACTGAATATTTAAGGACCTGCGAACTGCTAAAATCTGTCATCAGTTGTTATGGAAACCTGGAGCAGGACCTGCGAGCTTCTATTGGCTGATAAGGGACATGTGACCGTGTGCATGGCAGTTGGGGGCTTGTATTGGCTAATGCAGGTCATTTTTTGGGAAGCTCTCAGAAACAGTCCTAGAGAGCTGAGACCCGGTTTAAAACATTCCCGGACACCTGATGTACCTGTGTGCCAAATTTGGTGAAGATCGGTCCAGTCGTTTGGTCGCACATAAAGATCAGACAGACAGAAACAAAATTTTTATATATATATGAGACTAGCAGAAGGACCCGGCTTGGCACGGGTAGATTTCATCTATTTCTTTTAATGTTTCTGTGTGTTGTTAAAAGATGTCGACAGTATCCCCCATAACAGTGACCTCTACAGGAGCCCCCCCCCTGTCTGCTGAGCTGTGTATCTAATCCTATCCTGTGTGATACTGTCTGCTGAGCCGTGTATCTAATCCTATCCTGTGTGATACTGTCTGCTGAGCTGTGTATCTAATCCTATCCTGTGTGATACTGTCTGCTGAGCTGTGTATCTAATCCTATCCTGTGTGATACTGTCTGCTGAGCTGTGTATCTAATACTATCCTGTGTGATACTGTCTGCTGAGCTGTGTATCCAATCCTATCCTGTGTGATACAGTCTGCTGAGCTGTGTATCTAATCCTATCCTGTGTGATACTGTCTGCTGAGCTGAGTATCTAATTCTATCCTGTGTGATACTGTCTGCTGAGCTGTGTATCTAATCCTTGCTGAGCTATGTATCTAATCCTATCCTGTGCAATACTGTCTGCTGAGCTGTGTATCTAATCCTATCATGTGCGATACGGTCTGCTGTGTCTCTAAGTCTATTGTGTGATACTGTCTGCTGAGCTATGCATGTCGTCGTGTAGCCCTAGCCTAAAGCTGACTTACAGCAGTGAAGAAAAATGGCTGGGTTGTTATGGAAACCTGGAGTAAAACTGTGTGTATGTGGAGACTAAGGGCCTGAGAGCTTATGTACCTGTGTGCCAAATTTGGTGAAGATCGGTCCAGTTGTTTGGTCGCGCATAAAGAACAGACAGACAGACAGACAGACAGAATGACAGAAACTCATATATATATATGATATCATCATGGGCATTTTGTCCTTCTTGTGGTCTGCTGCTGGTTTTGTATAACTAGTGAACAGCTCTACCTTTGTGAGGATTATATGGGTCAAATACTAATTGTTGGGTCTGGTTTTCCCACTAACAAATGATAATTAATCAGTTCCACAAAGACTGTCAAATGTTAACGAAACAGCAACACTACTGTTGGTTTTCAGACCTTTACCTGACCATAGACCCAGAAATATAAAGTACATGGCTCATAACCAAGTGTTGAATGGATCCCAGCTAACTTCCCTAGCATAGCAAGATGGAGCTGGCTGCCAAGCATAGATCTAGGGGAAGGAACCCTATAACAAACCCATATTAAAAGGGAAAGTGCTCAGTTATGTGTGTGATTTGCTGTAAAATGTGAATTCAACAATTGTTGAACACTGTAGTTTGGGGGGATATCACTCCATAGGTTCAAGGGTCATTTACAGTATTTTTCGCTTTATAAGACGCACTTTTTCCCCCGCCCTGCCTGCTGCATTCATAGTGAGTTGTACTACTACAGAGAATTGCCCTAGTTTAAAGCAGAGATACTGCTTGAAGATTATAGACTTTACATATCTTCATTACAATCCGCTTTCTTCTATACCAGTACTCACTATGAAAGCAGCGGTCCAGCCGGCGCGTGGCGTCACTCAATCGGTCATGCTCCTCCCACTTCATTAATGAAGCTGGCAGGAGCGTGACTGACTGAGTGAGTGACGTCACTGTGGTGTAATGGGGGTCACTATTCGCACAGGGACAATATACTGTGACACATATGATACTGTGACCAGCATAAGATCATCTTATGCTGGTCACAGTATCATATGTGTCACAGTATATTGTCCCTGTGTGAATAGTGACCCCCATTACATAAGATGCTATATATGATGCTACATCCCCCGTAGTAGTGTATCATCCACACATCCCCCTCATAACAGTGCGTCATCCACAGATCCCCCATAACAGTGCGTCATCCACAGGTCCCCCCATAACAGTTTCATCCACAGGTCCCCCCATAACAGTTTCATCCACAGGTCCCCCCATAACAGTGCGTCATCCACAGGTCCCCCATAACAGTGCGTCATCCACAGGTCCCCCCATAACAATGCGTCATGCACAGGTCCCCCCATAACAGTGCGTCATCCACAGGTCCCCCCATAACAGTGCGTCATCCACAGGTCCCCCATAACAGTGCGTCATGCACAGGTCCCCCCATAACAGTGCGTCATGCACAGGTCCCCCCATAACAGTGCGTCATCCACAGACCACCATTAGTTCAAAACCCTCCAAAAGCACACCTTTTGGTTCAAATTATTTTTTCTTATTTTCCTCCTCAAAAATCTAGGTGCGTCTTATAAAGCGAAAAATACGGTATGTCACTAGATCCCAATATTGAAAATCTCAAATAAAATTATAAAGAGCTCAGTCCAAATATTAAATGCTGACGGTAGTGCCCATTCTATCTCAGTACTGAAAATCCAATATAATGGATATACTTAAAACCTTCAAAAAGCAGCTACTGTACCTGTCCCACATTCTTAATCCGGGCTGTACGTGAACACCAAAATCATACAAGTCATATTAGTCTTTAGACACGCAATTATAATAAAAAGACCCTGGTTGAGCTTGCAGCTGAATAGTGTTCTATGGTGGGAAGGGCGAATTCACGTGTAGTGTAAATGTGGATTTTCTGGGCGGATTTGTGCAGGTTAACAATCTGCATTGGATGACAGTCCCAACCATGTGGATGAGAACTGAACGTCAGATTGGATTATCATAGAAAATTCTTATATTTCATAGCATAAAAGTAAAGTAAAAAAAATAAAAAAAAAGTCAAAACCAGTGACAACACTTGTGGGAGTTCAAAGTCATGTAGGTTGTCACCCAGCTTTCCTAGAAACCAATATTCTGTTCAGTTATTTCTTAGTTATATCTAATCTTTTTTAAGGTCATCTCTCTATTATAGGAAACTAATGTGAGTAATTGGGAGGAGAACTATGTCCTCGTGTAAGCAAGCAGAAAATTTGGAAAAACTTGTATTTTCTCCAATCACCGGCACTTGGTAACATTACAGAGTCTTGCATAGGATACAACAGGTCTTTGATGTATGGGTAAGCAATGACAGGCAATAGTATCAGGTAATATTAACATCAGATTCTACAGGCAGTTTGGCTTCTGGCTGCTTACCCGTATGACTCCTCTTATGGACCATTAGCACATTGGGGCCAATGCAAATCATGCCACAGACGTCACATTTCAGTTTACCATTCGGAAGCCGGATTCCGCCGTCCTGAGACATATCATGGTTCATGCGGCTGTCAGAGATGCCATTGGTCTCAGCCCCTGACTCTTCGAGTCCACTCTCATCATCCTGCGACTGCAGTGGGGCGTCTCGACGAAGCGTCTTTCGGTCTACTTCTTCATCGCTTTGCATCTCCAACTTCACAGAGTTTGCTAAAAAATGGAAAGCAACATTTATACTTACAATGCAATCACTGTACAGTTTTATAGGATATCATTTTTATCAATTATATACACTCGTGACCCTCCAGCTGTTGCAAGACGACAACTTCCATTATGCCCGGACAGTCTACGGCTATCAGGGCATGCTGGCAGCTAGTTCTGCAACATATATATAATAAATAGAGCGAGAGAGAGAGAGAGAGAGAGAGAGAGAGAGAGATCAGTGAGGGTCCGTTATAGGAGCAGAAGAACGGAAAGGACAGATTCGGCACATAGCGGAGCCGAAAAGAACCTACGGACCTCATAGACTATAATGGGGTCCATTAGGTTTCCGCTCAGAGGAAGATTTTTGAAAAGGAGACAAAAGTCCGTAGGCTCCATTTGTCTCAGCTATGTGCCGAATCCGTCCTTTCCGTTCTTCTGCTCCTATAATGGTGGTATGAACTCAGCCTTAGCTGAGCGCTGTGCCCCACCAGTAAATAAAGCGGAATCAAGGGCATAACTTATAGCGGGTGCACCAGGAGCCCGAAGCCTGTAGTAATCCAATAGGTCTGACTGCACTAATGGAGGGCAACAGTACCATTAATGAAAAGTGATAGACATGGGTCATGGCTACAGGTTTTGCATTGTGGAGCAGGAGCATCAAGTTAAGCTTTTGAGCAAAACTATATTGATCTAGGTGTATAAACAGCATATGGGGGATGTGAACTCTTGCCTTTAGTAGGAAATGAGAGTTGTCGCCCCTGCTTCACTGTTTTTCACGCTCAGGCAGATGACAACTGGACAAGAAAAACTCCTATCAAGAGGATCATAACCTCTACAGGGAGTAGATTTCGGCATTGATGCCCGACTACTGTTACTTCTCGTGGTGGTAGCACAGTAGGCTGCATACAGTGACAGATCTGCTCCCCGTGATGGACAGTGATCTCCTTAAAAGGGGCACTTCTTACCAATGGTTTCCTCTTCATGCCCAGAAATTTCAATAGAGCAGAGGTGGCAACCCTAACATCAGATTTAAAGACAGTTCACAGCAGCAGGAACATGAAAATCTTAATACAAGTTTAATATGTAAGAAGCAAATGAAAAAAAATAAAAATAATTCAGTGCAACAAACTAAGATGATATTTTTCAGAACAGTTAACCACTACATGTATAAAATGCAATGATCCTGTAACATGAAACCAGAAAAAAAACAAAAAAACGAAGCCTTGAGATTACTGTAGCAGAGTTTACCGTTTCTACCTCCCAACTTCTCACCATACGCTCGCATCTTGCTGCTTTTTGGCTTTTCTCCAGTAGGGCAGAACATCTGCCAGGTGTCTGCTGCAAGCTGTTGGCCCCTCTCCTTGTGGTGTGTCTGAATGAGCCCACATGTAAGGGTACAGGGGCCCTGGCAGAGCAGTGAGGAACGGAGCCTGACCTCACGCAGCCCCAATCTCCTGCTTAGCACATCTCCATCCTTCCACTTATAGATCCTGCCGTCAGTGCTTGTTATGTGCCTGTATCCTCTCCCACTGGGATGGAGCGGCGAACAGCAGGTCTCCATAGAGGATAAATGTTGCAAGAGGGATCTCCTCACTGCTATACTGAATCCACAGTACCTGCATAATGTGCAATTCTCTGCCTTTCCTTAAAAGAAGACCATGGTGGATCCACAGCTTCCACAAAAAGGCTAAGCGCACACCACTCAATCCCATATTTCTACATTGTGATGCAGCTACTGCTACTCCTATTACCCTTGGATACACATCTGTCAGTGTCACTGCTCACTGTCATACTGGCATTCTATTCACGGGGACATGATGAAGCATTTGAGGTGGTGCTGCAGTGCAAACAGAATTTAAACAAATGAGAGTAATACATTATCAAAAAGTAAATGTGAGAAGATCACACTTAAACCAGTACTGCATCAAATGCCTCTTGGTACGGCTCTTTAAAAAAGTGAGGCCGTGCAGCCTAGCAAGCGTTGTAAGACGTACGTAGTGAAAAAGAAGACGCATCGCATGGCAGATAAATCCGGAGCGTAAAAGCAATTTCCGGACAAACGGATAATAAATAGCACTACAGTAGATGAGCGGCGGCAGGCTGTGTCAGACACCAGAAGATTACAGTACCGGATGTTGATCCCTGCTTACAGATTACACTGATCTATCTTACAGGAAATATTTATTCGTAACTTTCAAGCCTTCCAGTCGGTTCTGTCCCTAGGTACAATACTATGAGCCATACAAAGTGCCTTAAAGGGAACCTATCACTACAAAATGCAACGCAATGTGAAAGCACCATGTTATAGAGCCGGAGGAGCTGAGCAGATTGATGTATAGTTTTGTAGGAAAAGATTTGGTAAAAGCTGTAATTTATACATTTATATTGTTGCTTTTTCTAACCTCCTGTGAACAGCTATTGGTACAGAAAAGAGGCGTCATCAGTGACTGATAGCATGGAGTGTGTATTGTGTGCATAAGTAAGCATATAGAAATAGACATCAGTGACTGATAGCACCTCCTCCCTGTACCGATAGCTGTTCACAGGAGGTGTAAAAAACTGCGATATAAATGCATAAATCAAAAGTTTTAATGAATCTTTTTCCACAAAAATATATATCAAACTGCTCAGCTCCTCCTCCTGCAGATTTCATTGCATTTTGTGGTGACAGGTCCTCTTTAAAAAGGGGTTTTCTCCCTTCAGCAGAGGGCATTTATCATGTAGACCAGGGATGCTCAACCCGCAGCCCTCTAGCTGTTGCAAAACTACAACTCCCAGCATGCCATAATAGCTGTAGGCTGTCCAGGCATACTGGGATTTGTAGTTTTACAAGAGCTGGAGGGCCACAAGTTGGGCATCCCTGATGTAGACAGAGTTAATACAAGGCACGTACTAATGTATTGTGAGTGTCCATATTGTCTCCTTTCGTGGCTTGATTCAGTTTTCCATCGCTTTATATGCTGATAGCTTCCAGGGATTACAGCGCAGATAGGAGGTGGCCGGGATGGGAGCTGCTGTGCAGGTGTGGCCTATGCACGCTCCCACAGTCCTGGCCAGCACTTTTTCCTACAGTGTGCAAGCACGACCACTGCTGCTGGATTGTAGGGTGGTCATAACCCCTGGAAACGAGCAGTGTATAATGTGATTGAATCCAGCCAGCAAAGGAGGCAATATGGACAATCACGATACATTAGTAAGTGCCTTGTATTAATTTTCTCTACATGATAAAGGCCATTTGATGAAGTGAGACAAGCCCATTGAAGCTGACATTGGGTTCTGATTGGTGCATAGAATGTCACATGTAGGTAACCTATAAAATCTATAATGTATTATCTTTATCCAAGAGAAACCTTACCTCTTCCTGCCTTTATGCCTATGTAAGAGTGAGCCTTTACTTCTTGCATTTTATTCACACACCCCGCTAGCACTGGATTTGGGTACTACTGCACATTGTATTAGGTGCTTACAGACCTGCGCCTACGTCGACTCTTATCGCCGGAACCTGCAGACATCTTTAAGTCAGTACCATTTGTAGTTTCACAACCTGTTGTTCTAAGCCTCTGATAAGGGAATGTGACAACCATCTCATCATTATGAAAGCCTCCACTATCTTTCTTTCCTTGTGCTGTTTGAGCAACATTCTCAGTAACTGCCTCTTCCTGCATTCACATGACATTTCAAAAAGTTGCCTCATGTAGCGGATGATCTCCAATTATCAAAAGAAAACATCTTAGAAATAAGATGTAGAAAAAAAAAAAAAAGCAAGTTCTTGTTTTCTTCAGCAATGCTTTTCATGCTAAGACGATGATATGATCTGGTCCCGGGGAAGGGGACCATGTATCACCTATTAAGGTATCACTTTTAATCAAACGTTTAATCAACAGTAAAAAAAAAAAAAAAAAAAGGACTAAAAAAAATAGCCAACTGTAGAAACACTATGAAAACCACTACAAAGGCAAAATGGGACAAGCCACACAAAGCTTACTGGAGAGAACTGCATGCGATTGCGCGCATTACACGTACGCGCATTGGGGATTACAGGCAGTTTTTCCCTCGCAGAATTTTGTACAGAAGGACCACAGTGTAATACAGTACCAGCAAAGTGAATGAGAATTTAGACAAATCTTACATGCACTTTGCTTTTTTTCTCAGGTTTAGAAATTGATCTGTTTGATTTTGAAATCAGCAGCATGTCAATTTTAATCCTTTTCGATGGAAGGGCGAGATCTGTGGAAAATCTGCAACAAATCCGCACCAAAACTGCTATGAATCGTGTGGATTTAGGTGCTTTTTTTTGTGCAATTTCGGTGCGGATTTAATGTAGATTACTGTACATAAATCTGCACCTTGTGCAGCCACCCTTTATTGCCATTGACTAAGAGCAGATATTCCAGTGGAGGAGGATGCTCTGTATACAGATGTACCAAAGTTTCACTTGACACATGGGGCAATATTTTCCGGGGCCTTCATACAAAGCAGATTTTGTTGCAGAAAATTTCTGCATAAATAAATATTCATAATCCGTTCCATTCGCCTGAATGAGGTTGTTTTGGTAGCAAGCACATGGATTTCTGCAAGCAACATGCCGGTGGATGCAACAGATTTCCATTCGCAGAAATTTTCTGCAACAAAATCGGGCGCGTGTGAAGGCACCCTTTTTAGGTGTTTTAAAAGCTTGTCTTAATCTATCCCTCCCCCACTGGCGCCAGATGCCCCACAATTATTAAAAGGCGCACATCTTTAGCCCATGGGCCTGCACAGGTACACCCAAAATCTACATTTCAGGTATAATAGGTGTGCTGGGCCGGCTATGCTCAGCCCATTGTTTTTGGAAAAGTGGTGAGCAGAGCGCAAAATGCCCAAAAAGTCACAAAATTCTGGGCAAGCGGGCTGTGCGCCAAAATGCAACTTTCTGATGCCAGTTTCTAGTGTAAATGGGTTAATAAATCTCTCCTTAACATGTTAAATACATTGTTGCAGCAAACATTAGGTTGACACATGCGGTCTGAAAAAATGCTGCTATACAAACCAATGTTGGCGATCTGTTCCTTCACCCTGTTTACTGATCTTCTATACAGTATATACCACTCAACACCACTACAGTCTATTACTGGCTTCAGCGGTATACAGCATGTGTTTTCAGGAATGAAGTGGCAGTGATGGAAACAGTAGGGGATTAAATGAGGAGTATAGGATCCCTTTTTAATTTTTGCACATTTATTGGAATTTTTTAAACAAGTCCAACAATCCCTTTAACAAAAGCCTTTGAAAAGGTAAAGTTAAAGTTTACTGCGACTGTGTACTAGTGCGTTACGTGCCAAATTAAACTTTGCTACATCCGTGCACATTTGCTATGAATACACGTTGCATCATATAATACAGTGGCACCTATAGATGTACTCAAAAAAAGGAAGCTCAGAGATCAAAATGCTACAAATCAAGATACAGTAAGAATTTAAGCCGTATAAGGCTACATATTCTAGACAGGGGGACATGAACCTTCTTTGACCAATACAAGGACTCCATGCACACAAAAAAATAAAATAAAAAAATAGGTCATTAAATCCAGCCTTCCACACCATAGGGTGGCAACCATCTTGCTATCTTTGTGGCACGGAAATAGGAGTGCATATAATACCTATAAAAATTGTGAAGCACTCCCTAATAAATAAATACAACAGAATAAATAACTTTCTACCAGAGCCTACCATTTGAAAAAAATAAAATAAAATATGCCATGCCATAGTCCACCTAACTGTATAATATAAACGTAATACAAACAAATATCACATACCTATAAAAGGAGGGACAATGAGCACCAAAATGTGCAAAAATACTAAAGGGGGTCATTTATTATATTGAAATACGCCTAAATTAGATGTATTTCAGGCAGAGATGATGGCGCAACGGTTACTTGCACCACTATCTGCGACTTCGCCCTGCTCACATCGGGTCTAAAGTTGTGAGCGTGACGTGGGCAGTTAAGGGGACGGCCCAGCAGGTCCGTCTCCTTTACCATCTTCTACACCTGTTTTAGGCGTAGAAAAAAGGTTTAAATGTAAGACGGCTAGAAAGCAATCTTACATTTAAAACTAGCGCTAGAGGCGCCGAAGTTATGGAGAGGCCGGCGTCTCTTCATGCCTTCAGCGGATACACCGCCAGCTATAGGGCTTTATTAAGACCGGTGTCTAAAACGCTGGGCTTAATAAACGTGTCCTTAAATCTTTATTACAAATGCAATGATAAAAACTGCTAAAAAAGCAAACTTGAGAGATGGCATACACTGGAAAATAGACAGATGAGGGCAGGCTATAGCAAATACAACAATCAGTATTTCAAAGTGCGGGTGCATAAACAGACTAAGATTTAACACCCCTGTTCGGGGAATGAGTAATATTGGTTATTCCATAGTAGGCATACAAAACCAATTGGACAAATGTAGATATCGACCACAGTGGAGCCTGTTAACCCCACGTTTCGTTGTCGGCTTCCTCAGGGTGAATGAGGGAATGAGGAAGTCAACTGAAAAATTCATAAGGCGATGTCTTCGCTTGGGCCTTGCAATGCCTGGACAAAAACTCAACTTTCTCTCCCTACAGTTGCACAACATGTGTTGAGTTGCAAAGTTGTGTACTGGGCTCTCAGTTACTATGCAGCAGTCTGCAGAAGTCATCATTACTTCCATGCAGTCCAACAAAGCAATGAGTCCTAAAGCTGCATTGCTCAATAAAATCTTACTTATTTTCAGCATTCTTCAAAACTATACACAGTATAAGAAAAGGTTGGGTAACCTACAGCACATGGGCGTGACTGCTCGCCAATAGAATGGAAACTGTCTGGAACCAACATTACCTCCCGGTGGTCCCAAGGGCAGGTGAGACGAAGGGAAATTCCACACAAGAGTATCCAGTCTGTGAAATAGGCTCTGTGTGACAGCAGTATTTCCCGGACTGAACACTGCTCCTGTGACACAAACTCACAGAATTTTGATGCGTTTTTCTGCCCGACTGCAGCTGTACTGAATTGTACAGTACTCACATATTATAGTCAGTACAATTCAGTACAGCTCTGGCCAGGCAGGAAAACTCGGCATTATAAATCATTATAATGCATGAGTTTGTGTCATAAGAGCAACGTTCAGGTGGGAAAATACTGTTGTCACACAGAGCGTATTTCAAGGAGTGAATAAGCTTGTGTGAAATTGGCCCAAAAAGGTACGGTATATTCGGCTGTTTCACAAAACTGCATGGTGATTTTACCATTTAGCATAGCCATGCAGTGTTTTGTAGGTGAAATATTGGTTTACATTTTTCATGCATAAAACCATATCACAAAACCATGACAAATCATGGTAAAAATACGACTTTGCGGTTATCAACAACTGTGTGAAGATACGTTTAAAAAGTTTGGCAAATTGGCAATGTAATTGATCAAAATGCAATACACCGTCACATACTCCAGTGGGGGCGGGGGGCTTAAAAATGAAGTACAATCTGTAGGAAAAAAAAAATTGTTTAAAGATGAGCCAGACTGATCAAACGTGACTCTTGAAAAATTTTGCAAGGAAGACTCAAGTAAAACTGGTGCAAAAATGTTCCACATAGAGTATTTTGAAACATAAAAATGTTGGATAACACCTTTGCAACTCCTATCCACACAATAGGAGTTCAATGTAGGACCACTGGGACCATCACTCATCACTAGAACTGCCCTGATGTATATGGAGGCAATAGAAACAAAGATGACTCAGTCAGCCCCTTAGGCACTGTATGGAGCAGAAGGGCTCATACATGACCACTGCTCCATGCAATCTCCTCCCCATTGTGACTTAGTGATCGGTGGGAATTCCAGCAAGCATATTTTATCACTATCCTTTAGATAGATTATAAAAAGATTTTTTTGTGGGATAACCTCTTCCAATATAGTAAAATAAAAGTTCTGGAAAACTATTTGAATCATGACTAATAAACAGAACCCGCCCCGCCCCCCCCCCCCCCCCCCCACACAAAATTGTTATACAATATATATACAGAACAGGAAGAAGTCTCACAAGATAAATACATACCATTTGGCCAGCATTTAGGCAACGGGCAGGTGATACCATTGCGGTTCGTTAATCCCAGTTGCTATATTACAAAATGACTAAAACATGCAGAAGCCATGAACGTTCCCAGTATCAGCAGCCTGTTGTTTTGCAAATTGCAAGTTTTGTTGAAGTCTGCACTAAAGACTAGAACACAGTCGCCCAACTCATCCCAACAGTCACATCAGGAAAGTCCCTAAGGTCTCATTACTCATTTGATACACAGAAGACAAGAAATCCCGGCCCTACAGAGTTTCACAGCAAGAACTTCACAGCAGGACAAGAGCCAAGAGGATCTTGCAGAATACAAGCAGCACACAAGATAAAGAACTGGAGGCACGCTACAATGTCATTAACTAAACAAAAGCAAGACTGTGGTGGCGGTGCGAATACACACCGGTCAGAGTCTTTCCTATGGTAAGAAGGTCAGAAAAGAGATTCCTAAAAACACCCAACATTTTAGAATGTATATTGAAAGTACAGGGACATAACCCACAGTAAACTTTGAAAATGAAGGATGCTTTGGCTGCCAAAGGCCTTTTTCAACTGGTGTCTAAAGTGGCTAGGTTAAACCACTTTTTGCCCAGTTAAAGGGATTCTCTGGGATTACTATGGTTCTTAACAGAAATGCTCATGTAGTTGCTTACCTCATGTACATCTTCCTCAATGTGGACTCTCCTGACCAGTTTTCACCATAAAACCACTCTGGTTGGCTTACGTCCTGCATGTAGCACTTCCTGTAGCTATATCCAACCAAACCCAGGATGCTCTTCTCCAATCTCTGCTCAGCTCCAACACCTCTCCCTAATAATGTCCAGCTAGTTTATAACTCCTCCTACCTGTCATAGAATTCCGTTATGGCCCGTGGTAATGGAATTGTAATAAAACCCGAACCCCGAACTTGTAAAACACAAGTTCACTTATCCCTAGCCATAAGGTTATGCAAATCATGGAAGTAGCAGATGTCTCTAAAATCTGCAGATTATCACATTTTCAAGCACCTAGCTCTAATCTGTGGCATGTGGGAGGAGCATAAAAGCAAGATTGACAGCAAAGTTTTTTAGCCACATGACACCTCAAAAATTAGAGGAAGTCATGTAGGATGATTATGCGATGCCTCCTGTTCAAATCAACACTTGTTGCAAACTGAGAGGGACAGAATCTTTGAAGTGAGAGACCTTGATTTATGACTCCAGCAAATCACTACACACCTAAGCAGTGATGTAAGCAGTGCTCTATGTTGTGTGTTTTGGTGGTTGGGAGAACAACAACGAACTGGAATAACAGCAAGAGTTCCACAGAGGCAAATGTCTGCACAGATGGATCATCTGATTGGAGGAGTGGCGAGTAGTGATATTCTGTATTGCAAGTGAAATTGAACATCACATTCCAACCCCAGGGGAGCAAACATTGTCTACACAAACAATCAGAAGGCGTTTGCACAACATTGGGCTATGAGCCAGACGTTCAGCTACGGCTGTTCCATTGACTTCACACCACTGCTCTCAAAGTCTATCATGGTGCACAGCAAGACAGCAATGGAGGCTGGAATGGAGGTCTATCCTCTTCAGCGATAAGTCTCACTCTTTTCTTGGATGCAATAATAGTCGGAGACTGGTCTGGAGACCACACAGGCAATGCCATGAAGAGGCCTTCACAAGGATACATCACACTGGTCCTACTCCTGGATTTATAGTGTAAAGTGGAATAATGTACGGTAGCCAGACCCCTCTCTAGTCTTCATTTCAGGTACACTGACAGCTCAGAATTACATTGGAGAAATGGCCTACCACTGGTTCCAGGACCAAATCAAGAGCCCAAGAGCCTTTTTTTGACAGGACAACAATGCCAGTCCGCATGTTGCTTGCGCTACTGTGAGCAGCCTGTGTGGTCATAACATGCTACCATGGCCTGGAGAGTCTCTGGATTTGTCTCCCATTGAGTACATTGGCCGGCAACTGTAAAATGATACGACTTTCCAGTGTTCATTATCCCTGGACTGTGACATCACAGTGTTCAGTGTAGAATCAACCTTGATCAAAGAGCAGGAAAAACAAAAGTGTGCTGCACTAGGGAACTATGTCCAAAATAATTATTGAATAAGACAATAAATAATAAAACAAGGAGGGCAAAGCTACGCATTTCGGTGACAGACTGTCACCTTCATCAGACCTGATTCTACATGGGTATTCTGGCGTCCTGAGAGGCCTGTCCAGCACACAAGCGCAGCAGCCTGGAATCCCTCCCGTATGGGAGTAATTTTGTCTACATCTAGTGGTACACCTAGGATGCACAACACTATCCGGTAAAGTGTTATTACCCTTATCCTCAATTTTGCATATTAAGATATTACACCAGGGAGCGCTCCCTTTATTTCTCTTTCATCACTGTGTTCACTATCCCTGGACTGTGACATCACTGCGTTCATTATCAGTGTATTGGGATATCATATGACATCCATCTTTGTTTAGTAGTGTGGCTAGCCAGGAATTTCAGATGAATGAGTGGCCATGAAGTACAAGGAACGCTTGACTCCTCAGAACTGGAGCCACTCTCATAGAAAGGCTCTCCTCTCTGACTCACAGAGGGGGGCAGGGGATCCCAACTATTATGTCCAGTTGCCACAATAGGGCGTATGGACAGGATACCCTCCAGTCTGGACCTACCAAGAGACATACCTTCTGGATTGTCATTAAAATATAAAAATTAAAATATTATAATAATGTATTTAAATGTAACAGTTGAGATGGACGGGAATATGTACTTATATTGGCCAGATGTAAATTGACCTACCTAAGCTGTTCCAAAGCTACTTTACAGAGAAAAAAACTTGGTCTATAGGGAAACTCATTTTCCACAGCACAAGTGGCCACTGGACCCATATCTAATGAGCAAGTGAGTACACTTCTATGAAACAAACCCCTCTCTTTCTGAGTAACTGCATACCGTATAGGTTCAATGATGTGATACACATGAATATTCAGCACACTGCTGCTTTGCTTTACATTCACAAAAATGTAGTTGCCAACTGTTGGCAGCTGAACCTTATTGAAAATAGGTGTGGACAGACTGGGACACTGTCCAGAACCTTGTGCAGGGACACCACAGGAAGCCTGCCGTCAGCTAACATAAAGCTACTTAATAGTCAAGAGCCAAAATTTGAGAAGTTTGGGGAGTTAGAATCAGATAGTTGCCACTGTGCCCTGTAAGTAGACAGATCTTGAAATTTGCGCTATAAAAGTACGCATGCTACCCTTGCAGTGACATTTTTTTGAGACTACTTTTCTAGCAAATCAGCAATTTCTAAAGTCGCCTATAACATTACATAGACATATAATACAATAAAATGCTGTAATTCATTTGGATTTGGCATTGCCTCGCAGTGGAACAAGGATTGTGGGGGAAGCAGTTAAAGTGGTTGTGCGGTGTCATGACTGATGGCCTATCCTTAGGATATATCATTAATATCAGATCTGAGGGGGTCTGACACCTGGTACCCGGCCGATCGGCACTTGGGAGATCGCCGTGTCCTCTTCAATGTTTAACTGCACCGCTGTTCACCCCATTCACTTGAATTGAAGAAGAAGAAGAAGAAGCTGTAATTACACTGCACCCAGCTACAACGGAGACGACGTGCAGGTAAACACTGAAGAGGACGGAAGAGCATCACGGTCTCTCCAGACGTCTGGTCGAATGGGGTGCTGGGTGTCTGTCCCCCGCGTATCTGATACTGATGATTTATAGTGAGGTTAGTTCACCGGTATCATGACACTACACAATCCCTTTAAGCAGGAAGCCCTGGCCATAGACCTTAAAAGGGAAATTTCCCAGGGGGCTGCCTGAACCCTCCTCTCAGTGGTCTCAGCGGTAATTAACGCAGTGAGAATTAAGTGCTCATGTACCCAGCCAGAGACTGCACATGTCCTCCAGAATTCAACTGTGGCCCACAACTGGAGGAGGACAGAAAATGGAAGCTATTGATGGTCACCACAGAAGGGCAGTATATCGTGCTACTCTGTGGTATATGCTTCTGCTGGGACGGCATTTTGTGCTATGGTATTGCTGACTCTGCCTATTGTGTTGCCCCGCTGTCAGTCAATTTAGACCCGCCTACAACATGGGGCCACTTTTATTTTATTTTTCTTTCAAAGAGTTATCTAATAAAGTCCTGCATCATAGATTTATTCTTTTCTTTTTAAAATCGCAGCATGCTCTGGTTGCGCTATAGCTATTCTTTGAAGTACATTTCTGATAATTTTGTGTGCTTGAATGGGTCACAGTATTTCTTATTCCTCTGCAACTTTGTTTTTGATTAGCCATTTCCAACTCTTTGCATAGGCCACACACTTCGTTTTTAAATGTGAGCCTTCTAACGATTCATGTATATACAGAGATCCGTACATTATTCCAAGCAGCGCAAATCATAACCCTGATCACAGGAGAGGAGAATTCCTAAATGTGACATGATGAGGTTTATAAGGACAGTGCCTTTCTAGGAAATGGTTATATGAAGTTCTGTAAATTGTAGGACAAGAAATATAGGATCCCCAAATAGACACACCCGATTTTACAATTGCTCTGCCAGCACCAATACTAGCTTACAGCCATGAAACCGGTTTCATAACATTTTCCTTCGAAAGTAGCTGCAATTCGTGACCCATCTGAGACTTGCTCAACAGTGGTGTGTCCTGCAATACAGGACTTGTTTTACGGAAATTTCTGGTTTCTCTCAAGGGATGTCACATGGATCCTCTTAGATGAAAGGGTAGGAAGGAGGGCTAAAGGGGTTTTCCAAGATTTGTTTACTCAAAATAGATCATCAATATCTGATTGATGGGGGTCTGACACCCAGGACCCCAGGCGATCAGCTGTTTGAGAAGGCAGCAGCCTTCTCTCTGCTTTTCCTAGGCCAGTGATGACACGTTCACCTATTACATGGCCTAAGAGCAGCTCAGTCCCAGGACCCTCACCAATCAGATACTGATGACCTATTCTGAGGGGAAAAAAAATAATATCCTAAAAAAAATAAAAAACTTTTATGGAGCAAAATATTTTCTTCAGGGAAGCATTTAGTGGACACAGTCTGTCTTGGGTTGTGTTACTATGTTTATAGCAAATGGTAACTAGTTTGGTTTTCTGGCCATCAATATTGATGTCCAAACGTCATCAATATGTGATCAGTGGGATTCTGACTTCTAGTACCCCCACATTCAGCTGTTGGAAGAGACTGTGGCACTCCGGTGAGCGCTGCAGCCTCTTCATGGGCTAGTGACGTCACATTCATTGGTCACATGGCCTAGGCGAGCTCAGTCAGATACAAGTGAATGGCCTGGGATACAATACCAAACATAGCCGCTATCCAGTGTACAGCACTGTGCTTGGTAAGCTTTGAGGAGGACGCAACACTCCCTGGAGCACCACAGCCTCTTCAAACAACTGATCAACAGACAGTGATGAGCCGCTACCAATTAGATAATGATGACCTAAACACCGCGCAACAATGATTTTGCTATTGA
The DNA here is from genome assembly GCF_905171765.1 of Bufo bufo. Lineage (NCBI taxonomy): Eukaryota > Metazoa > Chordata > Amphibia > Anura > Bufonidae > Bufo > Bufo bufo. The sequence goes on from NC_053395.1 coordinate 159,948,670, forward strand.
GAGAAAAACATGTGATTTATACTAAAATGAGCACGCTGAATCCAAATATACACTCGGAATTTGCCTGAGACATCTAGATTTTAACCCCTTATGGACCCTGGGATTTTCCATTTTTGCGTTTTTGTTTTTCACTCCCCCATTCCCATAGTCCTAACTTCTTTATTTTTCCATTCACGTAGCCTTATGAGGGCTTATTTTTTGCGAGACAAGTTGTATTTTCGAATGGCACCATTTACAGTTGCATACCATGTAGTAAGAAGCGGGGAAAAAATTCCAAATGGGGTAGAATTAATTCTGATAAAGGTTTTTTTTTAATTTTTTTACACTGTACTATGCAGTAACATTGACCTGTTATCTTTATTCTCCAGGTCAGTACGGTTACAACGATACCACACTTGTATAATTTTTCTTAAGTTTTAATACTAAAAAAAAAAAAAAAAAAACTTTGAGGAAAAAAAAAAATGTTAGAACTTTTTGGTAGTTATGTGTACAGGGCTGTGTGGGGGCAACTTTTTTGCGGGAAGATCTGTTCTTTTCAGTGATACCAATTTAAAGAGTGTGTGACTTTTTAATCACTTTTTTTTCCCCTTTACGCCATTTTCTCTATGCCATTAATTTTGTTGTTTAAGTACCTTTTTTTAACCCCTTAGGGACCGGGCTCATTTTCACCTTAAGGACCAGGCCATTTTTTGCAAATCTGACCAGTGTCACTTTATGTGGTGATAACTTTAAAATGCTTTCACTTATCCAGGCCATTCTGAGACTGTTTTTTCTTCACATATTGTACTTCATGACACTGGTAAAATGAAATCAAAAACATTTATTTATAAAAAAAATACAATTTTTTTTTTTTTAAATAGAAAAATTTGCAAATTTTTAAGTTTCAATTTCTCTACTTCTATAATACATAGTAATATCTACAACAATAGTTATTACTTTACATTCCCCATATGTCTACTTCATGTTTGGATCATTTTTGGAATGACATTTTATTTTTTGGGGATGTTACAAGGCTTAGAAGTTTAGAAGCAAATTTTCAAAAACCCACTTTTTAAGGACCAGTTAAGGTCTGAAGTCACTTTGTAAGGGCTTACATAATATAAACCACCCAAAAACGACCCCATTATAGAAACTACACCCCTCAAGGTATTCAAAACTGATTTTACAAACGTCGTTAAAACTTTAGGTGTTCCACAAGAATTAATGAAAAATAGAGATACAATTTTAAAATTTCTCTTTTTTGGCAGATTTTAAAATTTTAATAATTTTTCTCCAGTTACAAAGCAAGGGTTAACAGCCAAACAAAACTCAATATTTATGGCCCTGATTCTGTAGTTTACAGAAACACCCCATATGTGGACGTAAACTGCTGTACGGGCACACGGCAGGGCACAGAAGGAAAGGAATGCCATACGGTTTTTGGAAGGCAGATTTTGCTGGACTGGTTTTTTGACACTATGTCCCATTTGAAGCCCCCCCGATGCACCCCTAGAGTAGTTGACATTATTCATTGCTTCCAAAACTCCTCAGAAGCGAAAAGAGTCCCATTTCTAAGAGTGAAGTGGATTTTCATAATGGTACTCGGTCAGATGAAATTGGATTATAAAGGGTGGATTCACACCAATTAATTTGGTTTTGAGAGAAAACCATAAAGATTCCATAAAGGGGTTTTGGGTAAGTAAAGGATGACCTATCCTCAGGATATGTCTTTGATATCTGACTGGTGGGGGTACGACATCCGACACCCCCACCAATCAGCTGTTGTGCATTATACAGAGGCTGTGTTTTGTATTTCAGTTCAATCCCATTCACTTGAATGGAACTGAGCTACACAAAGGCCATATGAACTATGAATGCGACATCAATGGCCTAAGAAGAGGCTGCAGCACTCACGGGAGCGCTACACCATATTCAAGTAGCTGATCTGCGGGGGTCCTGGGAGTCAGACCCCCAATAGTCAGATACTGATGACCTATCATGAGGATTGGTTATCTATATTCAAATCCCAGAAACCCCTTTAATCTGATCTAATCTAACAGACCATGTATAGACCCGGATTACTTGCGCAGCAGTCTTAGACAACTATGTTTTATTTTTCCTTCTTGATTATCAGATTCTTTTTTTTATTGACACATTAAGCACAGGCACATAAAGCCAAATGTCAAAATCTGGTCTAAACATATATTGCACCAATTTATCATACATTACAGTCTTCAATTTAAAGGCTTTCTAACCTTTAATAACATTATAGGCACAGTTACATTATAATAATATAAAATTCATATCTATTCACATATGCTACTGAAAATAACTATATAAAATCCATTGACCTTGGTAATGTACAGTAGTAAAAAAGAATGTGTCATACAATGAGGAAACCCTCTGGTCATAAAACAGTTAATCAGTAGGGAAAAGCCAGGGCAACGTAGGGAGAAAACATGGGAAATTTCTAAAAAGGAACTTTGTACATTTTATCAAATTATGGGGGGAAAAAAAGGACCTTCTGTGGGAAACCCAAATCCAATAATTACTAGATAACATTGCATGGTTTATTGTATGTCTAGACTCCTACTTGCTTAGATATTTACTATGCAGAAGTAATGTCTAACCTTTCACTGTACTGAACTACAATCTTTCTATGGATGAGAAATCAGTCCTTCAGGGGCCCAATTTAGTCACTACTGGGGTCAATCAAACTGGTGTAAAGTAGTACTGGCTTAGTTGCCCATAGCAACCAATCAAATTCCACCTTTCATTTTCCAATGGAGCTGTGAAAAGTGGAATCTGATTGGTTGCTATGGGCAACTAAGCCAGTTCTACTTTACACTAGTTCAATATTTCCTGTCAAACCATAAATGGTCCATAAACATGCCACTAACTACCATAAGGTACAAGGTGGCCCTGAATGTTCTAGTTTAAGACGAATGTCTGCATACAAAACCATATACAGTTACACAGAGAGCTAATCTAAACAAAAAGTTACATAAACCAGTCTCGTTATATTATATTAATTGTAGCACTGGTTTGTACTAAAGGTTCAGAGCTGCATTCACAATTGTTCCGGTTGTTATTGGCAGTAGTCAACCATCATGTTCTACCAACATCAAATCGCTGTACACATTTGGGGTAAAGAGGACAACTTCCAGAATGCAAATCGCTAGTGGAAGCTCTGTAGAAACTTTATTGGCAGAGAGTGATGAGAACTTTCAGCCTGGAGTATTGTGAACGCAGCTCTGGACTACTGTACAGGCTGTAACTCAGGATCAATAAGGATAAGTAAAGCAATATATTACAGACATTCTAAATAGGATTATTTGTTCTTGTAAACGCTAAAATGAAGAAGCCACTTTAACCCCTTTCTGACATCTGTTGTACATGCCTTCTGTTTTACCCAGCAGACATGCAGTGTCCATCATCAGAAACCACTTACATTACAGACATTTAACCTCTCAGATGCCATGTTCAATCACGTCTATGGCATCTAAAAAGGTCCTTTAGAGGAAGGTGGCAGCCTCTGACCTCTAAGTGGCTTCCAGGGGTGTCACTGTAAAGATCCTATTAAGACCTGCAAGAGGCAGGGCTCAACAGGGACAACATTATTGCCATAGACTGCAATATCATTTTATTGCAGTCTATGGTGTTCAGTGAACATTTAAAATAAAGTTGCTTTAAAATCTAAAAACATAAAAATTCAAACTACCTCCCATTCCTCATTTTACAAATACAAATAATAAAATAAACATCACTGGTCACTATTGAGATTAAAAAAAATAAAATAAAAATTGTCACTTTGTTACTTTGCTTCCTCGCTTCTCAAAAATTGAACAAGTGAAAAAGTTATACATATTCAAAAAGTTATACATATTGCATAATGGTATTAATCAAAACTTCAGGTTGCCCTTAAAAAAAAGAAGTACAGCTCTGTACACAAAAAAATAAAAAAATATGGGGATGCAAAGTCATATATTTTTTAAACTAGTACAAGGTGATAAAAACTATATACATTTATTATCACTGTACTGACCTGTAGAATAAAAGAAAATATCTTTGCACCATGATTTTACAAGGTTCATTTTGTGGTAGTTGTGTTTTTTTCGGCTTCTCACTACATCACATATCTATCATATTATGTGAACTAAAATGAAAAAGCTATGAGTTTTTGGAAGGCAGAGCGAAAATGCAGAAACAGAAAATGGCAGCAGGAAGGGGTTAAAATGCTGGAAACTTAGAGGGACATTATCATTCGCTGTATGCCATTTTTCTGGTGTACAAAAGTCAAACATTTTAGCACAACCCACAATTTTTGCACAAATGTACATCCTTTTATTATTTTTTGTGGCTTTCGGCACTTTTCTAAAAAGCGGGTCTGGCTCGGCAAAAAGGGGTGGGGCCTCCTCGGCCTAACAGTTTTATCATTTAGGACAGAAAATCAATGCACAGCTGAAATCTATGTGCTGGAAGAGATTTCAGTTTGTGGGGCACAGACAAACAAAAGATGGAATAAAGTTATTAAGAGGTTACACGCCAGTCCTATAAAATCTGCCCCTCGGAGCTTCTTTTGCTTACCTGAGTATTAGTATATAATAATAATAATAATAATAATAATAATAATAATAATAAAGAAGGTAGTTTTCTTACCATCAGTACAATATTGACTTTTTTTTTTTTTTACAAAAAAAACAACTAAGACATCTAAAATAAGTGTGTTATGAGAACCTAAATTCCAAAAAAACTTATTATATAGAGGATATTACAGACTACAAATGAAAGGTTGATCAGATGGCTAGGGATCATCTAAGAGAAGCTCAGCTGCAGATCAGTAAACAATTGCACACATGTCACCCTTCTGCTCTGGTCCTCTGGGCACAGTAACCCTTGGGAGACATGAAACTCCAAGGAAGATCTTTGAGTAAAGGAGAAGGTGGAGCAGGGAAAGCAAAAATATCTTTGCAAAGAAAAACTATCCACCAAGCTGTAGTTGCTTTTCTATCTGGAACAGTCAAAAGCTTAGATTATCAAAGTCTTTTTGAAGCTAAAGAAAGGACACACGATAAAGACCTGCTATCATCTGTGGAAACCAGCACTGATGACCTTCTGTTTTTACAGTAATAACATTTTATAATTTATATTTTTTTTGTTTATTTTTGCCATTAAATTGAGATCTGTGGTTACCCTAGTCTTTAGGATTATGAGTTAACATCCTACCACTGAGCATCACTTCTAGTTACATTGGCCTCCACTACACAAACTTTTGCTGCTTGTAAAAAATGCCATAAATTTTAAAGCGGTCTTCCAGGATTACTAAATTTTTGACAGATATGCTCATGTAGTTGCTTACCTCATGCTTTTTCAATTCGGACTCTCCGGACTCGTTTTGACTTTGTATATAGCTCACTTTGTTTGCTTTCCACCCTGTATGTGGCACTTCCTGTTGCTGTATCCAACCAAACCCATGATGCACTTCTTCTTTCTCTGCCACAGCTCCAGCCCCGCCCCTAACAATGCCTAGCTAGTTTATAGCTCCTCCCACCCAGCTAGTTTCATAGACACTCCCCTATCACTGCTTTGACACGCCCATGGACATAACATCACAGGAAATAAAAAAGACCTGCATGGACATGGTCATGTGACCACTGCCCAGAATGGAAGATAGGAGCCAAAAAGATAAAAGAAATACATTACACAAGTACATCTACCTTCAAAAATGATTATTTTAAAGTTGCAAGCCAGGAAACATTTTTAAGTCTTTTACTAAGTGTTTTGACAAGTATATTATAAGCATTTTTTCAATTAGCTAAATTCTTAACCCACATTTTTCTTCTGTAGAGATGCCGTGGGGAAAATATCAGAAAAATTTGAGAAAAACACACATACACACACACACACACACACAATACTGACACCTCATCCATACTCTGCAAAAAATAATCTGTATTATATACCAACCTGCGATGGGCATTTTAAATCTGCAACATGTCCAGTTAAGCTGTGGATACCCACTGCAAATTTCACCCTCGGCAATGCATTCGGTGAAATCCACAACATATCAGAGCAAATTCCACTGCAAAAATTCCGCCCCGTGTATCCCCCTTAATGGGTTTTCGAGAATTCATGGCAGAAAATACTGCAACAAATCCTTTGTCCACATGTGAATATGCCCTAATTGGCCACCACCAGTCCACGACCTGAAGAGTATGTTATGTTTGACCAATGTCTCTAAAGGTCAGCTTACACAATTAATGTGCAATATCTTTCAATAACGAGACCTCATATTACTGTCCACACATTTTAGATGCTCGTTCAGCCATCAGGTATATATCTCCCGCCTCCCTAATACACATGAACTCTTGGTTACGGCAATCGTGCATGTGTTTTCAGTGGGGAGAAGGTAATGAGCCGCTGTCAGGCATCTCAAGCAGAAGGTTATTGTTCCTGTGGGATAAAAGGTCGGACAAGTTGAAATCAAACAGGTCCAAACCTTCTTAAAGGTGTTGTCTCACCTCATACATTGGTGGCATATTGCTAGGATATGCCACCAATTTCTGATAGCCGCTGTTCCCAGAAGTGGGACCAGCACCTATCTCTAGAGCTGAGCCTGCAAAGTGAAGGAGAGCAGACCATGCATGCGCAGCCGCTCTCCATTCATTTCTATGGGACCGCTCAAAATAGTCAAGTGCACTGCTCAGCTACTTTTGGCACTCCCATAGAAATGAATGGAGGGGGGCGGCGCACGAGCGGTCCGCTCTCCTTCACTTTGCAGGCTCCGTTTTGGATATCAGACATTGGTGGCATATTCTAGTGATATGCTACCAATGTATGAGGTGAGACAACACCTTTAACCCAGATGAGAGAAAAGTGTGGTGACCTTGTGCACATTAGATGGTTGTCTCATACTGACAACATTGGCAGCTTCATCTGACACTTGCCTAATGTGTATGGCACCTTTAATAGCAGGTAATTAAAAGAGATACCTGTACTAGACTCCCCAGCACTATTTACCTGCCCTAGACTGCTGGTGACGAGAACAAGCCCCTTGTTTAAATCAAGAGGCCGAGAGTGTAAATCCACCCGGATATAACTTTGGAATTGCTTAAGAGAAAATGTGGAAAGACCAGAAACCCGTTCTGTTGGAAGAAAATACAGGTGGGAGGGAATTTCTGTTTAAAGAGAAAAAAAATAATAAACTTTTATTTGACAGGTTTTGGCCAGAGGCCAGAATATCCAGGAGTATCTAAGAAGGTGCGGAGGGGACTGGCGAAAGGCTTGTTAAGGAATGGGGTGGATGGGATGGGTCATGCAATTTCAACTGTAAGACAAGCACTTTTATTAACCCTTGCTTTACTTAAACCAGTGATAACTGCATATTCATATACAACTATAGTCCCAGTCTCACGCCCTGTAAAAACTAGACAGGTCTGCCATTCGGGTTTGCGTAAAAACACTCAGCTTGGATATAACTAGATGTGTATGTGCAGTTATTTATTTTTATATATATTTTTTTTAAATGGTTTAAAAAAAAAAAAAAAAAAAAAAACAGCTACAACAAAAAATAGAAGGACCAATTACCCCATTTAGTGGGGGGATGGGCTAGAAGAAGAGTGAAGCTTAGATCAGCCTGGGGCATATTTGGAAAAAAAAAATCTGCTGAAAAATTGGTGAGGAAATTTGCAGCAAAATCAACGCAGATTTGCATGCAATTTCTCCATATCTAAAAAAAATGTTGTCAGACACTGAGCAACCACAAGGAGCAAGCCTGAAAAACTCTATACACAGTTCTAAAACACTTCAATGTTTAAAATCCGTTGGTGAAAATCCACACCGGTCAATTTCCATGTGGGTTTTGCTTGGACTTTTTTCATACACATTGATATGTTCCACTAGCACTTCACAAGTGGATAACAGAGAAACATGGCTGCAGGAAGGATTACGAGGGGGGTTATGAGGAGTAAGCAGCTTATTTTATACACTCATGAACTAGGCAGAAATGTCCTACTACATATATAAAAAAGTGCATCATTATATTTATCACAGAATTAAGACTCAGTAATATGGCTATTGTTGCCCGAATGTGCCATTTTCAGCTGGACCTAATGTGTATCAGGGGGGCCGTCTCGAGTTTAAAGAGCTATTCTGGTTATCCCCTTTTCTCCCTATCTATGGGAGTTCTGGAAATAGCAGATTGGTGAACTCGGCTCTCACCAGAACTCACATAGAGACGAATGGATCAGCAGAAGCAGCAGTGCGCATGCCCAACCTGCCGCTATGTTCATTTCAAGGGCCCGGGGGGTAATGAGACCCCGTGGTAGGAACCGGACAGGGGATAATTCTTAGTTACTGAAATACCCCTTTCAGGCTGATCCTTTTGATATTCAAGAAGATAAGCCATCATCAGAGGTGTGAGGCATCCGCTATCATTTTTCTTCCCGTTGAAATCACATACATGTCAGCTGAGTCGAACCTGCATTTATATGGGGGAGCTGGGAGAGATAGCCGTCAGCCAAACAAGCATTTGACCGACAGCCCCTGAAAGTGTACTGGCACCATTAGTGTATGGAGTAGCTAGATTACTGGGATTTTATGTAACTTCATATAAGATCCAGTTGACATGACAGCTTATTGACTGGAGCACAACAGGATTACTTGTCGCTGGACCTGTTCGTGTCAGACATAGCTCCTCTCAAAACCATACCACTTTGTGCAATGATTCCCCACCTTCTAGACTCTTCAGTTTCTACTGCTTTATCTACAGTAATGGGAGCATTAGCTTAGTGTTACATGAGAAGTTGCTAGTTTTGAGTTTCGATTAAAATATCCCTACAAATTCCTCTGCCTTGCTTCACCTTTTGATAAGATAAAAGTCTTTATCTCAGTCAGATCTCCCCTGAGCTGTCCATCAAAATGTAGAACGCTTAAAAGGAAGTTGGAGAAATTATATTTCCCAGACTCCTAGCGAGGGTGTCACTTTTCGTCTCCTGAAAGGCTCAGTTTCTCCCTTTGGCCACCCTGCAACACTCCCCCCTCCTGCCCCACCCAATTAGAGAGATAGAGACCAACATTAGGAAGAGAAGTGTAAAAGTCAGAAATCTGATAGGGTTGTCACTTCAGTTACCTCAGGGTATAGGGCAATACGGGCATGGAATCCATCACTTGTTCTCAGGTACAATCCTGAAGGGCAGGAAAGGAGAACATATCATGCATATCCAAAATATCTTGAAGCTTTAATTACAACTTTCCACCAAAGCAGTGGTCAGCAAGCTGCCCTCACTCAGCTGTTGAGAAATTACATATGATCTAGTACAGAGCCCTAAAGGGTTTTTTCCGTCCAGATAAGATCATAAATGTCAAATCACCTGCAATGATTCTGCATCAATGCCGTTTCAGTACTGCTCCGATCCCCACTTATCCACTTCCTGTCTCGGCTGAGGAGGGTCACCACTAAAAGGTGTGGGTTTGGCTCTGTAGGCCCACTAGCATTTTGAGCCAGGACAAGAAGAGGAGAGCAGAGAGGACTGGAGCAATGTCAGAACGGCAATGGCGGGAGGAATCAGTGGAGGCGAGTAATGCTTCTTTGTTATTCTTAACCCTTTCTGTCTTTTTTTTAACTATTTGCCTGGAAAAACCCTTTAACAGAGACTGTTAGGAAATAAGCGTCTATTTGACGGGTCCAACAGCAGAAACCACCACTGATCATAAGAACAGGGGGTCCGGTGTTGACTACGACACTGGAGTGGCAGTCAATCAGACATACTGTTGCTCCATCGATCTATAGGAGACTGCCAAATACAAGAAGTGGAATACAGCGCTCAGCAATCTACAGCAGTCCAACAGAGATAAATGGAGTGGCAGCAAGCATGCTCAAGTATTATTCCATTCTAACAGAGACACATGACCCCTGTTCTCCTTACTGGTGAGGGCTCCAGCAGTCAGATACCATCAGGATTTAAACTACAGCACATCCCCTTCCTAAATTTGGCTATGAAGCTGTGGTGCCAATAGTAAATCCCCTTGCTACTTCGATGACTGCCCCTAATAAGATAAGATCTCTGGTGAAACATATTGGTGATGCACTGCCAACACTTCCATACCCTCTACTTCTAAGGAAAGATGACCACTAGTCCCAGCATCGGAGTCAGGAACAAATGGCAAGAATACGCTTACATTACTTGATGAAATTAGTTCCAACGAGAGGATAAATTACAAATGTAGACAGGCTGGGGAAACCTTGGACATTATTTTAACTTTTCATAAGCAGAATCTTGCTCACAATGCTTTGGTGAAGACGCCTACTGAATATATGCTTTTCAACATTCTTTTGCTTATGACGCTCTACATCAAAGACTCCCATAAGTGCATTTTTTCTAGCCAATTACACAGAAAGACAGATGGACAAGGCCAGACAGACAGATTGTTTTCAGGGAGTACTTATAATTGCAAAATAGGACTCTGAACTTCACCCATAATGACTGCATTGCTGGAGGGAGAGTGAAAAATACCTGTAAGAAGGTGGAATCTGACAAGGGTTGTTTAGACAATGAATCAAAACGGGATCTTCTTGCTTTGTTTCTGAAGGGCAGAACTTTTCCCAACCTAACAGTTTTATTTAACCAGCTAGCCTTTTTTTCTGAAACAAGCATGATGAAAACATTTCTTGCACTTTGAGTACGTCATACTGTGAAAAATTCCAAGATTATAATTAACAGATCTTAGAAGGCCTGATAATGGTGCAGGACCTCCTTTGAGAATTCTAGAAGCCCAGCAGGAAACCTACTGTACATATACTGTAGTTTTCAGGCTATGGCAGGGCTGGCCAACCCGCAGCTCTCCAGCTGTTGTAAAACTACAATTCCCACCATGCCCTGCTGTAGGATGATAGTTGTAAGCTGTCTGTGCATGCTGGGAGTTGTAGTTTTGCAACAGCTGGAGAGCCGCAGGTTGGCCAGCCCTGGGCTATGGATACAGAGTGTCCACAATGTGATTTTGGAGTTCCGGCGGGTGAACAGCCTGTCGGATCCGTCCTGCCGCTAGTTCAAGTGTGCCCCTGGACTGCCGCTCCGTCCCCATTGAATATAATGGGGGCGGGGGCGGAGTTCCGGCGGCAGCAGGGCAGCGCACGGCGAGAGGTAGCTGGACTAAAAGTAAGACATGCAGTACTTTTAGTCCGGCTGCCTCTCGCCGTGCTGCCGCCGGAGCTCCGTCACTGCCCCCATTATAGTCAATAGGGACGGAGCGGCAGACCAGGTGCACAAGTGAACTAGCAGCAGGACGGATCCGACAGGCTGTTCACCCGCCGGACTCCCCTGCCGCTAATGTGAAAGTACTCTAAACGGGGCCTAAAGGTCCTGAATAGTGATCTTCTGCCCAGGACGAATGATTTTCTATGGGGACAAGCGATTGCTCTAGTGATAGATTGTCCCCATACAACAGAGGAGACTGCTACATGTAAATGCAGCCCTCATCACCGCTGACAATCAGGCAATTATCAAGAACATCTGGTTCATTCATGATCATTGCCTGACACATCAGTCTGTATAAAAAGACCCGCCATGAAATGTAGCCATCACCTACTTAAGACCGCTAGCTCTAGGCACATTATCACCTTGATCTACTTTTTTTGCAAGACATTTTTAGAACAATCTCAAGGGTGGGGCCTCCCAGCCATGTTCGCTCCCAGACCCATTATGATTTATTGTCTGACCACAACAATGGAGTCTTTAACAGGACAGGATTCTGTATTCAATGAGACTGGCAGGTGCAGGCTGAAGGACACCATTTCGAGCAGAAGGGGGCATGACCAGGGAGTAGGGACTTGGAGTAATCTCCTCTTAGTGGAGTAAAGGGCATTATAGGTGCCTGGCACATTAGTATGCACACATCTCTGGCAATGATGTATAAGCACTATTGTATTAGCAACTACCCTTGCTTTCTTTAACTGTTTTTTTTTTATGGGAATTAGGGACATCATTATGTGGCTGGCACAACGTTTATTTTATTTTGAGAGGCACAATGGCAAGGACTACTCTATGCTGATACTGCTACTGTGCCTATTGGGCTTTATTTTCACACTTAGGCCTCTTGCACACAAATGTTTTTTTCAGCTTACGTTCCGTTTTTTGCGTTCCATATACGGAACGATTCATTTTAATGGGTCTGCAAAAAAAAACGGAATGTACTCCGTATGCATTCCGTTTCCGTATTTCCGTTCAAAGATAGAACATGCCCTATTATTGTCCGCATAACGGACAAGGATAGTACTGTTCTATCAGGGGCCAGCTGTTCCATTCTGCAAAAAATGAAATGCACACGAACGTCATCTGTATTTTTTGCGGATCCGTTTTTTGCAGACCGCAAAATACGGAAAAAGCCAAACAGTTATGTGCAATAAGCCTTACGGTTATATATAAGCTATAAGAAAAACCTAAGAGAATTGGTGTTTGTGAAATTTTTATTTTAAAAAATTACAATAGTGGGGCAAATTACTAATCCTGCTTAAAATATATGCAGAATAAACTAAAGGTCCACCAAATGTATCAGTTTCTCACTTTGTATAATGAATCTGGTACATGGCTAGCGATTTTAACTTTACACCAACTACTTGTTGGTTTACGGCTATTTTCAAACTAGCGTTTTTTGCGAATCCGTCATGGATCTGAAAAAACGCTTCCGTTACAATAATACCACCGCATGCATCAGTCATGAATGGATCCGATTGTATTAGGTCTTCTATAGTTATGACGGATCAGTCTTAAACACCATTGAAAGTCAAAAGGGGGCGGGTCTGTTGTCTATTGTGCCAGATTGTGTCAGAGAAAACGGATCCGTCCCCATTGACTTACATTGTGTGCCGCCAAGACGGATTTATTTGGCTCCACTTCATCAGGCAGACAGCGTTTTGGTGTCCGCCTCCAGAGTGGAAAGGTGACTGAACGGCGGCAAACTGATGCATTCTAAGTGGACCCTTTTCCATTCAGAATGCATTAGGGCAAAAATGAGAGCCCTGAGCAGATCTCACAAACAGAAAGCCAAAACACTTGTGTGAAAGTAGCCTACTTTGCACCAAAATTTAGTGCCGAAATTCTGCCACACATTGCTGCATCTTAAACTGCACCAATCATGTCAAGCCGGATACCAGAAACAGATGAGAATTTTTGGCACATTTCAAAGCCGATTCGATACACTGGAGATTCCAGACCAATGTTTTCAAAAAAAAAAAAAGTCTACAGCTGATCCATGGCTGGTCTGAAGGTTGTGACCTAGGTTGTTTTTTTGATGCGGTACACACTTATATTGCCGATTAGAGCAACAAGACAGACCACCTTTTTCACAGATATCTGCCTTCACTGGGCAGAAGAATTGTTTAAATCATCCATCTAAATCCATCTAAATTCTCTTGTCCACAGTACGGAATTTGCTTGTTATTCTATTTTGTACCATTACTGTACTGCCAAAAGTTAAGCGGTTTGTTTAAAAAAAATAATAATAATTGGTTGTCACATGATTAATTATTACATGTCACAAAAAATTATATATTAAAAAAAATATATAAAATCTTCATGTGTGTACGGTAACCTGGTGTTCTTTTGATTTAAAGAACACCTAATGTGTCCAGTGTCGGTGAGAAGAAGCGGCTTCTAGTGTTCCAATTCTTACTGGCAGGTCGGCACAATAGTAGGAATCACTCCGTCAAGAAGGATCTGAGCTACCTAGCACCAAGAGTGGACACATCACCTGGAGGTTCTGAAAGGGGATCATCAAAAGAACAGCAAAGGGCACCATAACAAGTATGCAACTCCACACAAGAGCGTTCTTTAGACATTATTCCAATTGAAACATTATGTTTTGTATGATCTGATCAAATGAATACGCAATTGAGGATCCTCTTTAAAGGGAACCTGTCCCCGGGATTTTGTGTATAGAGCTGAGGACATGGGTTGCTAGATGACCGCTAGCACATCCGCAATACCCAGTCCCCATAGCTCTGTGTGCTTTTATTGTGTCAAAGAAACGATTTTATATATATGTAAATGAGGCTACTAATGTTTCCGGAGCCCAGCCATGCCCACTGTAAAGGAGCCCAGTACCGCCCTACATACTCCGAATATCCTTCTTGCTCCCCGACGTCACAAAGCTAAAGCGCCGTAATCTTGCGATGCGCGAGCTAGCGCATGAGCAGTGTCGGCATAGTTTTCCTTCCCTGTGCTGGCATCAGCCTCAGGGAAATAACTGCGCATGCGCTAGCATCGTGAGATTACAGCACTGTAGCTTTGTGGAGTCGGGGAGCAAGGAGGAGATTCGCAGGACGCGGGGCGGTGCTGGGCTCCTTCACAGTTGGCGTGGCTGGGCTCAGAGTCAGAGAATGCTGGACTCATCTCTGAAGCATGGAGGAGACAGGACTCATCTAAGGTTCATTTACATATCTATAAAATAGTTTTTTTTGACACAATAAAAGCACACAGAGCTATGGGGACTGGATATTGCAGATGTGTTAGCGGCCATCTAGCAGCGCATGTCCTCAGCTCTATACACAAAACCGAGGTGACAGGTTCAATTTAAGAACAGTGTTATACATGGGTCAGGGGATGACTTTTACAAATTTACTTTTTTTTTTATGGCATCAAATCGCTGATTATGCATGCTCCTACCTGTACATATTAGTCAAGTAAGAGCCATCACCATTAACAATGCTGGAGATAAATCAGAATGTACAGTTTAACAATCACAGATACATTTGTGGAAATTTGCTATACAACCATCTTAGTAGACAAGACATTTTCAACATCTTTATTGTCAAGTAAGAATGGGTTTTAAGAAAATGTCATCAAAATCTGGCGATTTAATATTTTTTTTAATAAGTAATTTTAAATTTAAAGGCTATGGACACATTTGGAGACATTTTTTTTATCATTGTATTTTACAAATTTTAGCCTAAAATGATTTTTTCAGTTGGTCTTTAACAAACATTTTCAATGGTTTTTGTTCAACAGCTTTCTTTCAATGTACAGTGTATGCAGACCATTTCTTTCTGCTTGAGGCCTCATGCACACGACACTTGTTTTGGGGTTCCGTTATTCCGTTTGTCTTCCTTTATTTTTGGAGGATCACCGGACATAAAGGAAAGTAAAAAAAAGTCTAAGACAGGTTTGCCATGCAAATGATAGGAAAAAAAACGGACGCGGACGACAATCTTGTGTGCCTCCGCGTTTTTTAGCGGTCCTATTGACTTGAATGGGTCCGCGAACCGTTTTCCGCAAAAATAATAGGACAGGTTATATTTTTTTGATGGACTGGAACCACGGATCACAGACGCTGATGCATTAGCCGAGTTTTCAACGGACCCATTGAAAATCAATGGGTCCGCTGAAAAACGGCGCAACGGACGCTGATGCATTAGCCGAGTTTTCAACGGACCCATTGAAAATCAATGGGTCCGCTGAAAAACGGCGCGACGGACACGGAATAAAACAACGGTCGTGTGCATGAGGCCTTAGGGTAAGTTCACAAGGAGTTTTTTGGAGGAGGTTTTCAGGCAGATTTTCCTGCAGGTTTTCAGAAAAAGCCAGAAGTGGATCCAGCAAGGAGAAGTCCTTCCTTTATATTTCCGATTCCTTTAAAATCTACTTCTAGCTTTGGCTAAAAAACCTGCAGGAAAATCGGTCTCAAAACTTAAAAAAGAAAACTCTATGTGAACCTTAACTTGCAGTGAATCCGTAAGGGAGCTGCTCTAAAGGCTCAATGTGTAGCTCCTGACAGCTCATAAACCCCCATTTAAGCCATATTCTTATCAGTTTAAGCGTTTATGAGCTGTCAGAATTTAAGAGATAAGGGTCACACAGCCATCAGAGCAGCTCCCTAACGGAATCAGTGCAATTCAGAAATCGAAGCAATAGTCTGCAGATACACTGAAAGTGAAGGCTGTGGAACAAAGACTATTGTAAATTCTTCATAACTTTTAGTCCAAAAGGAGTAAAACACAATGTTAAAAACTGTCCAAGAAGGTATTCATTGCTTTTAAACTGGTTGGCCATTCTCAGACATTGGTGGCACATCGCTGGGATATGCCACTAATGTACGATAGGTGCCACCTCTGGGACCCACACTCATCACTAGAACGGAGCCCACAAAGTAAAGGAGAGCAGACCGCACATGCACGGCTACCCTCCATTAATTTCTATGGAAGTGCCGAAAATTGCCAAGCATTCGGCTATTTTTGGAAGTCCCATACAAATAAATGGGAAACGCACTGTGCAAGCGCAGCCACCTCTCCATTTCCTTCTATGGGGCTGACGGAAATAGCAAAGCACTGCAGCACTCCCTCAGAAAAGAATGGAGGGCAGATGGGTATGTGTGGTCTGCTCTCCTTCATTTTGCAGGCTATAGTAGGTGCGGGTCCCATAGGTGGGATCCACACCTATGAGATATTGCTGGCATATCCTAGTGAGATGCGCCAACCTCTGGGTTAATTTCTTTCATTTAAAAGGTTGGACAGGGTTAGAAACGGATCATGTCTATGGGTGTCATGCGAATAGGGGGATGGGATGCAATACCATACACAGTCCAAGTGAAGAGTGGGGTTGGTTCTGGAGAAAAAAAAGAAGCACCTTCTTTCCAATCCTAAACAACCCCTTTTGTGACAGTACTTTGCCATATTAGACGTATAGGGGCAAGTATTTCGGTCACCCTATATATGAAGTTGTACTATTGTGTAATATGCCACAATGACCCGAGCACAGCAATAGATAGAAAGCTGACATCCATGGATATTATACAAGTACATTTGCCTGTACAGTACAGTTATGAAATTTGCTCACACACAATTATGTGTTATGCAAATCACAGTAAGAGTACTTTCACACTTGCGGCAGAGAGATCCGGCAAGCAGTTCCGTCGTCGGATCCGGCATTTATTTTTTTCACCTTTTTTTCAGTCTGCGCATGCGCAGACCGGAAGGACGGATCCGGCATTCCTATGGGAAAAAATGCCGGATCCGGCATTCAGGCAAGCCTTCCGTTTTTTTCGCAGGAGATAAAACCGTAGCATGCTGCCGTTTTCTCTTTAGCCTGATTAGTCAAAACGACTGAACTGAAGACATCCTGATGCATCCTGAACGGATTACTCTCCATTCAGAATGCTTGGGGATAAAACTGATCAGTTCTTTTCCGGTATAGAGGCCGTGACGAAACTCTATGCCGGAAAAGAAAAACGCGTGAGTGTGAAAGTACCCTAAGACATTAAATATATTTTTTTGCATAAAAATATTTGTAATATGTTTGTCCTGTTTTTTTTTTTTCTTTCTTAAAGAATTCCTTGCATATTCTTATATAAAAAAATAAAATACAAGAAAACACTTTATGAAAGATCAATCTACCTCTGAAGTGATTGAGTTCAGCTCCTGCAATTCCCTGCCATAGGAAAATATACAGAACAAACCTTTGCCTTAGTTTGTGTTGGGAGCAACTCCTTTTATGCAGTATTTGCCTTTGTCTTACATAAAAATATGCTACGCTATATCATTTTCTCTGCTGT
This sequence comes from Bufo bufo, assembly GCF_905171765.1. NCBI lineage: Eukaryota > Metazoa > Chordata > Amphibia > Anura > Bufonidae > Bufo > Bufo bufo. Next base: position 159,966,190 of record NC_053395.1, read on the forward strand.
CCCATTTAACAACTTGTTTTTCAACTTTGTCACCCGTTGACATTGAGAAAAATCCAGCTAGGTGGGGTTATTTCTATAGAACAGGCTGGATCCCTTCTACTTGGCTATTGTGTATGGATTTGTCAGAGAATGATGTCTACAGGAAAGAGAAAAGGGCCTGGATACCACAAACAGACACCGATGGCGTGGAGCTGAACGGCAGACTTCCTCCACAATAACCGGCAAGACTCTAACAGGCGGCTTGTCGTAGAAGGAGCAAGGTGACCTCTGGTCAGAATGTTTTATGAACTGCTATCTCAGGTAACGCTACACTGTAGCAGCACCATCTAAGATGTATCCCAAGAGGAAGAGCGGTCACACACAGAGGGGTCTGATCTCCTATTTCCAAAGTGGATATATCAAAAAATTAAGAAGATTGCTGAGAAAGTGGTAATCCGGCCAAATTTAAGAAAGGAAAAGTGTTCTGACTGCATGAACATATTATAAAAGAATCATATGGGGCCCTAAAATGAGGGGGTTGACTATTCAACTGGACCACTCGCAATTCCGCACCTTGGATATATTGGTTTTCCCCACAGACTTCATTGGGGCTGTTAACATCAGCAGAAAATGCACACCAAAATCTGCATTAAAACACACAAAAATGCACAAAATTCGCAAAAAAAAATAAAATAAAAAAATAGTACAGATTTATGTGCGTTTTTTTATGTGACTTCGGATCTCTCTCTGGTAAAAAAATTTGGTGAGGAAAATGGAGATCCACTGAGGGTAGAAGTCTCGATTAATCTGTGACTTAGGGTCCATTCACACGTCCGTAGTGTATTGCGGATCTGCAATACACCCGGCCGTCACCCCCATAGAACTGCCTATTCTTGTCTGCGATTGCGGACAAGAATAGGACATGCTCTATTTTCTTGGGGAGCTGCGGACCGGAAGATCGGGGGCGCGCTCCGGAAATGCTGATGCGGACAGCACACTGTGTGCTTTCCGCATCCATTCAGTCCCCATAGAGAATCCGCAAAATTGCGAACGGATGCTGACCCATTTGCGGACGTGTGAATGGAGCCCGAGGCCTCTTTCACACGATCGTTTTTTTCCCCCGTTTACGGGTTGTTTTTTGCGTTCCGTATACGGAACCATTCATTTCCATGGTTCCGCAAAAGAAACGGAATGTACTCCGTATGCATTCAGTTTCCGTATTTCAGTTCCGTTAAAATATAGAACATGTCCTATTATAGCCCGCAAATCACGTTCCGTGGCTCCATTCAAGTCAGTGGTTCCGCAAAAAAAAAAAAACGGAACACATACGGAATGCATTCCGTATGTCTTCCGTATCCGTTCCGCTTTTGCGGAACCATCTATTAAAAATTGTATACCCAGCCCAATTTTTTCTATGTAATTACTGTATATGCCATACCGAAAAACGGAACGAAAACACAACGGAAACAAAAAAACAAAAAAAGGATAGGGAAAAACGGCCTGCAAAACACATACAGTCGTGTTAAAGAGGCCTAACAGCCATGTTCCCTATAAATCATTGTGATTAAAGGCATTCTAAAACAATTTTAAAGGGCGAATCCCATTTTATTGAAGATGGCTACTCCAGGCAGTTTAGAAGCGATGACAGAAGATGCAGGTAGTCCGGTTCCATAGTCAACCCCCTCATTTTTGGGCCAAATATGATTCTTTTATAATACAGTCCTGATCAAAAGTTTAAGACCACTTGAAAAATTGCAAACAATATTTAACATGGCTGGATCTTAACAAGATTCCAAGTAGAGCTTCAACTTGCAACAAGAAGAAATGGGAGTGAGACAAAACATTTTTTGAGTATTCAATTTAATGAAAACAACGAATAAACTGAAACAGGCTGTTTTTCAGCTGATCAAAATTTTAAGACCACATGCCTTTAAAAGGCCAAATCTGTGCAAAGATGTGGATTCATTTGTCATTTTCTGTCAGGTAGTCACACGTTGTGATGGCAAAGGCAAAAAAACTCTCCATTTTTTAACGTGGTCGGGTTATTGAACTGCATAAGCAGGGTCTCTCACAGCGCGCCATCGCTGTTGAGGTGGGACGCAGTAAGACAGTCATTTGGAATTTCTTAAATGATCCTGAGGGTTATGGAATAAAAAAGTCAAGTGGAAGACCCAAAAAAATTTCATCAGCACTGAGCCGGAGGATCCAATTGGCTGTCCGTCAAGACACTGGACTATCCTCAACCGAAATTAAGGCCCTTACTGGTGCTGACTGCAGCACATAACCATCAGACGGCATCGGAGACTGAAGGGCTTCAAAAACAAAAAACGTCTTCAAAGACCTTGTCTCTTTGAACGCCACAGAACTGCTTGTTTGGACTTTGCAATAGAGCACCAAACATGGGACATTCAGGTGGAAGAAAGTTTTATTCTCTGATGAGAACATTTTTTACCTTGATGGTCCTGATGGTTTCCAACGTTACTGGCATGACAAGCAGATCCCACCTGAGATGTTTTCAACGCGCCACAGTGGAGGGGGCGCCATACTGGTCTGGGGTGCTTTTTCCTTCAGTGGAACAATGGAGCTTCAGGAAGTGCAGGGGCGTCAAGTGTGCCCGCTGGCTATGTCCAGATGCTACAGAGAGCATTCCTCATGACTGAGGGCCCTCGTCTGTGTGGTAACGATTGGGTTTTTCAACAGGACTACGCTACAGTACACAATGCCCGCAGGACAAGGGACTTCTTCCAGGAGAATAACATCACTCTTTTGGCCCATCCTGCGTGTTCCCCTGATCTAAATCCAATTGAGAACCTTTGGGGATGGTTGGCAAGGGAAGTTTACAAAAATGGACAACAGTTCCAGACAGTAGATGGCCTTCGTGCGGCAGTCTTCACCACTTGGAGAAATGTTCCCACTCACCTCATGAAAATGCTTGCATCAAGCATGCCGAAACAAATTTTTGAAGTGATAAACAATAACGACGCAGCTACTCATTACTGAGTTCATGTTTAGAAGTTGGATTTCTGTTTTTGGGGGGGGGGGGGGGGTTAGTTTTTTTTTGGAGGTGTGGTCCTAAACTTTTGATCAGCTGAAAAACAGCCTGTTTCAGTTTATTTGTTGTTTTCATTAAATTGAATGCTCAAAAAATGTTTTGTCTCACTCCCATTTCTTCTTGTTGCATGTTGAAGTTCTACATGGAACCTTGTTAAGGCCTCTTTCACACTTGCGTTGTCCGGATCCGGCTTGTACTCCACTTGCCGGAATTACACGCCAGATCCGGAAAAACGCAAGTGTACTGAAAGCATTTGAAGACGGAGCCGTCTTCAAAATGCGTTCAGTGTTACTATGGCAGCCAGGACGCTATTAAAGTCCTGGTTGCCATAGTAGGAGCGGGGAGCGGGGGAGCGGTATACTTACAGTCCGTGCGGCTCCCGGGGCGCTCCAGAATGACGTCAGAGCGCCCCATGCGCATGGATGACGTGATCCATGCGATCACATGATCCATGCGCTTGGGGCGCCATGACGTCACTCTGGAGCGCCCGGGGAGCCGCACGGACGGTAAGTATACTGCTCCCCCGCTCCCCAATACACTTTACCATGGCTGCCAGGACTTTAGCGTCCCGGCAACCATGGTAACCATTCAGAAAAAGCTAAACGTCGTGTCCGGTAATGCGCCGAAACGACGTTTAGCTTAAGGCCGGATCTGGATCAATGCCTTTCAATGGGCATTAATTCCGGATCCGGCCTTGCGGCAAGTCTTCAGGATTTTTGGCCGGAGCAAAAAGCGCAGCATGCTGCGGTATTTTCTCCGGCCAAAAAACGTTCCGTTCCGGAACTGAAGACATCCTGATGCATCCTGAACGGATTTCACTCCATTCAGAATGCATTAGGATAAAACTGATCAGGATTCTTCCGGCATAGAGCCCCGACGACAGAACTCTATGCCGGAAGAAAAGAACGCAGGTGTGAAAGAGCCCTAAGATCCAGCCATGCTTAATATGATTTTTTGCCATTTTTCAAGTGGTCTTAAACTTTTCATCAGGACTGTATGTTCATGCAGTCAGAATACTTTTCCTTTCTTATATTGGGCTGGATTACCACCTGCCCAGCAATCTTCTTAATTTTCAATATACCTACTTTGGAAATAGGAGAACAGACCCCTCTGTGTGTGACCGCTCTTATTCTTGGGATACATTTTAGATGGTGCTGCTACAGTGTAATCTCTCACCCTGTATAATCACATCACTCATCTCTACTATGCGGCCTCTTAATTAATTGCAATGTTCATATCCCAGTGTCTCTACAGTACCTAGTAGGCGTAAAAAGTCTTATAGGCCTGGCAATGCTCCTCTGGAAAAAAGGTAGGCAAATTAGAACTCTTTCAAAAAATAAAATAAAAAATAAAAATAAAAAAAGTGTGCAAATTAGCCGTTTTCTAAAAGAAAAAAAAGCTGAGCCTCTGTTGCCACCAGATAGCTATCCTATATGTAAATGCTCAAATAGGCCTTGAGACATACCTTGGATTATAGCTAAACCAGTACTTTATCTGCAGACAGCTGTTTCAAGGTGATTGCCCCTCATCAGTTCAGAGCAGAGAGGACTGGCTTATTTTAGCAAAAGGTCTTCCTCATAATTCAGGGGGTACTATTTCTACTTAAGCCTCATGCAGACATCCGTGGAACACGGTCCGTGTTCCACGGACTGGTATTGCAGGTCATAGCAACCAATGACGCCGTGCGCTCCTGCAATGCCAGTTCGGTTATCTCACGGACCGTGTTCCACGGACGTCAGCATGAGGCTTTAAGGAGAGTGCCTAGAAGGCATAAGGAGTCTTATAGGCCAAGCAATGATCCTCTGGGAAATAGGTAGGCAAATGAGCTCTCTTTCCACACAAAAAATAAGAAGAAACCCAATCCAATGCAACTCTCTGCAATTAGATACTGGCTTAGCTAGTATCTGAGTTATGCCTCAAGGCCTGTTTAAATAGTTGAACATTGACTTAGGATACCTATCTTATATCTGGTGGGATCAGATGTTCAGCTCTCTTTTCTTTTCATAAAGAGCTAATTTGCAGGAATCTATGGCAGCATTTTAGGCTTGACCTCCCTCCTCTGCCAACTGTTTTTAACTTTGGATAGAAGTGTACACCTTAATAAAGCCTGGATCACATTAAGAATTTTGTTTGCATGTTATTCAATTGGGATGGTGAAATGATTGCAGGTGTTATAGGATCTAACTGGCACCCCTAGTCAGCATATTTTGTGATTTCTTACCTGGTCTGTAGGTGTTATTTTCACATTGCATTTTGCACTGTCCTTTAGAGGTATCTATCTGGAGGATTTCCTGATGTGTACCTGCAATGGATGCTACTTTATCTGCATACAGTATCATCTGAAGCCGACAAGATTCCATGTAAAAAATAAAAATAAAAAAAAACACTATACAGCGTGGTATACGTCTTTTTTATTAGATACTTTGAGAACAGTGCACTGCGTTATGACATATCGTAGGGAAAGTCATATTGACAATATCGAGCATCAGGCGCCATAAGGACACTCCTCTGACCTTCGTCAAGTGAATGAGGGCCTATTGATAACTCGATGAATCTGGTGGGAAACGTCCAGCGCATGGGGAAAACAAATGCTGCAAACGTACTATAAAATGTAGCCTTAAAAAGACATCCGTTTTACTTAAATTTTGACAAATGTGTAACAAATAAGATGTCATGCAGCATATCATCAATCTGTTTCCCGTTGAATTTGGGTAGGAAGCCTGTATATCAGCTCCTGTCATATTTACTATAAATTGGGACAAATACTGCAAGACTGCTAAATTTTGGGATGTACTGCTGAACTTTATTTTGTAGTGATGCACGAGCCCATGATGACCACTTCATTTCTATTCCTACTTGCACTGTCTTTAGTCTAGGGACACATGACCCACCTAATTAAAGGAGTTGTCCAGGATTTTCATATTGACGACCTATTGTCAGGATGAATCATCAATATATGACCGATGGGGGCCTGACTCCCAGAAGACCACCAATCATGATCTATCCTGAGGGTAGGCCATCAATATCAAAATCCTGGACAATCCCTCAAAACAATGTGACTTTTATTTGACTATCTGGTGGGGGGGGGGGGAAGGGGGGTACTCTCTCTCCTCGGGGAGAGAGCGCCTTAATCTGACTTTCATCTGACTACTGTCACATATATCTTGCTTCATCCTATATCATCCCCCTCCCAAAAAGTAATGTTTTGCTGGGCAGCACTTACACGAAAATTGTATGTACATAACTTTAACGATACTCTATGGATAAAAATAATCCCGCAACTTTTTACACAAAAGACCTAGTATCTCATCACATGTGTATTCCTATGGACTGCTAATACAGTGGCCTTGCCTCCTAAGTCTGTGTGTAACCCTAGACTTAAGCTGATGAAATTAGTCACTAATTTTATGAACGTTCATTAGTTTACTGTAATCCCCTGGAAAAGCGAGTGGCATAGGATCCCTTACTACAGGGAAAAGTTTACAACAGCGCTCGTAAATTGCAATCCCTCATTAGGAGGATAAGGCATGAACATGACGGATCTACAGCTACCGGCTCACTTGCAACCTCGAGCAGCACCTGTGAAGGAATCACCTGGTTGTGTTATCTAATGCTGGGATCCCAGGAGAAACTAACACCACTCTTCCAGGAGATGAGGTGTTCAGTTCTCTAGAGACGGCCATATAATTGGTCACGTTTGCTAAAGCAGAAGCATTGCCGGCTGTATTCAAATGATGCTTCTGTGGAACGGCCTTCCAAAACATACGAAGACCTTGAGATACTGGCCAGAGAGGAAAGAAAATGCGCTTTGCCGTAGCAAAGGACAGCACTCGTTATCTGACCACACTTAGACGGTTAACTCGAGATTGTGGTGGGTTTTACCGGACAGGCCTGGCACACTCGTCTTACAGTAGACGCTCTGGAGGCCTCATTAGAATTTCAGAAATTGAAAGTGTAAAACTGTAAAACTAAATGCTTCCAGCAAAGAAGAGCTATCAATAGAGCGTTTTTTGCCGCAGTAAAAATAATTATGCAGCACGCTTTCAATTTAAGTATTTAAGGCACATGGAAATAATTACTTGACCAAAACCTAATGGAGCGATGAATATTTAAATTATACTTAACACTAAATCTGAATTCATTATTATTTAATGTAAATCCAAGACATATGCTCCAGACACTAGGAGAAACACTGTAAAGATTAAAAACTGCACTAAACGCTTAAGACCAAAAATATGATGTGTCTAAGAATATCACAATGCAGATGCTACATTACTCTGCAGGCACGGCACCATTTTAATTTGTCAGGGAACATGGTATTCATTTGATTAGGGTTGGATAAGTCCCAGAGGTATGGGACCAGTGTTGAGGTCTGTGAACATAGATATTGACTGTTAATATAATAGACCCCTAAAGTGTAAATGCAGGAGTAAAGTTTAATTACGTGGACTTTATGGATGGTTCATCATCAGTAATGTTCTCAGACCTCAATAGAAAGCAACCCAAGCAGTTAGATGCTTGTAATTCGGTTTATTTAATTTATGCGCTACTATATTCCACAGCACTTTACAGACATTGGCATCACACTGTCCCCAATGGGGCTCACAATCTAATGTCCCTATCAGTATGTGTTTGGAGTGTGGGAGGAAACCCAAGCATACACGGGGAGAACATACAAACTCCATGCAGATGTTGTCCTTGGTCGGATTCGAACCCGGGACCCCAGCACTGCAAGGCGACAGTGCTAACAACTGAGCCACCCATATCTCTAAGTTCATAGGCTAGTTAGGTCCTGAGATCAGCCCGGCTCTTATCAAAACAATTAACAATAATTATCCAATATCATCGTTATCTGCCCAGGTAGATCAGAGTGCAATTACCAGGTTTTTCGCTTTTCAAGACACACCTAGGTTTTAGAGGAGGAAAATCAGAATTTTTTTAAAAATTTTTTTATCAGACTTCAGATTAGACCCACAAATTGCGTCTTATAAAGCGAAAGATACAGTAATCAGAGTTACTGAAGCTTAAGATGGGGGAGGTTCTTATCACTCATAAACAGGCTAGCCATAAACAGTAGACATCTGTTGGCTCAACCAACAGTTATTCCTCCTGACCTCGGCCAAGTGTGCATGTATTCGCAATAAAGTAAGCTGCTGCTCACAGGTAGAGGGGAGTAAGGCTACTTTCACACTGGCATTTCTGGGTCCGCTTGTGAGATCCGTTTCAAGGCTCTCACAAGCAGCCCAAAACGGATCAGTTTAGCCCCAATGCATTCTGAATGGATAAGGATCCGTTCAGAATGCATCAATTTCGCTGCGTTTAGTCTCTGTTGCGTTTTTTAGACGGTCACTAAAACACAGCTTGCAGCGTTTTGATGTCCGCCTGACGATGCGGAGCCAAACGGATCCGTCCTGACTTACAATGTAAGTCAATGGGGACGGATCCGTTTTCACTGACACAATATGGTGCAATTGAAAACGGATCCGCCTCCCATTGACTTTCAGTGTAAGTCAAAACGGATCAGTTTGCATTATCATGAACAAAAAAATATAAAAAAAATATATATATATATATATATTTTTTTTTTTTTTTTTTTTTGTTCATGGTAATGCAAACGGATCCATTCTGAACGGATACAACCGTTTGCATTATAGGTGCGGATCAGTCTATGCAGATACCAGGCGGATCCGCACCTAACGCAGGTGTGAAAGTAGCCTAAGAAGATGCTTAAAATGCAACATGACCAAACTTCTCCCCGTACCCCATCCCAGGACACCTGCCATCGGGGGGATTTGTTATTACAACCTCAATATACTATAGACGGTTGACTGATTCACCAAAATAGCAGGTTCAGCCCACGTTCATCTAGTATGAATGGCTTATCACAAGAAAGTCAAATATTAAATTACTTTAATTCTTCTAAAATACTATCAGCACAGCAAAAGTTGCATTAAAGTTTTGCACATTTAAACAAAAAAAGTTTTGATTTTTGACCAATAATAAAGTCTATGGTGCACATTTTTATTAACATATCACTATTTTATACATACCGTATGCGGATCTCTAAAATCTCACTCTAATTTATACATATACAGACAGTGGCGTAACTACAACTGACTGGGCCCCACAGCTAATTTTTTAATGCCCCTTCCCCCCCAGAAATTTCTTTGTAACCCCCAACTCACGTCTAACCCCTACTCCTGTGGCTAGTCAAGACTGAGCTCTTCTCTGTCAGACTCCCATTTTTCACAGAAGGGTACATGAGAGTGAGAGCAGCACAGAAGATTTGCATGCAGGGCTAATTTTGTGCAGAAACGTCTGCGATGGTTGCACATCTGCATGGGATTTGTAAAAAAAAAATAAAAATCACTCAATGCACATGCTGCAGAAACAACCCCAATCAGATGTGCAAGAAAGGATTTCCAGTATGTGAGGACATACGCATTGCAGGAATACAGATGTCAGCTACATACCGTAATATATATATATATATATATATATATATATATACATATATACATATATACACACACACACACATATATACATACATACATACATACATACATATATACACACACACATTTGATGCCCACAGATAATCTTAGTAGAAGGAACTGTATCAAGAACAAGTTACCAGATAACTTTTATAACTCATAACATAAAAGTCTCCAAAAATAGAAAACGTGTTTAATTACACCTTCTAAAAATGTCGGTTAAATTAGAAAATTGCTCTGTCCAGGATCAAAGGGAAATCTTAATGAATTGCTAAATACAGTATTAGTTTAACAGAATAATATAAAACACATTATTTAATTAAGGGAAGATAAGTTTGGAAAGAGACAATTAGACACTCGCTCCAACAAAAAAAGTAGAGGAAATCTGATGTTTTAGCACGAGATTTTGTTTCCCAGACATACAGAAACTGTTGACTTACTGCTTGCCAAGTGATTAGGGGAGGAATGTTGCCCATTGGGTGTGCAGGAGGTCAAATCTATAGCCATATTGGAGTGGTCCCTCTCGGGCACAAGCTCATTATCACCTGGGTTGTGGAAAAGAAAAAAAAAGAAAAAAAAAAAGAAAGAAAGACCTGTTAGAAATCTGCCTGTGGGGAAGGAGCCTGACGAACGCCAGGAATGTAACAACCAAGAGAACAGAATTTTTGCACATAGCTTTCTACGCTCCTCAGTTACTGGGATGATCCTAAACGTTAAACACTAAAGATGTAGCAGAGCCGCTTTTAGCCAAGCCACATGGCACAACACAGTTAGGGCTCATGCACACAAACGTATTTTACTTCCTCGTCTGTTCCCAGTTTTTTTGTGGACCGTATGCAGAACCATTTATTTCAATGGGTCCACCAAAAAAATAGATGTTACTGTGTGCATTCCGTTTCCGTATGTTCGTATTTCTGTTCCGCAGAAAAATAGAACATGTCCTATTATTGTCTGTATTACGGACACAGATAGGACTGTTTCATTAGGGGCCAGCTGTTCCGTTTCGCAAAATATGGAAAGCACACAGACGTCATCTGTGTTTTTTGCCTATCCGTTTTTTGCGGACCGCAAAAAACATACGGTCGTGCACATGAGCCCTTGATAATGGTCCATCAAGTTCAACCTTTCTCAATCAGTTACACAAGATTAATTGTTAGATTACCCCTCATTGCCATTTGCCATTAGACAAGCATCTAGCCCTTTGTTGCCCCATCTTGGGGTAGAGCAATCCTTATGATTACTCTAAGTGTAAAGAGCCCTTTCCTGATGTTTATCTTCTCAATGACCGCCAATACCCCTTTTTTTTACGGGACCTTAGGCTACGCCACCATCTTCTTACAGCGGCCTAGTCTTAGCACTGCACTGGTCTTACATGAGAGCAGGGCTACTGCTCTAACTCCCTGGATCAGCAGAAGCAATCATCCATGCATTTAACCCCTTAAAAGCCACAATCAATGGTGACCGTGGCATCTAACTGATGAGATTGCGGGATGCTGATGTCTTAGCATGGTAGCCAAGGGCCTAACGAAGGCTCCAAGTCTGCCTGCAGTGTATGCTGACAGTATAATCCACTGTACTGCATACATAGTACAGTGTATTATAGAAACAAATCAGAAGAGCGCCTGTCAAATTATAAAAAAATAAAGAAAAAAAAATATCAAGATTAAAAAGTGCACCGTTTCCATTGAAAAAATGCTTTTCAATGGAAAAAATGCAAAAATAAAATCTTCTCCACGTATTTGGCATCACTGCCTCAGTAAAAACCTGCACTACTCAGTTATCATGTAATTTATCCCTCATGGTGAAAGCTGTAAAAAAAAAAAAAAAAAAAAAAAAGCCAGAATTGGTGTTTTTTGTTTATTTGCCACCAAATTTTTTTTTATAAAAAAGCAATCAAAAAGTATTATGTGCCCCAAAATGGTAACAATGAAAACTACAAGTCATCCCGCAAAAATCAAGCCCTCACACAGCTCAGTAGAAAGAAAAATATGCAGCGATGCAAAAGCATTTTTTAAAAGGGTTTTTATTTAGTAAACTTAAAAAAATAAAAAAAGCGAATGCTGCAAAAATTATAATGTAAAAATGCATTAGTAGTATTGCTGTTTTTCCCCATCCCCCCCAGAAAAAGTGAATAAAAGTTAATCAGCAAATTAAGCGTACCCCAAAATGGTGCCATTAACAACTAGACCTTGACCTGCAAAAAAACTAGCCCCCATATGGCTACATGGATGGGAAAATAAAAAAGTTATAGCTCTTGGAATGTGATGATCAAAAAAAAAAAAAGCCCAAAACAGGCAGTCACTAAGTGGTTAAATCACCTTTCCTTCATACCTAACGAATGCCCCCTGGTCCTTTGTAAAGTCCTTGGAAAGAATAATTTATGTGCCAGTTCTACAATACCTGAAAAGATGGTAATTTTACATAGGACTGAAGGACTGGGATAACTATTCAAGGTTATGCAGCCTAAGAGGATTACATGACAACTTCAGCTCTACTATCTATAGAGATGTGAAGAAAAAGTCTTTGGGCAGTCAGCCTATTGATGGACCACATGGGGGTAACCATAATGTACAACAACATCAAAGTGATCAGGTTGAGAGGAGTCCGTCAGGTCCGATTTAGCCTGCGAGCAGCCCTATTCAAAAACGTCCAGACTGCAATAAGTTACAAAGCCGTCTATAAAGCTGCTGCCGGCTACATCACTGGCAGAGATGGCTATTCCGTTCTTCTACTACCAACTACCAATTTCTGCAAAAGATTTCGATATTACAAAATTGGAATCCCAAGAGCGGCAATCAGAGCACAGACATCAGTGCCCATCCAAAAAACAAACTCCTGGGGGATCACATCTGCAACAGGATCCTTTTCTTCACAGAATGTTTTCTTCCAGAGTCTTAACATGTTCTTTCCTGTGGATGCAATTCCCAGCTAGAAGGGCATTCCATTGCTTAAGGATTTTATGACTTCTTACAAGTAAAGAATTATTACCAGTAAGAACCTTTCAAGCATCCAAAAGAAAAAATATATATATACCACTGAACAGTGTCATATTAAGGCTGATTCACCCAAAATCAATGCAAAAAAAATGAAAAATAAAATTTCTTCAAAACTAATAGGCATAAAATATTGAAGACAGAGACCAATCCTATAACCAAATGCATCCTTTATGATCAGTCCTCAAAATGCGGACCCACAAAATACAGATTACACCTTTGTGATGTACGCATTTTTTGAAGACCCATTGACTTCAATGGGTCTGTATCTGCGGCCGAGAATAGGACATGTTCTATCTTTTGCGGAATTGACATGAAGATGCAGAAAGCACACAGAAGACATCTACAGTATGTACTTTCTGCATCCAGATGTCCATTCCTCAAAAGACAGAAAATGTCCTACTCTTGGCCACAGATGCAGACCCACTGGTCAATGGGACGAAAAAAAAAGGAAGACGTCATGCTGGTGGGTATGTGTATTTTGCAGACCGCATAAAACATACAGTCATGTGAATGTACCCTTAGTGACCCGTCTGTGACAAACTTCCATAGACAGTGACAGAATACAAATCAGGTCAGGGGTAAGAGACAACGTTCTAGGTTCTTTAAGCACTATTAATGTAGAAGCAAGAAGACTCCAAGGATCAAAAATAGGTTGTCAATGATCTATCCGAATATGCAACATTTCAGGCTGAATCACCTCGACTCAATACAGCTCCCCAGTAGTAATAGGGATGACACAAGGTCTCCTACTGCTGAGTACCTAAGGAGGGGACCACCAGCCAGCAGCTTCACAGGACAGGATCATACGGTCATATGAATCCATGTCTCTGGAAATGATGTGGCTTTGTACAGAACTTGTACAGTATCGGTCTTAGGATATTCACATCTATAAAGGAAGGTGTGCCTATTATCAGTCATCTGACTAGTTCTTGCACCATTTTATGGTGAATTTTATTTTTTTAATTTGCTACACTGTTTACAGAGACCGCAATGAAATAGTCTCACAATCGCAAACTGTCCTCCTTAGGAAAGTGTGAAGACTACAACAAATGCTGGAGACAACTAACATCTGTGAAGCTCTAAGGACAGACTAACACATCACTAGATCAGGGGTACACAACCTGTGGCCCGGGGGCCACATGCTGCCCTCGATACCATTCTGTGTGGCCCCCAACCATCTGGTAACAGACATGTATGTCTATGTCTTGTATGTTTCATGTATTCTTCCATTAGATGGGAGTCCTAGAAGTGTAACAAGACATTCATGATATAAACTGCGTGTTCAATAAGCTATAAATACAGTATTTCAGTTGGTAATACCCCTTTAAGTTTTATTTTAGGCCCTTGGAATTGGTTCAGGCTGACAATGTGGCCCCCAACCAGAAAAGGTTGTGCACCCCTGCTCTAGATGATCACCTTTAGCTCACAAGGATCTGGGACACACAAAGCATCTGAAGTCCTCCCCCGTGACTCTATGAACTTAAAGAGGACCTTTCATGGTTTTTAATAATTGAGATAAATACCTTTACTTGCGGGTAACCCCCCGCTGATGCTGCCACCCTGCCTGATTTTTTTTACATATTGCTCCTACGCCCCGCTCTGCCCCCCTGTAGTTTTCCCGTTCAGTATGTTAATACTGAGCATCGGTACAGGGAGGAGGAGACACGAGGGTTTCTCAATGGGCGTCTCCTTCTCCCTGGCTGCGACGTTCTCCGCTGTGATTGGATCGCGGCACAGCCAGGGAGAAGGAGACGCCCATTGAGAAACCCTGGTGTCTCCTCCTCCCTGTACCGATGCTCAGTATTACCATACTGAGCAGGAAAACTACAGGGGGGCACAGCGGGGCATAAGAGCAATATGTTAAAAAATCAAAATCAGGCAGGGTGGCAGTATCAGCGGGGGGGGGGGGGGGTCCTCTTTAAGTTTAAGGTCCTCTTTAAACTTCACACAACAGTGTCCCAAAGACTGATCTAACACAAGAACAAGTAGTAATAGTAAATGCATTGCATGTCACATATATGCAGGGATCTGGAATGGATTTTCTTACTAATGCAGTTGCGTACTACCGATGAAGGCTCTTGGGGGGGGGGGGGGGTATATTTTCCAGGTATGTCATCCATGGATACTACCTACTACATTATAAGAGACCACAAATTTTTAGCAACCCCATCTTTAAAAACGGAGATCAAAATATAGGAGCATAGGTCATGAGAAAAGGGCTAAACCTCAGTATCTACAGTAGGACTACTACTCACAAGGTCCAACTAGTTGCTCTGGGTCATCTGGAAAACTTAGTGTTCTAAAAAAGTGTAGGCAAAATGTGAAAAAAAATTAAAATAAAACTCAAACCTGACTCTAAGCTAAGGGCACAGTGCCAGGTGAGTAAAACTATCCTTGTGCCAAGCGTATGGCAATCAATGTAACCATAATCTATGTACATGAGGGTAACCCAACATTGCATTGTATGGTATGGTACCACTGCTCCAAGGACCCCCATCTGTAAACAAAGGCCGTATTACAACACAGCAATGGGTAGCAAAAAGTGATAAAATGCCTTCTGTAAATGTCATGATTTTACTTGTCCTACGAAATAAGATGTCATTATTGCAATCATATTTAATATTTACAGCCTGCAGCTCCCACATTCTTCCTGCCGTGGTGAATTACAACAGGCCTATGTACATCACCAAGCAATAAATAATCAAAGGAGCTCACCACAAAATGAAGTTCTGGGCAGAATTCTAAAACCTAGCTATGTGTTATTTAAGTCATCCATAAGACAGAACCAGAGTTCTGGAATCTGGAGGCAGGAGACCTACCCTATCCAGCTATGATCAAAACCATACATGACCCCTCAAGATCTTGTCACCTCAAGTTCAAGGTCTAGTAAAAGGTGTCCACAGATATGGGATACAGACAAATGGAAAGTTGAACACACACTACTTTTAACCCTAAAAATTACGTTGTGGGCAGAATTCTAAAATCTAGCTACGTGTTATTTAATGTCATCCATAAGACAGAACCAGAGTTCTGGAGGCAGGAGACCTACCCTATCCAGCTATGATCAGGACTATACATGACCCCTCAAGATCTTGTCGCCTCAAGTTCAAGGTCTAGTAACAGGTGTCCACAGATATGGGATACAGACAAATGGAAAGAAGAACCCAAATGGCTTTTAATCATAAAACCACCAAAACAGGAGAACCATAGAGACCTTTCAAGACTCCAAACCATACAAAGAGGGCATGTCCCTTTAAGAAGTCCTTCTAAATGATATATAAACATCAGAAAAAGCAAAGAAAACGATTTACCCAGGCACATATATAAAATTGTCACTTACTAGTTACGTATCCATCGGGTCTCTCTGTTTCCATAGTCAAAGAGCAGTGCTGAAACATAAAAGAAGAAGAAAAAAAATAAAACTTACAAAACTGACTTTTCCATGGATAATAAATGTGTGACATGTAACAAACTAATTACATGTGTCTGCCGGTCTGTGTGTAGACCCGGGCCACCAGCAGAGATCCAGTACTTCATCTTTTTGTAGTGTGCACCTCCAGAGTGGTCTACCTGCATCAAGCCTTTTGGAGACTGACCCCCTGTCATGAAAGTCCTGCTCGTGTCCTCCATGACCTGCCCGGCTATGTATTCAGACAGGCAGGTAGTAAATGGAGCACTTAAATCTAATTTTTCATTACTATTCATATTATATCCCATCCACTTCTGAAATACCACGACTAATCATGGTTTTAAGTTTTTCGTCCTAGAGGTAACCAGCAGTTGCCATCGGACTATGCCAAAAGCAGTGCAAACACAATATAAAGGGAAACACTAATGCGAGAGCAGCACAAATGTACCTATGTCCCCCCTGTCAGCCGAGTGCTGTCACACGTCAGTATCTTCCTGTGTTATGTGACTTAACCCCTTAGAAGCCAACCAGAAAGCTGTCACTCCACACAGCGTGCCATAGGTTACTATGATATCAAAGGACGAGTGACATCATGTAATTACAGTCCTGTTTGCCAATTAATATACGTTGAGGTTCACATCGACTTCAAGGAAAAAAATAGTCTTACGGAAAAAATAAAAAATAAATAAAAATAAAAAAAAGTTCTCCATTTCAGCAAGTTGTGCTTGCCAAGTCCTTGTCAGTTTACTGGAATCGCTGTCAGTAGTTCTTCAGCATAGGCTCCAATATCCAAACAAGCCAATAATTTGTAAAATATACAGTAAAGCCAATTACACCTCTCTAATGCAGATTAAAAAAAAATATATATATAACTTCTTTCATTTGTGGGGTCTACGTACATCGTCAAGCCGCAAACTTGATCTTACCTGCCAGTGCTCACACAGAAGTACATGTACATATGGGCCGGCCGCCTCCAACACCGCAGTCTATAGAATATGTGATGGACATGGAAGCGGTGGAGGATTAAATAATACATGGGCTACTGGACACAGCAGAGCTGACAATCTACAGAGCAGAATGGCTATGTGGTCAGTGTGATTGCTTGCTGAGCTGGTTCTGATCTCTCGGACATTACATAAAGTCTGCAGGATGGCACTCACCTCCTTAAAGGGGTTGTCTCCCTTCAGTAAGTGGCACTTATCATGTAGAGAAAGTTAATACAAGCCACTTACTAATGTATTGTGATCATCCAAATTGCTTCCTTTGCTGGCTGGATTGATTTTTCCATCACATTATACACTACTTGTTTCCATGGTTACAGACCACCCTGCAATCCATCAGTGGTGGTCGTGCTTGCACAATATAGGGAAAAAGCATCAGCCTCTCTGGTGGCCGGGACCATGGGAACGCACTTAGGCCAGTGCTTTTTTCCTATAATGTGCAAGCACGACCACCGCTGATGGATTGCAGGGTGGTCTGTAACCATGGAAACGAGAAGTGTGTAACGTGATAGAAAAATGAATCCAGCCAGCAAAGGAAGCAATATGGATGATCACAATACATTAGTAAGGGCCTTGTATTAACTTTCTCTACATGATAAATGCCACTTGCTGAAGTGAGACAACCTCTTTAACTCTTTAGAAACAACATTTAAGTTCAGTGACTAGAATAGGTTTCTAGAAAGCAACGTCATGCAAAACTGCGCGACCGTCATGGAAGAGCTTTCCAGCAGGTTTTTTTCGCTCAACTAACAATTCCGCTTGCACCCTACAACAGAGGGTAACGGCGCCAGCCATACCGAATTGGTACTCAAGACCTTCTCTACTATGTTCTAAAAGCAGCACAGCATGGAAGATCACCGCAGCGTAAATCATACACCAAAGTGACAACTTCCATCGCATAGAAGGCATGCACATGGACTAAGTTGTCAGTCCACTTCTACAAGCGAAGGTCAGAGGGAGACACCTGCGTGTCAACTCAAAAAGTAAGGAGAGATAACAAAGAACGACATCAAAAGTCAATATTTAATAAATAATATTTAAACAAATGCAAAACATAAAAACTGAAATAAACAAAATAAATAAATAACCAAAGAAAGAAAGAAGCTAGCCGCCAGCCAGACCCTGGACCTTGCATCATGGGGAACGAAGAGGAATTTTCTGGTCACCTCTTCCCCCTTTGCTCTTAGCTTCCAAATCGTTCCAGCACTGCCAGTTAAATTATTCACAACCAGCCATTTCAGTATTGATCCACCAAGTATATTTAGCTCCTGCTCCTGGAATTTCTGCATTACTTACTGGAAAGTAGGCAGCTTCGAGTCTTGTCTCCAAATCACTTCCCAAAAAAGTAAAAAAAAAAAAATAATAAAAAGTCTGTAACTCTAACTGCTGCATGTATATACAGGAGCAACTCCCCCCCCCCCCCCCCCCCCAACCTTCCTCACCAGACAGATCAAATTGCCCTCCCAAGCTGCAGATAACTCGTCTGCTTCAACAGGCTACAGACCCACCATGACAAAGGAGTGCAAAGTCTGGAGAACTTCTCAAGATATGAAGATCAACAGGTTGGGGACCTTCAGTCGCTCAGGACCTGTCTGTTACATAGACGCCCAAGCAGTGATAAAAATCAGGAACTAACTCTGAATTGGGACAAGTTAGATAAGATGTAGAAAGGGCACGAGACAAGGAGCCCGACTGTCCCCCAAGTGGAGATGACAAGCAGATAACAGGTTTCCAAGGCAAGTGGGCAGTTAGGTTGCTGCCACACGTTCAGGTTTTTTAATGCCGTTTTTAAAGCCTAAACCAGAAGTGGACTGAAAAAAAAAAAGAAAGTAAAAAAGTCCTATCTGTCATTAATACTTTCTCTCCGGTTATGATCCACACCTGATTTTGGCTTCAAAAATGGCACCAAAAAGCCTGAAGGTGTGGCAGCCCCTTAACGTTGTAACAGTACGCAGGTGCCATGATATAGGTGTAATTGTTACCGTCCATCAATTTCTTCGGCCTGGCCTCATGAGATATAGGCATAAAAGGTCTCACCATGTAGAAGATGTCTCACGAGGCCAGCTACTGGTGACATTCACGTCTGACACCGCATACCTAAAAGTGCAGCTTCTCACAAGGGCTGACATGTCTTAAAGTGTCTGTCGGAAGTGACAGCACAACCTAAAGAAGGTCTCCATGCAAGTTTACCACCATCTACATACACATTTCCTCCATGAGCCCCTCAAGGTCCATAAAAGCACAACACACAGAGGTAGCAGCACTGATTGCCATACCTGTGGTCAACCGGCAGACCGACTACTGTAAATCTTAGATGCCAGTACTGTACCACCACTACAAGGTGTCAGACACTTGGGACCTTGGCACAACAT
The DNA here is from genome assembly GCF_905171765.1 of Bufo bufo. NCBI lineage: Eukaryota > Metazoa > Chordata > Amphibia > Anura > Bufonidae > Bufo > Bufo bufo. Next base: position 159,985,496 of record NC_053395.1, read on the forward strand.
AGGAAAAGCATAGAACCATCAACAATTATACTAATTATATATATACACACACACACTGACTTATATTGGAGGACAAATAAGATGTACAGCGCCATACAAGAAATACTAATTCCCCGATGTAAAACAGTGTGTGAGTAATAATAGTACACATTAAAGATGTCACTACCTCACGTGTGGGGCTGGCCCATTGATTTCTGATAGCAGGTGAAGAGTAAAAGGGCCGTCCTGGGTGAAAGTCTGGAGATGACAGTGGTAGTGACGAGTCCAGGGATGAGCAGAGCTCCGCGCGGAGCAGTGAAGAGGAGTGTGCTACTTTGTAGAGTGGTTGGGGTAGACTAGTGAAGAAAGTTAGGAATGTCACGTACTTTCAGGAAAGCAAGAGGGAGAGGGAGGTCATCGCTCCAGCAATGAGATTAACGAGAAACAAAACTGGATCCACCGGTTATTTCTGAAGCAGCTGAGAAAGAAACTAGGAGAAGAAAAGGGGAGGAAAGGGGAGGAGGTAGAGGGGTGAGAAAAAAAAAGTGCAGGGAGGGAAACCGGGAAAGAACAGCTCCTAAGTAAGGACAAGGTGGGTGGGATGAGGCCGAGATAAATGCCATCACAGTCTGAGGACCTCAGAAGGTCCTTGCCAGGTGACACCCATGGCTGCTCATGTCAAACTGTGGCTCTCTGGCTGTTGTGATACTACCACTTTCAGCTTGTAGCTACTACAGGATGCTGGAAGTTGTAGTCGTCCATCACCAGGAGAGCCAACGCACAGGCTACTTCAGTTATCAACCACATGTAGAGCCTCTCCCACCACTCCATTGTCACTAGAGCTCCACTAAGTCAAGCCCATCATGTCAACCTTAAAAAAAAAAAAAAAAAAGAGTACCCCCATAAAAAATTCCCAAATTTTCTTCTTATTACAAACAGTAGAAAACTCTATTCCCCCCTTTCTGGGGAAGGTGTATGACAACGATCTAGGCTCATCTGTCCCCGGAATGGTACATCTACCCAGGTATGGATCAATACATGTCCAGATTGGATGGTTCTCATAAGGCTAGGTTCACACAGAGTTTTTTGGCTGAAGATTTTGGCACGGATTCCACGTCGTAAATCCTCGCCAAGAACGTATGCAGAACTTTCCCATTGCTTTCCATGGGAAATCTGCACATTGAAGAGGTATTCCCATCTCAGACATTGGGGATTGTCTGATGTTTGGAGGTCCTAGAGGTAGGACCTGCACCTATAGTAATAAACCATAGGGTGCTGTTTTTTTCTGTATGCGGTTTTAGAAACATTCTTAACGTGGAATCCGCATCCAGATCTCCATTGAAAATGGCCAAGAATGAAAATCCTCACCAAAACCACGTTATAAAAACCATCAAGAAAAAAAGGCATGTAAAAAACCTAATGCGGATTACTCAGTTTGTTTGATTTTTCTCACACAAAAAAAAACCTGTGTGAACCTAGCCTAACAGCTTTGACAATAAAACACTGAGGGTTATAATTTACCCCAGCTTGCACTGTCCCATTATTCCTCGTATCCCAGGAAGTGTTGTCATAGTACCACATTGCTAATTGCACATTAGTGTCACCAGGGTCACCACAACATACTTTGTCACATTATTCACCTCCAGCGTTCTAGGACTACCAGTGTCCCACACATTCATATAGATTGTGTCACATACAGACAATATACATAATCCAAGCCTGAAGTAGGGGGTGTAGTCCTGGTCTAGCTGGTCATACGCCAACTGTATATGAAGCCTGAAATTGGGGTATAGTCCTGGCCTAGGTCATCCCCCTCTGTACATGAAGCCTGAAGTTGGGGTAAAGTCCAGGCCCAGAAGGTCACCCTCCCCACACTGTACATGAAGCCTGAAGTTGGGGTGCCGTCCTGGCCCAGGAGGTCACCCTTTGTACATGAAGCCTGAAGTCGGGGTGTAGTCCTATCCTAAGTGGACATCCCCTCTGTACATGAAGCACAAGTTGGGGTGCACCCCTGGTCTAGGAGGAAATCCCCCACACTGTACATCTAGCCTGAGGTTGGGGTGGTCTTGGACTAGGAGGTCACCCCCCCTCTGTACATGATGTCATCGGTCACATCCCACAGCAAATCACCTGCATTAAAAGTATCAAGCGGGCCAACAGATGAGACGTCACCATCCTGCATTAGATGATACCAAGATCCCCGTCATATATTTCCACTCCGTAGCTGCCTAAAAAAATATATTCACACCCTGACCACATTTCCACATTAATACAGGAGGCGCAGGTCTGCAGTACTGGTAATCAGACCCGCATACATGCACTACGGCAGCACCATGGCAGCAACATGGCAGCAACATGGCAGCACTATGGCAGCACCATGGCAGCACCATGCTAGTGCACCTTAGACTTTCACAAAGCGTAAAAAAAAAAACTGACAGGCAGGGGGAAAGCAAAGATGGAAGCAGTAGAACAAGGAGGACAAGCAGGTGGACAGCAGGATGGCAGGCAGGTGAACAGGCAGACATAGCAGACAGGGCAGGCGCGGGTGGCAGGGGGCAAGGTGGGCAGGGGTGACAGGGGGCAGGGCTGGCAAGGGTGACTGGCAGTGAGGCAAGCATAAGAAGAGGGGGCTGGAAAGGCTGACTAGAAGGCAGGACAGGCATGACAGGCAGGGCTGGCAAGGGTGACTAGCATTGAGGCAAGAATCAGAAGAAGGTGACAGGCAGGTGGGCAGCAGGGTGACAGGCAGGGTGGCAGGCAGGTGGACAGGCAGGGTGGCAGGCAGCAGGATGACATGCAGGTGGGCGGCAGGATGACAAGCAGGTGGGCGGCAGGGTGACAAGCAGGTGGGCGGCAGGGTGACAAGCAGGTGGGCGGCAGGGTGACAAGCAGGTGGGCGGCAGGGTGACAAGCAGGATGACAGGCAGGTGGGCAGCAGTGTGACAGGCAGGTGGGCAGCAGGGTGACAGGCAGGTGGGCAGCAGGGTGACAGGCAGGTGGCCACCAAGGTGACAGGCAGGGTGGCAGGCAGGTGGACAGGAAGGGTAGCAGGCAGCAGGATGACAGGTAGGTGGGCAGCAGTGTGACGGGCAGGTGGGCACCAGGGTCACAGGCAGGTGGGCACCAGGGTCACAGGCAGGTGGGCACCAGGGTCACAGGCAGGTGGGCACCAGGGTCACAGGCAGGTGGGCACCAGGGTCACAGGCAGGTGGGCACCAGGGTCACAGGCAGGTGGGCACCAGGGTCACAGGCAGGGTGGCAGGCAGGTGGACAGGCAGGGTGGCAGGCAGCAGGGTGACAGGCATCTGGGCACCAGGGTGACAGGCAGGGTGGCAGGCAGAGTGGCAGGCAGCAGGCAGCAGGGTGACAGGCAGGTGGGCACCAGGGTGACAGGCAGGTGGGCACCAGGGTGACAGGCAGGGTGGCAGGCAGCAGGGTGACAGGCAGGTGGGCACCAGGGTGACAGGCAGGGTGGCAGGCACCAGGGTGACAGGCAGGGTGGCAGGCACCAGGGTGACAGGCAGGTTGGCACCAGGGTGACAGGCAGGTGGGCACCAGGGTGACAGGCAGGTGGGCACCAGGGTGACAGGCAGGTGGGCAGCAGGGTGACAGGCAGGTGGGCACCAGGGTGACAGGCAGGTGGGCTGCAGGGTGACAGGCAGACCTGGGAGCAGGAGAGGCGACAGGCGGTTTTGCTGAGGTGACAGGGGAGGCAGGCTGACGGACAGCGGACATGACAGCCAGTGACAGCTCCCTCCCCTCCTCCTGCTATCAACAAGTCGGCGGCGCAGTGACACGGTGACAGACAATAACAAGTTTGTGCCCCCCTCCCTCCTCCGCCACCTGCAGCACAGAGCACACGGCTGCCATTACCTTAGCAGGGCACGCGGGGCCACACTGCCATCCCGGGCTCTGCGGCTGCCCGCTGCCTCCCCGCGCTCTGCTGCTCCGGGCACTAGGGCAGTTGTGCCGCAGCCGAGGGTAATCCAGCTCCTACTTCCTCCATGATCAGCACAGAGCCAGGCAGGGGTTAGCCCGGGACAGCTGGTCAAACCCAGAGAAACGGATCAAGCAGGCAGCAGCCAGCCTCCCCAGACACACGGCCAATAAATACAGGCTGGCAGCTCCAGGCGCTCGGCAATCGATTACAGGACAGTGCACTTGATCCGCGGCTCTGACTGTCTCCAGTGATCTCAGCAGCCGGGGGTGGATCCAGGACACAGTATCCCCGGGATGCGCCGTGCCCTCTCCCCGGCTCCTGTCTGCCAAAGGACGCGCAGCCCGGGTTTTCCTACTGAAAAGTACAGCCGGGCATGCCACCTGTGAGCGGAGCGTCGTGCCACAAGTGCCTAACCCTTTCCTGGGCCAAGTCTCAACCAAGGAAACCGTTAACAAGCATGCCCCGCACCCTCCCAAGCCCAAATAAAGTCACCACCAGGTCCTCCTATGGAAAATCACTAGATTCGGTTCAACCTTACAGGGAAAGCTGGGTGACAGTCCTAATGTCCAGTAAATCCCATGTGTATTTCCAGGGGTTGTCCCTAGATATAGGACATCTGGCAGCTGCATAGATAATGAATGGAGCTGTGGACCATCATGGGATCCCAGTTCTTATGATGGATGGGGACCCCATTTAAACGAGCATGTGCGATGGAGGTGACAGATCCGCACGATGATTTGTCCCATTTAAAGGGGGCATCTGGAGGACAAGCCTCCAGATGAACCTGCCCAGGATCCAGCAGGTAAGTACTTACCCGTTCTCTATTGCAGGTTGATCAGAAGGGTTGTCCAGTTTCTTCCTGCCATCACACAACCCCATTAAGGGTCTACGCTCAGGGCAGTGTAGTTTATGTGGATGTTCATGTGGTTTTTGCTGCCAAAATTCCCAGATCTCACACTTTGCATTGCACTGAAAATCCGCACAAACGATTGACCTGCTGTGGACAGGGGGCCATAGACCTTATAGGGGAATGTCCCGAGGGGCTGCCTGAGCCCTTCTCACGGCCGCCAATGGAAGTTATTGGGGATGTACAGTACAGACTAAAAGTTTGGACACACCTTCTCATTCAAAGAGTTTTCTTTATTTTCATGACTATGAAAATTGTAGATTCACACTGAAGGCATCAAAACTATGAATTAACACATGTGGAATTATATACATAACAAACAAGTGTGAAACAACTGAAAATATGTCATATTCTAGGTTCTTCAAAGTAGCCACCTTTTGCTTTGATTACTGCTTTGCACACTCTTGGCATTCTCTTGATGAGCTTCAAGAGGTAGTCCCCTGAAATGGTTTTCACTTCACAGGTGTGCCCTGTCAGGTTTAATAAGTGGGATTTCTTGCCTTATAAATGGGGTTGGGACCATCAGTGGCGTTGAGGAGAAGTCAGGTGGATACACAGCTGATAGTCCTACTGAATAGACTGTTAGAATTTGTATTATGGCAAGAAAAAAGCAGCTAAGTAAAGAAAAACTAGTGGCCATCATTACTTTAAGAAATGAAGGTCAGTCAGTCAGCCGAAAAATTGGGAAAACTTTGAAAGTAAGGGCTATTTGACCATGAAGGAGAGTGATGGGGTGCTGCGCCAGATGACCTGGCCTCCACAGTCACCGGACCTGAACCCAATCGAGATGGTTTGGGGTGAGCTGGACCGCAGAGTGAAGGCAAAAGGGCCAACAAGTGCTAAGCATCTCTGGGAACTCCTTCAAGACTGTTGGAAGACCATTTCAGGGGACTACCTCTTGAAGCTCATCAAGAGAATGCCAAGAGTGTGCAAAGCAGTAATCAAAGCAAAAGGTGGCTACTTTGAAGAACCTAGAATATGACATATTTTCAGTTGTTTCACACTTGTTTGTTATGTATATAATTCCACATGTGTTAATTCATAGTTTTGATGCCTTCATAGTCATGAAAATAAAGAAAACTCTTTGAATGAGAAGGTGTGTCCAAACTTTTGGTCTGTACTGTATATACACACGGCAGTGTCGTTTATGGGGATTTCCCTGCAGTTTTGGTGCATTTTTTCACCAAATCCACACCAAAATCTGTATGTGTTAGGCCTCATGCACACAACCTTAGTTTCAATCCACATCCTATTCACATGTTTTGCGGACCCAATCATTTCAATGGGGCCACAAAAGATGCGGACAGCACACAGTGCTCTGTCGTCATCCGTATGTCCGTTCCGTGGCCCCGCAAAAAAGTAGAACATGTCCATTTTGCGGACAGGAATAAGCATTTGAAACATACTGCGGGTAGGGAAAATGCGGGATGTACACGACCATTATCCGTGTTTTGTGGATCCGCAGATACTTAGCTGGTACTGTATTATTTTTCTTTGTGGATTTTGTTGCAGTTTTTTTTGTTGCTGGGGATTATAAAACCTACAATGTAAGTCAATTTCCGCACATACCTGCACACATTGCAGATTACGCGCGGTCTTTCTGCGCGGATTTACACACAGAAAGAAGTCAGTGTAATACAGCACCAGCAAAGTAAATGGGATTTGACAAATCTCATGTACACTTTGCTTTTTTCTTAGGTGCGGAGGTTGACTTGTTTTGCGGATTTTGAAATCCCCAGCATGTCAATCGTGGCATTTTCAAATCCGCACCAAAAACTCGAGAAATAGTGCAGTTTTATGTGTGCTTATTTGTGCGGCTTTGGTGTGGATTTCATGCGGCTTTTCTGCCCATACATCTGCACTGTGTGTGAGTATCCTAATGGGTCTAATCAGCAGCTTTCCCGTGCAGGATCTCCAAGACAATTGAGCATGCTGAATCTTGAGGATGACTTTTTTCGCCCATGGTGTGAATTCACTGCACGTTGAGTGTAAAATACCCCATTCGCTTGCGCTGGACGTGGTATGTTAGCAGAATTGGCTCCAAATTCTTAATCAGATTCGACATGTTTGAACATACCATAACTCAGACATAACTGAGAAATAGATAATAAAAGATGGTTCCAGCACTCATAATATAGTCCTGTTGCTCTTCTCTTCATTTTGTGTGTAACCAAATAACACATAGGGACAAATCCTTTCACGCGTTTTGAACAGAAAGTTCCTAATCGTAATCGTTGCGATTAAGAACTTTCTGTTCGAAACGCGTCAACTGTTCTGAAATGAAAGCATTTGTCCCTATGTGTTATTTGGTTACCACGAAATGAAGAAAAGAGCAACAGGACTATATTATGAGTGCTGGAACCATCTTTTATTATCTATGACTAGAGGGAACCTGCTTTGTTCCGTGCACGAGGGGTTGGAAATACAAGGTGAGCTGGAAATTTTAGATAATAACTGAGAAATGTCTGAATAGAACAATCAGAAGTACATGTAGCTCCATTCTGTTCAGACATTACAGCGAGATGTCAGCCCACCAGTTATGGCCACCATTACAGCTCCAGCAGAGCTGTACCAGAGTGCAATCCTCTGCGGCCCTCCAGCTGTTGTAAAACTACAACTCCCACAATGCCCTGCTGTAGGCTGTTCGGGCATGCTGGGAGTTGTAGTTTTGCAACAGCTGGAGGGCCACAGGTTGAGCATGCCTGGTGTAGCTGAAGCAGAAGCGCTGGCAGCGGCTCACAGTGCATTGTCTGGACTGGATACAATTGTATCCCCTTTAAGTGTGTTGTTCTTCACTGACAGTAAACAGAGATGTTGAAAATGTGGAGGAATTGAAACACAAAGATATTAGAAAGCTGTATACGTTTTCATTTTTGCACTTATAAGAGGGTATTCCCATCTTATCAATGCATATCGCTAGGGTCACTTCATGATCAGCGGACGTCTGACCCCTGGGACCCCACTGATCCAGGGAAAGAAGGGCTTGCAGCACAGATGTAGTGCTGTGTCCCCTGCTAGGTGTCCCTGGCTTCAGCAGTAACGTTCTGCTTCTGTAAGGTGTATGTGACCCTGCCCATGCATCACAAATGTAAACAGCGCGGGGATCGGAAAAATTGAAAAAGAGGAGACATCGGGCAGAACCGGAGCAGGTAAGTGTGAATCCTCTATTACAGGGGGCATGCTGCGGGCACTTGTTCAAAAATTAATATTACCAGAAAAACCTCTTTAAAGACCTAACATCTGATGTACAGTCGAAAAGGGGTTAAGATGAGGAGAAGTAAAAAGAGAGTGGTCTATTTCTTATGTTTCTGATGTTCTAAGGCCACATTCAAGCGTGGTGGACTCTGCAGATTTTCTGAGGATTTCTTGCCAGAAATTATAGTTCAATACATGAAATTCTAAAACCTATCTACATGTAGCAAAAAATAAAAATCATTGGATACAATTTCCATTTTCTAGTATGACTGTCATACAGTGCCCTGCAAAAGTGTTCACCCCCCCCCCCCCCCTTGGTGTTTTTCCTATTTTTATTGCAGTACAACTTTTAATTTAGATTTCATGTAATTGGTCTGACAACATAGAGAAGTTGTGAGTGCATATGTATTCAACCCCGCTGCTATGAAACCTCTGAATTAGGTCGGATCCAACCAATTAGATCCATCAGAAGAACAGAAAAAAAATATCTTTTTTTTAGCAACCGTTTTAGCCATTTCTGTCTGAGATCCAAAATTTTTGACGGGGGAAAACTTCTGTGTGAAGGGCTTTTCCTCCGATCAAAAGAAACGGGTCTCAGACGCAGATGGCTAAAACGGATGAATAAGCACAACAGATGCTAAAAAATGTAGGATCCGTTTTTTGGGGGTGTTTTTTTCTGTTTTTCAGACTGATCAGAAGAAGAATTATACACCTTTTCTGAATGGCCCCTGAGTCTGCAACACTACTAAGCAAGTGACATGAAGACCAAGGAGCCTCCAAACAGGTCAGAGACAAAGTCGTGGAGGAGTACAGCTCAAGGCTGGGTTATAAAAAATTACCATTAAAATTCATTATAATAAAATGGAAAAATATGGCAACTACAAACCCTACAAGAGAAGGCCGTCCTTTAAAACCCACAGACCAGGCAAGGGGGGCATTAATCAGAGATTCGACAAATACACCAACGATAACACTGAATGTGATCCAAAGATTCACAGCAGAGATGAAAGTATCTCTCTGTAGGACCACCATAAGCCATACACTCCACAGAGTGACGCTTTATGGAAGGATGGCCAGAAAAAAGCCACTGCTTAAAGAAAAACATTAATAAACTATGTTCTCTAACCAGCATGTGGCAGGATCCCCACATGGAAGAAGGTTCAGTGGTCAGATGAGACTAAAATTGAACTTTTTGAAGATCATAGGAAAAGCTATATATGGTGCAAGCACAATACCTCCCATCATCCTAAGAACACCATTCCCACAGTGAAGCGTGGTGGTGGCAGCATCACGTTGTGGGGATGTTCTCAATCAGCAGGCAATGGAAAACTGGTCAGGACTGCAGGAGGGATGGATGGCAGTAAATACAGAGCAGTATTTGTGGAACAGATATTTGAGAATGGAATAGAGGTTCACCTTGAAGCAGGACAGTGATCCTAAACATACTGCTAAAGCTACACAGGAGTGGTTTAAAGGGGTTGGTCACCTTTTGAAAGAGGGGTGGGGAAGGGTTGGCAACCCTTCTTCTGGGCAGACCTGCAAAAGGGCGTATACTTATCTGCTCCCTGGCTTCTTAGCACCCCGACCTCGGCTGCCTTGCTTAGGTCCCCCACTGTAAACATTCACTTTGACACCGCTGCAGCCAATCACTGGCCTCAGTGATGACCTGCTCCTCTTGTATCATGTCAATTGGTCATGTGACACAAGGGGGCAGATCACCTCTGCAGCCAGGAACTGCAACAGCATCAAGGAGAAGGTTGACAGCGGGAGAGCCAAGTGAGGCAACCGAGGACAGGGAGCGGAGGAGCCGGCGTCCAGCAGTGGAGAGCACAAAATTATATCTCCATTAGCAGGTCTGCCTGGGGATATAGAGGGAGAGGGTTGCCAAAAAAAAAGAAACCAAAAGGTAGCCAGTCGCTTTAAAAGGAAACACATAAATGTCTTGGAATGGCCTAGTCAAAGCCCAGACCTTACTCCAAACGAGAATCTGTGACATGACGTGATGACTGCTGTACACCATCTCAAGCCATCTAACTTGAAGGAGTTGGAGCAGTTTTGCAAGGAAAAATGAGCATAAATCCCCCGGCAAACGGTTCCGCCCCCTCCCCACGTCATTGTCTACCTTCTAGAAATGCCCCATCCTTCTTCCTGTCGGCGGCCAGAAATCTCGCGCAGGCGCAGTACCACCTGCGGCCTGCGCGATCATCAAGCTCCTGAGGGCAACAGCCTCAAAAGTCTCACTGGGAATGCGCCGAGCCCAGTGATGTAATCTGAGCGCTGTTGCCCTAAGGAGGTTGATGATCGCACAGGCGGTACTGAGCCTGCGCGAGATTTCAGGCCGCTGACAGGAAGAAGGACGGGGCATTTCTAGAAGGTAGACAATGACGTGGGGAGGGGGCGGAACCGTTTGCCGGGGCTGTGGGAGGTTATTTCAGGATCAGGAGGCGTTCTTGGGATTCAAATTAAGGCGGGCTGGGCACTGCAGGGGGCGTCACTGGGCTCCAGAGAGGAGAAAAACGCCCCTCTGGGCACCTTGGAGCTTCATTAGCATATCATAAAAAGGGCTTTTTTATCAAAAGGACAAAACGAAATACAGTAAAAAGAAGACTGCAGGAAATAAGGTACTTTAGTGAACATGGCGATGGTGACAGCTTAAAAGCAGGTGATAGATTCCCTTTAAATGAATGAAATACAAGTTTTTCCCATAAAACTAAATATCAGCTCCTGCTGATCTACAACATGCTGCCGCAGCTTAGGCTTCTTTCACACTTGCGGCAGAGTGATCTGGCAAGCAGTTCCGTCACGTATGCCAACTGATGGCATTTGTAAGACTGATGAGGATCCTGATCAGTCTTAAAAATGCCTGATCAGTCAGAAAAATGCATTGAAATGCCGGATCCACATTTATTTTTTCCACCTTTTTTTCCGGAAGGACAGGTCCGGCATTCCAGTATTTTGAATGCACTAATACATTCCTATGGGAAAAAAAATGGTATTCAGGCAAGTTTTCAGTTTTTTTGGCCGGAGACAAAACCGTAGCATGCTGCGGTTTTATCTTTTGCCTGATCAATCAAAAAGACTGAACTGAAGACATCCTGATGCGTCCTGAACGGATTGCTCTCTATTCAGAATGCATGGGGATATGCCTGATCAGTTCTTTTCTGGCATTGAGCCCTTTTGACGGAACTCAGTGCCGGAAAAGATAAAACGCTAGTGTGAAAGTAGCCTTACCTTGCATTTCCCTTTAAAGTTCTCTGTTATTTGTCTTAATTATTGCTTGTGCCACAATAAAAAATATTTTACACCTTCAAAGTGGTAGGCATGTTGTGTAAATCAAATTGTACAGACCCCAAATAAATCAATTTTAATTCCAGGTTGTAATGCAACAAAACAGGAAAAACACCAAGGAAGGGGGGGGGGGGGGGAGTATGCCACTACAAGGCATTGTGAGTGACCACTGACTACCTGAGCAAGAGAATTGTAGCACGTGTTGTATTACGCATTGCCATACATTTTTAGTCTAGGATGTTTACAGTTGGATCTGAATGTTCTTATTTCTTTGCATAGTACCAACATACAGTATGCCACATAGCACGGCAGAATGTCCCTTCTGTCAATTAAAGTGTACATGAAGTTAAAGGGAACCTGTCAATTAAAAAATGCAGTGCAGTCTGCAGGCAGCATGTTATATAGTAGATTGATATACATAATGCATTCAGGAAGTTTTCAGACCCTTTCACCTTTTCACTTTTTTTGCGTTTTTGTTGTGGCCTTGTGCTAAAATGAAAAAAAAATCAAGTTTTCCTTCATCAATCTGCACCCAATACTTCATAATAAGAAAGTAAAAACAGAATTTTAGAAATGTTTGCAAATTTATTAAGAAGGGAAAACTGAAATGTCACAGGGACATAAGTATCCCTTTGTGATAACATTTGAAATTTAGCTCTGGGAGCCACCCATTTCTCTTGATCAACGTTGAGATGCTTCTACCCCTTGAAAAGCCCACCCCTGTCTATATAAGGCTTATAGCTAACAATATCAGACAAAAAGCCAAGACATGAGGAGGAAAGGACTTCGTGTCGAGCTCATAGACAGAATAGTGTGAAAGCACAGATCTGGAGAAGGATATACAAAATGTCTACTGCACTGAAAGTTCCTAAGAGCACATTGGCCTCCATAGCTCTGAAAGGTAAGATGTTTGGAACAACCAGGAGTCTTCCTAGAGCTGGCCACCCCACCAAACTAAGTAATTGGAGGAGAAGGGACTTGGTAAGAGAGGTGACCAAGAACCCAATGCTCACTCTGGCTGAGCTCCAAAGATCCTGTGTGCAGATGGGAGAAAATTCCAGAAGGTCAACTATCACTGCAGCACTCCAACAATCCATGCTTTATGTAGAAGAAAATGAGGGTCAGCAGTGGCACAACCAGGCTTGAAGGTAAGTTTATAGCTTTTATTTATTCATAGTTTCCACAGATTACTCGTTTCTGGGACAGAACGGTCCCTTCTATAGATCAGGAAACATTATGTTTCCTGATCTAAGTAAGGGACCTTTACGGCCCAGAAACACGACATCTGTGGAAACTATGAATAAATAAAAGTCATAAACTTACTTTCAAGCCCGAACCTTCCTGGTTGCGCCGCTGATGAACCAAATTTTCTTCAACATTTTCTGTCTGGCATGCTGTGTCTTCAGGGAAGAAGCTTGGCTGCACCAGCTACCTCAATCCACCGCACGATTGGGTGCTACGCTCCGAGCGTAACCCATCGAGGTGAGCCTTTTTCACCAGCAGATTAAACTGTCTGTCAAAATGGTCCCACCGATGAGCGCTGCTCTCCCTCTTTGTATCTTTCAGTAATCTGGGCTTCATGGCAGAGTGGCCAAAACAAGCCTCTCTTCAGTTAAAGACACATGAAAGTTTGCGAAAAAAACACCTAAAGGACTCTCAAACCATAAGAAACACAATTCTCTAGTCTGATGAAAACAAGATTGAACTTTTTGGCCTCAATTCTAATCGTCATGTTTGGACGAAACCAGACACTTCTCATCCCTTGCCCAATATCATCCAGTATCCCTACAGTGAAGCATAGTGATGGCAGCATCATGCTGTGGGGGTGTTTTTCACTGGCTGGGACAGGGAGGCAGGTCAGTGTAGAAGGAAAGCTGAATGGAAAAAAGTACTGATACTCTTAATGAAACCCTGATCCAGAGTGCTCTGGACCTCAGATTGGGCCGAAGGTTCACCTTCCAACAAAACAATGACTCTAAGCACACAGCCAAGACAACACAGAAGTGGCTTAGGGACAACTCTGGGAATGTCCTTGAGTGGCCCAGCCAGAGCCTGGATTGAAACCCAATTGAATATCTTTGGAAAGGCCAGAAAATGGCTGTCCACTGATAGTCCCCATCCATCCTGCCATTGCTTGAGAGGATCTGCAGAGAAGAATGGCAGAACATCCTCAAATCCAGGTGTGCAAACTTTGTAGCATCATACTCAAGAAGACTGTAGGCTGCCGTCGCTGCCAAAGGTGCTTCAACTAAGTAAAGGGTCTGAATACTTATGTCAATGTAAGATTTTAGTTTTTCCTTCAATAAATTAGCAAAGATTTCAAAAATTCTGTTTTCACTTTGTTATTATGGCATAATGAGTGCAGAATGATGGGGAAAAAACTAGAATTTTATTTTATTATAGCACAAGGCCGCAACATAACAAAATGTGAAAAAAGTGAAAGGGTCTGAAGACTTTCCGAATGCACTGTAGTTTTATGGGAAAAGATTCAGTAAAAATTGCTGTCCGCATTCTTTGTGGCCCCATTGAAATGAATGGGTCCGCATCCAATCTGCAAAAAATGGGACCTAAAAGTGGTTTTCCAGGAGCAGAATATTTCGGAACTGTCCTTAGGAAAGGTCAGCGGGGGCCCAACACCTGGCATCTGCCAGCTGTTTGGAGAGGTCACGGCACTTTAGTCCCCTCACAGCATACCAAGCAGAATACCGTCCACTGTATAGCGGCTGTGCTTGGTATTGCAGCCCAGATCCCATGAAGAGGCCTCAGCAATCACCGGAGTCCCTCAGCCTCCTAAAAAAAGCTGATCAACAAGGGTGCCAGTGGTTGGACCCCAACCAATCTCATATTGATGACCTATCCTGAGGATAGGTCATCAGCAGTATTGAACTCCTGAAAAACTTATTTGACAATCTAATTCCCATACAGTATACTTTAAAGAAAAAGGACTGAGGCCAGTCTTATAAAATTCTACTGACTTAGGCCTCCTGCACACGACCGTATGGCTTTTTCAGTGTTTTGCGGTCCGTTTTTCATGGATCCGTTGTTCCGTTTTTTGTTTCCGTTTCGTTTTTCCGTTCCGTTTTTCCGTATGGCATATACAGTAAATTGTAATTACATAGAAAAAATTGGGCTAGGCATACAATTTTCAATAGATGGTTCCGCAAAAACGGAACGGATACGGAAGAAATACGGATGCATTTCCGTGTGTGTTCGTTTTTTTTGCGGACCCATTGACTTGAATGGAGCCACGGAACGTGATTTGCGGGCAATAATAGGACATGTTCTATCTTTCAACGGAACGGAAATACGGAAACGGAAGGCAGTACATTCCGTTTTTTTGGCGGAACCTTTGAAATTAATGGTTCTGTATACGGAGCGCAAAAAATGGCCAGTAAACAGGAAAAAAAAAAACGGCGTGTGCAGGAGGACTTACCTGTACATACCCATTCCTGCAAAGCAGTTCTGAAATTCATGTGTCTCACATAACATAAATGATATTTGGGCTTTTTCCGCCATAGTAACAAAATGGCCATACAAATGCTAAGTTATCAGATATTACATTTGCCAATCCCAAAATCATCCCGCCATTATTTGTGTTTTTATGACCACTATTGTAATTTTTCCCATATCTTTGCTAATTGGAGTAGCATATTGTGGACCACTTCTGCTGCAGCAGCTCACATCCATTCACTACAAGTTCCTTTACTCGGACATGGCCTAAAATCTGCATGATTTTTGCCCATATTGCATGAATGGGACGATTCAAAATGCAGTACAGTGTAATACAACATCTGGCCATGATGGCTATGAAGTGTCATTACAGCTGCCTTTCCCATTCACTTGGCTGTAATTACATATACATGAAGTAAAGTGCAAGCCCGTACAAACAGCTGATCAGCGGGGGTGCTGGGAGTCAGACCCCCACTGATCTGATATGAATAGGTCTTCAATATCTGTAGCTCGGACAACCCATTTAAAGGGAACATGTTACATTGTACGTTCAGTCTTTTCTGTGGGCAGCATGGTATAGAGCAGGAGGAGCTAAATGGATTTCTATATAGCTAGATATTATATGATCATACATTAGAAGTATGCAATTATGGGGGTCATTTATGATGCTGAAATACGCTTATATTAGTCGTATTTCAGGCGCAGATTGGATGCAACAGTTAGTTGCACTGCAATCTTTAACTTAGGTCTAAATACACGGGCGGGGAAAGGGATGGGCGGACAGCCCGTCTCGTTCACCATTTTCTACGCCTG
This sequence comes from Bufo bufo, assembly GCF_905171765.1. Lineage (NCBI taxonomy): Eukaryota > Metazoa > Chordata > Amphibia > Anura > Bufonidae > Bufo > Bufo bufo. The sequence goes on from NC_053395.1 coordinate 160,001,068, forward strand.
TTACAGGTGTAGAAAAAGGTATATATGGAAGTGGTCTTACATTTAGAACTGGTGGAGGATCCGCCAAATTTATGAAATATAAATGTGTGAATGGCTCCTTAGAAATAAACGGGTCCGTTCAGGGCCCCAATCATCTAAGGGACCCCTGCTTTGATGTGTCCATATATGGAGTCAGTGTTATGAACATGAAAGGGATATTCCCAAGCGTGGTCAATATGCTTGGGGACACCCTGTGAATATAAGTCTCATTTAGACCCTATTTTTGAAATGTATCTGTGGGGATTTGAACTCACAACCATCTACATTAAAGGTAAGAACCTTAACCACTGAGCTATAGAGCTCAATGCTAAGGGTACTTTCACACTTGCGTTAAACTTTTCCGGTATTGAGTTCCGTCCTAGGGGCTCAATACCAGAAAAAAAAAGATCAGTTTTATCCTAATGCATTCTGAATGGAGAGCAATCCGTTCAGTATGCATCAGGATGTCTTCAGTTCAGTTACTGTCCGGTTTTTGGACGGAGAAAATACCGCCGCATGCTGCAGTATTTTCTCCTTCCAAAATTCCGAAACACTTGCCGGAATGCCAGATCCGGCATTATTTTCCATTGAAATGCATAAATTTTCCAGAAAAACGGATCCGGTTTTGCGGTCTGTGCATGTGCAGACCTTTAAAAATGTGAAAAAGATAAATACCGGATCCGTTTTTCCGGATGACAACTGGAGAGAGGGATCCGGTACTGCAATGCATTTGTGAGACGGATCCGCATCCGGATCAGTCTACAAATGGTATCCGCTTGCATACAAATTGCCGGATTCGGCAGGCAGTTCCTACGACGGAACTGCCTGCCGGAATCCAACAACGCAAGTGTGAAAGTACCCTAAGTCATTGCTGAAAAACCTCATAGAAGTTTCTGTTTTTCAGCAGTGATTTAGCATTGATTCTATAGCACAGTGGTTAAGTTTCTTGCTTTTAATGTAGAAGGTTGTGAGTTCAAATCCTCACGACAACATTTAAAAAATAGAGGCTAAATAAAACTTAAACACACATGGTGTCCCCAACAGTGGAAAGTTTGATTTAATTGAGAAACAAAATGGAGCAAAACGTAAAATATGATCAAATAAGACCCGTATTAACCCACACCAACCTTTTTAAAGGGGTTATCCCACCTTCATGCTTTCCATGCTGTTGCTGCTCTGTCCTCTTCAAGAAACTACTCAGTCAGGGGGCGTTGTCCTTTCTATTGATTGACAGCGGGATCAGCACTCTGCTGATCTACTGACTCTGCCTCTTTTCTTTACGTGAGCGCTCCAGCAGCCGCCTCTGCGCTCCTACTCTCCTATCCCTTCCTGTAATTAGATACCCATGGTAAGTGGACTGACAAGCGCAGGAGAAATACCCAGCGCGCAGGCGCAAACATTGCTCTGGAAAAAAAAACAGGATGGAGGAAAGTTATTGATCGCGCATGAGCAAAAATGCGCAAGCTCGTGAGTCAGGTCGGGCTGCGTAGAATCAAAAAACAGGAGGATAGCGCGCAAGCGTGGCCACCGCACCAGTATCGCTGGGGTGGTCGTAACTAATAACTACCAGATGTAAATAATGCTGCAAAAGAAGGTCATTTATAGAGGAAAGGAGGAGGAATCGCTAATAACATGTATTGGGTAAGTTTCTGGTGGTGGCATAAACAACAGATTTAAGCATACTTGAAAACATGGGATAACCCCTTTAACTTGTGTAACCAGTATTTTTTGTTGGGAAAGGTGGCAACCCTTACAGCACCCCCGCTCAGGACCTCCATAGGCCCGTTCACTGCAGCAAGCTAAGCCTCATCAGGACTCACTTCGTATAAAAAAAATATTTCTTTTCATAGCGATATTCTGACCCTCATATAGTTATGTCTACATTTTGGGGTGTGTATGACTTAATTTTCTTGGGAGATAAAGTGATGAAAAAACGCAAATCTGCCTTTTTAAAATGTTTTTCTTTTATGCTATTCACCATATGGGCTAACTTTTTAAATATTTTAATAGTATGTGCGTTTTCGCATACGGCGATGCCTATAATGCTGTTTTTTTTTCTTTTTCTTCTATTTATTTTAGGGATTGGGGGTGATTTAAATTTTAACGTTTTCTTATATTTTTTAAAAAAATATTTTTTAAACTTTTTGTTAAGTCCCCCAAGTGGACCACAACTTACAGTCATCAGATGTAAATTGCTCCATTATTCTATATAGAAATCACTATATCACAGTTCAGTGCTGCCATCTAGTGGCCTGAACTGGGATATACTAACAATGTCTAAAACCGGCCCTGGGTCTGTGTGCTATCCACAAAAATGCAGATGGCACACTGAAGAAACTATTGTCATTATGAGCTTTAGAACAATAAGAAATGTTCTGTGGTGTACCTCTCTGCAGTACATGTGGATTAGGGCTTATGCACACAAACATGTGTGCCTAGCCGCCCGTCCTGTGGACCACAAATTGTGGGCCACAATGCATGGGCACCGCCTGTATGCACGCCGTTTGCGGACCTATTCACTTGAATGGGTCCATGATCAGCAAAAGGCGCTCCACACCGTAAAAAAAATCGTTGTTTTTTTTTTGCAATGCGGAGGCACGGACCGAAATCCCATTGTAGTGCTTCAGTGGGCATCCGATTCCGTGTGGTATCTTGCGGATTGCGGACTCTTTCAGGCCAGTGCCTGTATATTTTGCAGACCCATTGTTTGAGGGCCACAATACAGGCACAGGGCACACGTACCTGTGTATGAGCCCCTTATGCCCTTACACGCTTTTTCGGGGCATTTTTTACATGGTGGATTGACATGGTGCAATTGTCAGGCAGATTATCGGGAACAAATGTTCCTGCGAACACTCGTTCCCATCTAAGGCTACTTTCACACTGGCGTTTTGGTTTCCGTTTGTGAGATCCGTTCAGGGATCTCACAAACGGTCCAAAACGGATCAGTTTTACACTTAATGCATTCTGAATGGATAAGGATCCGCTCAGAATGCATCAGTTTGGCTCCGTTGCGCCTCCATTCCACTTTGGAGGCGGACACCAAAACGCTGCCTGCAGCATTTTTATGTCCGTCTGACGAAACTGAGCCGAAACGGATCTGGACTTTCAATGGTGTTCAAGACGGACCCGTTTTGGCTATGTTAAAGATAATACAAACTGATCCGTTCTGAACGGATGCATGCGGTTGTATTATCTGAACAGATGCGTTTGTGCAAATCCATGAAGGATCCGCACAAAACGCGAGTGTGAAAGTAGCCTAAATGTGCCGCCGATCACCCGGTGAACGAGTGAAACGCTCATTCATCAGGTGATCCTGGAGTTTGTGCAGGCACATCAATCATCTTTCTGAGCAGCAGATCGTGTTGTCTAAACAGCGATCTGCTGCCTAGAAACAATGATCCTGTATGGGGACGAGTGATCGCAATAGCCATCCCTCATCCTCATACTGTGAAGGAGATCGCTGCATGTAAATGAGCAAGCAGCCGACTGTTGGGAAGGAACGCTTTCTTCCCAACAATCGGCTGTTACATCATGCAGTGTAAAACCTTCCTCCCTCTATAATTCCCAGACTTTCCCAATCCACTTCTGGCTTTGGCTTAAAAAAAACTTTGTAAAAACGGTACCAAAAACTGCAGAGATTTTCCGATAGACAGTAGGGGAGATACATCAGTGTTAGGCCTCCTGCACACGACCGTTGTGTGCACCCGTGGCCGTTGTGCCGTTTTCCGCTTTTTTTCGCGGACCCATTGACTTTCAATGGGTCCGTGGAAAAATCGGAAAATGCACAGTTTTGCAGCCGCATCCGTGATCCGTGTTTCCTGGCCGTGAAAAAAATAAGACCTGTCCTATTTTTTTCACGGCCAACGGTTCACGGACCCATTCAAGTCAATGGGTCCGTGAAAGAACACGGATGCACACAAGATTGGCATCCATGTCCGTGATCCGTAGCCGTAGGTTAGTTTTTATACAGACGGATCCGAAGATCCGTCTGTATAAAAGCTTTTTCAAAGCTGAGTTTTCACTTCGTGAAAACTCAGAACCGACAGTATATTCTAACACAGAAGCGTTCCCATGGTGATGGGGACGCTTCTAGTTAGAATACACTACAAACTTTGTACAAGACTGCCCCCTGCTGCCTGGCAGCACCCGATCTCTTACAGGGGGCCGTGATCAGCACAATTAACCCCTTCAGGTGCCGCACCTGAAGGGGTTAATTGTGCTGATCACGGCCCCCTGTAAGAGATCAGGGCTGCCAGGCAGCAGGGGGCAGACCCTCCCCCCCCTCCCCAGTTTAAATATCATTGGTGGCCAGTGCGGCCCCCCCCCCCCCTCTATTGTAATAATAGGTTGGTGGCCAGTGCGGCCCCCCCCCCTCCCTCTATTGTAATTATTCGTTGGTGGCACAGTGTGCGCCCCCCCCCCCTCCCTCCCTCTATTGTAATAATTCGTTGGTGGCACAGTGTGCGCCCCCCATCGGCCCCCCCTCCCTCTATAGCATTAACAACATTGGTGGCCAGTGTGCGGCCTCCCATCTCCCCTTCCCCCCCCCATCATTGGTGGCAGCGGAGTTCCGATCGGAGTCCCAGTTTAATCGCTGGGGCTCCGATCGGTAACCATGGCAACCAGGACGCTGGTTGCCATGGTTACTTAGCAATAGTACAATAGTAGAAGATTCATACTTACCGGCTGCTGCGATGTTCGTGTCCGGCCGGGAGCTCCACCTACTGGTAAGTGTCATTGCTAAATGAACTGTCACTTACCAGTAGGAGGAGCTCCCGGCCGGAAGCAGACATCGCAGCTCCCAGGTAAGTATGAATCTTTTACTATTGTACTATTGCTAGTAACCCGCTGCCACCAATGATCGGGGGGGGGGGGGGGTAGATGGGAGGCCGCACACTGGCCACCAATGTTGTTAATGCTATAGAGGGAGGGGGGCCAATGGGGGGCGCACACTGTGCCACCAACGATTACAATAGAGGGAGGAAGGGGGGGGGGCCGCACTGGCCACCAATGATATTCAAACTGGGGAGGGGGGAGGGGGGGGGTCTGCCCCCTGCTGCCTGGCAGCCCTGATCTCTTACAGGGGGATATGATAGCACAATTAACCCCTTCAGGTGCGGCACCTGAAGGGTTAATTGTGCTGATCACAGCCCCCTGTAAGAGATCGGATGCTGCTAGGCAGCAGGGGGCAGTCATGTACAAAGTTTGTAGTATATTCTAACTAGAAGCGTCCCCATCACCATGGGAACGCCTCTGTGTTAGAATATACTGTCGGAAATGAGGTTTCACGATCTAACTCATATCCGACAGTATATTCTAACATAGAGGCGTTCCCATGGTGATGGGGACGCTTCAAGTTAAAATATACCATCGGATTGGAGAAAACTCCGATCCGATGGTATAAAAGGGACTCCAGACTTTACATTGAAAGTCAATGGGGACGGATCCGTTTGAAATGGCACCATATTGTGTCAACGTCAAACGGATCCGTCCCCATTGACTTGCATTGTAATTCAGGACGGATCCGTTTGGCTCCGCACGGCCAGGCGGACACCAAAACGACTTTTTTTTCATGTCCGTGGATCCTCCAAAAATCAAGGAAGACCCACGGACGAAAAAACGGTCACGGATCACGGAAAAACGGGACCCGTTTTTGCGGACCGCAAAAAAATACGTTTGTGTGCAGGAGGCCTTATTGTGCCTGAAAAGTGTCTTTGCACTAGGATGTGTGACACATACTGTGCCAAATATATTAAGCCTATATTCCACAGTTTTGTTTAATTTGTGACCTACTATTCACAAGTGTTTTTTTTTGTTTTGTTTTGTTTTAGTCAACATTTGCGCCAAATTTTCTTTGCGCCTTGTTTTGGCACAGACTTGGCTCATGTTTTAGTCAAAAATTATGCCAGCTGCAAGGTGGTATAAATAGTGGTGTAACATTCTGATAGTAAAAACCCTACGGCACATTGTGTTGTAAATAAGGATTTTTTGGTGCATTAGCTCAGTCAGTGCATTAGCTCAGTCAGTGAAAAAAGGCAATAAGACATTCTTCAGATACATAAATGAAAAAAGGAAACTAAAACAAGAAATTACCAAATTAAAAACAAAAGAAGGAAGGTATATGGAAGAAGATAAAGAACTAGCTGACTGCCTCAATGAATACTTCTGTTCAGTTTTTACAAAGGAAAATGAAGGAAAAGGACCTCAGTTAGGAAAGAAGACTAATGAATTTTTTGATGCATGTGTCTTTACAGAGGAAGAGGTTCTAAGTCAGCTGTCTAAAATTAATACAAATAAGTCACAGGGGCCTGATGAGATACACCCAAAGCTATTAAAAGAGCTCAGCAGCGAACTAGCAAAACCATTAACAGATTTATTTAACCAATCACTGGTAACAGGAGTTGTCCCAGAAGATTGGAAATTAGCAAATGTTGTGCCCATTCACAAGAAAGGTAGTAGGGAGGAATCAGGCAACTATAGGCCAGTAAGCCTGACATCAATAGTGGGGAAATTAATGGAAACCATACTCAAGGAGAGGATTGTGGAACATCTAAAATCCCATGGATTGAAAGATGAAAAACAGCATGGGTTTACTTCAGGGAGACCATGTCAAACTAATCTTATAGATTCTTATGATTGGGTGACTAAAATAAATATATGGCGGAGGAGCAGTAGACCGCTTATCTGGACATTAGTAAGGCTTTTGATACTGTCCCACATAGAAGGCTTATCAATAAATTGCAGTCTTTGGGCTTAGACTCCCATATTGTTGAATGGATTAGGCAGTGGCTGAGGGACAGGCAACAGAGGGTTGTAGTCAATGGAGTATATTCAGACCATGGTCTTGTTACCAGTGGGGTACCTCAGGGATCTCTTCTGGGACCCATATTGTTTAATATCTTTATCAGTGAAATTGCAGAAGGCCTCGATGGTAAGGTGTGTCTTTTTGCTGATGACACTAAGATTTGTAACAGGGTTGATGTTCCTGGAGGGATACACCAAATCAAAAAGGATTTAGGAAAACTAGAGGAATGGTCATAAATCTGGCAACTAAAATGTAATGTTGATAAGTGCAAGATAATGCACCTGGGGCGTAAAAACCCAAGAGCAGAATATAAAATCATTGATACAGTCCTAACCTCAGTATCTGAGGAAAGGGATTTAGGGGTCATTATTTCAGAAGACTTAAAGGTAGGCAGACAATGACATAGAGCAGAAGGAAATGCCAGCAGAATGCTTGGGTGTATAGCGAGAGGCATTACCAGTAGAAAGAGGGAGGTTCTCATGCCGCTCTACAGAGCACTAGTGAGACCTCATTTGGAGTATTGTGCTCAGTACTGGAGACCATATCTCCAGAAGGATATTGATACTTTGGAGAGAGTTCAGAGAAGAGCTACTAAACTAGTACATGGATTGCAGGATAAAACTTACCAGGAAAGATCAAAGGACCTTAACATGTATAGCTTGGAAGAAAGACGAGACAGAGGGGATAGGTAAAAGAAGAGAATATTTAAAAGAAGAAAAACTGCTACAAGAGGACATAGTTTTAAATTAGAGGGGCAAAGGTTTAAAAGTAATATCAGGAAGTATTACTTTACTGAGAGAGTAGTGGATGCATGGAATAGCCTTCCTGCAGAAGTGGTAGCTGCAAATACAGTGAAGGAGTTTAAGCATGCATGGGATAGGCATAAGGCCATCCTTCATATAAGATAGGGCCAGGGGCTATTCATAGTATTCAGTATATTGGGCAGACTAGATGGGCCAAATGGTTCTTATCTGCCGACACATTCTATGTTTCTATTGTATCGCATCTTCCCTTCACCACAAACCAACATCACAGATTTAACAATGCAACTCAGAAATTTGGTGTAAACTGAAAATGGCGCAGGCACAATATTCCAGCGCAAAATTTACTTAATCTTAATATATCTGCCCCAATGTGTGTAGTCTCCTTAAAGGGGTTATCTCATCATAGACAATGGGGGCATATCGCTAGGATATGCCCCCATTGTCATATAGGTGCGGGTCCCACCGCTGGGACTCGCACCTATATCGGGAACGGAGCCCCGCAAGGTGGTGGCGGCTGGAGTACAACCCTTTTAAGGGCCCATCCATAGACTGGATTTTGTCAGCATCCAATTGTACGCTCGCTGCTTACTTCCATTTAATAGAGGTAAGCAGCAAGCAGGTCAGTGGCGTCTAAAGTTAACAACTGCTGCAGGAACTGTAGTTTCTGCCTCAGTTTGTGCTGCGGATTTTGACACCTAAAGCCTCATTCACACTTCAGTGTTTCACGGACGTGTGCGGTACGTGTTCCCCACGGACAACACACGTCCACATTCACGTTAATGTGTGTAGTCAGACATCAGTGTTTTAGCACGGTCCATGGGTCCGTGTTTTCAGCGCGGATGCATGCTCTATTTTTTCCATATTCACAGATCCATCATGTCTATTATAGTCTATGGGTCCGTGAAAACCACGGATGCCATCCATGTTGCATCCGTATTTCGTGGATCATTAAGAAGAGATGCTTTGAAGATTATTTTTCAGCTGTTCTGTGTCAGTGAAACATGGATGCAACACGAACAGCAAAAAACGGACACACGGACCCAACGCGGATCCTTCACGGATGCATCACTGACCACCTGCTCACGGATTGGAGCACGGACACAGACGTGTGAATGAGGCTTAAGACTTGACAGATTTCAGCTCCATTGACAGATTTTACTTTTTGTCCTACGCATAAAACAAAATTTTATTCGTCAAAACCAGTCATTTCTCAGAATCCAAATATTTCTCCAAATCTGATATTTACTGTTACATTTTTTAGCACACAAACCACTGAATAATGAGCCTCATGAATACAAATTAATACCGACAATAATGACAGCATTTATTGCCCAGAGCTCTCCTTTTTGTATTCACTAGATACACGGGACCCAATATCTATATCATAATGATTTAAGGACCCATGAGTTCAATTATTATTATTATTATTATTATTATTACATGGGGGGTAATTTATGAAGACTGGTGTTTGATACAAGTGTCTTGATAAATACAATCTATATCATCTACAGCCTAGGACAGATTTCAGTTATAATTTCTGCTAGTTTCTGGCCTAAATTACATTTGCTTCTTCTCTTGCTCACGCCATGACCCCCAAAAGTTGCAATTTTATTTTTGCCACAAATAAGGGCTCATGCACACGAAAATCTGCGGCCCGTGCCTGTTCTGCAGACCGCAGATTGCAGTCCTCAATGCGCGGGCACCAGCTGTGTGCCCACCGTTTATGGATGCAATCTACAAGATTCAGTCTGCACCACAAAAAAACAGAACATGTTCTCTGTAGTGTTTCAGTGGGCTTATGCTCTGTGCCTCCTCTCCACACCGCTCCGTATCTTGCAGATTGTGGACCCATTCAAGTCGTTGCGGGCCGCAATATGGGCACGGGCTGCACACATTCATGTGCATGAGTCCTTATACTTCTAAAAAAAATTGTGACTTTTTGACACTTCTTTCTGGTTGATAAATTCTCCCCAATGGATTTAGTCCCTCGAAAAATATTCTACAGTTTTCAAACCATCACCTCGATTTGAATACTTTTGTAATTACATGTAATAAAAAATTTAGCATAGCCGTTGAGTTATTCAATACAATGTATCTGTATAGCGCCACCTGCTGTTTGTTTTCTTTGACCTGCTCATTAAGATGGATGCACACAGTTTTATCCTTCCCCTGCCTCCTGAGCTGTGATAGGGAGAGCATGGACACGCCCCCTGAGCTGTGATAGGTAGACCTGAGACACACACCCTGAGCTGTGATAGGGAGAGCATGGACACGCCCCCTGAGCTGCAGCAGAGAAGACACTCCCCCCTGAGCTGTCAGCTTGATATTAATCTAGCAGAGCAATCAATGTGGAGATCTCTGGATCCATGTGAGGTACAGGGCTGGTTCTGGCTTTGTTAGAAAGAGATTGCCATTTACTATATAATGTCTGATTTTCATTTTTTACATTAGTCATGGGATAACTCCTTTAAAGGGAACCTGTCACCAGTTTTATGGTGTCCTAACTAAGGGCAACATAAATAAGTGACTGATTCTCTTAGCACAGTGCTGGGTCACTTTCTTTAATTGACCCAGTCAATCTGCCAACATCTTGTATTGAAAAGCTCCAGCTGATAATGATGAGTCATGAATATTTATGAGCTCCTGACTTTCCCCGCCCACCTGCTGCTGAATGACAGTTTTTTTCCATTTGAATCAGCAGCAGGTGGGCAGGGGAGTGGCTATAGCTGTTAATTAAATAAATGCTGAACTTAATGACATCACGCTGGACTCAAATCAGCTCATTAGCATGCGGCATGCGGCATCTTTGTGTGTATATTATGAGGTAACCATCTGTCACACCAGTAAGTGAATACATCTAAGGTACTTTTTAGTAGTTAATGATTGTATATAATGAGTTAGATTATAATCAAATATCCACATGACAGGTTCCCTTTAAGTAAGAATTGCATCAGGAGTGATTACAAATAGCAACACCATTAGTATCTCTCAGAAGGAGCCTGGGAGTTTACACAGCTTTCTAATATACATGTGTTTTATTTCCCCACAATTTTCAAGATTTGTGTTTGTTGTCCGCAGACAGAAACATTCTTTCGAAGGGCTCTTTCACACTTGCGGCAGAGTGATCCGGCAAGCAGTTCCGTCCAGCAATCTGCATGCAAACGGACAGCATTTGTCATCCGGAGAAATGGATCCGTTATATATTTTTTTCACATTTTTACGCAGACTGGAAGGACGGATAAGGCATTGCAGTATTTTTAATACATTTCAATGTAAATTATTGCTGGATCCGGCATTCCAGCAACTGATCCGGAATTTTGGACGGAGATAATACTGCAGCATGCTGTGGTATTTCCTTCGTCCATAACGCCGTTCAGTGACTGAACTGAAGACATCCTGATGCATCCTGAACGGATTTCTCTCCATTCAGAATGCACTGATCAGTTCTTTTCCGGTATTGAGCCCCTATGACGGAACTCAGTGCCGGAAAAGAAAAATGCTAGTGTGAAAGTACCCTTACACCTAGAGGTTAAAACCAATGCAGACCCAGCCTTTCTCTCTACAGAGTAATGGATACAAATGTATGGAGTCTAGGCAAACCTCTGAGCTAATACATCAGCAGCCCTTCTGATCGCTGCTACAATGTTTCTATGAATGTACCATGCTTGCTAAGTATGTAACATAAAACTGTATTCCACTTCCCTTCTATGGGGTTTCAGCCTGTGAAAGTGCAGAAGCAAGTTCTCAGCCACTGAAGGCAAACGGAGATCTTGAAATCACAAATGAACCACAAAGTTAGGCCTTAGTCACATGTCCATGTTCGTTTTTTATCTGTGATGATGTCCACTTTGCGTCCGCATTTGTTCCTCCACGTGTCATCAGTGCATGAAAAAATCGGAGGGTCATCCATTTGCATCTCCTAGAAATGGTTAGTGAAAAACAGACTCAACGCTGAGGGCATTGGTGTGCTGTCCATGGGTTTCACGGACCCTTAGACTTGAATGGATGTGTTTGGGATGGAAAATGGGCCAAAGTATTGCATGCTTCCCGACGTCAAATTATAAGCATTTAATTCAATGGGTCCGTGATTCACTGACATGTGAATAAGGGCTCATGCACACGACAGTATGGCTTTTTCAGTGTTTTGCGGTCTTTTTTTATGGATCCGTTGTTCTGTTTTTTGTTTCCGTTGTGTTTCCGTTTCCTTTCCGTTTTTCCGTATGCCATATACAGTATACAGTAATTACATAGAAAAAATTGGGCTGGGCATAATATTTTTAATAGATGATTCAGCAAAAACGGAACGGATACGGAAGACATACGGATGCATTTCCGTATGTGTTCCGTTTTTTTTGCGGACCCATTGACTTCAATGGAGCCAGGCACCGTGATTTGCGGACAAGAATAGGACATGTTCTATCTTTTTATGGTACGGAAATACTGAAACGGAATGCACACAGAGACACTTCATTTTTTTTTGCTGAACCATTGAAATGAATGGTTCAGTATATGTACCGCATACTGAACAAAAAAAACGGCCAGTATACTGAACGCAAAATAGTCGTGTGCATGATGAGCCCTAAGGCCGTAGAAGGCTATCTAGCTTTTCATTCATGTGCATATTTGTATAAAACTGATTTACTTCTTTTACCTCTCACACACAAATTTGCTTTGGTGCTTTCTGCTCACTGAAAAAAAGCCATAGAAACTGTTTTCATTATTTTCCATATCACGTTTTTTCATTTTTTTTTGCCATGTTTTTATCTAAGTGACTGAACAACATTTTCCTGCTTTTTCTATAAGCTTCAAGATGCTGCATTTGTGAAAAAATGCTGCAGACCCTAAAACGCCACTTAATTAAGGCCTCATGCACACGACCGTTGTGTGCATCCGTGGCCGTTGTGCCGTTTTCCGTTTTTTTTCGCGGACCCATTGACTTTCAATGGGTCCGTGGAAAAAACGGAAAATGCACCGTTTGGCAGCCGCATCCGTGAGCCGTGTTTCCTGGCCGTGAAAAAAATATGACCTGTCCTATTTTTTTCACGGCCAACGGTTCACGGACCCATTCAAGTCAATGGGTCCGTGAAAGAACACGGATGCACACAAGATTGGCATCCGTGTCCGTGATCCGTGGCCGTAGGTTAGTTTTTATACAGACGGATCCGAAGATCCGTCTGCATAAAAGCTTTTTCAAAGCTGAGTTTTCACTTCGTGAAAACTCAGAACCGACAGTATATTCTAACACAGAAGCGTTCCCATGGTGATGGGGACGCTTCTAGTTAGAATACACTACAAACTGTGTACAAGACTGCCCCCTGCTGCCTGGCATCACCCGATCTCTTACAGGGGGCCGTGATCAGCACAATTAACCCCTTCAGGTGCGGCACCTGAAGGGGTTAATTGTGCTGATCACGGCCCCCTGTAAGAGATCAGGGCTGTCAGGCAGCAGGGGGCAGACCCTCCCCCCCCCCCTCCCCAGTTTGAATATCATTGGTGGCCAGTGCGGCCCCCCCTCCCTCTATTGTAATAAATCGTTGGTGGCACAGTGTGCGCCCCCCCCCCTCCCTCCCGCTATTGTAATAATTCGTTGGTGGCACAGTGTGCGCCCCCCATCGGCCCCCCCTCCCTCTATAGCATTAACAACATTGGTGGCCAGTGTGCGGCCTCCCATCTCTCCCCCCCCCCCCCATCATTGGTGGCAGCGGAGTTCCGATCGGAGTCCCAGTTTAATCGCTGGGGCTCCGATCGGTAACCATGGCAACCGGGACGCTACTACAGTCCTGGTTGCCATGGTTACTTAGCAATAGTACAATAGTAGAAGATTCATACTTACCTGCTCCAGGCTGCTGCTGCGATGTTCGTGTCCGGCCGGGAGCTCCACCTACTGGTAAGTGACAGGTCTGTGCGGCGCATTGCTAAATGAACTGTCACTTACTAGTAGGAGGAGCTCCCGGCCGGACACGAACCTCGCAGCTCCCAAGCTCCCAGGTAAAGTATGAATCTTTTACTATTGTACTATTGCTAGTAACCCGCTGCCACCAATGATCGGGGGGGGGGGGGGGAAGATGGGAGGCCGCACACTAGCCACCAATGTTGTTAATGCTATAGAGGGAGGGGGGGCCAATGGGGGGCGCACACTGTGCCACCAACGATTTATTACAATAGAGGGAGGAAGGGGGGGGGGCACACTGTGCCACCAACGAATTATTACAATAGAGGGAGGAGGGGGGGGGGCCGCACTGGCCACCAATGATATTCAAACTGGGGAGGGGGGGGGTCTGCCCCCTGCTGCCTGGCAGCCCTGATCTCTTACAGGGGGATATGATAGTACAATTAACCCCTTCAGGTGCGGCACCTAAGGGGTTAATTGTGCTGATCACGGCCCCCTGTAAGAGATCGGATGCTGCTAGGCAGCAGGGGGCAGTCATGTACACAGTTTGTAGTATATTCTAACTAGAAGCGTCCCCATCACCATGGGAACGCCTCTGTGTTAGAATATACTGTCGGAAATGAGGTTTCACGATCTCACTCATATCCGACAGTATATTCTAACATAGAGGCGTTCCCATGGTGATGGGGACGCTTCAAGTTAAAATATACCATCGGATTGGAGAAAACTCCGATCTGATGGTATAAAAGGGACTCCAGACTTTACATTGAAAGTCAATGGGGACGGATCCGTTTGAAATGGCACCATATTGTGTCAACGTCAAACGGATCCGTCCCCATTGACTTGCATTGTAATTCAGGACGGATCCGTTTGGCTCCGCACGGCCAGGCGGACACCAAAACGACTTTTTTTTCATGTCCGTGGATCCTCCAAAAATCAAGGAAGACCCACGGACGAAAAAACGGTCACGGATCACGGGAAAACGGAACCCCGTTTTGCGGACCGCAAAAAAATACGGTCGTGTGCATGAGGCCTAACAATAACGTCAGTAGCAAACACCGCTCATGTTTCATGTTCCGCCTATTTCCCATAGACTTTCCCAGCTAATATCTGGAGCTGGTATTTTTACTGCAAAAGAATGCACCAAAATTAGTAGGCAATAAAAATGCCACTAAAAACACAAAAGTGCAAAAAACACAATTTTTCTTTTAAAAAATTAGCATTTTTTGTCCCTTGGTAATTTTTTAATCACTGCATGCTCTGGGTGTGGCTTTTTTCAGGTGCTCTCTCTAGAATCCTCTATAGGAAAAGTCTGGAAAAAAACACAAACAGGATGTGTGACAAAAAAAACCCTCCAAAACAACAAAATTCTACAAAAAGAAATTAGCTTGATTTTCATGGCAATTTTTTTTCAAGCTAAAAAAATTGCCATTTACTATCAGATATACGGCAGTTTTCTGGCGTATATCTGTTGCGGATTGTGGCGCAAAAGTTATCTACGCTGCAGTCTGCAACTTTTTCCTACTCACGCCATTCTGAAAAAAGGCGCATGGCATGGGCGGGGAATGGGGAAGTTCCATCTCATCTATCATTTTCTACGCCTGTTTTATGCCTAGAAAATGTTCTAAATCTACGCCAGCACGGAAGCTGGAATAGATTTAGATTGGTGGCAGATGCGCCGAAGTTATGTAGATACTGGCGCCAGCGCCGGGGTTATTAAGACCGGCGTCTAAAATGCTTACACTGACTGTATGATGCACCTGTCAGGAACATGGCCTCTGATGGAGGGGCACATGCAGGGGCGTAACTACCATACCGGCAGACTATGTGACTGCTATGGGGCCCAGGGCAAGAGGGGGCCCAGTCTTAGTTGGGATCATCCCCTCTTCTACTGGGGGTGAAAACTTGGTCAGGACTCCACCCTCTAAAGCAGGGGTGCACAACCTGCGGCTCGGGGACCACATGCGGCCCTTGATACCATTCTGTGCGGCCCCCAACCATCTGGTAACAGACATGTATGCCTATGTCTTGTGGCTGCTCATATGTATTTTTTATGTATTTCTCCCATTAGATGGGAGTCCTGGAAGTGTAACTAGACATTAATGGTATATAATGTGTGTTCAATATGCCATAAGTACAATATTTCAGTTGTTAATACACCTTTAAATTTTAATTTCGGCGCTCGTCATTGGTTTAGTCTGGCAATGTGGCCCCCAACCAGGAAACGTTGTGCACCCCTGCTCTAAAGGAACAACTGTTAGCAAATGAAGCAGTAGAAAAAATCGCCCAAGGGTCATTGAAAAGGGTTTAGGCAGAAACCCCTTTGTCCTGTGTGGGGGGCCTGGTTTGATCTTTGCTATGGGGCCCTTACTTCTCTATGTACGCCACTGGGCACATGACCAGACACATCCACCAGCACTGAATAACACTGCACACACACTGGGCAAGCACCAATTTCTATTATTTTTATTATTATTTTGTGTCATTCAGTGGAAATGTCGTATCACATACCCCTCCATCAGCGCACATGTTCCGGACAGAAGCGCCATACAGTCAGTAAAGAGACTGTACTGAAATAAGGAGGAGGCTCTTCACATATGAAGATTTCCTTATAATGTCATATGAGTTTGGTTTACAGCATTTTTGGTAACAATTTTGATAAGGCGGCCAACTCCTTTATTGTCACGCAGCCACAAGTCGCCATGAAGGCCTAGCTTAAAAGGTCACCATTAGGATGATAACATTGATTAGGATGTAGCCTTTTAGAAATATTATCTAAGTAATCAGATTGTTCTCATGCTACAGTATATCAAAATAAGAACCATTACAAAAACATGACAGAAAGATGAGAAATTACTGTTGGGTGATAAGTTGGTAATCTGACTATTCTTGTGACATTCTAAATGTAACCACTTCCTGATGAGGGGTGTTGGGGGCTAAGTGAGTATCTTGGTTGAGATCTAGACAAAGAATAAAGTAGGACATTTTCAATAATGGAAAGGAACAGAAAAAGATCTGTTTTGCTGATTTATTTTTTGGATGTTTCCGAACACGTTTTTCAATTTCGCAAATACATTGCTTGTCTTACACATATTCCAACTGCTGGAAACGGCTAGATACTGTGGGTCATATCAGCGTCTGTTACTTACACAGTAGGGGCATTTGTGGAACACACTCCACTTTTAAAATACTGTTTTCGTACAATAGCATTATAACATCCGTGTACACAATGAAATCTAACTTTGCTTCAAGTTCTGCCCAGTTGCTCAGTGGATATTATATTTCCACCACAAATGCCAGCCTAAAAAAAAAAAAAGATACTTAAAAGGGTTCTGCACTTTCATTTAACTGATGATCTATTCTCTGGATAGATCATCAGCTTCTGATCGGCGGGGGTCCGACACCCGGGACCCCCGGCGATCAGCTGTTTGAGAAGGCAGCAGTGCTCCAGCAGCGCCGCGGCCTTCTTACTGTTTACCGCCGGCCCACTGACGTCACGACTAGTATCAACTAGCGTAGGCGGGGCTAAGCTCTGTTCACTTGAATGGAGCTTAGCCGCACCCACGCTAGTTGATACTAGTCGTGACGTCAGTGGGCCGGCCGTAAACAGTGAGAAGGCCGCAGTGCTGCTGGAGCGCCGCTGCCTTCTCAAACAGCTGATCGGCGGGGGTCCTGGGTGTCGGACCCCCGCCGATCAGAAGCTGATGATCTATCCAGAGGATAGATCATCAGTTAAATGAAAGTGCAGAACCCCTTTAAGAGAAATGAGGGTGGGGATAGAGGAAAGTGTATCGCAGAAGGTTATCTCCCTCTTGCTGTTGCATAAACATATTTTTGGGGAGATTGGGGAAGGTAACTCAGTCTGTTTGTGATTTGAATGGGACAAGGCTGGAGTACCCAGAAAAGCAAATACTTAGCATACAGCCATGCCTTGTCTGCAACTTGTGGTTCATAAACTTTCCTGGCTTAGATCTTAGCCTTGTGTTATGCAGTAGGTATGGAACCACTGTGTCGACCAAACAGATTTGATTTGGGGCTAATTCCTAAGGGAGTTATCCTGACAGTCCCCTGGTTTTCACCCTTTAACTTCTATATAGGGATCTGGACTTCACTGCAGGGGAACCACAAGGCCACTGCCTGCTGGAGTAGCCTCTGTCTCTCCTACTGAAAGCTGATCCATGGTGCAAAGCACTGAAGGATCAGACAGAATCGTAGTCAGGGCCAAGCCAAGCTCAGGGGCAGACAGAGTACATGCAATCCAGTAAAACAGTTTGAGATCAGGGTGGACAGCTCAGGGTCAGAATGGAGATCAGGTAGGGGTCAGGTCAGATAGCGAATACTCAGATCTGGGAAACAGGCAGAAGTTGTTACAACTTGGTAGGGTACTAACAGATTAGAACCTATTTCAAGGCCACCGTCCCACAAGGGAAGGTGCCAAGGCTGGTGAAGATTAAGGCAAGCTGCTGTGTGCATGGAGGGACAGAGCTATCCCAGCATCTGAGCCCACCAGAAAGAAGAGGGGAGCGGGGGTGAATCCATGCCACCGGGACAGGTAAGCAAGAGCAGTGGCCACTGCTGTGATACCTTGTTCATGGATATCGATTCTGCCTTGCTGTTGAGAATTGCTAATATGGTAGCTGTTGTTCTGCTCCTGAATTCAACCATTGGCTCAGTTTCTGACTATGTCTCTGTCTTGCCTTCTGTTCTGTTGCATCCTGACCAATATCCTGGTATGACTCTTGACCCTGCTCCTGACTACATTATTGCTTCATTAATGCTACTGCCACCAATCAGCGACTATTCTAGGGGCCACAACCTTGGAATCCAACTGGGAAAGTCCATGCCTCCTTGTGAGTTTAAAGGGGTTGTTCTAGCCTTGGAGCCAACAACACCTGGGGTCCTAACCTGGGCCCTTTAACATGAAAAAAAAAAACTGTGCCAAGCCAATTGTGGCTTAGAGAATTCACATCTCTGGTGAGAAACATAACATGCGGCACATAAGAATAAACTCCTATTTATGTTGCTTGATTACTGTTTGTAATAAACACACCAAAAACTCCCTTGAGGAGGCCTGCCATGTTTTAAAATGAACAAAAGCCAGATTTTACTGCTTGTCCCCTGCAATATACTGTTTACTACAAAATATTATTCTAAACTTTTTCTTTTGTTACTTTAAAATATACTTTGTGTAATAACAAAGATTATAAGTGGGAATCATATTTGTTTTCTGCACACTCCTGATTTGCACACCTCTGAGATCTTTCACAGTATATTATTAATCAATTGTGACTGTTACAAACCTGTAAATCCAAGTATATGCAGGCTCATAAATCATTTCCCTAGCCTTCATTTGCATATTCTTGCTGTCGACGTTAGCAAGAATTTAAACTTGTTGAAACCTCTAATTATAGTGAAAAAAAACTCAGACATGCAAAAATGGAAAGACGTTTTAAAGTTGACTCTGGCTCCAATCCATTGTACAACATACAAATTAGCAGTAACTATGAAGAGCTGGGTTTAAATGAGTATTTAGCTGGTACAGAGTCTCATCTGTGCCTTCACGTGTTGATAGAGGTGTGAACGAGAAGAAAGCGCTCTGTACTCTATAATGTCTGGAACTGCCTAGACATTGAAAGCTCCATTGAAGTCATTGACAGATAGGATAAGGGTGGTATTACACTGCCCGATCTTCAGGCAGTGCAAGCGTCAATGGAAGATAACATGTTTGCTCGTTTATAAGCTGATCGATTATATGAGCCGATTCGTATTCCTGATAATTTATATTCCCAATAATTAGCCCGAAATAGGGCAGTGTAATAGGGGCTTAAGTGGATGTTAGAGGTAGACTCAGTTTTGTTTCTTCTCCACGACTTAGAGGTCTTTTGACATCCACACACCCAGCAGGAGTGACAATTCTCCGCCATTCATAGCTTAGCAGAAACAGCCTCACTATTGCTCCAAAATATATTTTTTATCCTCTTTCATCTACTGCAAGAACCCCAAAATGCTTGTCTACTATAGGTTTCTCTTTTGGAGAGGACTCTAGATAAAACACAGTCATGTTTCATGGGTCTAAAAAGTTGTAAATTGACTTACAGGGTAGCTACCTATAAGGGCATTAGACAGTTTTCTTCTTTCTGGAAGAGAAATACTTTGCATACCTTTTGGCACCATTGCCTGTAAAAATCTGTATGCCATTTTGTTTTTCCACATAGTACCAGTCAACAACACTCTTACCTCCCTTAGATTCTTTTCAACTTCATTTGGAGACTTCCTCCTTAGTCTAGGAAGTCTGACTGTATCCCCACCTACCAGAGTACTTGCATTACCTTCCTATACCATTTCTCCTATGCCTATGTTCTAGAAGGAAACCTTCTAAATGTTCAGAATTGACCCTTTTTAACAATGTTTTTATTTAACCACTTCCCATCGGGGCCCTTTGCCCCCTTCCTGACCAGGCCAAATTTTGCAAAACTGACTGTTAAAGGGGATATTAATTATTGATATTTATGCAAATCTCAATAATTAATATTCATAAATAGGCGAGAGTCGTCTAGTGATGACTCCGCCTATTTATACCTAAATAAACATAAAACACTACTGATTGCCTTACACTAATCACTAATCTAGCTGCATGCGCCTTACTATCACTATACTACGGCGGCGACTACTAAAAACACCATACACTGCATTATGAACAATAAGGAATATTTATTACACAATACAATTATACACGTCTAGCAATACGCTAATATCTATACATATTCATGGATCAATGGATATGAATATATATACATATAGACGTACACACCGCAGTACAGAAACAGTACTACCATAAACACAATACAAGCCTAACTACACTACACAACACAATCCCACATTCCACCCCACACACTATCTATACAATACAATAATACATTCGCATACACACAAATATCAGTAACAACCCCACCCGTCTGTACTCACTGTCCCTACAGGGTAACAAGAGGGTTAATTACACAATATTGTTTGCAGAGCAGAGGCATGCTCCACAGAGGATTGTTTGCAGAGCAGAAGCATGCTCTACAGAGGAACCAAGGCAGGGGACCAGGGTAACCACCAGGGGTTAATCAGGGTTTACCAGCAGGGCCACCAGGGTTCAGGGGTCTATGGGGGGTGATAACAGGGTAAACCAGGGGAGAGCAGGCACACAGGGAACCAGGGGATGTATAGGGTTCCAGGGGTAACCAGGGGAGAGTAGGGGAACAGGGCACTGAAGGGGTTAACAGGGGACTGGGGAGCAGAGTTGCAGAGCAGGGGACTGTGACCTGGGGCAGCAGGGCAGGGGTTAAGGGCAGCAGCAATGCTGCTGGGATTGCCATTGGGGGACTGCTGGGCACTGAAGGGGTTAATGGCAGGGGGGGCAGTGAGATATTTCAGGGCAGCAAGGGTTAAGGAGGAGGCAGGACAGGGAAAGTGATACTTAGACTGTATAACTTCTGCTCCGTCCTTCTGCTCTCCTCCTCAGGGCTGTTCTGGGCTCAACTACTCAGCCTAGTCTCCTCCACTTCTCTTCAGAGCGCTGCCAGCCTTTCGGGTATGTGCAGGAGCGCAGCTCCTTCGCTGGCTGCGCTCTCTCCTCTTAGTGGGGGGGGGGGGGGATCTTCACTCCGGCATGCAGGGGGTCCACTTCTGAGCGCAGAGCACAGCGCTCTGCTGCGGCAGGCAGGCAGGGGTTCTCTATCCCAGCGCCGGGTGCGCTCACCTTCAGGGGGGGGGGACCCAACTGTCAGAGCGCAGTGCTGCTGGGGTATTTAAACCCTGCAGCACTCGCGCCCGTTTTACCGCCCTGCGCCAGCCCGCTCTCCCAGGCAGGGGGATCCTTTGATCCTCCCGCCTGTGGAGATATCGCACATCTCTGGCGCTGTAATTACAGCGCCTGAGGTGAGCGGCAGACAGGGGCATGGGAACTCTGTTCCCATGTCCCTGTTAGGCATACCATCTCCAGCGCTGCCGGAGATGGTGACAAAGGGCAGAGGATCTTTTTGATCCTCTGTCCTTTGTAGAGGCCGACGCTGGACATAATTGTCCAACTGTCTGTCTCCTCCACCCACCCAGCAGGCGCATATGAGCGGGATTCCGGCCATATATGTCCATAGATGCTTGGGGCACATCTATAAGCATATATGAACGGACATTATTCACATAGGGGCAGGAATAAGCCCTCCTATATAACTGTATAGGGGCACATATATATATGATAAGGGGGCATATATTAAGGGGGATTATCTAAGGGGCCACATTCATATATAAGGGGGCACAGATAAGGGGGCACAAGCCCCTACAATATAAGAGGGCACAAGCCCCTACAATATAAGGGGGCACATATTTCCCACAGGGGCCACCATGAGCCCCTGGGGATCACCATGGGCAGACGTGCGCAGATGCTGGGCACATCTGCGCACATCGTCCCATGATATTATGGCTAATGTATGCACATATATACCATACATGCCCGCACGTGTTTGCAGGCATGCATGGATATATATGCATATGTCTCAACCGTTCCTCAACACTGACATATCTCACTTTATGTGGTAATAACTTTGGAACGCCTTTATTTATCCAAGTCATTCAGAGATTGTTTTCTCGTGACACATTGTACTTCATGATAGTCATAAATTTGAGTCAAAATATTTCACCTTTATTTATGAAAAAATCCCAAATTTACCCAAAAATTTGAAAAATTCGCAATTTTCTAAATTTCAATTTCTCTGCTTTTAAAACAGAAAGTGATACCTCATAAGATATTTATTATTTAACATTCCCCATATGTCTACTTTATGTTGGCATCATTTTGGAAATGTCATTTTATTTTTTTAGGACGTTAGAAGGCTTAGAAGTTTAGAAGCAATTCTTCCAATTTTTAAGAAAATTGCCAAAACCCACTTTATAAGGACCAGTTCAGGTCTGAAGTCACTTTGTGGGGCCTACATAGTGGATACCCCCATAAATGACCCCATTGTAGAAACTACACCCCTCAAGGTATTCAAAACCGATTTTACAAACTTTGTTAACCCTTTAGGCGTTCCACAAGAATTAAAGGAAAATGGAGATCAAATTTTAAAATTTCACTTTTTTGGCAGATTTTCCATTTTAATCAATTTTTTTCTTTAACACATCGATGGTTAACAGCCAAACAAAACTCAATATTTATTACCCAGATTCTGCGGTTTACAGAAACACCCCACATGTGGTCGTAAACTGCTGTATGGGCACACGGCAGGGCGCAGAAGAAAAGGAACTCCACATGGCTTTTAGATGCCATGTCCCATTTGAAGCCCCCTGATGCACCCTTACAGTAGAAACTCCCAAGAAGTGACCCCATTTTGGAAACTAGGGGATAAGGTGCCAGTTTTATTAGTACTATTTTTGGGTACATATGATTTTTTGATCATTCATTATAACACTTTATGGGGCAAGGTGACCAAAAAATTGGTTGTTTTAGCACAGTTTCTATTTATTTATTTTTACAGCGTTCACCTGAGGGGTTCAGTCAAGTGACATTTTTATAGAGCAGATTGTTACGGACGTGGCGATACCTAATATGTCTACTTTTTCTCATTTATTAAAGTTTTACACAATAATAGCATTTTTGAAACCAAAAAATTATGTTTTAATGTGTCCATGTTCTGAGAGCTATAGTTTTTTTTATTTTTGACATAGTAGCCCCAGTTACAGGACAAATGCACCCCTATAGAGGCTGTACAGCAGCAATCCAGCGCTGTACAGCCTCAGTGCAGGGCTGATCGAGGTCTCTGAGAGACCTCACACAGCCCCTGCACTCTCCGGTCACGGCGGTCACATGACCGCCGGGCCGGAACAGGAAGCGCACAGCGCTTCCTGCTCTGCAGACACAGCGCTCGGTGAGCGCTGTGTCTGCAGCGATCGTGAAGGCAGGGACACCTGGGCACTGTCCCTGCCTTGTCTTAGGGTTGCCCTGCTGTCACTGACTGATTAGCGTGCAGCTGCTATTTCTGACAGGACGTTTTAAAACGTGCTGTCAGAAATAGACGTCCACCCATAGGACGTTTATATCCTATGGGCGGACGTGAGGCGGTTAAAAAAAACTGCTGCGTAAAAACACTGAGAAGTGGCAGGGTGTGTATTAGAACATCAGAGACCATCCATTCTTAACACCATCAGCTCGGAGGAACTTGGGTATAGGAGAGCCCAGCCGCCATGTATACCATTCAGAGCAGCTCTGGAGAACAAACATCTCCAGCGGCCAAACGGATAAGACTAGTGTTGAGCACGAATATTCAAACAGCAAATTTTAATAGTGAATATCGGCACTTCGAGAATTCTCAAATATTTCGAATATAGCGCTATATATTCGTAAAGTCGAATATTTTTTTATTTTTTTTTTAACACAGTACACATCAGGTGATCATCCCTCCCTTCTTCTAGCTTGTGGGCCAATGAGAAGGCTTTGTCACAGCTTAGCAACATCCCTAGCAACCAATAGAAAAGTTTCCTACCCCTTACTATATAAGAATCTCCCCAGCAGCTATTTTCTAAAGTTTATTGCAGTTATGAGAGCGACATGAGTGTCATTGCTGTGCTCTGAGCTTTGTGTTATTACATTAGACAGTTAACTTATATATATAATATAGATAGTTAGGGGGAGATAGTCAGTGTAGGTTATATCCTGATATAGTGTAGCTGATAGGTTCTGCTGTCCATACATACATGCTACAGACATAGTGCTGTGATGTCACAAGTTGCATGTATTGCAAAAAAATATGCGCATCATTAATTGCTGAAAATTCGCAAGCGCAAATATATTAGAGCACTCTATCGGCATATAAAGCTATTCTAATGTTCTGCCGTGCCAACCTTTTTCTCCAGTCTCAGGAAACTTATACCTAAACTTGTACACTGACTATCTCCCACTAACTATCTGTATTATATATATAAGCTAACTAACTATCTAATGTAATGACACAGGAAAGCAGCAGAGAGCACAGCAATGACACTGCTCTCTCTCTCAGATCTGCAAAATACTGCATACAAGGGCTGCTGGGGAGGTTCTTATATAGTAAGGGGTAAGCAGCTTTCCTATTGGTTGCTAGGGATGTTGCTAAGCTCAGACAAAGACACTGCAGCCTTCTCATTGGCCCACAAGCAAAAAGGGAGGTTACTGATGAAAAAAAAATCTAGAATATTCGAAATTACGAATATATATCACTATATTCTAAATATTCGCGATTAATATTCGCTATTCGAATATTCGCGCCCAACACTAAAAGACACAACTATAGCCACATAGATACAAGTATATACACACACATATATAATTATAGATACAGACACATAGACAGATAGAACAAATAGATAATGGCTTTGATCCATGGACTTGTTCTTATCACCATATTTGGGATCACAAAGGAATTTTTCCCCCTTGAGGACAATTGGCTTATTCCTCAAGGAGGTGTTTGCCTTCCTCAGGATTATCTCAGTCTTAAAGGTTATGTACACCTTTGGGGGCAATTTTTTTATTATTGCATTGTACTTGTTTTGAGCTAAAAATTATTTTTTCAACTGATCTTTATAAAAATATGGAATCCTTTTTGTGTACAGGGCTGAGATGCTGTAGTAACAGCCTGTAGATTTTCTGTCTTTTCCGTCATTTGGGGAGCTGACAGGCTCCTTATCACCTCTCTCTGACATTATAAATTGTCATGGTGCGGTTCACTGTGACAGTTTTGGCCATATAGGCTGGCTGACTGCATGCTCTCTTACGTACTGGCTGCAGGTCTGTGTATGCTGGTTGCTTGGGCAGTACATAGGACAGGATACAATCAGAAGCCGTTTAGCACTGCTAGGCGAAACAAGGAACAGACAAGGATAACATAAACATCATACAGGACAGGTACAGATCAGACAAGGACATAACCTCAAACACCATCACAGAACAGGTACCAACAACATCAGACAAAGCGGCAAAAACATCATAGAACAGGTAACAACAACATCAGACAATGCAGCAGCAAAGCATTACTAGGTGACACCACAAACAAGAGCAGATAGGAAAAAAAACTGGGTCAGCAGCAAGGGGCTACACCTGGTAAGGCACTGGAGAAAAGATAGACTGACCACAAGCCTCACAGCTCACAGGTAGATACAGCTGCTTAATGAGGGCACCTAATAAGCCACACCCAGGCACAGATCAAGGGAAGTTAACCCCATCAGAACAGGAGTACCAGAACCACAAAACACACAGGCTGCAGTACAGGACGTTGCCCCTGGCAACCAGCATACATGGAGTCCTCCGCAGCTAGTACGCCAGAGCACAAACAACCCGTGTCACAGTGACAAACAGAAAAGCATCCATATTTAGGCCCTGTTCACACACAAGGCCACAGCCAGCACGCAATCCCAAGGCAACAGCATACACAGGAGTCAGCCTGCAGCCAGTACGCGAGGGAGCCTGCAGCCAGCCTACACGGCACCAGAGACAGGAACTGCACAGAGATACAGACACATGGAGTACACACATTCACGGGCATAGTTCACACAAGACACCACAGCCATCACGCAGCCCCAAGCAGCCAGCATACACAGGTTTTGGCCTGCAGCTAGTATGCAAGAGAGAATGCAGCCAGCCTACACGGCCAAAACTGTCACAGTGAACCGGCACCCTGACATAAACACTCATTATAGCTCAGTTCTTATCTTTCTGATAAGAATGTGGCTTAAATAAGTCTTTATGACCTCTTAGTAGTTTAGAGATAAGGGTTATTAGATGACCAGCACAAAGTGAAAGTGCCAGAGGGAATGTACTGTATCATGATGGGACTTTTCTGAAGATAGTTTTGCTTTGATTCTGAATTGGCAGAAGGCAAGAAAAAAATTATCAAAAGTTGTACGTTGTTTGATAAATTTGGTGCATTATTAAGGCTACTTTCACACTCGCGTTTGGTGCGGATCCGTTCAGATGATACAACCACATGCATCAGTTCAGAACGGATCAGTTTGTATTATCTGTAACATTGCCAAACGGATCCACCTTGAAAACCATTAAAAGTCAATGGGGGACGGATCCGTTTTCTATTGCACCATATTGTGTCAGTGAAAACGGATCCGTCCCCATTGACTTACATTGTGTGTCAGGACGGATCCGTTTGCCTCCACATTGTCAGGTGGACACCAAAACGCTGCAAGCAGCGTTTTGGTGTCCTCCTCCAGCGCGGAATGGAGGCAAACTGATGCTTTCTGAACGGATCCCTTTCCATTCAGAATGCATTAGGGCAAAACTGATCAGTTTTGGACAGCTTGTGAGAGCCCTGAAACGGATCTCACAAACGGAAACCAAAACGCCTTAAACAGCTTTGTCTAGAAATGCTACACCAGTTTTTATATGCCACCCTCCACCCTCCTGAAATGAGATGAAGACATTTTTGTGAGTTTTTATAAAATCAGCTGTTTGAGAAGGCAGAGACACTCAAAGTAGTGCCGCAGCTTTCTCCAGCTTTTCCTAGGCCATGAGATGTCACGTTCATCAGTCATATGGCCTAGGCAAAGCTCTGCCCCATTGAAGTGAATGGGGGCTGAACTTAGATACCGAGCACAAAAAAAAACACCCAAAAAATGCAAAACGCCCAAAAAAACTAACAAAAAACAAGACTATGTGATACCATCCTTCAAATACCTAAAATATCCAATTTAGGCCTGGCGTGTGCGCCCTGTTGCCGTATTGCGGACCGCATTTGCGGATCCGCAATACACGAGTGCCGTTCCGTGGGCATTCCGCATCACGGATGCGGACCCATTCACTTGAATGGGTCCGCAAATCCGGAGATGCGGAATGGTGCGGAACGGAACCCTACGGAAGCACTACGGAGTGCTTCCGTGGGGTTTCGTTCCATACTTCCGTTGCACAAAAAAATAGAACATGTCCTATCTTTTTGCGGAACGGCCGAATCGCGGAACCATTGAAGTGAATGGGTACGCGATCCGCTGCAGCTGCCCTATGGACTGTGCTCGTGTATTGCGGCCATATTTTGCGGGCCGCACACGCTATACAGCAGCACATCCAGGGCATTCCAGGTGACGTCTCCATGATGTAAATCTTCTCCATTTGGTCCGTACAACTTCTTTCTGCTGTGCCTTGTCTCTGCAGAGTGTGACACACAGACATCTTAGCTTCCTCACATTTCTATCATCATCCCCCAACCTGGAGTCCCCACAGTGTTATCCTGCTGCTCGCTGTGCTCCCCCAATACCCCCAAATACTATCCTGAAGAAAAAGGAGTGGCCCTCGTAGTCCCCAAATACTATCCTGAAGAAAAAAGAGTGGCCCTCGTAGTCCCACCAATAGTAATTCCCTTCTAGAATGCCCTCATTAGTAATCCGTCCCTTACAGTGCCCCCAATAGTGATAATGCTCCCCAAGAATGCTCCCATTAGTAATACTGCCCCCTACAGTGCCCCCAACTGTGATAACGCTCCCCAAGAGTGCCTCCATTAGTAGAAGAGCCCTCCAGTATTACTAATACCCTCAGTAGTAATAAAGCTCAATACAGACCGATCAGTAGTAATAAGGCCCCCCATAGTGCTCTTACTAGAAATATAGAAATAAGCCAGATCTATAAGTCACTCCTATAGAGCCCCCAGTAGTAATAAGAATGCTTAATGTCCCTGGATTTGCAGTGCCCCCTGTAGTTATATTCCTCCCTCCTCCATACAGTCAAATGTAAATAACATCACACCATCTCCCCTGCCCCCTCCAAAATACAGTCCTATGTAAATAACATCACTCCCCTCCCTTCAGCCCCTCCATCATATAGTCCCATGTAAATAACATTATTTCCCCCCCTCCACCATAGAGTCCCATGTGAATAATATCACACCATCTCTCCAGCCCTCTCCAATATACAGTCCCATGTAAATAACATCCCTCTCTATCTACAGCCCCCTCCAAAATACAGTCCCATGTAAATAACATCACCTCGTCTCCAGCCGCCTTCAACATACAGTCCCAAGTAAATAATATCACCCCCTCCCCAGCCGCCTCCAACATACAATCCCATGTAAACATCACCCCCTCAACATTCAGTCCCATGTAAATAACATCATTCCCCCCACCAGCCACCTTCAACATACAGTCCCTTGTAAATAACATTGCCCCCTCGACATTCAGTCCCATGTAAATAACGTCACTCCCTCCCTCAGACCTCTGTAACATTCAGTCCCATGTTAATAACATCACTTCCTCCTACAGCTGCCATCAACATACAGTCCCATGTAAATAACATCACTGCCCCCCCCCAGCCCCCTCCAGCATACAGTCCCATGTAAATAACATCACTCCCTCTTACAGCCCCCTCCGACATACAGTTCCATGTAAATAACATCCATCCCTTCAGCCCTAACATACAGTCCCAGTTAAATAAGCACAACTCCTATCATTCCTCTGCCTCTCCCTTCACTTACCTCTCCTCATATAGTAGACATCACCACAGCTTCTTTCCCCAGGACTTCTCTTCTCCTGCACTGATCATATGATGGTGAAATCATCGCAGGTCCTTCTCAACCACTGCCGTCCTCGGCAATACAGTTGTATCTAGCTGGCAGGCAGGACATTCGGGGCCTGGGACAAAACAAAACATCAGTGGCCCGGGCCCCGAATGTTTTAACCTAGCAACGCCCCTGATTCAGAGAATGGATTATGCTGCTAAAGTCATCTTTTGGTGAAAATTGTCCTTCCTGAAGTTTTTGGGGCTCTTCCTACCTTTCATACAGAGTTATGGAGTTAAGACAGAAAAAAAATAATTTTATTTATAAAAAAAAAAAAAGGATATTACTTCACTGGAGTAATATGCTCTCATTAAGAGGCAGAGGCCTCTTAACAAATTAGGTGCATTTCTGGCACTTCATGCAGCTAGGGGCTGGCATATACTTGAACTATAACTTACTACAGTTTCTGGCATAAATTATAGTAAATGTGGCGGGCTGTAATAGGTTCAGCCCTATCCCACTAAGCCCCACGCTTTTAGTTCCACTTTTGAAATGTGATGAAAAGCTCAAAAAGTCACAAATTATAGAGCAACGATGGCATGATTTGAAACTTTTTAATAACACAATAGTGATGCAAAAATATTGATAAATGGCCCTCTAAGAGTCCATTGATTAAAATCAGAACCGCCAACTCTTCATCTTATGATATGAACCAGGTTCTTTATTGTCACGTTCGGGTGTAGGAAGGAAACACCACACCGAACATAGGAGGGAAAGGGGTGCGGGAATAAGGCCTGGAAACAAGGGAAAGGAGATGGACACCTCCTACTAAAACCCTAAGTCCTGACTAACTACCAATATGAACAGAGCCCAGAGGTAGGTGAGTTCATACACAGGAATACCTAATGTCCTAACTCACCCTATAGGACCCTGGTACTAATGTCAGGACTGAGACAACCTGTTCCTCCAAAAGGAAGGACGAACAGGAGTCTCCCTCAGGCCTTGTTACAAATGACAGGGAAATGCAACACACAAAATAACCCAAACAAAATACAAAAGGGAAATAAAACACTTAAATTCAAGTGGCTATGGCAGCACCAGGAACTCAGCTGAGATCCAAACACCACCTATCCACAACTCAAACTGAAGCTATAAACTGCATAGCATAGTGGGAGAAACAAGAATAAATAGAGAAGGTTAAATTACCATAATAGCCACACCTGGGTAAAGAAGGTGTGGCAAGCACCAGAAACAATACAGATGTCATTTGATCCAAACAGAAAACATGTCAGATCAAACCACGTCTTGCCAGTCTCACTGATCTCCTGCCACCTGTCGCGGGAACGTCCATGACAGTACCCCCCCTTCTACTGGTGACCTCTGGGCACCCAGAAACCAACCTTATCTGGATGAGACCTGTGAAAGGCTTTCACCAAACGACTGGCATTCACGTCAGATGTCGGTACCCACATCCTCTCCTCTGGTCCATAACCCTTCCAGTGAACAAGATACTGAAGAGATCTACGGAGAACTCGAGAGTCAATAATCTTGGTGATCTGGAATTCCAAACTGGGACGACTTCAAAGGTTCAACATACTAGGGCGTGGCCGAGCCAGCATGGAGTGAGGAAGCAGGATTGCAGTGCTCCTACAAAATCCTGTGAAATATCCTTTATACACCTGGCATAATCGGGGGTTTTTGAGCGCATTCACTATATGTTGGACCCCTTCATACTTGGGGACACTCTGCCCGGTGCTGGATTGCTGAGTTTTGGCTGTGGATGCCGACGGATTGAGGGAGAGGAGCAGAGGGACGCAAACTGAGGAGAGTGTGGAGTGAGGCCGGGACACGATCCGCCACAAGGTACACAGTGCAGGTACGGCTTGCTGAAAGTTGCTAACAACTTACCTTGGACTGCTGCCGATACCTGCTGGAATCTTGAGCCGAGGACCGAGGCGGGAAGAAGCCGCGCGGTGGGCGCCATCTTGCCGTTAAGTGTATGTGCAGCGGCGCTCCTCTCTGCCCCAGCAAACGGAGTGGATCGGCGAAACGCTCTGTATCTCCCTACTTCCACTATTATCCTGAAGTCCTGCAGCGGTAATCCTGTTAGGAGTCCTTATATATGAAAGCTGCAGAGTTCACCACAGTTTATATAAAAGTTTAGTGGTGGTGCTGGTGTACTTATCCCCCTCCCCCCTGAGGAATGTAAAGATATCTGGCAGTCTACTTGGCTGTGTGGAAGGACTTGCTGAATTTAACAAAGCCTTATCTTGCTTTGCTGCATGAGTGACAAACCCCAGCAGATCTTTAAAGTGTCTGTGGACTATTTCTATGGGCCGCAAAACTTCTTCTGTGGCTCCATCATCTGTTAAACGATTCATGGACGCCATGAGTCAAACTGAACAGGAAAGTGAGGGGTCTCCTGTCCCTGGTTCCTCTGCTGAAGCCTCTCAAATTATGAAAGCTATAGCTGATTGTCAAGCTGCTCTTACATCAAAGATAGACCATCTACAGTCTGACCTTAGCTGTTTGCGACACGATTTTGACAAAATACGTGAAAGAACATCTGCAGTGGAGCAAAGAGTGAGTGAGGTGGAAGATGCATCCAGAGCAGCTGGAAATGACACCAGGCAGCTGCTGCAACAGGTCCAGATGCTGCAAGCCAGGGCGGAGGACGCTGAGAACCGCAATAGACGTAACAACGTCCGTATCCTGGGCTTACCAGAGCGAGCAGAAGGGTCTACCCCAGAAATTTTTGCGGAACAGCTCATAAAAGAAGTGTTACATCCCATCTCACTTTCCAGTTGCTTTGTTATAGAAAGGGCACATCGGATTCCAACCAGGCCCTTACCGCCGGGATCCCCTGCTAGACCTTTCATCATGAAGATCCTGAACTACAGGGACAGAGACGCTATTTTGCTAGCTGCTCGGCAGAAGGGGAATGTCAGCTATGAGAATGTCCGTTTGTCCTTTTACCCGGACTTTACTGCAGAGGTCCAGAAGAAAAGGAAGCAGTTTACTGAGGTCCGAGCGCGGCTGAGGGACAAAAATGTGAAATATGCCCTGATCTACCCTTCTTGCTTGAGGGTGCAGGATGGTGAAACAGTCTGTTTTTTTAGTACTCCTGAAGAGGCTACTGAATGGATTGAGAGAAATCTAAATGCAAGGCCTCTCCGCTGATGGTTTATACTATAGTGTTGGCAGCTGAAGCATATAGTACTTGATTAAATGTTAAATTGTTTTGCTGACAAGATGGTTGGG
Source organism: Bufo bufo (assembly GCF_905171765.1). Lineage (NCBI taxonomy): Eukaryota > Metazoa > Chordata > Amphibia > Anura > Bufonidae > Bufo > Bufo bufo. The sequence goes on from NC_053395.1 coordinate 160,033,309, forward strand.
GGAGGGGGGGAGTATCTGGTTTAAATGCACCATTATTACTCCTGTTAGATTCCCTGTTCTTTGACTTTGTCTATTGATCAGATGTTTAACCCCATATTGGTATGCTGGGTGGCAACACCCTGTATGACTATGCACTGTTGTGGGTAGACGTATATACTTGCTTCCTATCACCAACGTACCTATATGGTATATATGTTCTAATGAGTTAGGGTAGGTTATCGTACCCAGGAGTTACTAGTTTGGGGTGTCAGGCTCAACCATGTTAGGAAGGTTTGGGCAGGGTGGGTTAGGGAGGTTGGGAATGGGTGGGTTGAAGAGAGTTTCTCTGTTGAGGGGTTCTTTGATGTGGATTGTGTGTGTGCGTGAATGTGCCTTCATTGGTCGGAAACTATGGAGATGTTATCTTTGGAAGAATAAATGGCGGTAATCAAGCTACTCTCATGGAATGTTCGGGGTCTGAATGATAAGATTAAACGGTCTTTAGTGTTCAATTATCTGAAGAGGTATAACCCTGACATAATGTTATTGCAAGAAACGCACCTGCAGGGCCAGAAAGTACTAGCTTTGCGGCGCCCATGGATAGGCCCCACATATCATGCGGTTTACTCAAACCACGCTAGAGGCGTGTCTATTTTAATTGCTAAAAGTCTTCTATTTCAAATACTGTCTGTACAGCTGGACCCTTATGGTAGGTATGTGATTTTACATGCTTGTGTCAGAGGCCTGCAGTACCTATTTGTGGGACTATATATTCCTCCGCCATTCCGCAGAGAGGTCCTAGACTTAATTACAGCTAAAATAGCAGGATTTCCAGCAATACCTTATATTATTATGGGTGACTATAATGCCACTTTAGATCCTATACGGGACAGAAGGGTTCCCCAGGCCTCACACAACAATGTCCTATCACATTGGGCTAATACTTATGATTTAGTAGAGACGTGGCGCTATTTCCACCCCACAGATGCACAATTCTCTTGCTATTCGGCTTCTACTGGCTCACTCTCTCGTATAGATCTGGCCTTTGTCAGCAGAGACTTATCCCCCTATATCAAGTCTAGTGATTATCTACCGAGAGGAGTTTCAGACCATGCCCCCCTCCTTCTGATACTGTCACAGCCGCTGGCTTCGACTGATAAGCAGTGGCGGTTAAACCCTATGTGGCTCGAGGTATTACCTGTGGTGAGCGAGAGTCTAGATGCAATGGGGAACTACTGGGCAGAAAATGAAGGGTCTACGAATCCTCTGGTAGAATGGGATGCTTTCAAATCAGTAATGAGAGGGGCATTGATTGCTGCTATTGCAACTCATAGAAAGGAACTGAATATCAAACGGATAAAACTAGAGACGGAACTAGCTGATAAGGAGAGGTTATATATACTAGATCCGTGCCCTGAGAAGCAGACTTTGTGGCTTGAGGCGCAGCGTAGGTTTACTTTGCATTTAACTGAATATACTGAGAAGAAACTTTTAAATCAGAGGCAAACTATTTTTTCAGATGGTGATAAGTGTGGCAGGGCCTTGGCGTACTTGACTAGATCTGAGACACAGCAAACGGTGGTGGCGGGAGTTCTGAATGACCAAGGGATCTTATTGAGGGAGCCTAGAGATGTCTGCCGACAGTTTGCCTCCTATTATGAGACATTGTATGCCCCCAAGATCACGTGTACTTCGAAGGAAATTGTCAATTTCTTAGCAGGTATTAATATTCCTTCTTTGGACAGAGATGACAGGGGAGCCCTGGCGGCAGACATATCTGACCTGGAGATTGAAACGGCCATTAGTTCCTTAGCAACCAAGAAAACCCTGGGACCCGATGGATTTCCTGCTGAATGGTATAAGCGATTTTCTAAAGACCTGGTTAGTAGATTTGGGAAGCTGTTGAGGTATGCACTGGAAAGTGGTTCGTTGCCACCGTCCTTTCTGGAGGCAACGATAGTAGTGATTCACAAGTCGGGGAAACCATCTGACCAGTGTGGCTCTTATCGACCTATCTCACTTCTGAATCTTGACGTCAAAATCTTTGCGAAGGTACTGCCGTTAAGATTGCGGGGGGGGTAATTCTCTCCTTGGTTGGGGTAGATCAATCGGGTTTTATGCCAGGGAAAACCACAGATATTAATTTAAGGCGATTGTTCACTAATCTTCAGGTCAAACATGATAACAGAGGTATGAGGGCTCTTGCGTCCTTAGACAATGAAAAAGCATTTGATTCAGTAGAATGGGAATTTATGTGGGCAGTGCTGACTCAAATGGGCTTTCCGGAGAAATTTTTGTGCTGGTTACAAATGCTTTATAGATCCCCTTCGGCGAGAGTCAGGGTGAATGGGTACACATCGGACTCCTTCCCCTTGGGTAGAGGCACTAGACAGGGCTGCCCTCTCTCCCCCCTGTTATTTGCATTAATTATGGAACCTTTGTCGATACTCATATCCTCTAATTCAGGTATAGAAGGCTGGCAAATAGCTGGAATATCAGAAAAGCTTTCATTATATGCTGATGACATGCTGGTTTACTTAGCAGATTCAGGGAAATCCTTGGATACCCTTTTAGGTGTTGTTGATCAATTTGGGGGTTTCTCGGGTCTCCGTGTGAACTGGGCTAAGTCTAGTCTATGTCTGGTTGATGATGTTGACCCAGCTCGCATTTCGGTGAACAATAAGCTTCAGATTGTGGAGCAATTTACATATTTGGGGATTATTGTTCATAAAGAAGTGGCAAAATTTTATGATTTGAATGTTGCTCCTACAATGCAATCCATTACTCGAAAGCTAGAGGCTTGGGAAAACCTTCCTTTAACTCTGGTTGGGCGTATCAATGTGGTAAAAATGATTCTTCTCCCAAAATTGCTATACTTATATAGGGCTGCCCCAGTGTTACTCCCCAAGAGACATTTTGCTACTTTGGATAGAATAATCGCTCCCTTTCTATGGAATAAGTCTTCTCCCAGAATAGCGAGATCCACCCTCCAGGCGTCTTACCTGCGGGGGGGTCTTGCCTTGCCAAACCTGTACATGTACTATGTAGCGGTGCAGCTGAGCTATGTGGCGTGGTGGGTACGGGCTGACTCAGGTAACCCGGCGGTAGTGTTGGAGGCAGCTTTATTGGGGTCCTATGAGGCACTTACGAACTTGGCGTATAGGAGGGGGGCTAGGTCTACAATACACTACACCCAATCGATGGCTGCTGCAGTACAGATGTGGGTCAAATGGGGTCAGAAATGTAACCCTGATGAGAATGATATTACTTGGTCGCCATATTTGCCTTTGTGGAGAAACAGAGTGCTTCCGGAGCTGTTCTCATTACTGGAGTTTGAATTTTGGCCTCAGAGGGGGGTGCGCTACCTTACCCAACTATATGATAAGGGCCTATTTAGAACCTTTAATAGTTTGAAACAGGAGTTTAATTTGCCCCAGCGTTGTTTGTATAGATATCTTCAACTCAGGCATGCCTGTCAGGCTCAGTTTGGTAGAGAACCTTTAAAGCTGGAGTGTGGTACAGTTGAGGCAGAGATTAGGAGGGTTCCGTTGGTCAAACCAGTGTCGACCCTGTATGCGTCGTTGATGGCGTTGCAGGACTCCCCCCTAGACAGGGCATTTGTTAGGTGGAAAAGGGACATTGAAGGTTTGGAAGATGTTCATGTTAAAGAATCTAGCTGTACATGGAGATCTACAGTGGTAAGTGCTAGGGATCAGTTGATTCAAGTTAAATGGCTTCATAGGATTTATTATACTCCTGTGAGACTATTTAAAATGGGTAAATTGCCGAACCCTCATTGTACAAGATGTGGACATGAAAACGGTTGTCTTATACACATGGTTTGGCAGTGTCCGATTATTCATGGCTTCTGGGAAGAGATCCATAAATATTTTAATGACAAACTAGGCTTTCCTAACGTCTGTACTGAACTCACTAGTCTGTTGGGAGTAGCTAACGAGATTGTTCCCACCAAATTTGGCAGGAAGCTGTATATAGAATACTCTTATATTATGCTAGGAAAACTATCCTTCTCAACTAGAAACCTCCTAAGAATCCTACTGTGCAACAATGGGTACATCTAGTTAATGCTGATCTTGAATTATACAAGTTTGTGTATGAGAGAAGAGGGACCCCTGATCACTTCATGAAGATATGGGACCCCTGGATTGGAGCCCAGACTCTAGTACCATAGATGACTGAAAGACTGTTCTGACCAATGAAGGCGTGTGTGAATGTGTGTGTGTGTGTGCAGTACTTTTAATCTTCCTTAGGATTGATATGTTGGGTACTGTTCATCCTGAAAGTGATATCTTTTTCTTCTGTCCCAAACTTGGGTCATGAGGAACTGTTATGATTGATCCCATGTATTTGATTTGTACTGGACTCAATTGATGATTGTCTGTATTTGATGTGTTTGTTATGCCTTTTGCTAAATTAATAAATAAAAAGATACTATTAAAAAAAAAAAAAAGGTTCAACATACAGTACAGACCAAAAGTTTGGACACGCCTTCTCATTCAAAGAGTTTTCTTTATTTTCATGACTATGAAGCATCAAAACTATGAATTAACACATGTGTAATTATATACATAACAAACAAGTGTGAAACTGAAAATATGTCATATTCTAGGTTCTTCAAAGTAGCCACCTTTTGCTTTGATTACTGCTTTGCACACTCTTGGCATTCTCTTGATGACCTTCAAGAGGTAGTCCCCTGAAATGGTCTTCCAACAGTCTTGAAGGATTTCCCAGAGATGCTTAGCACTTGTTGGCCCTTTTGCCTTCACTCTGCGGTCCAGCTCACCCCAAACCATCTCAAATGGGTTCAGGTCCGGTGACTGTGGAGGCCAGGTCATCTGGCGCAGCACCCCATCACTCTCCTTCATGGTCAAATAGCCCTTACTTTCAAAGTTTTCCCAATTTTTCGGCTGACTGACTGACCTTTATTTCTTAAAGTAATGATGGCCACTCGTTTTTCTTTACTTAGCTGCTTTTTTCTTGCCATAATACAAATTCTAACAGTCTATTCAGTAGGACTATCAGCTGTGTATCCACCTGACTTCTCCTCAATGCCACTGATGGTCCCAACCCCATTTATAAGGCAAGAAATCCCACTTATTAAACCTGACAGGGCACACCTGTGAAGTGAAAACCATTTCAGGGGACTACCTCTTGAAGCTCATCAAGAGAATGCCAAGAGTGTGCAAAGCAGTAATCAAAGCAAAAGGTGGCTACTTTGAAGAACCTAGAATATGACATATTTTCAGTTGTTTCACACTTGTTTGTTATGTATATAATTCCACATGTGTTAATTCATAGTTTTGATGCCTTCAGTGTGAATCTACAATTTTCATAGTCATGAAAATAAAGAAAACTCTTTGAATGAGAAGGTGTGTCCAAACTTTTGGTCTGTACTGTACATAACAAACAAGTGTGAAACAACTGAAAATATGTAATATTCTAGGTTCTTCAAAGTAGCCACCTTTTGCTTTGATTACTGCTTTTCACACTCTTGGCATTCTCTTGATGACCTTCAAGAGGTAGTCCCCTGAAATGGTTTTCCAACAGTCTTGAAGGAGTTCCCAGAGATGCTTAGCACTTGTTGGCCCTTTTGCCTTCACTCTGCGGTCCAGCTCACTCCAAACCATCTCGATTGGGTTCAGGTCCGGTGACTGTGGAGGCCAGGTCATCTGGCGCAGCACCCCATCACTCTCCTTCATGGTCAAATAGCCCTTACTTTCAACGTTTTCCCAATTTTTCGGCTGACTGACTGACCTTCATTTCTTAAAGTAATAATGGACACTCGTTTTTCTTTACTTAGCTGCTTTTTTCTTGCCATAATACAAATTCTAACAGTCTATTCAGTAGGACTATCAGCTGTGTATCCACCTGACTTCTCCTCAACGCAACTGATGGTCCCAACCCCATTTATAAGGCAAGAAATCCCACTTATTAAACCTGACAGGGCACACCTGTGAAGTGAAAACCATTTCAGGGGACTACCTCTTGAAGCTCATCAAGAGAATGCCAAGAGTGTGCAAAGCAGTAATCAAAGCAAAAGGTGGCTACTTTGAAGAACCTAGAATATGACATATTTTCAGTTGTTTCACACTTGTTTGTTATGTATATAATTCCACATGTGTTAATTCATAGTTTTGATGCTTTCATAGTCATGAAAATAAAGAAAACTATTTGAATGAGAAGGTGTGTCCAAACTTTTGGTCTGTACTGTATCTCTTCAACAAAGATTTGTGAAACACATTATGAATTTTCAGAGCCTGAGTATCATGTCTGGTAAGGCAGGTACCAGACGTGTGGCGCAGAGGGAAGGGAGACCGGGTTCCCTAACACAAGGGAGAGGAAGGAGTGGTGACCCCTAACTCATCTAGAACTGGCACCTGGCTACCTTGACGTCCGTACGCCGATCACATGCCTCGTCCCTGGCTTACCCTGAAAGAAGCCCTAGGTAGTGAGAAGGGCGGTGGGAGCCCTAGTCCTCACCACTGACACCTAGGGTAACAACAGGGAGTGAACAAACAATACAAACACCACATATAATCGCTAAAGGGATACGACAAACAGTAGGAAACAGACTAGAGAGAACCGGAGATCCAACCGCACTGGTTCCAACAGCTCCAGCAGGCTCCACAGCAACACCACCTGAGGTCAGAATAGATAACCTGGAAGGAAGGTCTATATTTGGCAACAAGGAAAGTAGGAAGAGAGAATATATAGTGGCTGAGAGTGGCAGACAAAACAGAGTTGGAAGGAGAACTACCGATACCTAGACAGGACAAAAAGGATATTAAACCAAAACAGGAAAACCTGGACCAGAATCCATTCCCACAACTAGGTCATGGAGCGATCCCTAGAAATCAGGCGATTAGCCACCCGCTGCGACCTTCTGACCCCAGGCACCACAGATTCAGCAATAGTTTGTGACACTGAGGAAGTTCAAGACGAAAAGCTACAGGATTAATAATGGCAGTGATCTTATATGGACCAATAAACCTTGGACTCAACTTCCAGGAAGGAACCTTCAACTTAATATTTCTTGTGGACAGCCACACAAAATCACCCACACTTAGGTCCGGACCATTCATACATTTCCTGTCAGCCACACGTTTATACTTGTTGCCCATATTCATCAAGTTATTTAGAATTTTCTGCCATATAGAGGACAATGATGACGAAAAACGTTCCTCCTCAGTGATACCGGAAGTATCCGAACCAGAGAATGTGCCAAATTGCGGGTGAAACCCATATGCCCCAAAAAATGGCGACTTACCAGTGGTCTCCTGTCTACGATTGTTTATGGCAAAAGCGAGGACCTTTCCTCCTGGTTCTCAAAAACAAAACATATTAAGTAAGTCTCCAGACTCACATTAGTGCGCTCCGTCTGTCCATTCATCTAAGGATGAAAAGCAGAAGAAAAAGATAGTTGTACCCCCAACCAAGTACAGAACGCCTTCCAGTATCTGGAAACAAATTGAGTCCCACGATCCAAGGCCATATCAGAGGGAATGCCATGAAGTTTCACAATGTTGTCAACAAACACTTGCGCAAGTGTTTCAGCATTAGGTAGGTCAGGCAATGCTATAAAGTGCACCATTTTACTAAAACGATCAACTAGCACCAGAATAACCACCTTTCCAGATGAATTAGGCAGATCAGTAATAAAATTCATAGACAAGTTAGTCCATGGTCTGGACAGTATGGGTAACGGAAGTATAGATCCAGAAGGTCGAGCATGTGTCACCTTAGAGCGTGCACAGATACTACAGGCCAACACATAGTCCTCAACACACTTACGCAACCCCAGGCCACCAGAATCTATGAGAGATGAGGTCGGCAGTGGATCTACTCCCAGGGTGTCCCGTAAGAACCGTACAGTGATGTTCCTCATACACCTTATGACGCAATTCTGATGGAACAAACAATTTCCTAGAGGGGCAAGACTCCGGTGCGTCTTCCTGAGCCTCTAACACCTTCACCTCTAGGTCAGGGTATAAAGCGGATATCACCACCCCCTCCGACCGTATCGGACACGGATTTTCAAAATCACCACCTCCAGGAAAACTACGTGACAAGTTATCTGCCTTGACATTCTTAACCCCAGGACGATAAGTGACAATGAAATTGAATCTGGTGAAAAACAAAGACCATCTGGCCTGCCTCGGGTTCAGTCATTTAGCCAAATCTAGGTAAGCCAGATTTTTGTGATCTGTGAACACCGTGATTGGATGAATCGCCCCTTTCAACCAATGACGCCACTTCTCAAAAGCCAACTTAATGGCTATCAACTCTCCGTTACCCACATCGTAATTTCTCTCTGCAGCAGAGAGTTTTTTAGAGAAAAATGCACATCGGCCCCATTTACCAGGTGACGGGCCCTGCGATAAGACTGCTCCTACCCCCACCTCAGACGCGTCAACTTCCACAATGAAAGGTTGTGATACATCTGGCTGCACCAATATAGGGGTAGAAGAGAAGCACTCCTTAACCGCAGAAAAGGCTCGCAACGCTGAATCAGACCACACTGAAACATCCGTTCCTTTCTTAGTCATGTCAGTTAAGGGTTTCACACTGTCGAATAGTTCCGAATAAATTTTAGTTGGTTAACCTCAAAAACCGCATAAGATCAGATTTTTGGATCAATGCAGTCCAATACAGCACAGACTTTCTCTGGATCCATTCTAAAACCTGAAGATGACAGCAGGTAGCCCAAGAATTGCACCTCATGTACAGCAAAAACACACTTCTATAATCTTGCGTACAATTTTTATCTCTTAGGATCTGTAACACCTGTCTAACGTGATCCCGATGAGTCTCAACATCTGGAGAATAAATTAGTATGTCATCCAAATACACGACAACAAACCTCCCTACCAGGTGATGAAAAATGTAATTCACAAAATGCTGAAAAACCGCAGGTGCATTTGTGAACCCGAAAGGCATAACCAGGTTCTCAAAGTGACCCTCTGGGGTATTAAAAGCAGTCTTCCATTCAACCCCTACCTTGATCCTGACCAGATTATATTCCCCCTTTAAGTACAACTTGGAGAACACCTTGGCATCAACAATCTTGTTAAACAAATCAGGAATCAAAGGAAGGGGGTATGATCACGGACAGTAATCCGATTGAGCTCTCAGAAATCCAGACATGGCCTAAAAGTTCCGTCCTTTATTTAACAAAGAAAAACCCTGCTTCTACTGGAGATTTGGAAGGTCAAACTCTCGGTAATATATTCTCTCATGGCTGTTCTTTCGGGTCCAGAAAGGTTATGCAACCTAGATTTGAGCAACTTAGCTCCGGGAATAAGGTTAATAGGACAATCATATTCCAGATGTGGAGGTAAATCCTGGCATCCACTTTCAGAAAATACATCGGCAAAATCAGAGGGTAATGTTTTAGTGTTTAAAGCAGAAAATGATGTATTCAGACAATTGTCAACACCATAATCACCCCAATCCAGAATATGTCTAGCTTGCCAATTGATGGTTGGATTGTGCCTCCTTAACCACGGTAAAACCAGAACCAATGGAGCAGGGAGACCTTCCAACACAAAACACAAGATAAATTCTTGATGAAAGTCACCCACTCTTAGGCCTCATTGCAATATGCAGGCACCAGCCATGTGCTCACTTAAATGGGTCCGCAATCCGGAGCTGTGGTGCAGAACGGAGGCACAGAATCACATGGAAGCACTATAGAGTGGTGTTTCTGTCCATGCCTCCGAAACATGTTCTATTTTTTTGCAGTGCGGACGATTTACAGACCCATTCAAGTTAAATGGGTCTCAATCCATCCCGGCCACCGCACGGACGTTGCCCATGCATTGGGGACCGCAAATTGAGGTCCCCAATGCATAGAATGGCTGCACAATGGCCGTGTGCATGGGGCCTTAACCTCTTAAGGACATAGGGCGTACAGGTACGCCCTTGTGCCCTGGTACTTAAGGACACAGGGCGTACATGTACGCCCTGTGTATTTTCGATCACTGCCGTGCGGCTGGCAGTGATCGGAACCCGGTGCCTGCTCAAATCATCGAGCAGGCACCTAGGCTAAATGCGCGGGGGGGTCCCGTGACCCCCCCATGTCGGCGATCGCGGCAAACCGCAGGTCAATTCAGACCTGCGGTTTGCTGCGATTTCTGAAGTTTCTGGTCCCCGCAGTCCCTGACCGCAGGGATCAGAAACTTTATATGCCATAAAAAAAGTTTTATTTACCCCCCCCTGCACCCCCGAATGATTTTTATGGTGGCGGGAGGTGCAGGGGGAGGGTTGCGGGCGGTGTGGGCGGTGCGGGAGGCGGGCGGTGCGGCAGGCGGGATCGCGATCCCCCGCCCGCCTCCCCTTGTATAATCGTTGGTGTCTAGTGGGGATACCAGGGTGCCAGCACATTGCTGGCACCCTGGTATAAACGGCTGACATCTGCGATGCGATGTCAGCCGTTTAACCCTTTCCATACAGCGGTCCGTACGGACCGCTGTATGGAAAAGGTTAACAGCGCAGGGAGCTCCCTCCCTCTCCCATCGGGGGGCTGCTGTGCCTTTGCAGCCCCCCGATGGGGAGGGAGAGAGCCCCCAGACAGCCCCCCGAGAGATCCCCTCCTTACCCTTCCCCGTCTGCAAAGTTCTGAGCAGTACTGAGCAGACGGGGAAGGTTCCCATGGCAACAGGACGCCTCTCAGGCGTCCTGCTGTCCATGGTGCTGAACAGATCTGTGCTGAATGGCATAGATCTGTTCAGTGTAAGTAAAATACAGTACAGAACAATATATATTGTACTGTACTGTATTATTCAGACATCAGACCCACTGGATCTTCAAGAACCAAGTGGGTCTGGGTCAAAAAAAAGTGAATAAAAGTGAAAAAAAAAGTAAAAATCAAAAAACACATTTATCACTGATAAAAAATGAAAAAAATAAAATTCCCTACACATGTTTGGTATCGCCGCGTCCGTAACGACCTGATCTATAAAACGGTCATGTTACTTTACCCGAACGGTGAACACCATAAAAATAAAAAATAAAAAACTATGATGAAATTGAAATTTTGCCCACCTTACTTCCCAAAAAAGGTAATAAAAGTGATCAAAAAAGTCGCATGTACGCCAAAATTGTAACAATCAAACCGTCATCTCATCCCGCAAAAATCATACCCTACCCAAGATAATCGCCCAAAAACTGAAAAAACTATGGCTCTTAGACTATGGAAACACTAAAACATGATTTTTTTTGTTTCAAAAATGAAATCATTGTGTAAAACTTACATAAATAAAAAAAAAGTATACATATTAGGTATCGCCGCGTCCGTATCGCCCGGCTCTATAAAAATATCACATGATCTAACCCCTCAGATGACCACCGTAAAAAAATAAAAATAAAAACGGTGTAAAAAAAGCCATTTTTTGTCATCTTACGTCACAAAAAGTGTAATAGCAAGCAATCAAAAAGTCATATGCACCCCAAAATAGATGCCAATCAAACCGTCATCTCATCCCGCAAAAAATGAGACCCTACTTAAGATAATCGCCCAAAAACTGAAAAAACTATGGCTCTTAGACTATGGAGACACTAAAACATTTTTTTGGTTTTAAAAATGAAATCATTGTGTAAAACTTACATAAATAAAAAAAATTGTATACATATTAGGTATCTCCGCGTCCGTGACAACCTGCTCTATAAAATTACCACATGATCTAACCTGTCAGATGAATGTTGTAAATAACAAAAAAAAAACGGTGCCAAAAAAGCTATTTCTTGTTACCTTCCTGCACAAAAAGTGTAATATAGAGCAACCAAAAATCATATGTACCCTAAACTAGTACCAACAAAACTGCCACCCTATCCCGTAGTTTCTAAAATGGGGTCACTTTTTTGGAGTTTCTACTCTAGGGGTGCATCAGGGGGGCTTCAAATGGGACATGGTGTCAAAAAAAACCAGTCCAGCAAAATATGCCTTCCAAAAACCATATGGTGTTCCTTTCCTTCTGCGCCCTGCCATGTGCCCGTACAGCTGTTTACGACCACATATGGGGTGTTTCTGTAAACTACAGAATTAGGGCCATAAATAATGAGTTTTGTTTGGCTGTTAACCCTTGCTTTGTAACTGGAAAAAAAATATTAAAATGGAAAATCTGCCAAAAAAGTGAAATTTTGAAATTGTATCTCTATTTTCCATTAAATCTTGTGCAACACCTAAAGGGTTAACAAAGTTTGTAAAATCAGTTTTGAATACCTTGAGGGGTGTAGTTTCTTAGATGGGGTCACTTTTATGGAGTTTATAATCTAGGGGTGCATCAGGGGGGCTTCAAATGGGACATGGTGCCAAAAAAACAGTCCAGCAAAATCAGCCCTCCAAAAACCAAACGGCGCACCTTTCACTCTACGCCCCGCTGTGTGCCCGTACAGTAGTTTACGGCCACATATGGGGTGTTTCTGTAAACAGCAGAGTCAGGGCAATAAAGATACAGTCTTGTTTGGCTGTTAACCCTTGCTTTGTTAGTGGAAAAAATGGGTTAAAATGGAAAATTAGGCAAAAAAATGAAATTCTCAAATTTCATCGCCATTTGCCAATAACTCTTGTGCAACACCTAAAGGGTTAACGACGTATGTAAAATCAGTTTTGAATACCTTGAGGGGTGTAGTTTCTTAGATGGGGTCACTTTTAGGGAGTTTCTCCTCTAGGGGTGCATCAGGGGGCTTCAAATGGGACATGGTGTAAATAAACCAGTCCATAAAAATCAGCCTTCCAAAAACCAAACGGCGCACCTTTCACTCTACGCCCCGCTGTGTGGCCGTACAGTAGTTTACGGCCACATATTGGGTGTTTCTGTAAATGGCAGAGTCAGGGCAATAAAGATACAGTCTTGTTTGGCTGTTAACCCTTGGTTTGTTAGTGGAAAAAATGGGTTAAAATGAAAAATTAGACAAAAAAATGAAATTCTCAAATTTCCTCCCTATTTGCCAATAACTCTTGTGCAACACCTAAAGGGTTAACAACGTATGCAAAATCAGTTTTGAATACCTTGAGGGGTGTAGTTTCTTAGATGGGGTCATTTTTGGGTGGTTTCTATAATGTAAGCCTCGCAAAGTGACTTGAGACCTGAACTGGTCCCTAGAAATTGAGTTTTTGTAAATTTCGGAAAAATTTCAAGATTTGCTTCTAAACTTCTAAGCCTTATAACATCCCCAAAAAATAAAATATCATTCCCAAAACAATTCAAACATGAAGTAGACATATGGGGAATGTAAAGTCATCACAATTTTTGGGGGTATTACTATGTATTACAGAAGTAGAGAAACTGAAACTTTGAAATTTGCTAATTTTTTTCAAATTTTTGTTAAATTAGGTATTTTTTGGTGCAAAAAAATTTTTTTTTTTTACTCCATTTTACCAGTGTCATGAAGTACAATATGTGACGAAAAAACAATCTCAGAACGGCCTGGATAAGTCAAACCGTTTTAAAGTTATCAGCACTTAAAGGGACTCTGGTCAGATTTTCAAAAAAATGGCCTGGTCCTAAGGTGTAAAAAGGCTGTGTCCTTAAGGGGTTAAAGGGATTCTGTCACCTCTCATAACACAAATTCAGATTTTAAACCAGTCATGCTCCACAGCTTACCTTGAATCGGCTGTGCTGTTCTATATTGTAATCCGTCCAGTAGTTTTGCAGAAAAACAACTTTTATAATTATGCAAATTAACCCTGAAGGTGCCCAGAGGGGCGTTATGTTCCCCTTTGTGTGCCCAGTAACGCCCCTCTTACAGTGCCCAAAACGCCTTCCTCCAGAATCCCTAACCGCCCACAACGTCTCATCCCTCTCCTCCCTCTCCCTGACGGCCAAGCGAAGTCTCGCGCAGACGCAGTACCCACTGAGGGCTGCGCCAGTGCGATTTGCTGGAGACTGAGGGCAGGAGCTTCATCGTCGTCACCTGCTGGTGAACCAGGCACATTACATTTGAACATAACAGTTGCAAACATTAGAAATGCATAGTGTATAGGACCTGGAATAAAATGCATAGATGACATTATATTAGCCCATTAAAGATGGTAGCAGGGTGAAGAAGTGGTAATGCCACTCTGGGTTATTACATACGGACGAACTGAGCATCAATCAGGTTCACCCCTGCTCCACTGTCGATAAACACCTTAATCCCCACAGTCTTGGACTCTAGCGCCAACTCGACAGTCAGGAGAAATCGGGTACTACCAGTCAAAGACAAATGCACGTTCTCTGACTCCCCTCTCACCCCTCCAAGAGTCCCCTTTTTTTTTCTTTTTGACGCTGTATACATGGACATACATCGATAAAATGTCCCTTTTGTCCGCATTAAAAACACACTCCCTTCCTACGACTAATACGCTTAAAAGCAGATCCAGGAGTAGCTCCCCCTAATTGCATGGGTTCGTCCCTAGACATAAACCCAGGAGTATCTTCACCCAAAGTGTCTGAGGAAGACGATACGTTATGTGATAGTACGTCCTGAGAGTGGGGGCCCCTAGATCTCTCTCTCAGGCGTCTATGAATGCTTACTGCAAGAGACATAGCGGCTTCCAGAGACTCAGGACTCTCATTAAAGGCCAAAGCGTCCTTCAGCCTCTCTGATAATCCCTGACAGAACTGACTACGGAGAGCCGGATCGTTCCACTTAGTATCCGTAGTCCACCTCCTAAACTCAGAGCAATAGATCTCAGCAGAACGCTCTCCCTGATGAAGGCCACCTAGCTTAGTCTCCGCCAGGAAGGTCTGATATGGGTCATCATAGATGAGACCCAGAGCTTTTAAAAATTCATCCAATTTTTATCTCTTAGGATCTGTAACACCTGTCTAACGTGATCCCGATGAGTCTCAACATCTGGAGAATAAATTAGTATGTCATCCAAATACACGACAACATAAACCCAGGAGTATCTTCACCCAAAGTGTCTGAGGAAGACGATACGTTATGTGATAGTACGTCCTGAGAGTGGGGGCCCCTAGATCTCTCTCTCAGGCGTCTATAAATGCTTACTGCAGGAGACATAGCGGCTTCCAGAGACTCAGGACTCTCATTAAAGGCCAAAGCGTCCTTCAGCCTCTCTGATAATCCCTGACAGAACTGACTACGGAGAGCCGGATCGTTCCACTTAGTATCCGTAGTCCACCTCCTAAACTCAGAGCAATAGATCTCAGCAGAACGCTCTCCCTGATGAAGGCCACCTAGCTTAGTCTCCGCCAGGGAGGTCCGATATGGGTCATCATAGATGAGACCCAGAGCTTTTAAAAATTCATCCACCGACCGGAGAGACTGCGATTCGGTTGGCAGAGAAAAAGACCATGATTGAGTGTCCCCTTTAAGCAATGAAATAACCACACCAACTCTCTGAATCTCATCCCCAGATGAGTGTGGACGTGGCCTAAAATACAATTTTCACGCCTCCCTAAACAAAATAAAATTACCACTTCCCCCAGAGAATCTGTCTGGGAGGGCAACTTTAGGTTTGAGACAGGTCTGGTAACCACCACAAGGACCAGCAGCCTGTGGTCTCTGGATCTGCCAGACGGTCGTGCAGAGGTCAGCTACCTCCAAAGACAGCCCCTGCAGCTGTCCAGCCAGTGCAGCAATAGGATCCATGGCTATACTGAAACAAGCATAAAAATTATGGTTTTGGCGGTTTATAATGTTACGTTCGAGTGTGGGAGGGAAACACCACACCGAACATAGGAGGGAAAGGGGTGCGGGAATAAGGCCTGCAAACTAGGGAAAGGAGATAGACACCTCCTAGTAAAACCCTAATCAAAGTCCTGACTAGCTACCAGTATGAGCAGACCCCAGAGGTAGGTGAGTTCATACACAGGAATACCTAATGTACTAACTCACCCTATAGGACCCTGGTACTAATGTCAGGACTCCAAAAGGAAGGACGAACAGGAGTCTCCCTCAGGCCTTATTACAAATGACAGGGAAATGCAACACACGAAATAACCCAAACAAAATACAAAGGGGAAAGAAAACACTTCAAGTGGCTATGGCAGCACTAGGAACTCAGCCGAGATCCACAAACCAGCTATCCACAACTCAAACTGAAGCTATAAACCGCATAGCATAGTGGGAGAAACAGCAATACATAGAGAAGGTTAAATGACCATTGTAACGGATCTCCTAGCACCCCGACCGGGTACCTCCGTCGATAGATGCTCCGGAAATCGTCAATACACATGTGGGGACAACAGGACAGAAATCACCATTTAAACATGCAATGTCACAACCCTTACAGTAAACACAGACATTTAACATATCCCCAGATAGCTCAATTCTGAGTGCATATTATTAGGTGAATGGCACTCAGACTACACGAATACAATAAAATTAGCTATCTGGGTACCCTCACATAACATAAAATACAATTCCAAAGACAGATTTAAGCTGTGCGGCCGGTCTGTCTTCTCCTTTAAAGTTAGTATGGGCCATAATCCTGAGGCAAGAGGCTGGTAGCCAGGCCTCTCCGAAACCCAGTGGCGAGGTTGGTTTTGCCACAACCATAATAGCCACACCTGGGTAAAGAAGGTGTGGCAAGCACCAGAAACAACAGAGACATCATTTGATCCAAACAAAAAACTTGTCAGATCAAACCATGTGTTGCCAGTCTCACTGATCTCCTGCCACCTGTCGCGGGAACGTCCGTGACATTTATGTACCCTGTATCCATTGTACAGTATATTGACAAAAAGAAAAAAGCATGGATTACTTATCCACATGCATTGATCTAATGCTTCTCAGCATAATTTACATACTTCATATGAAAATGCTTAAAGGGGTTGTCCGGGATTGGGAAGATTGGAGTATGTGTACAACAATGCCCTAAATGTTACAATCGTGCCTGTCCTACCTATACCCGACATTTCTAATGCCCAGTTTTCAAATCTCCATCTCTCAGCCGGAAGTGCTGTGTTTCCAAGACTCAGTGACGTACCATGTCCCTTTCTGCCGAGCGAAGTCTCTTCTTCCGCTTCACAGGGAGCCCTCAGCCACATGAATTATTTAAAGTGCCTGGATGGGCGGTAACAAGGCGGCAGCCAACCGCGCTAAGCCACGCCCCTCTGGTCCGGTGACGTCACCGGGCAGGGCGCTTTATGAATGAAGGAGGCAGAGCATGGAATATTAATGAGTGGGCGGAGTCACAGCTGAGATGATAGTCATTTGAAACCACGTGATGCCGCGCTGCCCTGGGAGCCACAATGCAGTGCGGCAGGAAGGTAAGAAAAAATTAACATAGATGTAAACAATGCGTGGGGGACTGTTGGAGCCATGTAGAAATGGTGAAAATACCTAAAAACATATGGGGGGACCTTGATTCAGCTGTTAATAGTGAGTACACTTTAATAAATAAAAAAATTGATCCCGGACAACCCCTTTAATCCCATTCACCACGTCAAGATGACCTCTTTCAAGTAGGTTCCTAATCTAAAATAGTGCAGCTCCACATCGCGACCACTAGGCTGCGGCAGAGTATATAGGCAGTCAGTAAAAATCTAATAGACTGCAATAGTATGCTACTGCAGTCTATGGAATAAGTAATGTGAACCGAATGTTAACATCCCATAAGGAGACTAAAAAGCACAGCAAAAACTTAAGTTTTTTAAAATGTTTTCAAAAACATAAATATTAAATATTCAAAACACCCCCTTTCCCAATTTTGCATATAAAATAATAAAAAACTGACATAATTGGTATCTCCATACCTGAAAATGTTAACAATTAAAAAATAAAAATATTTATCATGCACAGTAAATACTGTAACTGAAAAAATATAAATGACAAATTTGCTGTTTTTTTTCTCCTTGCCCCTACAAAATAATGAAATGTAATAAAAAGCTACTAAAAAGTCATTTGTATCCCAAAATGTTACTAGTAAACACTATACACAAAACTCTTAAGACAAAAAGTTATGGGCATCAGAATATGGTGATACAAAGTAAAAAAAACATTTTTTCAAAGACTTATTTTTTTTTAAGTAGTAAAAAATAAAAACCTATATAAATTTAGTATCACTGTAATCGTACTGACCTGCAAAATAAGGTCATCATGTCATTTATCATGCATAGTGAATACCATAAAAACAAAAGCCCAAAAAACGTGGTGGAATTTAACAGTTTTTTTATTTCACCCCACAAAGATTTTTTCCCCATTTTTCAATAAATGATATGGTAAATTTTATATTGTCATTAAAGTATTTTTTTACTTGTCCTGGCCTTTTTGAACATAAAAGTAAAAAAAAAGTGACTATTGGAACGTAAGGAGGCAAAAAAGCAAAAAAATTTAAATTGGCTGGGTCCTGAAAGACACACTTACTTTTGCCCTGACAACCCCTTTCTGGTGCTCTACGTGTCTTTTTCTTTTCTAGCACTGTAACCCTCTGAGTTTTTCTTCAGCGGAATAGGGCTGGGGCAATCTTGTTCTGTTTTTACGCTTTCCCCCCAAACATTTTTGGGGTATAAATTGTGTTGAGTGTGTGCCTTTTTTTCTATTATTTGTAGAGCTTCTTACTTTCTACTACATCATTTTGAGTTGACTATGCTGTATGTGAATAATTGTTTGATAAAGTGCATTATATTTTTCTAAAACTTTATGTTTGGATTATTTCTCCCATCCAAAAAGGTTGTCTGAGATTTAAAAAAAGGGCTTTATATTTTTTTTTAGAGAAACAGTGCCACTGCTGTCCAAGGGTGCTGTGTCTAGTATTGCAGCTATGATGGAATGGGACTGGGCTGCAGGACCCTTGAGATCAAAAAAGAGCCTGTTCCTATAACCAATGTAGATATAGGAAAGAAATCTAAGCATTTTCCCTTGAATTTCATCACCCGATATAATACACAACATCTTGCCATCAAAAATACTTTTATAAAACATTGGCTGATCTTGCTGAAAGATCCGATCATTGGCCAAAGTATCCCTCAGGCCGCTGACATTTCGGAGAGCCAGAACATTGAAAGAAATTTTGGCTCCCTCATGCCCCAAAATTGGCGACACAGAAAAGCTAACAAAAATGGAGAGGTTTTTGGGAAACACTGCCAACCCAATCAGGGTAAAGTCTTTTAGGTGTGGGAAGGCTCGGTGCAAATGTTGCGCTATGATTTCTCACAACACCAAAGTGTTATCCCTTACTAAGCTGGAGGGTACCATCTCCTTGCGGCATGAGATGAACTGTGGCACATCTTTTGTTATATATTTATTGTATTGCTCTTGCCATATCTATTATGTAGGTCGTACGACACAACCTTTACGCAAGCGGATGAACGAACATCGTTCGAATATCCATCGCAAAGTGGTCACCCACAGCGTCTCTCGACATTTTTCTATCCATCACGACGGGGACTCTAGTTCACTCAGTGTCACGCCTTTGGAGTGGGTCCCTTACTCCTACCAAACTCTCTGCCGCAAGGAGATGTTTTGGATCTTCAAACTGAATACCTTGACCCCGTTTGGATTGAATGAGTCTTTAGAGTATTCTAACTACTAAAGTTCCACCATTAAAATTGCATGTGGTGCTACTCAGATAACTAATATCTCAAAATTAACAAAAACCACGAACATAATTCCTCTGAGTTAGGGCTATACTATACCCTCACATTTTTCATAAAAATACATTGTGCCCGTTATCCAGACCTATCACCTACAGTAGGTGCAAGTACCTAAAGTGGAGTGCCATTCTGTTGCAAGGAAATGATCATGTGACTCAAGTCTATTCTTTTACATGTATTTTTATTCATTTATTCATTGGCATTTGATTTCTACTATTTAACCTATTTTTATTCATTTACTCATTGGTATCTGATTGTCACTACTTAACCGATTTTATCATCCATTTCCATTATTAATTTATTATTTATCTACTACTATTTATTCATTATTAATTTTCTATTTAAACACAAATTATATTCTATTTAATCATGAATTACATAATATGAATGGAATCTATATATACAGATTTTTATTTTTATTTATATTTTTTACTTTTTGTTATATTTTTTTAATATATTTTTATCTTTTTTTATATATATATTTTTATGCTATATATATATATATATATTATTATTTTTTTTAAATAATTTCTTTATACTTTTATACTACTATATATGCATATTATCATGTCCCACTGTTGGTCCATAATTAATTGTCTGTTTATTGTATATTTTGTTCTGTCTGCTTGCTATCGATATTTCCATATGCAACTTGTTCTCATTAGGCATTAGATGTAAAGTATCACAGGTTTTCCTTGAACCGCACGGTGCGTGCCTCCAGAGCCCCGACGTCACAGACCGGAAACCCTGGCTCTTGTCTCTGTTGGAGACACGGAGCGGAAGCCGGGAACACTTCCGGTCCAACACGTCCCGGCCTGGCACAAGGATTCACACTAGCAAGTAACCCCCATTAACGGATACACTGATTAGGTTGTGTGGATCCTGATGCCACTCACCGGAAGCCCTGGCTCTCGACTCCGGTGGAGCGCATCGCTTGCGCTCCACGGAGCGGAAGTCAGGGGCACTTCCGGTCCGATACCCTAAAGTTGTTAGACATAGTTTTTAGACAAAGGGTAACCCTAAATGTATGTTTTTAGCTCGTTCGAGTTATGAATTGGCCTACTTCATCATATATTCTATCATTTGTTGTTATGTTACCATTATCTTAGGTGTTTTATTTGTAACTACCATGTGGAACGCACATGCGTTCCAAATACCGGAAATGTGGTCATACCACTTCCGGTCTTTCAAAAAATGCGCCCTTTTCAGGGTTATTAAGGTATAAATTCCTTTGTCTCATTGTTATTTGGTTAAGTAATGCTCCTGAAGAAGGGGAATTGGTATCCCCGAAACGCGTTGAGCCACATATTTGTATTAAAGGTGATTGATCAGAAGCATTGGATTCTTGCTGCCTTCCATCACTACGACTCTACATGCGATCCTGGCCGGGAGGTTCAAGTCACAAGTGTCATGTGCTTATCCTGATGACTACCCCCCCCAGTGAAGTGAGTGCTACTTGTGTGAAATTGTCCTGAGGGGCACTTCACGTTATTCTTATTTTTATTATTACTAACTATACCAATTATATTACTTTTATATGGTTTTATTCGTGTTTTTTCTCTATAGCTGTGTCTGTTCACGTTTTTTTATCTTGAGTACTTACTATCTGTACTTCACGCTATTGTCTTATGATACATTTAGTGTCATATAGTCGCCATCACTGCGAGTGATGCTTCCTATTTCCTTTACGATTGTGTTCTAGAACGGGGTTTGGCGCTCTTTTTCCCTTATTTCATCCTTGGGGTCTATATTGCAAGTGATTGACTCTGCTCAACACTATAGATATATCACCCTATACACGTATATACTATTCTGTTAAGTGTCTGTTTAGCCCAAACACTGTTGTTGAGCTGCCTCCCCCTCCCTTTTCTTTCCCTTTTTGCATGATCCTAACCACCCCTGTCGGCGCCCAGATTTTTTCATTCCTTTGGGATACGTTTATTGTGAATTAACTTCCGCTTTTTTTCTGTTCTATATACTGGGCTGCAGTGCCAGACATGGCTGATTGACAGGACTAACAATGTTTCAGACCCTAGTCTCAAACAACAGCCAAGCATTAACCAGACCCTAATTTCAAACATCTTAAAATTTGTATACTTACTGGAATCATCCCATACAGTACTTTGTCAGTCCAGTGCCAGTGTTATGGTCTGGTACAGGTGCAAGTTAGGAGCTGTAGGTGCTATGGCCAGCGAATGGTGTAAGAGTCAGTAACCAGGCCAGTTATAGAAAATAGATGTCTCTCTTTAGTAAAGTGCAGAATGGGAGTTGTAGTACATCCAACGGTATCAAAACACAATTCCAAGTCAAATCTTCCTTGATAGTAATGTATCGATATAGGAAAAAATGGGGGATTCTGCACGCCTCCTCTCTATACCTCCAAAGTCTCTCTCTCTGCAGAATCTAAGGCTCGCAATAAGGCTCTCGCAAACATGTCTGTAATTCCCAAGTTAAGGGGTACTGGATAAACATACGGCTGGCCATGTTTAAAGTGTGGAGGAGTGTATTAGCAATATCCCTTTTACTGCAGTAAAGCCTTTATCAGCCTTAAAGGGAATTTGTCTCCAGTTTTCTGCTGCCCTCACTTTTAAATCCTAACCCTCCAACATAGTTAAAACTGGTTGACAGATTCCCTTTAATCAGCAAATACCTTACTAACTGACTGCAGTGCTCGGGCATGAAGATTCTGGACCTTATAGTTCTGCCTTCTGCTCTGGAGTACTGTAGAGCAGAGAGTACTTTCTTGATACAAATATCTCTTTGACTCAGACTGGAGGAGCGAGCTCACGTTTCTCCTCTCAGTTTATCAGCTAACACTAGACTGATACTAAACTAGGGGTGGACCTAAGGCTGGGTTCACACTTGAGCGTTTTACAGCGCGTTCAAACGCGCTGTAAAACGCTCAACACATGAAAACCAATGCTTCCCTATGGCCCTGGTTCTCACTTGAGCGTTTTACAGCGCTGAACGCGCTGAAAAACGCCCTACGCTCAAAAAAGTTCTTGAGCTTCTTTGGGGCGTTTTGTCGCGCGTTTTCGGCCATAGGATTGCATAGGAACGCCCAAATATGTTCTTTTGCACGTTTGTGACCAGAAAAACGCGCGTACGAACGCGCGTTTGGCACATAGCAACAGGCAATAAAAGGCCACACCCTAGTGAGAGGCAAATGTCTAGCCTGACCAAGATGGAGGAAGCAGGCTGTGATAGTGAGACACTGATCAGGCTTGTGCAGGCAAAACGCTGCCTGTATGACATCCAAGATGCTAAATACAAAAACAGGAGAAGCAGGGCTGTATATAGACAGGGCTGTATTTTCATTGGACAACACTGCTGTCAATCACACAAACGCGCGTAATCCGCGCGTTGACTATGGACAAAAACGTGCATAAAACGCGCGACAAAAACGCGCGTTAAACGCGCATATCAAATACGCTCAAGTGTGAACCCAGCCTAAGTCCAGCTCCTAGTCTCCTACAGGGTAGAGTCAGAATATTTAATCCTGCCTTATCCATACAAAACTATATGGGTATTACAATAAATCAGAGCATTAAATTGTATTTTAATAGCAAGAAACAATTTTGCAAGTACCTTATTCAAGGGTACTGCAAATGTACTCCACATTTCAGTGTTTTGCTTGTCATTTATGCTAACTAATATATTGTGTTGTCAACTATGCGGTTTAGTTTGTGCACTGTATGTCACTTAGAGGGACAGTGTGAAGGTAGTGACAGGTTCAAGAACGGCAGATGACAGCATTTTACTTTATAGCTGCAAAAGCCCCATTGGCCTTATTTTGGAGATCTACACTAAAAGTTGTATATTTTTGATCTTTGACAAGCTGTGATAAATTCTGTGGTTGCACTTTGCTTAGACTTGCCTTGAAACAGATGAAAATTAGGTCACCCACACAACATATTGGTGGCTTCAAAATGAGCTGATCTGCAGATGTAGATTTTAATGGATATAGAAAACTGTTACATTTTAACAGGTCATATATTAAAGGGTTTAAAAGGTCTTTCCCATGAGTATCGATTATCACCTATCCACAAAATGGCCAACAAATGTGTGATCACTTTAACACAAGAACGGCAGTCCCTGAGTGTCCCATGTGAATGGAGTGGTAGTGTGCATGGTAAAATATAAAGTAGTTGACAGAGGTTCAGGATGGGCTGAAATGCGTCCTGCTCTGCTACATTCCCTATATGCTTGTATAAAATATAAAAAGATATTCAGATGACATAAGTGCTAGGAATTAGTTTAGTCTAGATTAGACTATTGATCTTTGGGGCTTCAGCCTGTCAACGAGCACCACACCGAAAATAAAGTGCTGACAATTCTTGGAATTGCAATGCCAGATGCGGTGACTGGTCCTCTCTAAAATATAACATGCAGGTCACCTGCAGCCACCACTTAAGAGCTTAAGAGTGAACTGAATACTGTTCTATATTGAACTCAATAACAACAGTGCAGCAAATTCCCTTGCTCCCTCTAACACATGAATACATGTTTTAAAATCTATGTCTATGCAGGGAATTTAAAGCTCTGTTTCAGAAATCCAAATATCTTTACATTTTAAAGATTTAGCAACCAGTTAAAGACCATATTACCCCTTTCATAAGCAGACAAATTTTTATTTTATTCAGTACATGCTAGTTCAAAAACAATAACTTTTGTCCGTTTGTTTCTTCAAATAATTTTGCATCCTTTTTTTGACGATACAGTACATGGTCCTATTCTTTGTCATTTTTGTTTTTGTGGGTTTTTGTTTTTTTTATACTCAGAAAAAATGTAAAAAAAAAACAATGAAAAAAATAGTCAGTTTTTTACATTTTGCAATGGAAGTGCAAAAAAAAAAAAAAAACTATGCCCCATTTTTGTTTTTACCAGATCTATAATTTACGGTCACTGGCTAGAAGCTTCGGTGTACTGTAGGCTGGTTATGTTTTTTTAAAATTTTGGTTTATATGTATTTTGTCTATATTTAATTATATATTTATTTTAATTGTACAAAATGTAACCCCCCCCCCCCCCTCTTCCCCCCTCATATTGTCTTACTCCTACAAAACCTTTGGGGGTCATTTTCAAATTACATTTTTATTATTGCTTATTTCCCCTGTAAGTAGGGCACACAAATTAGCCACAGTTATAGGGTTAATGCAGACTCCAGAGCCTCACTGCATAGCTGGTCTGGGTCTGGTAAGACCAAGCAGCTCCCATTGTTAAAGAATATCTGAGAAAACTGCATTTTTTTATTTATATGTAAATGTACTAACTGGAACACTGAGGGCCTGGCCAGAGCCCACGGAGCACCAGTTTGGAACACCTGTGAGGATTCACTCTGGTAGGCAGGGTAAGCGGACGCAGGACAGAGGCAAAAGAAACAGTTTGTAAAACAAAACTTCAGTGTTTATTCACTCAAGAGGAAAAACAAAGCAACATTTTAGTGTTCGTTCACACAAAGGAAAGTCCAAAGCACAAAACAGTCACCTTGTGAGCAGGTTTTTTCAGCGGTCCACAACAGGCTTTAGGGGGCCTGTTTCCCCGCATGCGGCTCTCAGCCCTCTAGCACGGCACCATGCCTCAGATCCCAAAACAGAGACCTTGATTCTGAGCCCAGCTGCCTATTTAAAGGACAGCCAGGTGCTGCCAAAACCCGGACCGGCACTTAAACTCCTGTCCGGTATTTGATCTCACCTGGCTGGAAATCAGCCCAGCCGCCCATGTTGGGAGGAAAATACCTGTCTTCCCAAACAAAACCCCTTGCTATGTCACATACCCCTTTTAACTTCAGTCCCTCACTCTTTTCCCTGGATTGACAGGAATCGTTTTTGAGTGCCTGCTAACGTTGAGACCTGTATTCCCCTATCTGCACTTATCTTCTGGTCTTGGTGCTTGCTCAGTGTTTCTCCTGCTATACAGCTCAGACTCAAACTAAATGCCGAGATCTGTCATCTCATGCCTGCGCTGTATCTTCCGATCTCGGGAGACGGAGCAATTTAAGATTTAAAAGTCTTTTCCATTATCTATTTATAACAATAGGAAGATTCAGAAGAAAGGTTAGGGTCAACATCACAATGAAAAGAAGTAAGAGGAGATCATACTGTTAGATGAGAATGAGAGAACTCTTCTGTGGAACTACAACGTAGTCATTAGATCAGAAAGGAAACTCATTATTTAATGGTTGTTAGTGAAGACATGCTTTCCATAAATCTGTCCATGCCTGGAACATCCTGAGTTCAAGGAATGATTTGCTATCTTACACTTGCCTGCAAATGAATTGACTTACATAGTTACTTCCATTACAAAGGTGCATTTTTTTATAACTTATTATAGCCTTTTTTTTTTTTTGGCATTACTATGCCATTGAAAACTAAATACAAAAGTGCTGAATAGGAGAGCAAAGTAATCTTGGTTTACAATGCTGCTGAATAGGGAAGTGTTATCTGCAAGGTAATCCTCATTGGAATAATAGGTGCACGACTGGATTGACTGTGAGTGACAGCTCTATTGTCCTCTTTATAGGTCTTGCCCACAGAGGAGCTATGCATTGATTAGTATAATGTGAGAAGCCCTGACCAGTCACACTCCTCCCTGGACTGACTGATGGTCTGATAGAGTGTGAAGTGGGACTCTCTGACATGCTAAAAGACTCTGGACAGGTACTAGTATACACGGAGTTGCTTAACAAATTATATCCATACAACAATCTACCCATTTTTTATTTAAAAAATCAAATAGAATATTCATTTATACAGTAGATTGTTAATATATTATAAAATTATTTTTGAAGATCTCTTGTGGTTGTTCCCACACTGAGATCTTTGCTGCACATGTGCCGATGGTACTGCTGTCAGCACATGTGTGCGATTTTAGGAGTTGGCATGAGGGCAGTGAGGATGCCTAGCCCTTTCAATCTCACTGGGAGCATAGGTGGCAGCGTGAGAGGCAGAAACAAAGCAGTGCTCCAAGGGGCTAGGCCAGCCCCTCATTGCTCCCAGCACTTCATCTACATATAGCTAAAAATAAGAATTTCTCTATATCAGTAATACTGATTGCATTGAGAGAAGACTAATTTTAGCCACCATAATCAACTCTACCAGGCAGTATGCCAGGTTTATTGGATTCACAGATAGCATATGGGGTGACAGATGCTCTTTAATATACTCCTATGAACTGTAATTGTGCGAAAGTTGTCTTTGTAGAGTCCCAACCAGAGATGAGTAAAAAGATTATAAACAAATCAGAGTCATTGTGAATTTCACATAAATTTGTCTGACAAACTAATCCAAAGTTTTTGTCATTCATTTTGGATAAATCGCAAATTCAGAGCAGGGGCAAAGGCGTCCACAGTGATATCTCACAGTCTGATAAAAGTGGCAGGGAGGGTAAGGACTATGATGATGAATGTGTGTTTGACAGAACCTGGGAGCCAGATTGGGGTTGAGGAGAAGGTAACATTAGAGGAGGAGGAGGAGGGTGTTGGCCTTGGTGGCAATAAAGAGTGGAGTCAATGTACAGCCAAAACCTCCAAAAGAACTGTCAGGGCCAGACAGATCTGTGTTTATTGTGGCAAGCTAGGAAACTGTTGATGGCAATGAGTCTATAGATGCAGGCTTAAAATGTGCTAAACCTAGGCAAAGCTTGGCTGCTGCTAGATCTGTGCGAGCATCTCCCATATGGTGTTTTTTTCCACAAGGCCAGCACAGAAAACCACAGCCATGTGCATGATCTGAAGGAGTAAAATAAGTCATGGGCGTTCAAACACAAACATAGGCACCAGGGCTCTACTGCAGCATAGGAAGCTGTATCACTAGCAAAATAGAACTGGCCAGCATTCTGAATCGGAAAAAAAATCAGTCCTCCTTCTCCCTGTCTTCTTCGTGGCTGTCAGGCTACATCGCCAAGCAGTACATTGCCCCTGTCATCATCATCAGCTGATTCTTCTCCTGTTCAGACTCTTCATCCTCCTTGTCCTCCGCTCCATCATGAGACATCCATAACAGAATGTGTGGCCATGAAAAAACTATTTGTATCCACCAATTAGCAATGTGTTTTTAAACACTGCTTGTTAACACTGTCAACCTTGCGTTCAACAATTTTCAAGCCAATTAGAGAACTTTTGATTTGGGTAGAATTGATTCAGCCACAAATCAAATTTTTAAAAAGGTTTCATGCATCATACACGTAACGTATTTCAAGAAGTTCGCTCATCTCTAGTCCCAACCCAAAGCCTTGTGCTTGTGACCATATTATGGCTCAGTACAACCTCTGAATTACACAGAACTGTGTTATGGTATCTGTAAGGTCCCTACAGTACCTAAAACCAACAGAACAAAACCCAATGGCATGTTGCACTGTATGCAGTATAACAGAGGAATTCACCCTAAGTTCCCCACAGATCCACACAATGCCTCAAGAGTGGCTTGTGTGGATCTGTCTGCAGAAGTAGCACTGGCCATGTGGCACAAATATGTACAATGTCGTATGAGACTGTGTACTTGTAATACTTGCTAGTTGCCATGTAATGCTGAATCCTTGAATATATGTATAATAGAGAGGGTATGATGTGTTCAGCAAAAAGAAGGTAGTTGATTTCAGTTCTTTAGAACCTGAAGCATAGGGACTGATGACTACAAACTATGTGATTACTCGTAGGATTTGGGGTATAAGTGGGCAGTTACATAACCAAAGACAGTTTATGATTATCATCTATTAGTGACAAATCACTTTTTACTTAATATCTCCAGAATCTTTTTATTTTTCTTGACCTAGTTTCTGATGTCTCATATCCGCTGGCAAAATGTTGCTTTCATAGTATTTTCAGTTCTTTTGTAAAATAGCTAATTAGTCTTGAAGCTGAAACTATTATTGCCAATATCTAGAACAGGATTAGAAGGCAAGTCCAAACCCAAGGAACCTTATACTGTATTTCTATATAAAAAATATTGTTATTTAGTGTACTTACCAATAATCCACACCAAGCATCATCCCCCCCACATCCGTATGACCATAACAATGGAAACTCTGTACTGCATGTGGTGCCAGATAATATGAAGAGCCAAAGGAGCAGTTGCACTAGAGTCTCCCTATACACATTAGACTGTTGTCAGCAGAACCTAACGCTTTTGGCTGGTTTAGCCAGAAATCTAATATATACAGGGAGTTCATCTGCCAAAAAAGGATGAGATGTGTTGACTTTCAGTGCTAGATCCTTTTGTTCTCCTTAAGCTACTGGCAGAAGTGTCTGGCAGCCAATTTTTCCTCTTTCCCCACTGAAATCACATACATGCTTGGTGGAGCATGTATATGCAGGAGTTGGGATAGCTAGCTCACTTAGCATACAACTATTATAGGTACAGTATAGGGGCATTGGGCTCTTTAGGAGGCCTTCATTATATTGTTCTCTAAGGAGCATTAAAAACATTACCAGCAACAAGAAATAAGAGCCGATGTAGTTAAATATGTATTTTATCTCAATATTCCACTTGACCCCCTTATTTATTTGCTAAATGCCTCTCTGAAACATTTCGGCAAGGTGTCCAGCAGCTATTCTTACATACAGTATGTGTTACATATGAAGTTTTTTTTTCCTGCAAAATCTTGGAATCAGATATCCCTTTCATCTAACCTGGGCCTAATGAGAACCAGTTGTAGCGGTCAGAGGAGGGAGAGACCGCAAAGCAGGATTCAAGTGCAGTACAGCGGACAAGGAGACTGAAGCAAAAACCGGCTTTATTAAATAACCAGATGTAACTGCCGGAAAATCGGATTAACAGTATATACAGGTTTACACAGATTACATGAACACGAGTTAGAATAAATGCGTTCCACAGTATACACATCAGAGTCCAGGCTACACTCAGCTAGTATACTCCTATCTAGCCCTGCTACCCAGGGGACGCTTCTGCAGCGCACTGACTAAGTCCCTGACTCTATAACCTATCACAGATCAGCACCGGTGCCACTCACAGTTCTGCAGATTCTCTTGGATCCCATAAGATGCAGTCTGGCTCCAGGTCCGGTTGCTTGCTTGTCTTTCTTTCTCTCTCTGGTTACAGCAGATGCAGCCCACTCCTCTGTAACACACTGTGCAGTCTCTTTCTCTGGGTCACAGCTGCAGCACTTCAGTTCAGAGTCTATCTTGGACTGTCTCCAGTACAGCCAGCTTCTCAGGACTCCATCAGTCAGGCTCCATGTCCCATCACTAGCCTTTACTTGGCTCCTAACATGGCAGCCATCCTCTCACAGCTCTCAGGGCACTCCCACCTCCAGCCAGGACTCCAACCCCGGGAACTTCTGGCTCCTTCTACCTCTTGTGCATCTCAGAAACAGTTCAGCTTCCTCATTCTCAGAGCCACAGTGGCCTCTAGTGGCTGAAATAAGTCATTACAGTCTATGTAGCACCATATTGTAGATATCTGTGCAAAGAACAGTATTCTAGGGGCTGACCCTTACACAGTCACCATGAAATGCAATGCAATCTGCACGCAGCTGTCACGGATGAAGTTAGCAGATAGCTGGAACATATAAATAAACAAGCGACTGGCTTGATCCCTAACTAAGGAGCTTATAGGTGAGCCATATAAAACCCTAAGAGCTCTTCCTGACTGCTATGCACATGCAAGGGTCTGTATGGTAGACGATTGCATGCCCGCGTACCTAATACTGTGTGACACCTGAAAACCCTATAATAGTGAGGGGACACGACCACCGGCTCCCTGCATTTAATACGGACGGAGTCAGGGTCACCTAGAATCAAGCCAGCAAGGAAACACAATAAAGTAAAAAGACTTATCTGTACAAACAGCAGCAGCAGCCTCCAGCAGTGAACACCTCATCGAGGAAGTAGTATAAACCGCAAAGTGAGGCAGTATGGGAGGGATTATAAAGGAAAACGATTAGTCGAAATAAGTGACACCTGGCAGAAGGAAAGGAGAGGAGAAAGTGAAACCAAAACAAAGAACATCATACAAGAGGTAGAGAAAAACGTCTGCCAGATCTTCTCACCGAACTGGCTGTGACAGTACCCCTCCTTCTACGGGTGGACTCCGGACACTCAGAGCCCACCTTCTCAGGATGAGACCTATGGAAAGCCCTGATGAGACGAGTGGCCTTAATGTCCGCCACTGGGACCCACATCCTCAGGACCATAACCATCCCAATGAACGAGGTACTGAAGAGAATCGCGAATAATGCGAGAATTCACAATCCTAGAGACTTGAAATTCAAGATTACCATCAACAATAATCGGAGGAGGCGGCAAAGAGGAGGGTACAGTGGGTTGGACATAAGGTTTTAATAGGGACTTGTGAAAAACATTATGGATCTTTCAAGTCTGAGGAAGATCAAGACGGAAGGCAACGGGATTGATGAGTGACAAGATCTTGTAAGGCCCAATAAACTTAGGACCCAACTTCCAGGAGGGAACCTTCAGTTTGATATTCTTTGTAGACAACCACACCAGATCACCAACATTCAGGTCCGGACCAGGCACACGTCTCTTATCCGCCACACACTTATATCTCTCACTCATCCTCTTCAGATTACCCTGAATCTTTTGCCAAATAAATGACAGACAAGGAAAATCTCTCCTCATCAGGTAAACCAGAAGACCCCTCTCCAGAGAATGTCCCAAGCTGCGGATGAAACCCATATGCACCAAAAAATGGTGACTTATCAGAGGACTCCTGGCGACTGTTATTTAAAGCAAACTCAGCAAGGGACAAAAAAGAATACCAATCCTCCTGATTCTCCGCCACAAAACAGCGCAGATATGTATCCAGATTCTGATTGATGCGTTCGGTCTGACCATTCGACTGCGGGTGAAAAGCAGAAGAGAACGACAACCGAACTCCCAAGCGAGAACAGAAGGCCTTCCAGAATCTGGAAACAAATTGCGTGCCCCTATCAGAAACGATGTCTGAAGGAATGCCATGCAATTTAACAATATGATCAACAAACGCTTGTGCCAGCATCTTAGCATTGGGTAACCCAGGAAAGGGAATGAAATGTGCCATTTTGCTAAAACGGTCCACTACCACCAGAATCACAGTCTTCCCCGAGGAACGAGGCAGGTCCGTAATGAAGTCCATGGACAGATGCGTCCAAGGACGGGAAGGAATGGGTAACGGGAGGAGAGAAGCCGATGCCCGTGAATGAGGGACCTTGGCATGAGCGCAGGTCTCGCAGGCTGCCACAAAACCCTCAACCGTCTTACGAAGAGCCAGCCACCAGAATCTCTGAGCAATGAGATCCATTGTGGCTCTACTCCCCAGGTGCCCAGCAAGGACAGTATTGTCCTTCACATTTTTAACCTCAGGGCGGAACATAACAACAAAATTAAACCTAGAAAAGAACAAAGACCATCTGGCCTGTCTCGGGTTCAGACGCTTGGCCGATTCCAAGTAGGCCAGATTCTTATGGTCGGTAAACACGGTAATAGGGTGTCTGGCTCCCTCTAACCAATGGCACCATTCCTCAAAAGCTAATTTGATAGCCAACAACTCCCTATCTCCCACATCGTAATTTCACTCTGCAGAGGATAGTTTCCTTGAGAAAAAGGCTCACGGTCGCCATTTGGCAGGAGAGGGACCCTGAGATAAGACCGCACCCACACCAACCTCAGAAGCATCCACCTCAACAATAAAAGGTAGAGAGACATCAGGTTGTACCAAAATGGGAGCGGAAGCAAAACTCTCTTTAATACTAGAAAAGGCTTTAAGCGCATCTACCGACCACGAGGAAAAATCCACCCCCTTTTTAGTCATATCAGTGAGTGGCTTAACAACAGAGGAATAATTCAAAATTAACTTTCTGTAATAATTGGCAAAACCCAAAAACCGCATCAGCGCCTTCTGATTCTCAGGAAGCTCCCAATCAAGCACAGCGCAGACCTTCTCAGGGTCCATCCGAAAATTCAGAGGGAAAAGATGGCACAGTCTTGGTAGAAACCTCTGAAAGAGACGCCGTGAGGCAATTCTCTCTGCAAAACTCACTCCAACCATTTATTTGCCTTGCTTGCCAATTAATGGTGGGGTTATGTTTAGTGAGCCAGGGTAGCCCCAACACTAGAGGAGTAGGTAATCCGCTTAAGACGAAACATGACATATCCTCAACATGAGCGTCACCCTTTAACGATCTTTGAGAAAGTGGAGGGGAATCGATAGCAAAAACAGGTATATCCTTTTCCAAAGTGCATACCTGGAAACCATGCGTTGTTGCAAATTGATTATCAATGAGATTGACAGCTGCTCCACTATCAACAAAAATCTCACAATGTTCTTGCTGTCTAGCGCCACCCTGGCAGGTAGGAGAAAATGGGAACTACAAGCAAACGGCAAACCTTCAATTTCCGCATCAACCTTGCCAATAGTAGCAAAAGGAAAAGTTTTTAGAGGTTTTTTTTGTTTTGTTTTGTTTTTATTACCCTCAGAAAACGCCATGAATCTCCTAGAGCGGCAAACCTTAGCCAAATGATTTTTACCCCCACAACAGAAACAAACCCTCCTCTGAGAGCTGAATCCTCTACTATCAGAGGCAAGCAAACACAGCTGCATTGCCTCCTCCTCAGAGGGGATTGAGACAGACTGAGACCCCTGTGCACTGAATGAGACAGCCCCTCTGTCCTTGGGCTGAATATCACAGGAAAGAGTAGTCTCCTCTCTCTCTCTAAGATGCCTGTCAATACGAACAGCTCGAGACATGGCTGACTCTAACGACGCTGGTCTCTCATGAAAAGCGAATGCATCTTTCAATCTTTCCGAAAGACCATGGCAAAATTTACTTCGGAGTGCAGCATCATTCCAACCAGTGTCAGCTGCCCATCTCCGAAATTCAGAACAATATATCTCTGCGGACTGTTTACCCTGGCATAAAAGACGGAGTTTAGATTCAGCCAGAGCAATATGATCCGGGTCATCATACATCTGCCCCAGGGCTACAAAAAATTCATCCACCGATTGGAGGGGCCGTGCCCCCAGCGGCAGCGGAAAGGCCCAAGACTGAGCGTTATCCCTGAGCAGCGAGATGATGATCCCCACCCTCTGCTCCTCATCACCAGAGGAATGGGGAAGTAGGCTAAAATGGAGTTTGCAAGCCTCTCTAAAGCGAACAAAGTTCTCATTACCCCCGGAGAACGTATCTGGGAGCGAGATCTTAGGCTCGGAACAAACTCCATGAACGCCAGCAGAACCGGTCACCTGAAACTGAGACACAGTTTTACGGAGATCTGCTACCTCCAGCGAAAGACCTTGCATGCGGTCAATCAAGGCTGAAACCGGATCCATGCTTAAGACGATTATGGCGGTTTATAATGTCACGGATGAAGTTAGCAGATAGCTGGTACATATAATTATAAGCGGGCGACTGGCTTGACCCCAAACTAAGGAGCTTATAGGTGAGCCCTATAAAACCCCAAGAGCTCTCCCTGACTGCTATGCACATGCAAGGGTCTGTATGGTAGACGATTGCATGCCCGCGTACCTAATACTGTGTGACACCTGAAAACCCTATAATAGTGAGGGGACACGACCACCGGCTCCCTGCACTTAATACGGACGGAGTCAGGGTCACCTAGAATCAAGCCAGCAAGGAAACACAATAAAGTAAAAAGACTTATCTGTACAAACAGCAGCAGCAGCCTCCAGCAGTGAACACCTCATCCAGGAAGTAGTATAAACCGCAAAGTGAGGCAGTATGGGAGGGATTATAAAGGAAGACGATTAGTCGAAATAAGTGACACCTGGCAGAAGGAAAGGAGATGAGAAAGTGAAACCAAAACAAAGAACATCATACAAGAGGTAGAGAAAAACGTCTGACAGATCTTCTCACTGAACTGGCGGTGACAGCAGCATGTTATAGGGCAGGAGGAGCTGAAAAGACTTATATGCAATTTTGTGGGTAAAAATTCTGTAAAATTTTTAATTTAAACTTTCTCTGCTCTTTCTGAATTTAAGATTAACCCTGTGCAGAAATATCAGAGACTAACAACTTTCTATACCAGGGATTCTCAACCTGCGGCCCTCCAGCTGTTGTATAACTACAACTCCCACTATGCCCTGCTGAAGGCTGATAGCTGTAGGCTGTGCATGCTGGGAGTTGTAGTTTTGCAACAGCTGGAGGGCCGCAGGTTGAGCATGCCTGATCTATACTATCTTACAAAGGCACTGAAAAGGTGGCTTACATGTACAACTGAGATCAGAAAAGCAGAGATTTAACGATGTATAAATTACAAAATGATATATCAATCTGATCAGCTTTTCCTGCTCTTTAACCTGCTGACTATAGATTGCACTGCATTTCGTGGTGACAGGTTCTCTTGAAATACATTTTCTTGTTGAAATACCTAACGGCATCCTTTAACAACACCTGGAAGTCTGAGGCGCTTTGTGCATCCTAAATACTAACTGATTACAGTTAAATATACAGTATTTATATGAATACTGTAAGTTGGTACTGGTGTTGTCCTCTTCTACTCCCCCTTCCTCTCTCTTTCTCCATTTCCCTCCTCTTATGTTTACTCCTATTGCCAAGACATTCACTTAGTGATGTTTAATATTAGGTTTTATGGACTTTCATTGTAAAATACAAAGTCTCATATTGTTATATTTTGAATGTATATCTTCATTTTGGATATGAGTAGGGGTGAGCGACTCCGAACCTCACCGGGTTCGGGTAGTGAAGGAATTCCGTTATAATGAAATTCGATGACGGAATGCAAAACGGAAGCTTTTAAGAGGCATTCCATTTTGATCCGTCATAATAGAAGTCTGGTTTCCGTTATGCAGGATGGAAAGCAGTCCTGCATAACTGAAACCAGAAGGCATCCGTTCTCCATAGAGTTCCATTGTAAAAAAATAAATAATTGTATACGTAAAAGTCTTTTCCGGACTCTGCAGGATACAAAAATGAGGTGTGTTGTGCTTTTGTATCCTTTTTATTTATTTTTTTACTATGTTTATGTCAAACAGATGCATAAAACGCAATGTGAACCCACTCTTAACGTTAAAAAAAGTTAACAAAAATTACAATAAAAAAAATGAATAATAACAAAATAGAAGCTGGAATCTCTTTCTCTATGCCTAGAGCTCCAGTAACCTATGTGCTGTGGTTGAACATTCTAGTTGGCTACCATAGGTGGAGGGAAACGTCTGATCCTTCTTTCCCCTATCAATAGACATTGGGGACAGGTTTGCTGCTCTCATGATCATCAGATTGTGATTGGATTATGTTAACACTGGCGAGATCTGCCAGCAATTGTCAAATGTATAATGTATGTTTAGCTCCACTTCACCATATGTGAAAAAGTTACAAAACTACAAAACTTCTTCCCCTTCTTCCTACTGAGAACACATACTGTACTTGCTCAGCCAAGCTCAGCTAGATGATTGTTACTGTGGATTCAGCAAACTGTGATCCAATTTGAATGGCCAGCCTATAGCCTCATTCAAAGATAAAGGAATCCCAGCAGCTGTGTCTTTGTGAATAAGCCTCTTTTTATTTTCTCAAAGTAGAATGTCCTACAACCAGGACCGGTTTCGGCATGCAAGCCTTTCTCAACAGATACATCCAATACAGAAAAATCAAGCTATATAACATATAATACCGCCCATCTAGGGACGTCTCCACCCATTCTAATGTGTGGTATTCAATTAATAATCAAACTGATTAAACAAGGTGAGACAAAGTAACATATAACTGAAATTTATATTTGTATTCTACCTTATTGAAGAATCTAAATGTTCATATTTATTCATATTTCCATCATAAGGCTGAGGTCTAGAGAAAGTGCATAAAAGTGTATATCAATCATCTATAATAAACGTATTAATCTGTTCACAACAATCTTATAAATGTATGACCTCATAGTCTCTGTTTAGACCCCTTGGATGCAGCGTATCTAAGGTGTGGATCCAAAAGGCCTCTCTTCTAAGGAGAAGTCTTTTGATATCACCTCCTCTTCTAGGTCTCTTTATTTGTTCCAACACTTGAAACCGCAATTGTGCAACTGTGTGCTTAAATTTTTCAAAATGATATGGGACCGGTAACATAAGTTTTTTTGTCCTTATGTCGGATTTATGCTTACTAATACGATCCCTCACTGCCTGCATGGTCTCGCCCACATACAAAAGGCCACAAGGACATTTAATAAGGTATATTACGTTTGCTGAGTCACAGGTAAAAAAAACTTTTACTCCAAAGCTTTTCCCAGTATGTGGATGGTGAAATGAAGGGCCTTTGATTATATGAGAGCATTGTAGACAATGCAGGCAGGGGGAAGTAGCCATCCGTGGCGTGGATATCCGTTGCTGTTTCAATATGGCTTTAGTACTACCTAAATCTGCTTGTACTATTTTGTCACGATAACTAGGGTTCTTTTTATTACAAATCAAAGGGGGTTTTTTGAATTCCTCAACCTGCGGATATGATTTATTCAACAAATGCCAATGTTTCCTGACAATGTTGTCAATGCCCACATTAAATGGATGGTGCTTATGTATCAAAGCTATTCTAGACATATTGGCCCCATCTTTTGGTGTCCTATCAACTTGTATCCCTTCCCTAGCTTCATTCAGAACAGTCAGTGGATAACCACGTTCCAAGAATCTTTCTGTCATTTCTACTATTCTTATATTTTGCGTAATAGGGTCTGAGACTATTCGTTTTACCCTTTGATATTGCGATCTAGGAATCGCTTTTTTTAGGGACACAGGGTGGGCACTCTTGAAATGGAGAATACTATTTCTATCAGTATCCTTGCGATAAATATCAGTGGACAAATGACCACCAGGGTCCTTAACGACCATAGTGTCTAGGAAGCTCACCATTTTGGTGTCAGTGGTAACTGTAAACTGCAAACCATCAACAGCAGAATTGAGATATTCCATGAAACTGGATAGGGTCTCACGCGGCCCCGCCCATATGCAAAAAATGTCATTGACAAATCTTTTCCAAATAATACATTTTTTTTTAAATAATTCATTATTGTATACATTATTTTCTTCAAATGTCGACATAAATATATTTGCATAGGGCGGAGCCACGTTCGACCCCATCGCGGTACCACGCCTCTGTAGGTAAAATGTATCCATAAATAAGAAGTAATTTTCATACAGGACAAGATGTAATAAACCAAGAAAAAATTCTTGTCCACTGATATTTATCGCAAGGATACTGATAGAAATAGTATTCTCCATTTCAAGAGTGCCCACCCTGTGTCCCTAAAAAAAGCGATTCCTAGATCGCAATATCAAAGGGTAAAACGAATAGTCTCAGACCCTATTACGCAAAATATAAGAATAGTAGAAATGACAGAAAGATTCTTGGAACGTGGTTATCCACTGACTGTTCTGAATGAAGCTAGGGAAGGGATACAAGTTGATAGGACACCAAAAGATGGGGCCAATATGTCTAGAATAGCTTTGATACATAAACACCATCCATTTAATGTGGGCATTGACAACATTGTCAGGAAACATTGGCATTTGTTGAATAAATCATATCCGCAGGTTGAGGAATTAAAAAAAAAAACTTTGATTTGTAATAAAAAGAACCCTAGTTATCGTGACAAAATAGTACAAGCAGATTTAGGTAGTACTAAAGCCATATTGAAACAGCAACGGATATCCACGCCACGGATGGGTACTTCCCCCTGCCTGCATTGTCTACAATGCTCTCATATAATCAAAGGCCCTTCATCTCACCATCCACATACTGGGAAAAGCTTTGGAGTAAAAGGTTTTTTTACCTGTGACTCAGCAAACGTAATATACCTTATTAAATGTCCTTGTGGCCTTTTGTATGTGGGCGAGACCATGCAGGCAGTGAGGGATCGTATTAGTAAGCATAAATCCGACATAAGGACAAAAAAACTTATGTTACCGGTCCCATATCATTTTGAAAAATTTAAGCGCACAGTTGCACAATTGCAGTTTCAAGTGTTGGAACAAATAAAGAGACCTAGAAGAGGAGGTGATATCAAAAGACTTCTCCTTAGAAGAGAGGCCTTTTGGATCCACACCTTAGATACGCTGCATCCAAGGGGTCTAAACAGAGACTATGAGGTCATACATTTATAAGATTGTTGTGAACAGATTAATACGTTTATTATAGATGATTGATATACACTTTTATGCACTTTCTCTAGACCTCAGCCTTATGATGGAAATATGAATAAATATGAACATTTAGATTCTTCAATAAGGTAGAATACAAATATAAATTTCAGTTATATGTTACTTTGTCTCACCTTGTTTAATCAGTTTGATTATTAATTGAATACCACACATTAGAATGGGTGGAGACGTCCCTAGATGGGCGGTATTATATGTTATATAGCTTGATTTTTCTGTATTGGATGTATCTGTTGAGAAAGGCTTGCATGCCGAAACCGGTCCTGGTTGTAGGACATTCTACTTTGAGAAAATAAAAAGAGGCTTATTCACAAAGACACAGCAGCTGGGATTCCTTTATCTTTGATACATTGGAGGTTGCTCCTCTCCCGTGCAGCGTGCAATACCAAGGTGAAGTGCTGACCTGTTTCCTTCTTTCCATTATGGCCTCATTCACACACAGACCACTTACATAGCCATTGACTTTAAAGTGTGTGTTCATATATCAGTAGTTATATTTAGTAGTAGTAGTTACATTTTTTTATGGCTCTATGTTTGTCTGGTGGAAACCCTAATGTACAGAGGGTCCTCTGATGTGTATTGTTTTGGAGAGTCACCCCTCAGGGTTGCGTGTACTTATTACGTCACCACAGTTTTGATGGCTAGGCTCAAAATTGAATTTTTTTGTGTTGTGTGGTTCTTGTTCAAATGAGAGTACTGGACACTTTATTAATGTGCAAAGCTGATTCTTTATTAATTATATATTACGTATTTGAACGTTCCTTGTATTATTCACAAAAAACTAAAAGTAAAATATTAGAATGAAAATTTTGTCCAAGAGACTTCTTCTTCACAACCACTTCAAATCTAGGCCAGATTTTACTCTAAAAAATGTTCATACCTTTTACCTCCTATGTGTATTGACCCTCCTGGAGACTATTTTCACTATAATTCTTTATGGTTGTTTCAAAATTTTAAATGTATGACACTACTACTGAAATCAATAGAAATCAGTATTGCTGAAATTCTAGAAATTTTATGAACATCCTATTATTGCCCCATTTA
The DNA here is from genome assembly GCF_905171765.1 of Bufo bufo. NCBI lineage: Eukaryota > Metazoa > Chordata > Amphibia > Anura > Bufonidae > Bufo > Bufo bufo. The sequence continues at coordinate 160,073,027 of NC_053395.1, forward strand.
AACATACCCCTTAATCAGCCAACTAATAAGCTAATGAGTGTTTGCCAGCAGCAGAGCTCCCTATGTAGACAGGGGATATGCTGCCAAAAACAATGCACTCTATGAGAGGAGGGGTCTGAACGAGGGATTGTAAGAATGGCTGTTCATTCAAACTCCTTACAGTAATTGCTCTGTGAAAATGAAAATACAGATGAAACAAATGCAATACAATTTTGTGAAATGCCAGCAAAACCCTTTACAGGCTGCAATTCTCAACCCACACAGGTTGGTCAATATACAGGAGGTATCCCATGGATCCCAGATAGCGTGGAGTTGTTGAGGTATGCCGTTAAAGGGAACCTGTCAATATGAAAAGGCAAAATAATCTGTAATTTATTTGTTTAAATTCCAGCTCATTCTGGGCTTTGAAGTCCAGGAGGCGGTCCTATCAGTGATTGACAGCCTTCACTCTATGACTGTGTAAACAGAGATAACTATCATTCACTGATAGGACCGCCTCCCGGACTTCACAGCCCAGAAAAAGCAGGAATTTAAACAAATAAATTACAGATTATACTGAATCTTTTCCCACATAACCAGTGGCGTAGCATGGGTTGCCAGTACCTGGGACAATCCAAGTATTGCCCCCCCCCCCCCCCCAACCTGCCAACCTGCGGCCACGCCCCTTTTACAGATAATGTAGACGATGGCACTTGCAGTCCTATGTAACACTACAGATAATACAGTGATTACTCTCTGAGTACAGATAATGTAGTAGATGGGTGTGAGGCCCCAGAATTCAGAACACGCACAGTGTGACCTGAAGTCTGGGGCCGGACTGCGGCAGTGTGGGCCAAATTCTATACTCCCCTCCCCCCCAACCCTACCGTGAAACAAATAGTTGAATGGACATTACATACATTGCTATGAAATATACAGGAGAATACAGCAACACATTACCTCTTACATCCAGTGTCATCTCCTGGGATGTAGACTTTCCTCAATGTCTTCATTCGGAGATTAGACCGCCATGATACCGTCTTTCAGCCGTGTCTCGTCTCTGCAGAGTTTTACTGAATTTTTTTTTAGATTCCTCACTTTACTATCATCCTGCTGCTACCTCCAATACTGAGCTAGTTCCATTTAAATAGTCCCCCATAATACCATGCTCCTAAACTGTCCTTAATGGTAATAGCGTTCCCTACAGCAGGGTTTCTCAACTCCAGTCCTCAGAGACCACCTGCTGGTCATGTGCTCAGGATTTCCTTAGTATTGAGCAGATGATACAATTAGTGTCAGTGCATCAGGATTTACCACGGGTATTCATTCTGTGGGATATTCTCAAATCATGACCGATAGGTGGGCCCTGAAAACTGGAGTTGAGGAACACTGCCCGACAGTACCTCCAATGGCATCCCCATTAATATGTGCTCAATAATAATGTCCCCAGCAGTAACAAGGCCCCTCTATAAGATACCCCTATTAGAGCCCGCAATAGTAATAATATATAGCATCTGCAGTAGTTATAATGTCTCCTATAGTAGTCCAAGTATTTATAAAGACCCGCTGCAGTGTCCCATGTAGTTACAATGACCCTTTGTAGTGCCACTAGCAAAAGACCTCCCCTCCCCTTGTAGTGCCCATATGTATAATTCCCTCTGTATTATTTTTATATATACAGTCAGGTCCATAAATATTGGGACATCAGCACAATTCTAACAATTTTGGCTCTACACACCACCACAATGGATTTGAAATAAAAAAAAAACAAGATGTGCTTTAACTGCAGGCTGTCAGCTTTAATTTGAGGGTATTTACATCCAAATCAGGTGAACGGTGTAGGAATTCCAACAGTTTGCACATGTCCCTCCCACTTGTTAAGTGACCAAAAGTAATGGGACAATTGGCTTCTCAGCTGCTCCATGGCCAGGTGTGTGTTATTTCCTCATTATCCCAATTACAATGAGCAGATAAAAGGTCCAGAGTTTATTTAAAGTGTGCTATTTGGAATCTGTTGCTGTCAACTCTGAAGGCTGAAAAAAACAAAACAAACCCATCAGAGAGATAGCAAAAACATTAGGCGTGGCCAAAACAACTGTTTGGAACATTCTTAAAAAGAAAGAACGCACCGGTGAGCTCAGCAACACCAAAATACCCGGAAGACCACGGAAAACCACTGTGGTGGATGACTGAAGAATTCTTTCCATGATGAAGAAAACAGTCTTCACAACAGTTGGCCAGATCAAGAACACTCTCCAGGAGGTAGGTGTATGCGTGTGTGAAAGTCAACTATCAAGAGAAGACTTCACCAGAGTGAATACAGAGCGTTCACCGCAAGATGTAAACCATTGGTGAGCCTCAAAAACAGGAAGGCCAGATAAGAGTTTGCCAAACGACATCTAAAAAAGCCTTCACAGTTCTGGAACAACATTCTATGGACAGATGAGACCAAGATCAACTTGTACCAGAGTGATGGGAAGGAAAGAGTATGGCGAAGGACACGAACTGCTCATGATCCTAAGCATCCCACCTCATCAGTGAAGCGTAGTGGTGGTAGTGTCATGGTGTGGGCATGTATGGCTGCCAATGGATCTGGTTCTCTTGTATTTATTGATGATGTGACTGCTGACAAAAGCAGCAGGATGAATTCTGAAGTGTTTCTGGCAATATTATCTGCTCATATTCAGCCAAATGTTTCAGAACTCATTGGACGGCGCTTCACAGTGCAGATGGACAATGACCCAAAGCATACTGCAAAAGCAACCAAAGTGTTTTTAAGGTAAAGAAGTGGAATGTTATGCAATGGCCAAGTCACTCACCTGACCTGAATCTGATTGAGCATGCATTTCACTTGCTGAAGACAAAACTGAAGGGAAAATGCCCCAAGAACAAGCAGGAACTGAAGACAGTTGCAGTAGAGGCCTGGCAGAGCATCACCAGGGATGAAACCCAGCGTCTGGTGATGTCTATGCGTTCCAGACTTCAGGCTGTAATTGACTGAAAAGGATTTGCAACCAAGTATTAAAAAGTGAAAGTTTGATTTATGATTATTATTCTGTCCCATTACTTTTGGTCCCTTAACAAGTGGGAGGAACATATGCAAAGTGTTGTAATTCCTACACCGTTCACCTGATTTGGATGTAAATACCCTCAAATTAAAGCTGACAGTCTGCAGTTAAAGCGCCATTGTGGTGGTGTATAGAGCCAAAAATGTTAGAATTGTGTGGATGTCCCAATATTAATGGACCTGACTGTATATATAATGGCCCCTCTGTATTATAATTAATATTATTATTAAAATGGCCCCCGGTGTATTATTATTGTAATAATTATGGCTCCTCTGTAGAAATATTGTAATAATTATGGCCCCTCTGTAGAATTATTGTAATAATGATGGCCCCCTCTATATTATTGTAATAATTATGCCCCCTCTGTATTATCATTGTAATGATTATGGCCCCTCTGTGGCCCCCTTTCTTTCTTTATATGATTTCCTTTTTTGTATAATGTCCCCCAGCCCCATAGTGCCCCCAGTCCATGGCCCCCATTATTTCTATATATGATAGCCTCATTTGTTACACCGTGACCTCCTATGCCGTGTCATCACGTCATCTCGCTAGACCCAGGAGGTGCGCTGTTCTACTGCCACATAGGCCAAGGCTTCAGGTCACTAGCATGAAGCCTATGAGGCTGAACAGAGGGGATGAGAGCCATAGGCTCCCATGGTCCACATTGAAATTCCAGCTGCCTGGCGCCCCCTGCAATTTTGCGCCCGGGGCAACGGACCCCCCCCCCCCCACGCTACGCCACTACACATAACTATATATCGATCTGCTCAGCTCCTCTTGCACTACAACAAGCCGCCTGCAGCTCAGACACCATGTTCGGTGACAGCTGCTTCAATAATCATGTACAAAATCTAGAATATAAAATCAGAAAGTAAGTACAAATTAGAAAAAAAACTCAGTATCTGTGTTACAATTTCTGTTCATGTGTTTCATTGGATGCCATGTGGGCTGGTTGCCGCATGCTAGTGGTGTCTATTTAGGCCCACGTGTCGGTGTGGCAGTGCACTACTGACTCTGTCTCGTGCATACTGGCCATGGATACTTGTGGTGTGAACATTATTATTGTTTATGTCTCTCTATGTTATGTTCAGAAAGGAAAGGGTTAAATGCCCTTGCTGTGCATTCCGTGTTCCATGTAGGGGATAATCCCTCCTTCTGTTTGTGTGCACCTGTTGGTCTTTTGGGGTAACAAGCTCACTATATGTTCTGTCTGTGTATCCCATCTACTGGCTGAGCAACAGCAATAGTACCTGTATCTGCTCCTGTTGCTCTGTTCTCTGTCCAGTGCTTGCCAGTCTGTATGTCTGATCTGTGTCTTTTGTCATGTCTGACCTGTTCCTGCCTGAGTTTCTGCCTGACTTCCTGACGTGGTCTGTCTGTGTTACCCTGCTTGTTTGGTCTCAGTTTAGTTCTGTTTATGTTCATTGTGGTGTTTCTTCTCTTGTTCCAGTTTGCCTGTTGTGCTGTTGCAAAGACCTGTGTTTAGTCTTTGTTCCTGTTCAGACTCAAGTACAGCTGCCAAGTACATCAGGAACATCCCAGGAAGTAGTGGTCTGGTCGCTAACCCACAGCAAAGTCCACATCCCTGTATAGGGTTTAAAGGGTTAATACCAGGGAGGTGCTAGAATAACGTCCTTTAGGTTTGGCCCAATGTCAAACCGGTTAATTGGTACAGCAGTTCCGCATTAGCACTGATCTGTCTTGATCCGTAATTAGTGGATCCACAATAATCTGATTTTTATTAGTAAAAAATATAGGTGATACATTCCCTTTACCCATTGTCTTTCATGTACAAGCAGCAGATTCTTTAACGCGGCACATAAAGTAGATCCCTCTTAGTGTGGCAAGATCGCTTCAGCAATACAAAACTATGTAATAATAACATTGGCAAATGAAAACTACAACTATAGCTAGAGATGAGTGAATCGAAGCTGACGAAGTGGAATTCGAACCGTATATCAGGAATTATTCGATTCGCACCGAATCTGAATTTCCTCACGCTTTGTGGTAACGAATCGCATTTGAGGACATGGAGCAAGGAACTCTTGGGAAGGCGGAATCACCCATAATGCCATAATTGCAGTCAATCAGCAGCCAGCCAGCCCTGTGAAGTCACAGACCTTTAAATAGCCTCAGCCATCTTGGATTCTGCCATTTACCAGTGTACTTAGTGCAGGAAAAGACGTGACAGGCGCTAGGGACAGTGCTAGAAAAAACTTTATTGTGCTAAAATAACGATTTACTAGGGCAGTGAAAGATTATTCAAGGTGTAGGGAAAGGATAGGGAGAAATCATTCCACAGCGTTTATGTTGAACCAGGGTTCAGTAGGAGAGGTTACAGCCTGGGTAATAGGAATAATCCTGTTACACCTTGCTGCACTAACTGGGGACCCAAATTGCCATTATACGGCTCTGTAATTACAGCAAACCGTTCTTGTTATTGGGGTGCAAGTGCTGTTTGATACAACCATTAACAGGGTTTATTACAAGGAAATATTTCTACGACTTATTTGCCCTTGTGCGGTGCAGTTATATGTTCTAAAACATTTTTTGGCTTGTATTAGTGGGAAAAAAGGGCTTATTAGCCGTTGTTTGGTGAAGTGAGAAAATTACAACACTTTTTGCCGTGTATAAGTAAAATATATTTGCCGTTCAGCGGTGCAGTTATATGTTCTAAAGCCTTCTGTGGTGTGTATAAGTGGAAAAAAATAAGGGCCTATTTGCCGTTCAGCTGTGCAGTTATATGTTCTAAAGCCCTTTTTGTTGTATATTAGTGCAAAAGAGAAATATATTTGCCGTTCAGCGGTGCAGTTATATGTTATAAAGCCCTTTTGTGGAGTGTATAAGAGGAAAAAAGAAAAATATATTTGCCCTTCAGTGGTGCAGTTATGTTCTAAGGCCCCCGTTTTATGCCTAATTAAATGACATAGACTTCACAAAAACTGTGATGGTGTCCTGTGGTATTTGGCATCAAGACATTAGCAGCAGGTCCTTTATACTGTAAGTCCTATAAGTTGGAAGGTGGGGCTTCTATGGATGAGATGTGCATCAATGAGCCTCAGGCACCCATTCAATGTTTGTCTTTCCTTAGATCACTTTTGATAGATACTAACCACTGCATACCAGGAACATCACTAAAAACTAACCTTTTTGGAAATTTTTCAACCCAGTTATCTAGCCATCACATTTTGGCTCTAAGGTTCTTATATTTGCAAATGTTTCCCTTGCTTTCAACACATCAACTTCAAGAAATAATTGCTCACTTTTTGCCTAATACTGCATATCCCACCTCTTGGCAGCTCCCATCATCACAAGGTGCAGTCATTAAATTCACCAGTGGTTTTAATGTTATGACTAATTGGTGTACCACTTATGTTACCAGCCTACAAATCGGAGTTATACTTTTCCAAAACAAGGAATGAAAGTGTGAATAAAGAGACTATTATGTGTAGATGACACAGATGTGAAACTCCGTTTAAGCATTCAAGACTGAAATAATATTATTCATCAAACCAACACAAGTAGATAGAGAATTTGCCCGCTCTCAACCGGAAAGCTTCGTAATGGTACAGATTGAAAGCGTTAGCATTTCAGCTATGATCATGTTTTCCAGTATTCTTAGGAAACATCAGATAGGTGGAAACTGTACTGCCTTCATTGTTATATCCTTCAAGCAAAAAAAGTTTGAAACAACGGGCAAAAATTAGGTAAAGGAAAATGAGATCCGCAAGCATAAATTGGGTTTTTGCCACACCAGTGACCCCTGCCAATCAGCTGTTTGAGAAGGCAGCAGTCCACACAGTAGCGCCGCAGCCTTCTTTCTGCTTTTCCTAGGCCGACTGACAACACGTTCATATGTCATGTGGCCTAGGAGCAGCTCAGCCCAATTCAAGTGAAATTAACTTGCCTGACAAGAAAAGAAACAAGGGGATATCCTATCTAATGCCAGAAGAATTAAGATATGCGATTTGCTATATCCTCTTCGTCGAAACCAAGAGTGGTGTTGTCAAGCAATGCTCATGCATATTTTTCGGTCTCCCTAATGATAAAGAGCACCCCCCCAAAGAAAACCCCATAAGGCAAGTCAACCAAGTAAGACAAGTTTTTCTTGAGGCATTTCTGATTCTCTTATTCTAGCTTGCATGTTTTATTGAGAGATGTATATGTTTTGTGGGATGTTGTCATTCTCTTCTCTCACTTTCAGTTGAATGTTATTTTGGAGATTTCTCTGGTTCATACAATGTTGACTCAAAATGGTGAAATAAAATTGCAAAAGGTGTTAGCTCAAGTGAGCAGAAGAGATATATAATTATACCTACTTGCTGCTGCACAGCAAGTAGGTTAACAGTAAGAATAACACAGTTCTGGAGATGCCTTCCTGCATTTTAAACAGGCTTATATAGCAAAGCAATAAAAATAGGTAAGTCAGACTCAAATCTGCAAGTAGTTCTTTCAGTAAAAAAAAAGCAGATCAGGACAACATTTCTAGTAGCAAGGCCTTAGGGAGAACCTCTGGGTGGGTACAATTTCTATTATGGAGAACAGTCGATACACGTGACAACCATTATAGGCTAGACAACATCTGCCAGCAACATTTACAGCAAACCAGAGGTGCATCACATGTACTACAATACTGCGCAAATGTACTTGACTACTTGGCATAGTAGGGTCTCTCTCTTTATTTCTCTCTATCCTCATGCCTTAACAAAATTGAAACTGCATCAAAGACATGGCGATACCGCTTCAAATTTTGGAACTTCAGTGTTTATGGGTGACCAATTCCACCTGATGCTAGAGTTTGGACACAACAAACTCCAGGAGTACCCGGGTTATAGGGTTTGTTTTGTATACAGACAATAGTATGAAATGGGCCATTAATGATAGGTCCTCAAAAATAATAATTAACATCACCGCCAAACAGCCAATTTGTCATGGACTTTCCCTCGACAGGTGGCAGGAGATCGGTGAGACTGGCAACACATGGTTTGATCTGAGATGTTTTCTGTTTGGATCAAATGACGTCTGTGTTGTTTCTGGTGCTTGCCACACCTTCGTTCCCCAGGTGTAGCTATTAGTGTCATTTAACCTTCTCTATTTATTGTTGTTTCTCCCACTATGCTATGCGGTTTATAGCTTCAGTTTCAGTTGTGAATAGCTGGTGTGTGGATCTCGGCTGAGTTCCTGGTGCTGCAATAGCCACTTTAAGTTAAGTGTTTTCTTTCCCTTCTGTATTTTGTTTGGGTTATCTTGTGTGTTGCATTTTCCTGTCATTTGTATTAAGGCCTGAGGGAGACTTCTGTTTGTCCTTTCTATGGGAGGAACAGGTTGTCTGAGTCCTGACATTAGTACCAGGGTCATATAGGGCGAGTTAGGATATTAGGTATTCCTGTGTATGAACTCACCTACCTCTGGGGTCTGTTCATACTGGTAGTTAGTCAGGACTTTGATTAGGGTTTTACTAGGAGGTGTCCATCTCCTTTCCCTAGATTCCAGGCCTTATTCCCTCACCCCTTTCCCTCCTATGTTCAGTGTGGTGTTTCCCTCCCACACCCGAACATGACATTATATACCGCCAAAACTGTCTTCTTTTTTGCTTGTTTCAGTATAGCCATGGATCCCATTGCTGCACTGGCCAGACAGCTGCAGGGCTTGTCTTTGGTGGTAGCTGACCTCTGCACGACCGTCTCGCAGATTACAGGCTGCTGGTCCTAGTGGTGGTTACCAGGCCTGTCTCGAACCTAAAGTTGCCCTCCCGGACAGATTCTCTGGGGGAAGTGATAATTTCATTTTGTTCAGGGAGACGTGTAAATTGTATTTTAGGCTATGTCCACACTCGTCTGGGGATGAGATTCAGAGAGTTGGTGTGGTTATTTCGTTGCCTAAAGGGGACGCTTAGTCGTGGGCTTTTTCTCTGCCAACCGCATCGCAGTATCTCCGGTCGGTGGATAAATTATACAAAGCTCTGGGTCTCATCTATGATGACCCGGATTGGACCTCCCTGGCCAAGACCAAGCTACTTGGCCTTCGTCAGGGAGAGCGTTCTGCTGAGATCTATTGCTCTGAGTTTAGGAGGTGGGCTACGAATACTGAGTGGAACAATCAGGCTCTCCGTAGTCAGTTTTGTCAGGGATTATCAGAGAGGCTGAAGGACTCTTTGGCATTTTATGAGAATCCTGAGTCTCTGGAAGCTGCTAAGTCTCTTGCAGTACGCATTGATAGACGCACTGAGAGAGAGATCTAGGGGCCCCCACTCTCAGGACATATTATCACATAACATATTGTCTTCCTCTGACAATTTAGGTGAAGGTACTCCTGGGTTAATGTCTGGGGATGAACCCATGCAATTAGGGGGAGCTACTCCTGGATCTGCTTTTAAGCGTATTAGTCGTAGGAATGGAGTGTTTTTTCTGCGGACAAAAGGGACATTTTATCTATGTATGTCCAAGCACTCAGTGTCAAAAAAATAAAATAAAGGGGATGTCTAATTCCCATCCGACTCTTGGAGGGGTGAGAGGAGAGTCAGAGAACGTGCATTTGTCTTTGACTGGTAGTACCCGATTTTTCCTGACTGCCGAGGTGGCGCTAGAGTCCAAGACAGGGGCAGGGGTGAACCTGATTGATGCTCAGTTCATCAGTATGCTCGGGTTGTCTCTAAGTGCATTAGAGAAAAACATTTCCATTTTTGCTATTGATTCTGCACCTCTAACTCAGAAGTGTTTATCTAAGATGGTGCATGACATCCGATTAAGAATGGGTGACTTTCATCAGGAATTCATCTTGTGTTTTGTGTTGGAGGGTCTCTTTACTGTGGTTAAGTAAGCACAATCCAACCATCGATTGGCAAGCTAGACAGATTCTGGATTGGGGTGAATATTGCATTGACAATAGTCTGAATACATCATTTTCTGCTTTAACCACTAAAACATTACTCTCTTTTATATCTGATTTTGCCAATGTATTTTCTGAGAGTGGATGCCAGGACTGACCTCCACATCTGGAATATGATTGTCCTATCAACCTTATTCCCGGAGCGAAGTTACCCAAATCTAGGTTGTATACCCTTTCTGGACCCGAAAGAACAGCCATGAGAGAGTATATTACCGAGAGTTTGGCTAAAGGACACATAAGACCTTCTAAATCTCCAGTGGCAGCAGGGGATTTTGTTAAAAAAAAAGGACGGAACTCTTAGGCCATGTCTGGATTTCCGTGAGCTCAATCGGTTTATTGTCTGTGATCCTTACCCCATCCTTTGATTCCTGATTTGTTTAACCAGATTGTTGATGCCAAAGTGTTCTCCAAGTTGGACTTAAGGGTGGAATATAATCTGGTCAGGATAAAAGAAGGGGATGAATGGAAGACTGCTTTTAATACCCCAGAGGGTCTCTTTGAGAACCTGGTCATGCCTTTTAGGTTGGCCAATGCCCCTGCGGTTTTCCAGCATTTTGTGAATGACATTTTTAATCACCTGGTGGGGAGGTTTGTTGTCGTGTATTTTGATGACATACTAATTTATTCTCCAGACGTGGAAATTCATCAGGATCATATTAGTCAGGTGTTACAGATCCTAAGAGATAATAAATTGCATGCAAATTTAGAGAAGTGTGTTTTTGCTGTACATGAGGTACAATTCTTGGGCTACCTGCTGTCATCTTCAGGTTTTCGAATGGATCCAGAGAAAGTCTGTGCTGTATTGGACTGGGATCGACCCGAAAATCTGAAGGCTCTTATGCGGTTTTTGGGGTTCACCAACTATTGCCGAAAATATGTTCAGATCTATTTGACAGTGGTGAAACCCTTAACTGACATGACTAAGAAAAGGTTGGATGTTTCACTGTGGTCTGATTCGGTGTTGCGAGCCTTTTCTGCGGTTAATGAGTGCTTCGCTTCTGCCCCTATATTGGTGCAGCCGAATGTATCACAACCTTTCATTGTGGAAGTTGACGCTTCCAAGGTGGGGGTAGGAGTAGTCTTATCGCAGGCCCTGTCACCTGGAAAATGGCGCCCATGTGCATTTTTCTCTAAAAAACTCTGTAGCTGAGAGAAATTACGATTTGGGTAACAGAGAGTTGCTGGCCATTAAGTTGGCTTTTGAAGAGTGGCATCATTGTTTGGAAGGGGCGATTTATCAGATCACGGTGTTCACAAATCACAAAAATTTGGCTTACCTGGAGTCGGCTAAACGACTGAACCCAAGGCATACCAGATGGTCTTTGTTTTTCACTAGATTCAATTTCATCATGTCACTTATCGTCCGGAGGTTAAGAACGTCAAGGCAGATGTGTAGTTTTCCTGGAGGTGGTGATTTAGAAAATCTGAATTCGATACTGTCAGAAGGGGTGGTGATATCTGCTCTATACCCTGACCTAGAGGTGAAGGTGTTAGAGGCTCAGGGAGACAGATCAGAGTCTTGCCCCTCTGGGAAATTGTTTGTTCCATCAGCATTGCGTCATAATTAGAGTTGAGCGAACACCTGGATGTTCGGGTTCGAGAAGTTCGGCCGAACTTCCCGGAAATGTTCGGGTTCGGGATCCGAACCCGATCCGAACTTCGTCCCGAACCCCATTGAAGTCAATGGGGACCCGAACTTTTGGGCACTAAAAAGGCTGTAAAACAGCCCAGGAAAGAGCTAGAGGGCTGCAAAAGGCAGCAACATGTAGGTAAATCCCATGCAAACAAATGTGGATAGGGAAATGAATTAAAATAAAAATAAAAAAAATAAAAATGAACCAATATCAATTGGACAGAGGTCCCATAGCAGAGAATCTGGCTTCACGTCAGCAGAGAATCAGTCTCTTCATGCCATAGCAAAGAATCTGGCTTCATGTCAGCAGAGAATTAGTCTCTTCATGCCATAGAAGAGAATCTGGCTTCATGTCAGCGCAGAATCAGTCTTCATGTCATAGCAGAGAATCAGGCTTCACGTCACCCACCACTGGAACAGGCCACTGTCACACATTTAGGCCCCGGCACCCAGACAGAGGAGAGCGGTCCCGTAACAGAGAATCTGGCCTTATGTCAGCGCAGAATCTGTCTTCATGTCATAGCAGAGAATCAAGCTTCACGTCACCCACCACTGGAACAGGCCACTGTCACACATTTAGGCCCCGGCACCCAGACAGAGGAGAGAGGTCCTGTAACAGAGAATCTGGCCTTATGTCAGCACAGAATCTGTCTTCATGTCATAGCAGAGAATCAGGCATCACGTCACCCACCACTGGAACAGGCCACTGTCACATATTTAGGCCCAGGCACCCAGGCAGAGGAGAGAGGTCCCGTAACAGAGAATCTGGCCTTATGTCAGCGCAGAATCTGTATTCATGTCATAGCAGAGAATCAGGCTTTACATCACCCACCACTGGAACAGGCCACTGTCACACATTTAGGCCCCGGCACCCAGACAGAGGAGAGCGGTCCCGTAACAGAGAATCTGGCCTTATGTCAGCGCAGAATCTGTCTTCATGTCATAGCAGAGAATCAGGCTTCACGTCAGCCACCACTGGAACAGGCCACTGTCACACATTTAGGCCCAGGCACCCAGGCAGAGGAGAGAGGTCCCGTAACAGAGAATCTGGCCTTATGTCAGCGCAGAATCTGTATTCATGTCATAGCAGAGAATCAGGCTTCACGTCACCCACCACTGGAACAGGCCACTGTCACACATTTAGGCCCCGGCACCCAGACAGAGGAGAGAGGTCCCGTAACAGAGAATCTGGCCTTATGTCAGCGCAGAATCTGTATTAATGTCATAGCAGAGAATCAGGCTTCACGTCACCCACCACTGGAACAGGCCACTGTCACACATTTAGGCCCCGGCACCCAGACAGAGGAGAGCGGTCCCGTAACAGAGAATCTGGCCTTATGTCAGCGCAGAATCTGTCTTCATGTCATAGCAGAGAATCAGGCTTCACGTCAGCCACCACTGGAACAGGCCACTGTCACACATTTAGGCCCAGGCACCCAGGCAGAGGAGAGAGGTCCCGTAACAGAGAATCTGGCCTTATGTCAGCGCAGAATCTGTATTCATGTCATAGCAGAGAATCAGGCTTCACGTCACCCACCACTGGAACAGGCCACTGTCACACATTTAGGCCCCGGCACCCAGACAGAGGAGAGGTTCATTCAACTTTGGGTTGCCCCACAATATAATGGTAAAATGAAATTAAAAATAGTATTGAATGAGGAAGTGCCCTGGAGTAGAATAATATATTGTTAAGGGGAGGTAGTTAATATCTAATCTGCACAAGGGATGGACAGGTCCTGTGGGATCCATGCCTGGTTCATTTTTATGAACGTCAGCTTGTCCACATTGGCTGTAGACAGGCGGCTGCGTTTGTCTGTAATGACGCCCCCTGCCGTGCTGAATACACGTTCAGACAAAACGCTGGCCGCCGGGCAGGCCAGCACCTCCAAGGCATAAAAGGCTAGCTCTGGCCACGTGGACAATTTGGAGACCCAGAAGTTGAATGGGGCCGAACCATCAGTCAGTACGTGGAGGGGTGTGCACAGGTACTGTTCCACCATGTTAGTGAAATGTTGCCTCCTGCTAACACGTTCCGTATCAGGAGGTGGTGCAGTTAGCTGTGGCGTGGTGACAAAACTTTTCCACATCTCTGCCATGCTAACCCTGCCCTCAGAGGAGCTGGCCGTGACACAGCTGCGTTGGCGACCTCTTGCTCCTCCTCTGCCTTCGCCTTGGGCTTCCACTGGTTCCCCTGTGACATTTGGGAATGCTCTCAGTAGCGCGTCTACCAACGTGCGCTTGTACTCGCGCATCTTCCTATCACGCTCCAGTGTAGGAAGTAAGGTGGGCACATTGTCTTTGTACCGGGGATCCAGCAGGGTGGCAACCCAGTAGTCTGCACACGTTAAAATGTGGGCAACTCTGCTGTCATTGCGCAGGCACTGCAGCATGTAGTCGCTCATGTGTGCCAGGCTGCCCAGAGGTAAGGACAAGCTGTCCTCTGTGGGAGGCGTATCGTCATCGTCATCGTCCTGTGTTTCCCCCCAGCCACGCACCAGTAATGGGCCCGAGCTGCTTTGGGTGCCACCCCGCTGTGAACATGCTTCATCCTCATCCTCCTCCACCTCCTCCTCATCCTCGTCCTCCTCGTCCTCCAGTAGTGGGCCCTGTCTGGCCACATTTGTACCTGGCCTCTGGTGTTGCAAAAAACCTCCCTCTGAGTCACTTTGAAGAGACTGGCCTGAAAGTGCTAAAAATGACCCCTCTTCCTCCTCTTCTTCCTGGGCCACCTTCTCTTCCATCATCGCCCTAAGTGTTTTCTCAAGGAGACATAGAAGTGGTATTGTAACGCTGATAACGGCGTCATCGCCACTGGCCATGTTGGTGGAGTACTCGAAACAGCCCAACAGGGCACACAGGTCTAGCATGGAGGCCCAGTCATTGGTGGTGAAGTGGGTCTGATCCGCAGTGCGACTGACCCGTGCGTGCTGCAGCTGAAACTCCACTATGGCCTGCTGCTGCTCGCACAGTCTGTCCAGCATATGCAAGGTGGAGTTCCACCTGGTGGGTACGTCGCATATGAGGCGGTGAGCGGGAAGGCCGAAGTTACGCTGTAGCGCAGACAGGCGAGCAGCGGCAGGGTGTGAACGCCGGAAGCGCGAACAGACGGCCCGCACTTTATGCAGCAGCTCTGACATGTCGGGGTAGTTGCGAATGAACTTCTGCACCACCAAATTCAGCACATGCGCCAGGCAAGGGATGTGCGTCAAACCGGCTAGTCCCAGAGCTGCAACGAGATTTCGCCCATTATCGCACACCACCAGGCCGGGCTTGAGGCTCACCGGCAGCAACCACTCGTCGGTCTGTTGTTCTATACCCCGCCACAACTCCTGTGCGGTGTGGGGCCTGTCCCCCAAACATATGAGTTTCAGAATGGCCTGCTGACGTTTACCCCGTGCTGTGCTGAAGTTGGTGGTGAAGGTGTGTGGCTGACTGGATGAGCAGGTGGAGGAAGAGGAGGAGGAAGCTGAGTAGGAGGAGGAGGAGACAGGAGGCAAAGAATGTTGCCCTGCGATCCTTGGCGGCGGAAGGACGTGCGCCAAATAGCTCTCCGCCTGGGGCCCAGCCGCCACTACATTTACCCAGTGTGCAGTTAGGGAGATATAGCGTCCCTGGCCGTGCTTACTGGTCCACGTATCTGTGGTTAGGTGGACCTTGCCACAGATGGCGTTGCGCAGTGCACACTTGATTTTATCGGACACTTGTTTGTGCAGGGAAGGCACGGCTCTCTTAGAGAAGTAGTGGCGGCTGGGAACAACATACTGTGGGACAGCAAGTGACATGAGCTGTTTGAAGCTGTGTGTGTCCACCAGCCTAAATGACAGCATTTCATAGGCCAGTAGTTTAGAAATGCTGGCATTCAGGGCCAGGGATCGAGGGTGGCTAGGTGGGAATTTACGCTTTCTCTCAAATGTTTGTGAGATGGAGAGCTGAACGCTGCCGTGTGACATGGTTGAGATGCTTGGTGACGCAGGTGGTGGTGTTGGTGGTACATCCCATGTTTGCTGGGCGGCAGGTGCCAACGTTCCTCCAGAGGCAGAGGAAGAGGCCGAGGCGGCGGCAGCAGCAGCAGAAGAGGCCGAGGTGGCGGCAGCAGCAGAAGAGGCCGAGGCGGCAGCAGCAGAAGAGGTAGCAGGGGGAGCCTGAGTGACTTCCTTGTTTTTAAGGTGTTTACTCCACTGCAGTTCATGCTTTGCATGCAGGTGCCTGGTCATGCAGGTTGTGCTAAGGTTCAGAACGTTAATGCCTCGCTTCAGGCTCTGATGGCACAGCGTGCAAACCACTCGGGTCTTGTCGTCAGCACATTGTTTGAAGAAGTGCCATGCCAGGGAACTCCTTGAAGCTGCCTTTGGGGTGCTCGGTCCCAGATGGCAGCGGTCAGTAGCAGGCGGAGTCTCTTGGTGGCGGGTGTTCTGATTTTGCCCACTGCTCCCTCTTTTGCTACGCTGTTGGCTCGGTCTCACCACTGCCTCTTCCTCCGAACTGTGAAAGTCAGTAGCACGACCGTCATTCCATGTGGGGTCTAGGACCTCATCGTCCCCTGCATCGTCTTCCACCCAGTCTTGACCCCTGACCTCCTGTTCAGTCTGCACACTGCAGAAAGACGCAGCAGTTGGCACCTGTGTTTCGTCATCATCAGAGACGTGCTGAGGTGGTATTCCCATGTCCTCATCATCAGGAAACATAAGTGGTTGTGCGTTAGTGCATTCTATCTCTTCCACCCCTGGTGAAGGGCTAGGTGGATGCCCTTGGAAAACCCTGGCAGCAGAGTCTTCAAACAGCATAAGAGACTGCTGCATAACTTGAGGCTCAGACAGTTTCCCTGATATGCATGGGGGTGATGTGACAGACTGATGGGCTTGGTTTTCATGCGCCATCTGTGCGCTTTCTGCAGAAGACTGGGTGGGAGATAATGTGAACGTGCTGGATGCACTGTCGGCCACCCAATTGACTAATGCCTGTACCTGCTCAGGCCTTACCATCCTTAGAACGGCATTGGGCCCCACCAAATATCCCTGTAAATTCTGGCGGCTACTGGGACCTGAGGTAGTTGGTTCACTAGGACGTGTGGCTGTGGCAGAACGGCCACGTCCTCTCCCAGCACCAGAGGGTCCACTAACACCACCACGACCATGTCCACGTCCGCGTCCCTTATTAGATGTTTTCCTCATTGTTCCCGTTCACCACAATTTTGAGAATGGCAAATTTGGGAATGCTTTTTCAACCCAGAACAAAAAGTCTGCTTTGACGGTCACTACAAATAACTTGACCAGCTAAAACTGTGCAGATTTGGTTGAATAGAGATGTGAGACCTGTTTTTTTTTGCGCTGTGTGACAGTTATAGGTTTAATCACAGAATGACACTTCTATCAGCACGCTAGCGTGTGTCTTAGGTTTTTCTGAATGATACTATCAATAACTTTAATGGAAGATTTTCTTTTTGGGATAGATTTCAAGTAGGCCTGAAATACCACAAACTAGTTATTTTCAGAATGGCAAATTTGGGAATGCTTTTTCAACCCAGAACAAAAAGTCTGCTTTGACGGTCACTACAAATAACTTGACCAGCTAAAACTGTGCAGATTTGGTTGAATAGAGATGTGAGACCTGTTTTATTTTGCGCTGTGTGACAGTTATAGCTTTAATCACAGAATGACACTTCTATCAGCACGCTAGCGTGTGTCTTAGGTTTTTCTGACTGATACTATCAATAACTTTAATGGAAGATTTTCTTTTTGGGATAGATTTTAAGTAGGCCTGAAATACCACAAACTAGTTATTTTCAGAATGGCAAATTTGGGAATGCTTTTTCAACCCAGAACAAAAAGTCTGCTTTGACGGTCACTACAAATAACTTGACCAGCTAAAACTGTGCAGATTTGGTTGAATAGAGATGTGAGACCTGTTTTTTTTTGCGCTGTGTGACAGTTATAGGTTTAATCACAGAATGACACTTCTATCAGCACGCTAGCGTGTGTCTTAGGTTTTTCTGAATGATACTATCAATAACTTTAATGGAAGATTTTCTTTTTGGGATAGATTTCAAGTAGGCCTGAAATACCACAAACTAGTTATTTTCAGAATGGCAAATTTGGGAATGCTTTTTCAACCCAGAACAAAAAGTCTGCTTTGACGGTCACTACAAATAACTTGACCAGCTAAAACTGTGCAGATTTGGTTGAATAGAGATGTGAGACCTGTTTTATTTTGCGCTGTGTGACAGTTATAGCTTTAATCACAGAATGACACTTCTATCAGCACGCTAGCGTGTGTCTTAGGTTTTTCTGAATGATACTATCAATAACTTTAATGGAAGATTTTCTTTTTGGGATAGATTTCAAGTAGGCCTGAAATACCACAAACTAGTTATTTTCAGAATGGCAAATTTGGGAATGCTTTTTCAACCCAGAACAAAAAGTCTGCTTTGACGGTCACTTCAAATAACTTGACCAGCTAAAACTGTGCAGATTTGGTTGAATAGAGATGTGAGACCTGTTTTTTTTTGCGCTGTGTGACAGTTATAGGTTTAATCACAGAATGACACTTCTATCAGCACGCTAGCGTGTGTCTTAGGTTTTTCTGAATGATACTATCAATAACTTTAATGGAAGATTTTCTTTTTGGGATAGATTTCAAGTAGGCCTGAAATACCACAAACTAGTTATTTTCAGAATGGCAAATTTGGGAATGCTTTTTCAACCCAGAACAAAAAGTCTGCTTTGACGGTCACTACAAATAACTTGACCAGCTAAAACTGTGCAGATTTGGTTGAATAGAAATGTCAGGTCTATTTTTTAGGCGCTGGGTGACAGGCTCAACTTGCCCCTGATGTAATATATGGCCAAAAAATAACCAGACTGTTGATGGTTAAATGCACTTCGGTGACACAGGCTCAGCCTGCAGCTGATGTAGTATATGGCCAAAAAATAATCAGACTGTTGATGGTTAAATGCACTTGGGTGAAACAGGCTCAGCCTGCAGCTGATGTAGTATATGGCCAAAAAATAACCAGACTGTTGATGGTTAAATGCACTTCGGTGACACAGGCTCAGCCTGCAGCTGATGTAGGATATAGCACAAAATAACCACACTATCGATGGTTAAATACACTTGGTGATAGCTCGTGCTGGCGCACCACAAGTCACAAAATGGCCGCCGATCACCCCAGAAAAAAAGTGATCTAAAAACGCTCTGGGCAGCCTCAAAAAAGTGAGCAAGTCAATAATAGCACTTCAATGATCCACAGCTGCAGATCGATCACAGAATGAAGTCTTTTGGAGGAGTTAATCTGCCTAATCTCGCCCTAACGTCGCAGCTGCAACCTCTCCCTATACTGATCATAGCAGAGTGACGTGCGGCGCTACGTGACTCCAGCTTAAATAGAGGCTGGGTCACATGGTGCACTGGCCAATCACAGCCATGCCAATAGTAGGCAAGGCTGTGATGGCCTCTTGGGTCAAGTAGTATGACGCTTGTTGATTGGCTGCTTTGCAGCCTTTCAAAAAGCGCCAAGAAAGCGCCGAACACCGAACCCGGACTTTTACGAAAATGTTCGAGTTCGGGTCCGTGTCACGGACACCCCAAAATTCGGTACGAACCCGAACTATACAGTTCGGGTTCGCTCATCCCTAGTCATAATGTGTTTGAGGAACATCACTGTACGGTTCTTACGGGATACCCTGGGAATAGATCCACTGCCGACCTCATCTATCGTAGATTCTGGTGGCCGGGGTTGCGTAAGTGTGTTGAGGACTATGTGTCGGCCTGTATCTGTGCACGCGCTAAGGAGACACATGCTCGACCTTCTGGATCTCTACTTTCGTTGCCCATACCGTCCAGACCATGGACTCACTGGTCTATGGATTTCATTACTGATCTGCCTAATTTGTCTGGAAAGACAGTCATTCTGGTGCTAGTTGATCGTTTTAGTAAAATGGTGCACTTTATAGCATTGCCTGGCCTACCTAATGCTAAAACACTTGCGCAAGTGTTTGTTGACAACATTGTGAAATTTCATGGCATTCCCTCTGACGTAGTCTTGGACAGTTTGTGTCCAGATTCTGGAAGGCATTCTGTACTTGGCTGGGTGCACAACTATCTTTTTCTTCTGCTTTTCATCCTCAGACTAATGGACAGACGGAGCGCACTAATCTGAGTCTGGAGACTTACTTAATATGTTTTGTCTCTGAGAACCAGGAGGAATAGTCCTCGTTTTTGTCTTTGGCAGAGTTTGATAATGCACTATAAAAATAGATGCAAGCATAACATATGGACTAAGCCCTCACAATTGATGAAATCGGAGACACTTGGTCAATACATTTTGATCAAAACACATCTAAGCCCACCTACCAAGTGACAAGGTGGTCTCAGTTCAGACGGTCCTACGCTAAACCTTCCTATGCCGTTATGCATTTATGTTCAGGAGCGCAGACCTCACACATATAGTGTGTTGCTCCTAGTTACCTCCATGTGCAGCAGCAATCGGTGTGAGGAGGAACACACACAGCTATACTGTATGTAACACCTTAATCAAGGTCGCCTATTAGATAGGTGGGGCAAAAGTGCACATGAATACTACTCCCAAGATAGGAGCGTATTCACAAATGAAGGTGCCACTCCTTGAAGACAAGTTAAACAAATCACGGATTAAGGTGTTACATATGGTTGTGTGTGCTCCTCCTCCCACTGGTTTCTGCTGCACATGGTAAGTTGAAATTTTTGGGGGCATATGGGTTTCACCCGCAATTTGGCACAATCTCTGTTTCGGATACTTCCGGTATCCCTGAGGAGGAATGTTTTTCATCATCATTGTCTTCTATATGGCAGAAAATTCAAAATAACTTTATGAATATGGGCAACAAGTATAAACGTGTGGCTGACAGGAAACGTATGAATCGTCCGGACCTAAGTGTGGGTGATTTTGTGGGTGTCCACAAGAAATATTAAGTTGAAGGTTCCTTCTTGGAAGTTGGGTCAAAGGTTTATTGGTCCATATATAGAGTTGAGTGGACACCTGGATGTTGGGGTTCGACGGGTTCGGCCGAACTTCACAAAAAAGTTTAAGTTCGGGACCCAAACTTGACCCGAACTTGACCCCGAACCCGAACCCCACTGAAGTCAATGGAGACCCGAACTTTGGAGCACTAAAATGGCTCTCAAAAAGTCATAGATGTGGTTAAGAGTAGGGTTGAGTGAACCCAAACTGTAAAGTTCGGGTTCGTACCGAACTTTACGATTTTTGGACCCCAGACCCGAACCCGAACATTTCAGTAAAACTTCGGGTTCGGGTGCGTTGTTCGGCGATTTCTTGGCGCTTTTTGAAAGGCTAAAGAGCAGCCAATCAACAAGCATTTAACTGTGTTACCTTAGAAGCCATCACAGCTATGCCTACTAATGGCATGGCTGTGATTGGCCAGTTCAGCATATGACCCAGCCTCTATATAAGCTGGAGTCACATAGTGCTGCACGTCACTCTGCTGTTCTTAGTGTAGGGAGAGGATGCTGCTGCTGTAAGGGAGAGAATAGGACAGAATCTGTTATCAGAACTCCAAATAAACTCAGCGATCTACATAGATTTAGTTGTGTGGGTGCAGTGCACAATCTTTTTATCCTGCCCTGAGCCCAGTGACACAAAAAAATTACTTTTATCCGTCTGTTAGTTAGATGCGCAGCGGCGGCCATTTTATGCAAGCTCAGTGCACCAGCACAGCATCTGAGTTTTTGTGACATTCAAATCCAAGCTTGAAATACTGCACTAATAATCTGGTTTTTAAAAAAACACCCTTTTTTGGCAATATACAACATCTGGTGCCTTTGCAGGATTAGTCAGTGTGCAATTTAAAGAGGACCTTTCACCAGAATAAAGCATCTAAACTAACTATACAGACGTGTAGAGCGGCGCCCAGGGATCCCCCTGCACTTACTCTTATCCGATTGGCCAGCGCTACAGCATAGGAGAAGGAGACTGCATCAGGTTCCCCTGGGTGGAGCCTAACTATGAAGATACCGGAGGCTATACCGGGCGAACGGAGCGGCACCCGGGGATAACAGTAAGTGCAGGGGGATCCCTGGGCGCCGCTCTACACATCTGTATAGTTAGTTTAGAATGCTTTATTCTGGTGAAAGGTCCTCTTTAAGCTAGAAATACAGCCATAATTTTCTGGGTTTTTAAAAACACCCTTTTTGGGCAAAATACACAATTTTACAGCCCCTGCTGCATCAGCATGTGTGAAATTCAAACGTTATATACAGCTTTCATATTCTGTTAGTAAAAAAAAACACCCTTTTTTGGCAATATACAACATCTGGTGCCTTTGCAGGATTAGTCAGTGTGCAATTTAAGCTAGAAATATAGCCATAATTTTCTGGGTTTTTAAAAACACCCTTTTTGTGCAAAATACACTATTTTACAGCCCTAGCTGCATCTGCACGTGTAAAAATTCAATCGTTATATACACTGCTCAAAAAAACACAAAAATAACACATCCTAGATCAGATTTAATGTACTGACAACAAAATCACGCAAAAATTAAAAAATGGAAATCAAATTTTTCAACCCATGGAGGTCTGGATTTGGAGTCACACTCAAAATTAAAGTGGAAAAACACACTACAGGCTGATTCAACTTTGATGTAATGTCCTTAAAACAAGTCAAAATGAGGCTCAGTAGTGTGTGTGGCCTCCACGTGCCTGTATGACCTCCCTACAACGCCTGTGCATGCTCCTGATGAGGTGGCGGACGGTCTCCTGAGGGATCTCCTCCCAGACCTCCGCCAACTCCTGGACAGTCTGTGGTGGATAGAGCGAGACATGATGTCCCAGATGTGCTCAATTGGATTCAGGTCTGGGGAACGGGCGGGCCAGCCCATAGCATCAATGCCTTCGTCTTGCAGGAACTGCTGACACACTCCAGCCACATGAGGTCTAGCATTGTCTTGCATTAGGAGGAACCCAGGGCCAACCGCACCAGCATATGGTCTCACAAGGGGTCTGAGGATCTCATCTCGGTACCTAATGGCAGTCAGGCTACCTCTGGCGAGCACATGGAGGGCTGTGCGGCCCTCCAAAGAAATGCCACCAAACACCATTACTGACCCAATGCCAAACCGGTCATGCTGGAGGATGTTGCAGGCAGCAGAACGTTCTCCACGGCGTCTCAAGACTCTGTCACATCTGTCACATGTGCTCAGTGTGAACCTGCTTTCATCTGTCAAGAGCACAGGGCGCCAGTGGCGAATTTGCCAATCTTGGTGTTCTCTGGCAAATGCCAAACGTCCTGCACGGTGTTGGGCTGTAAGCACAACCCCCACCTGTGGACATCGGGCCCTCATATCACCCTCATGGAGTCTGTTTCTGACCGTTTGAGCAGACACATGCACATTTGTGGCCTGCTGGAGGTCATTTTGCAGGGCTCTGGCAGTGCTCCTCCTGTTCCTCCTTGCACAAAGGCGGAGGTAGCGGTCCTGCTGCTGGGTTGTTGCCCTCCTACGGCCTCCTTTACGTATCCTGATGTACTGGCCTGTCTCCTGGTAGCGCCTCCATTCTCTGGACACTACGCTGACAGACACAGCAAACCTTCTTGCCACAGCTCACATTGATGTGCCATCCTGGATAAGCTGCACTACCTGAGCCACTTGTGTGGGTTGTAGACTCCGTCTCATGCTACCACTAGAGTGAAAGCACCGGCAGCATTCAAAAGTGACCAAAACATCAGCCAGGAAGCATAGGAACTGAGAAGTGGTCTGTGGTCACCACCTGCAGAACCACTCCTTTATTGGGGGTGTCTTGCTAATTGCCTATAATTTCCACCTGTTGTCTATCCCATTTGCACAACAGCATGTGAAATTGATTGTCACTCAGTGTTGCTTCCTAAGTGGACAGTTTGATTTCACAGAAGTGTGATTGACTTGGAGTTACATTGTGTTGTTTAAGTGTTCCCTTTATTTTTTTGAGCAGTGTACATGTTTCATATTCTGTTAGTAAAAAAACACACTTTTTTGCAAAATACTTAATATTGCAGCCCTTGCTGCATCTGTGATTGTTAAAAACAAGTTTTAAAAAATTTAATAATTTTCTGGCTTTGAAAAAAACACCCATTTTTGCAATATCCAACATCTGGTGCCTTTGCAGGATTAGTCAGTGTGCAATTTAAGCTAGAAATACAGCCATAATTTTCTGGGTTTTTAAAAACACCCTTTTTGTGCAAAATACACTATTTTACAGCCCTCGCTGCATCAGCACGTTTGAAATTCAAGGGTTATATACTGCTGTCATATTCTGTTATTACACCAATTTTGGGCAAAAAAATGAATTTTGCAGCCTTTTCTGCATATGTCATTGTGAGATACACACTTTATATACTGTGGTTCTATTCAGTTATTTGAAAAAAAACCATTTTGGGCAAAAAACTTAAATTGCGGCCTAGTCTGGATCTGTACATGTGAGATAAACACTTTAGATACTGTGGTTATATTCTTCTATTAATAAAACACCCTTTTTGGGCAAAATACACAATTTTTTCAGCACATGTGAAACTCAAGGGTTATAAATTCAGTTATTAAACAAACACCCATTTTGGGCCCTAAACTTAATTTTGCAGCCTTTGCTGCATATGTCACTGTGAGATACACACTTTAGATACTGTGGTTCTATTCAGTTATTTGAAAAACAACCATTTTGGAGAAAAAACTTTAATTGCGGCCTAGTCTGGATCTGTACGTGTGAGATACACACTTTAGATACTGTGGTTCTATTCAGTTATTAAACAAACACCCCTTTTGGGCAAAAAAATTAAATTGCGGCCTAGTCTGCATCTGTACGTGTGAGATACAACCTTTATATACTGTCGTTCTATTCTGCTATTAATTAAACACCCACTTGGGGCAAGATCCTAAACTTGAGAAATATGAGGAGAGCGTCAAATAAGGGACGTGGCCCAGGTTGAGGTGCTGCTGGTGGAGCTCCTGTTGCAGGGAGAGGACGTGGTCGATCTGTGCCAGCTACACGCACAAGTGAAACCCCTTCCTCAGGTGCGAGTAAGCGACAGAACCTGCAGCAGAATTTGGTTGGGCCTAATGCGGCTCTACGAATGGTGAGGCCAGAACAAGTACAGGCGATAGTACATTGGGTTGCTGACAATGCCTCCAGTTCCTTCACATTGTCTCTGTCATGGTCTTACCTTCTTGCTGTTCTCCTTCGTTTGACATGTGCTGGCGGCCATCTTGGTTTCTGGGTTTCTTGTAGCCTTCCACCCTGCGGCTCCTCCTTCCCACTGGGAGGAGCTGGATGCCTAGCTCATATTTATAGGAGGTCTGTGGCTTCAGTTCCTTGCTTGGTCCTCTTGTGTTCACATGCTTCTAAGACTGCTGCTGCTTCTGGTTCCTGATCCTGGCTTCGTCTGACTACCCTGCTGGTTCCTGATCCTGGCTTCGTCTGACTACCCTGCTGGTTCCTGATCCTGGCTTCGTCTGACTACCCTTCTGGTTCCTGACCTCTGGCTTCGCAAAGACTCTGCTCGGTTTCACCATCCGTTTGGACTTTTGCTTTACAGCTTTATTTTCAATAAAGCCTTCTTATTTTCTCTTATCTCTTGTTGTACGTCTGGTTCATGGTTCCGTGACAGTCTCCCACCCAGTCTCCTGCTGAAAGATCAGAGTTGGAACCTGCAGCCGATGTCCATCAGTCTTTCACCTCACCCCCTTGCAAATCAGCCAAGCAGTCTGAGCCCCAAGTCATGCAGCAGTCTCTTCTGCTTTTTGATGACTCTGTTAGCAGGGTTTCCCAGGGCCATCCACCTATCCCTGCCCCAGAAGTGGAAGAGATTGAGTGCACCGATGCCCAACCACTTATGTTTCAAGATGAGTACATGGGAGGACTATCGCAGCACGTCTCGGATGAGGATGAAACACAGGTACCAACTGCTGGTGCTTTCGAAAGTGTGCAGACTGACAAGGAGGGCAGGGGTGAAGACAGGGTGGAAGATGATGTGGAGGACGATGAGGTCCTCAACCCCACATGGAACCAAGGTCATGCGATTGATCTATGTAGTTCGGAGGAAGAGGCGGTGGTCGCACAGAGCCACCAGCGCAGCAAAAGAGGAAGCAGGGTGCAAAATCGGAGCAGCCGTCCCCTAGACAGTAAACCTGCTACTGCCCACCGCAGCAAGGGACCGAGCACACAAAAGTCAGCTCCAAGGAGTTCCCTGGTGTGGCAGTTCTTTAGACAATGTGCTGACGACAAGCCTGAAGCGAGGCATAAACGTTCTTAACCTAAACACAACATGCATGACCAGGCATTTAAGTGCAAAGCACGAGCTGCAGTGGAGTAGACTCCTCAAAAACCAAGAAAGGTCTCTGGCTCCTCCTGCCTCCTCTTCTGCTGCAGTCTCGGCCTCTTTATCCACCTCTGGAGTGACAGTGCCACCTGCCACCCCGCAAACAGAGGATCTGCCAGCAACACCACCACCTGGGTCACCAAGCATCTCCACAATGTCCCACGGAAGCGTTCAGCTCTCCATCTCCCAAACACTGGAGAGGAAGAGGAAGTACCCCCCTACCCATCCGCGTTCCCTAGCCCTGAATGCCAGCATTTC
Source organism: Bufo bufo (assembly GCF_905171765.1). Taxonomy (NCBI): domain Eukaryota; kingdom Metazoa; phylum Chordata; class Amphibia; order Anura; family Bufonidae; genus Bufo; species Bufo bufo. The sequence continues at coordinate 160,099,185 of NC_053395.1, forward strand.
AAAATTACTAGCCTTTGAAATGCTGTCATTCCGTCTGGTGGAGACGGAGAGTTTTAAAGGCCTTATGGCAGTGGCTGTCCCACAGTGCGCCGTGCCAGTCGCCACTACTTTTCCAGACGAGCCATCACTTCCCTGCACAACCAAGTGGGGGACAAAATCAGGTGTGCACTGCGCAACACCATCTGTGGCAAGGTGCACCTCACTACGGATACGTGGACCAGTTTGCACGGTCAGGGACGTAATATCTCCATAACAGCACACTGGGTAAATGCAGTGGCGGCTGGGCCTGAGGCGGATAGCAGTTTGGCGCATGTCCTTCCACCACCGAGGATTGAAGGGAGCTTCAGTTTGCCTCCTGTTGCTTCGTCCTCCTACTCCGCTTCCTCATCCTCTACCGGCTCCTCATCCGGTCAGCGTAACACCTTCAACACCAACTTCAGCACAGCCAGGGGTAAACGACAGCAGGCAATTTTAAAATGTATCTGTTTGGGGGACAAACCCCACACCGGGCAGGAGCTGTTTACGGGCCTTGAACAACAGACCGATGAGTGGTTGGTGCCAGTGAGCCTCAAGCCCGGCCTGGTAGTGTGCGATAATGGGCGAAATCTCGTAGCAGCTCTGGGACTAGCCGGTTTTACGCACGTCCCTTGCCTGGCGCATGTGCTGAATTTGGTGGTGCAGAGATTCCTTAAAAATTACCCCGATATGTCCGAGCTGCTGCATAAAGTGCGGGCCATCTGTGTGCGCTTTCAGTGTTCTCACCCTGCTGCTGCTCGCCTGTCAGCGCTGCAGCATAACTTCGGCCTTCCCGCTCACCGCCTCATATGCGACGTGCCCACAAGGGGGAACTCCACCTTGCACATGCTGGCCAGACTGTGCGAGCAGCAGCAGGCAATAGTGGAGTTTCAGCTGCAGCACGCACGGGTGAGTCCCTCTGCGGAACAGCACCACTTCACCACCAATGACTGGGCCTCCATGCGAGACCTGTGTTCCTTGTTGTGCTGTTTCGAGTACTCCACCAACATGGCCAGTGCCAATAACGCCGTTCTCAGTGTTACTATCCCACTTCTATGCCTCTTTGAAAAAATGCTGCTGGCGATGATGGAAGAGGATGTGGCACAGGAGGAGAAAGAGAGATCATTTCGTAGGGTTTCCGGCCAGTCATTCACAAGTGGCTCCGAGGGTGGGTTCCTGCACCCACAAACGCCAGGTACACAATTGTCCAGCCAGGGCACAGTTCTGGAGGATGACGAGGTGGAGGATGAGGAGGAGGATATGGAGGAGGAGGAGGAACCTTGTTCACGGCAGGGTGGCACCCAGACCAGCTCATGGCCATCACTGGTGCGTGGCTGGGGAGATACAGAGGACACAGATGATACACCTCCCACAGAGGACAGCTTTTCGTTTTCCTCTGGGCAGCCTGGTACACATGAGCGATTACATACTGCAGTGTCTACGCAACGACCGCCGAGTTGCGCAGATTCTAACTTGTTCTGATTACTGGGTGGCCACGCTGCTGGATTCCCATTACAAGGACAACGTACCATCCTTAATTCCCTCAGTGGAGCGTTATCGTAAGATGCGCGAGTACAAGCGCACACTGGTAGACACGCTGCTGGTGGCATTCCCACCTGACAGCGGGGGCACAGTGGAAGCACAAGGCGAAGGCAGAGGATGCGCGCCACCTCCTTTCATTCAATGCTTAAACATTAACAAGTTGTACCACATTTGCGCTTCAATAATTTGTCCCACATTTGCACTTCAATAATTTGTCCCACATTTGCGCTTTACTAATTTGTCCCACATTTGCGCTTCAGTAATTTGTCCCACATTTGCGCCTCAATAACTTTTCCCATATTTCCGTTCGATCCCAAAAATATTTTATACATTTATCTCCCTTGGATGTGGTTTCTCTTTCTCACGCTCCCTCTCCGGCGTGGAATCCTGATTCGCCGATAACCGTGATCGACATGGTAGGCTCAGAAAAGAACATCGAAAGTTGATAGATAAGATATCCAAATGGATGGTGGATGTCACTGGGGCACCTCTGCATAGGTGACAGGAACATAAATTTAAAAAAATCGTCTGTTACATTGTCAGGTGACATTTTTCAAATTTTACCGGATAGAAACCCCTGCTCTGCATAGTTAACAGGGAATAAAATTTAAGAAATTCTTCATTAATTGATGCGCGCCACCTCCTTTCATTCAATGCTTAAACTTTAAAAAGTTGTCCCACATTCGCGCTTTAATACTTCGTCCCATATTTCCACTCTATCATAATTAAATTTGAAACAATTAACCTCCCTTGGATGTGGTCTCTCTTTCTCACGCTCCCTCTCCGGCGTGGAACCCTGATTCGCCGATAACCGTGATCAACATGGTAGTGTCACCGCCAGCTCTCTGAGAAGCTGTGGCAGACGTTCTTCTGTACCTCTTACATGATGTTCTTTGTTTTGGTTTCACTTTGTCATCTCTTTTCCTTCTCCCATCTATTTACACTGATTGCCTCCCTTTATATTCCCTCCCATACTGCCTCAATTTGCGGTTTATACTACTTCCTGGATTTTGTTCACTGCAAGAGGCTGCAACTGCTGGTTCCTCAGATAAGTTTTTTCTTTTATTTGTGTTTCCGTGCTGGCTCCGTGCTGGCTTGATTCTAGATGACCGTGACTCCCTCCGTATTAAGTGCAGGGAGCCGGTGGTCGTGTCCCCTCACTATTATAGGGTTTTCAGGTGTCACTCAGTCTAGGTACGAGGGCATGCAATTTTCTATCATAAAGATCTTTGCATGGGCAAAGCAGTCAGGGAGAGCTCTAGGGGTTTTATAGGGCTCACCCATATGTTCCTTAGTTTGGGATCAAGTCAGTCGGATGTTTATTTATAACTTCCAGTTTTCTGCAACACCATCCGTGACAGGTAGGCTCAGAAAAGAACATCGAAAGTTGATAGAGAAGATATCCAAATGGATGGTGGACGTCACAGGGACGTGCGATCAGGCAGAAGTTATCTAGAGTCAACAAAGCGTCAGCAGGGCCTCTCCTAGCTAACGTTTCCAAATCCAAAATACCACAGTGACATTCCCTATAATTTTTAATCATTCCAATAACAGGGCATCTTAAGAGTCCTGTATTGTTTTTTATTGTATCGTAATTGCCGCGCGCCCCCTAATTTCCTCAAAATTCTTCCGTTTTAATAGTTTCTCCCACATTTTCGCTCGATAACAATCAAATTTCATCCATTGATCTCCCTTGGAGGTGGTCTCTTTTTCTCACGCTCCCTCTCCGGGGTGAAACCCTGGTTCGCCGATAACCCTGATCACCATGGTAGGTGCAGAAAAGAACATCGAAAGTTGATAGAGCAGATATCCAATTGGATCGTGGACATCACGGGGACGTGCGACATGGTGTAGCAGTATGTATGCACATGCCTACACATACTGAATGATGGGTCTGCCCCCTTCAACTTCTGGGTCTCCAAATTAGCACATGGCCTGAGCTTGCCCTTTACACCTTGGAGGTGCTGGCCTGCCTTGCAGCCAGTGTATTGTCTGAACTTGTGTTTAGCACGACTGGAGGGGGTTATCACAGGTTATATTTCCCAAATTATATTTCCCAAATTGGGTACCCTAATTTAAAAAAAATAAAAAAAAAATTAAAACTTAAAAACCGTGTAGGCTACCTCCTCCTCCTTCACCGCCGCTTCCACCTACACCGCCACATCCACTGCCTCCTCAACCTCCTACTCCATATGGACCTCGTCCTCCAAGATCAAGATTATTATTTTTACGTATTTTATGTTATTTGAAGTCATTTCCCTATCCACATTTGTTTGCAGAGCACTTGCCATGCTCTTAACCACATTTTGCTGCCATTTGCAGCCCTCTAGCCCTTTCCATTACTTTTTTAGAGCCATTTTAGTGCTCCAAAGTTCGGGTCCTCATTGACTTCAATGGGGTTCGGGTTCGGGGTCAAGTTTGGGTCCAGGTGTCCGTTCAACTCTAGCAATGAGCATACAGATATGTTGGTTATACACTGTATTGGAACACAGAGCTGGGCGGTTACACATAGTCTTTGTGTGTGGTTTGATACATATATGCACAGGCGGTTGCCAACAATAACAGAGCAGTCTCTCTGCCTTACAGGTGGCTGCTACTGATAGCAGTGCAATATTTTGACCCACACACAGTACTTGTACCAAGCAGTTGCCCCTAGCAACCAGACAGGGCCCTTTGCCCCTCACAACAGGCTTAGCAGAAGGTTGCCACTAGCCTCAGAACTGCACCTTTGCTCAGATCACAGTAGGAGAGCACTACAGCTGCTGCTCAGTGCAGAGCAGAGAGACTGTGAAGCAGCTCAATGTAGAGAGCACTTCATGGTGAAGTTCCACCTCCTGGAAGCTTGCAGGAGCAGAACCTTGCAGAATAAAATTACATATTCACACTACTACTGATAAAAGTTTAACAAAAAGTATGTTCGTCCTGCTCTCCTCAGCTATAAAGTAAAGTATTAAAGTATCATCTGCAGGTGGTGCCACATACGGGTGGATAATATTCTGTATTTGTCGTGACGCCAATTGCAGCATGCGCAGGGTACTATCCCAGGGCCCTTCCAAGGTGTTATAACTCACGTCCCAGGTTACGAATGCCAGAGTGGGGTAATAGCCTATAATGTCTCTGTAGTTTTGTGGTAGTTGTGTCACGGTGTCTCCTACCTGGGTACGGCCGGACTCCTGGCTCACTTGCAATAAATTTGAGTCTAGTGATAGTAGAAGTAATAGAGTAACTTTCAGAATAAATGATGTCCAGACCTTTAGATAAAGTTCAAACGTTGCTTTACTTGAAATAACTTGCATCCAAACAGTATACAGCTTTGGTCTCTTGGTCCCAGTAGGTTTTGGCAATGATTAGAAGGAATGAGTGCTTCTGCTTTAAATGTGGAGCTTGCAGGATAATAGTCTGCTTGGTAGCTCTGTAACTGTGGCAGGATTAGCTTCTGCACGTATCTGTAACTTCTGCTGTGTGGGGACAGACTAGCTGAAGAGGAATAGGCTTCTCCTAGCACTCAGGACTTATCTCACAGATGGATTCTCAGGGGATGCTTTCTTCCTGGAACTCTGGAGTTTGGCTGTAGTTTCTACTCTCTTCATCCAGCTGAGGCTGAAGGTGCTCAGACTGGCTATATGGACACGTCTCTTGTGGAGACGTGCCCCAACTTTTTCCCTAAGGAGGGAGTACCACTCAAAACCCTCCTTTCTCCAACAGGGGGTAAACTATCACTGGCTCTGTTTTTTCCCCTACCTTGCTGCAGGAAGAAGGACTTGCCCACCTCTCCAGAAGGGGGGCAGAATAGAACAGGAATGTTCCACTCTGAAGTGCCATCACAATAAGACTATCTCTGCCAATGATTCTGCCACCCGCTGGTAACCAGGATAATTACATGAACCATTACATTTGACATAGTTTTATATGCACATTTCTGGGGGACATAAGCAAAATCACATCTGATGACAGTATAAAGGCTCTTAGAAGATAGTAGCGGGGTAGAGGCATGTAGTAACACAACTCTGGGGTGTTACACATACAATATTGTCTGGTAAATTAAAGTCAGATGAAGCGTACATTTTTTTATACAATATATTAGTTTACAAGAATGAAAGCTGTGCTGGTTCAGCAGAACACACCTATCAAATAAATCTCATAAGGTCCTTACACAATATTTAAAGATTACACATTCTGAAACTCACATTACTGCTAAGGTGATATTTGAGGGTACTATCGGTCTTCCTGTTGCGGCATTTGATCATTTGGAAATACGTCTTTATGTTAGTCAGTTCCTTTCTTTTCCATTTTATATATATATATATTTCCACTCTTTATGACGTGAGTTGTAAAATACTCGTGAGCCCTTTTGCCCACTTCTGAATTTCTGGAAGGCAGTCATAACAAAGTGCCATGCAAAAGTTTGGGCACCCCTGGTCTAAATTACTGTTACTGTGAACAGTTAAACAAGTTGAAGATTGAAGGATCTCCAAAAGACAATGTTAAAGATGAAACAGACTTTTCAACATTTTAAGCAATATCAGTGTATTATTTTGGTTTTGTACAATTTTAGAGTTAAAAAAGGAAAGGAGTACCTTACAAAAGTATGAGAACCCAAGGAGATTTGAGCGCCCAGATTACTTTGATCAAGGTCTCAGACTTTAAATAGCCTGTTAGGGTTAAGAGGTGTTCACAATCACGATTAGGAAAGACCAGGTGATACAAATTTTAGCAGCCATGGGTTCTTCTAAGCAGCTGCCTAACACTCTGAAAATGAAAATGGTTGAGGCTTACAAAGCAGGAGAAAGCTATAAGAAGATACAGTAGCAAAGCGTTTTAAGGTTGCCATTTTCTCAGTTCAAAATCGAATTAAGAAATGGCAGTTACCAGGAACAGCGGAGGTCAAGAGAATGTCAGGAAGATGAAGTAACATTTCAGAGACAGGATTGCTAGAAAGGCAAATCAGAACCCCTGCTTGACTGCAAAAAGAACTAGGAGGATTTAGAAGACTCTGTCGTTTTAGTACATTGTCTACTGTTCAACGAAACCTGCACAAACGTGGCCTTCATGGAGGAGTCATCAGATGAAAACCTCTCCTGCATCCTCACCACAAAATTCAGTGTCAGAAGTTTGCATAAGAAAATCTAAACAAGACTGATGCATTTTAGAAACAAGTCATGTGGGCCAATGAGGTTAAAATATAACTCTTTGGCCACAATGAGCAAAGATATGTTTGGAGAAAAAAGGGAACAAGATTTAATTAAGAGAACACGTCTCCAACCATTAAGCATGGGGAAGGATCAATTATGCTTTCAGGTTGAGTTGCAGCCAATGCCACGGGGATCATTTCATGGGTAGAGGGAACAATGGATTCAATTAAAGGGCTTCTGTCACCCCACTAAACTCATTTTTTTTTTTTGTGTACTTATAATACCTATCCTGCCATATTGCCATACATTATGTTATTAATAATTTTCGTTCAGTAGATTTAGCAAAAAACTTACTTTTATGATATGCTAATTACCTTTCTACCAGCAAGTAGGGCGTCTACTTGCTGGTAGCAGCCGCAGAAAACCGCCCCCTCCTTCCGTCACTGAAAGAGAAGACGTCATCGGCGCAGGCGCACTGAGGGAGTGCTGAGGAGGCGAGCCTCCTTATCTCAGAGCGCCTGCGCCGAATCAACACAGGCGCGCGATTTTTGAAATGCTGACAGGGCTGGCCGGAGGAGGAGATCGCGGCTGGCCCTGTCAATCAACATAAGGAGGGGGCGGTTTTCTGCGGCTGCTACCAGCAAGTAGACGCCCTACTTGCTGGTAGAAAGGTAATTAGCATATCATAAAAGTACGCTTTTTGCTAAATCTACTGAACGAAAATTATTAATAACATAATGTATGGCAATATGGCAGGATAGGGATTATAAGTACACCCAAAAAAAAATGAGTTTAGTGGGGTGACAGAAGCCCTTTAAATTTCAGCAAATTCTGTAAGCAGACATAACACCAACTGTCAAAAAGCTGAAAAGCTGAAAAGAGGTTGGCTTCTACAAATGCATAATGATCCTAAACACAATCCACAATAAACTACCTCAAAAGGCTCAAGCTAAAGGTTTTACCAGGCCCTCACAGTCCCCTGATCTAAACATCAATGTAAATCTGTGTATAGACCTCAAAAGAGCAGTGCATGCAAGACAGCCCAGGAATCTCGCAGAGCTGGATGACTTTTGCAAGGATGAATGGATGAAAATCCCTCAAACAAGAATCGAAAGACTCTTGTCTGGCTATAAAAAGTGTTTACAAGTTGGGATACTTGCCAAAGGGGGTGCCACTAGGTACTAACCATGCAGCCATGCAGGGTTCTCAAAGTTTTGCTTCAGGCCCTTTTCCTTATTTGTTATCTAGAAAATGTAATAGATGAAAATAAAATAAAAAGTTTGTGTTTCAAATACAAAGGGAATGTGTCATCTTTAACGTTATGCCTTTTGGAGATAATTTTGACCAGGGGTGCCCAAACTTTTGCATGCAACTGTATATATCCTTTGTATTCATGGGTCAGAAATGTCACATTTGAAAAGAGTTCAGTAGAAGCAATGAGTAAAACTTAAATGATGCTGAGCATTCACTAGTAGCTTATACACTTTAAAAGTACTGTACATACGACGCCTTAACATGGAGAACATGGCAACTAAATGAGACCCTCTTCTCGGTCATCAATATTAAAACGCACATTAAAACCTACCTTGAATATTACCTCAAGATAATACACTACCCAACATTCCCACTACTACTACTACTCAGGGTGGATTTGATTTAAATCAAAATGATTTAAATCACGATTTAAATCACTAGTCAGTAAGGCTTGATTTAAATCATAGTTTTCTACATAAAGACCAATTCTTGCTGGTATAACTTAGAATATCCAAGTAAATGAAGATTTAAACAACTTTTCATATTAGTTTGATTAGGTTGATTCTGCATTCATAGGTATGTAGAAGTTAGGAATAAGGTATTTTTCTCAACTCTGTTCATGTTATACCATTTTTGCTGTGAAGAAGAGGCATGTGATCTCTGCTGAGTCAAAAGTCAAAAGTAAACCAAGCATCTGTGATAATATCTTGTAGGCAGAGAAACTGCCCAATAATCTTACAAAAACCTCTGGAAGAGCATGACATTGTGAATGTATTAATGGAATTTATTTACCAAAAAAATTACACATATAGAAACATAGAATGTAGATAGGAACCATTCGGCCCATCTAGTCTGCCCAATATACTGAATACTATGGATAGCCCCTGGCCCTATCTTATATGAAGGATGGACTTATGCCTATCCCATGCATGCTTAAACTCCTTCACTGTATTTGCAGCTACCACTTCTGCAGGAAGGCTTTTCCATGCATCCACTACTCTCTCAGTAAAGTAATACTTCCTGATATTACTTTTAAACCTTTGCCCCTCTAATTTAAAACTATGTCCTCTTGTAGCAGTTTTTCTTCTTTTAAATATTCTCTCCTCTTTTACCTTGTTGATTCCCTTTATGTATTTAGCAGTTTCTATCATATCCCCTCTGTCTAGTTTTTCTTCCAAGCTTTACATGTTAAGGTCCATTAATCTTTCCTGGTAAGTTTTATCCTGCAATCCATGTACCAGTTTAGTAGCTCTTCTCTGAACTCTCTCCAAAGTATCAATATCCTTCTGGAGATATGGTCTCCAGTACTGAGCACAATACTCCAAATGAGGTCTCACTAGTGCCCTGTAGAGCGGCATGAGCACCTCCCTCTTTCTACTGGTAATGCCTCTCCCTATACACCCAAGCATTCTGCTAGCATTTCCTGCTGCTCTATGACATTGTCTGCCTACCTTTAAGTCTTCTGAAATAATGACCCCTAAATTCCTTTCCTCAGATACTGAGGTTAGGACTGTATCACAGATTTTATATTCTGCTCTTGGGTTTTTACGCCCCAGGTGCATTATCTTGCACTTATCAACATTACATTTTAGTTGCCAGATTTTTGACCATTCCTCTAGTTTTCCTAAATCCTTTTCCATTTGGTGTATCCCTCCAGGAACATTAACCCTGTTACAAATCTTTGTGTCATCAGAAAAAAGACACACCTTACCATCGAGGCCTTCTGCAATTTCGCTGATAAAGATATTAAACAATATGGGTCCCAGAACAGATCCCTGAGGTACCCCACTGGTAACAAGACCATGGTCTGAATATACTCCATTGACTACAACCCTCTGTTGTCTGTCCCTTCAGCCACTGCCTAATCCATTCAACAATATGGGAGTCTATGTACAGCCTTATTCTACATAATTAAAAAACTAATCTTTATTTCATGATGGAATAACCTTTGGATGGTAATATATTTTCCTCAAAAAACATTTTATATAAAAAAAAATCTGATTTAAATCAAAAAAATCTGATTTAAATCAAAAAAATCTGATTTTTGGGATTTTTTTAAAAAAATCATTGATTTTTATCCACCCTGCTACTACTACTACTACTACTTTATGGGAAGCTCATAAATCGGTCATCAAAGGAGAATTGACAGTATATCCACACCACACCATAAGAAAACACACCATAAGAAAATTTGTACTGCTAAAATTGATTGTCTCTATACTGCAATTGAGAAGCTAAAATCACTACATAAACAATCTTTCCTACAAACACATCTACAAGAATTAACCCAACCACGTGTTCGTCTTCAGCTCAGATTTCTACTCAATGTCAATTCTGCAAAGCTATACATGTCAGTCAAAAAATTATTTTACACACATGATAACAAAAACCTCCAAATTGAGGAGATCCCTCATTAAAAAGAAGAGAAGTCTCACACACACATCCCAGTCGTCACCTTTTTATCTGGCATTGTCTCATCAATGACATCCAAAAAGCTTTCTTGGATATCTGCACTTTTTTATACCAGCTGAGGAAAGAGTAATCCCCAACAGAGACTGAATACAGACATACAGTAAAAGAGTACTAAACTATCCAAAGACAACTGATTCACCCTGTCAAAGTGCCTGGTAGAAGACGCCCCAGGACAGGATGGCCTACCTGCATCCTGCTACAAAACATTTGGTGACACCCTTCTACCCCATCTTCTCTCAGCTAGCAACTCCCTGCTTGGTAGCTCTCATGTAATAACTGTAGACTCATATTATTTGCAAGCCATGCTCTTTTTTCTTCTATGCTCATTCTTTGACTCTTTACAGAACCTTACAATTTCCTATCTATGGAGTAGAAAAAAAGCTAAAATTTATAATCAGCTTCTCTAGCTCTTTAAGTTCATGAGTTTGCCTGATTGGAGACTGTACTAATTATTTGTTTACATTTTATGCACCATAGATTGGATTAGACTAAAAGATAACTAATTCTGGAGATCTGTAGCAGAGGACCTCTTACCACTTCCCCTTCGTGTCCACCTCTACTACCCTCCCACTCAAAAACAACAATCACCAGTTACCAATTATATCACTATTGCCACACTCAAAGTATAGGATTCCTTGAGATTCTTCTTGAAGGGTTGTTCTAGTAGGTAAAAGTTATGGATAGGGATAACTATCAGATCAGTGGGGGTCCTACCGAGTAGGACTGAAGGAGTACAGCCCTTAGCTATCTCTAGAACTCCCATAGAAATTGGAGTTGGCCACACACGTGCAGCGGCCTATTGCCAGCGTCTGGGGTATCCCTTTCCCCTTAGGAGGTTTCTATGAAATATGTCCCTCTTATAGAACAAGTAATTGTGACGTCACTTGCAGTTAAGCAATGAGGACATGGAGTTCCCTTTGTAGATGGTGGTGTTAGTACCCAGAGTAAGATTGGCAGAGTGGTGTAGAGTGGCCTACAATGTCTCTGTAGATGTATATACATGTCACGGTGCTCCTACCTGGATATCCTTGGATCCCAGACTTGGTGTAGTCCGAAGCAAGTGCAAAAGGGATGAATAACTTGAATGATGAAGGAATAATTGAGTCCAGACTTTGTAGTAACGTTGAACACAGCTTTACTTGCCATAAACAGTAATCCAAACAGTTTCCAAATGTTACCTTGGTCATCAGCAGGTTTTGACTTAACTTTAGCAGGCAAACACTTCTACAACAATCCCAGCACTGCTATGCTGTAGCTTTCTCAGCTCTGCTATGTCGGCTGGAGTAAATAGGTACTTTTCCTCTTTTGCTGGAACTTAGCTTAGCTGTCTGTAGTCTGTCTCTTACTTTAATCCTAGGAACTTCTTCCTGGCTTCAAGCATACTTAGCTTGGGGTTAAGGCGATGCAAGCCCAGGAGGGGACAAGCAACCATGTAGACTTCAGAGGCAGGGCCTTTGGGCCTAGCAGAGGAGACGATGCTCTGCTAGCCAACACACAACCTTTCCCCAGGAGGGGGTAGGCTAGACTACACACTAACTTACTAACTCCTCCCTCTCTAGAGAAACTAACACTGCCAAAGTTGCTGCCACCTGCTGGTGAACCAGGCACATTACGCTTAAACATTAGTTTGAAAGGAATATAAATATACATTGCAGGAAATGGCAATAAATGCATATATGATGACACAGGATTCACCCATAAAGATAGTGGGGGTACAAAAGAGGTGGTAATGCCCACTCTGGGTCATTACACACGCATGTGCAACTGGCATTCATTTCATGGGAGCAGCAGGGGGCCTGTAGGGGGTACGAGGGCCCAGTTCTCGTGATCAATGGGGGTCCCAGCTATTGGACCTCCACCGATCTGATGGTTATCCCCTATCCTTTGGATACGGGATAACTTTTACTTACCAGAATACCCCTTTAAGTCCACACTCCTCACCTATGTGAATGTCAAATTGCTAAATTCATAGCTGGCCTCCCTAATCAACATAACTTAAGAGATCTTCCTCTCTCTCAAATAGTTTGCAGAAGAAGAAATAGAATGAACCTTTTTGATGGCACTGTCAGCAGTGCTCTCCACTCCAAACTCCTTACACTCCATGTGATCTCCATATGGTATCTCCTTATAAATGATCAATAATAACTACTAAAAGAGAACATACTATGTTTGAAAAGCTTTCCTCTCAAACCAATCCACCCAGACACTTGTTATCTGGGCTCTATAGCCACCTCCAGACCTTAAAAGGAGTTCTCCGGGAATACAGATTTTTCAGCAAGTGCTGGTCAATAACCTCCTCCAGACCTTAAAGGGGTTCTCAGAGAATACTGATTTTTCAGCAAGTGCTGGCAGCTTGCCTCCGTAAACAGAAGATTTATACTTACCTGCTCCCTGCTGATCCATTCCTCCACGATGCCTTCACTGTTTCCATGTTCCGATCCCTGGCATGTTTTTTTTTATGTTACATGTCCTTAGCCACATGCCCAACCGCTGTAAATGACTGGATTGGGCGGTGACGTGGCCAGAAGCAGCACAGGCCAAATTCATAGTAAAGTAGCTTGGGACGGTGCTTCACCGCCTCACTGCCTGTTTGTCTTCTGTTCTCTGGACACATGCTTGGCTGGATGTCTCCATCCTGGACCACGCATGAGTGCTATCTGCTCACATGATGAGGTTCACACCATGGGAGGCATAGCATACATATGCAAGTAGGAGAATACGGCATAAACAGGGTGGAGAGAGTGTATACGGGGTGTATAAGTGGGTGGGAACACATACATAGTATAAGTGGGGGGTATTTTATATTATGGAGTATTATGTAGGTTGCTGAGTGATACTTCTTTTTTTCTCCCAGGTCCAGTTGTGGCATATTTGCTGTGGAGGTGCAGTGAGGTCTCCAGCAATTTAGGTTTTCAAACTCCAACTGCATTCGGTGCAAATAAATCTATAAAGCAATATGTTTTGAAAGGGGTGGCAGTATTTGGGCGTCCACTGCTCCGATATTGCTAGCCTATCTTAGCAAAAGTCAAAAGGAAATATGTTATATCAGCTCGCCTGGTGTCTCCCTGGTGAAAATATAGAAAATGCTCCATTGCTCCAGACAAATTCTTCTGGATTACTGATACTGGTAGACGCTTAGCAATTCTGTTTCTACGTTGATGGGTTGTGCCGCCTATATACCGTCAATTACAGCATTCAATCTACACTCTATATGGTGGACGGCAATTGATGAAAGACGTGATAATTGTATTCTGGTTGTTTCTGCAATGACCTTAATTCCCTGTACAGTACGGATATAACATTGTGTTTTCAATCATTTTTTGCCACATTTGAAAAAGACTCTGCTGGTTAGTCAATGTTGAAATCGAGCAGTGTGAGTGAGGGGGCTAGAATATTACATATTGTGTTACCTTTTTAACCACTAACCAACATCCAATATTTTTCTCCATGCAATTGAAAGATATTTTTAATACTACTACTCACCCTAAAAAATTAGAGAATTAGTGAAAGTAATCTTGAAATCCATAATTACTGGATTTTGCTTTATTGGAATATAATGACTGATGTCTCTTAGGCTACTTTCACAGTATCGCTTCCGTTACTGATAATACAACCATCTGCATCCATTATGAACGGATCCGGTTGTATTATCTTTAACATTTCTTTAACATTGCCAAAACTGATCTGTTTTGAACTCCATTGAAAGTCAATGGAGGACGGATCCGTTTTCTATTGTGGCAGATTGTGGCAGAGAAAACGGATCCGTTCCTATTGACTTGCATTGGGGGTAATGCCGGATTCGTTTTTCAGTTTTTCCCAGGACGGAAAGCAAAATACAACATGTTGCGGTTTGCTCTTCGGTCTGCGAATGAAACTAAACGGAACGGAATGCATTTTGGAGCATTCCGTTTAGTTCAGTTCAGTTTTGTCCCTATTGACAATGAATGGGGACAAAACTGAAGCGTTTTTTCCGGCATTGAGCACCTATGACGGAACTCAATACCGGAAAACTTTAACGCTAGTGTGAAAGTACCCTTAGATGTCACTATTTCCTTAGGCCTGACTAAAATCCAGGGCTTTTCTCCTCTCTCTGATAATCCCTTATCCATTTTAAGACTCTCATTATTAAAGGGTTTCTACCACCAGATTTTGAGATTTTTCGCTGACTGACACTAGCGATCTGCTAGTGTCTGCACTACCTAACAGTGCTCTTGTATCACCTTTGTCTGCTGCCGTTAAGCTTAAAAACATACTTTTATTGATATGCAAATGATCCTCTAGGTGCTCTGGGGGCGTCTTTTCAGCACCTAGAGGCTCCGTCTACTCACTATTTCTGCCGCCCACCGCGTCCCTCCAGCCCGCCCCGCTCCTCTTGATTGACAGCCAACCTCACTCCATCTCGAATTCCAGCACCTGCGCCGTGCTCTTCTGTATTCGGCGCAGGCGCAGTGACTGTTGGACCGCAGTGAAGATGCCAGCGCAGGGAGCGGTCCGACAGTCACTGCACCTGCGCCGAATACAGAAGCGCACGGCGCAGGTGTTGGAATTCGAGATGGAGCGAGGTTGGCTGTCAATCAAGAGGAGCGGGGCAGGCTGGAGGGACGCGGTGGGCGGCAGAAATGGTGATTAGACGGAGCCTCTAGGTGCTGAAAAGACGCCCCCATAGCACCTAGAGGCTCATTTGCATATCAATAAAAGTATGTTTTTAAGCTTAACGGCAGCAGACAAAGGTGATACAAGAGCACTGTTAGGTACAGCAGACACTAGCAGATCGCTAGTGTCAGTCAGCGAAAAATCGCAAAATCTGGTGGTAGAAACCCTTTAAAGTCTTTCCTTTCTGAACAGGACCGCAGTGCATATGATTTATTGTCCTATGAAACATATTTGACATTTTTCCAAACAGCACCTGGATCTGAATACTTTTTGTAATTGCATGTAATTAAAAACTAGTGAGTGAGCTATTCAATAAAATGTATCTGTATAGCGCCACCTGCTGTTTGTTCTTTCTCTTATTTCTCTGTCCACCTCAGTAACATTACTGAGGATGTCATGCTAATTCAGTTCAATATTTTAACTTTCACCCACCAGATCTACGGAGCTGTGACAGGTACAGGGAAAGAGCTGAAGCAGAAAGTACACAACCCCTGAATTGCCACCCTGAAAGAAATGTAGCTGAGCAATGGGATCAATAAATGGAGGAGCTCTGGATCCATGCGAAGTACAGGGAAGGTTCTAGCTTTTGTAGAAAGACATATGAATTTAGTATATGCTGTCTGGTTTTCATTTTTTACTTTAATCATGGGATAACCCCATTTAAGGGGAAACTCTTGGCATGCAATATAACATTTTTAGTCATGAGTTTTTATACAATGTGTAGACTCCCTGTATCTCTATCCCCTTCTAAATTCTAAGATTATGGCCTTGGAAGACTGATTGTCAGATGTTCAGATAAATGTATTACCATATTGTTCATTAGACCTCAGCTCACAGCCCCAATTAAACCTCCAATGTTAATAAGACCCTCAATCAGACCTCCAATGTTAATAAGACCACAATAAGACCTCAGATCAGACTCCCAATCAGACCTCAGCTCAGACCCCAATGTGAATGACCCCCAATCAGTCCTCAGATAAAAGCCCCACTATAAATAAGACCACCCTATTAAGACCTTAGATGAGATCCCCATGCCTCAGATCAGAACCCCATGCCTCAGATCAGAACCCCATGCCTCAGATCAGAACCCCATGCTTCAAATCAGACCTCCATGTCTCAGATCAGACCCCCATGTCCCAGATCATCCCCATGCCTGAAATCAGACCCCCATGCCTCAGATCAGACCCCCATGCCTCAGATCAGGCCCCAGTCCACAGATAAGACCCCCAAATCCCAAACAGATCCCCAAAAATTCTTTTTATATATAAATGCAAAAAATCCAAGGTCCGAGCAGGTAGGTCCCCTAAATAATGGTTAAGGGGGGCAGTCACTGAAGATAAGGAAAAGGCAGACTTGCTAAATGTTTTTTTTAGCTCTGCATATACAAAAGAAGAGAAAGGAGCTTATATCTTTGGTACTGGGGCTGTTAGTACATCCAGTAATATAATCAATTGGCTAACTGTAGATATTCAGAAAGAAGACCAAGAGCGGCCCACATGCCAAAACTTCACCCGTAGTACACCAATAAGTATTGTGGCTAAATAGGGAGGCCAGCTACGAAATATCCTGGTACAAGCTCCCAAGCAGAGAAAAAGACTTAAACAAGTAATGGAGCTCAAAAAGTACACGTAAAAAGTATAGTATTTTATTAATCCCAAAATATGTAAAACAAATGTCACATTAAAAGGAAAGGTGGCAGAAGAGAACACCATCCTGGCAGCACACAGAATAATTGTATGTCCCAAATAATATATATGATACAGCAATAACAAGTGTCAAGTATCTATTATGACAATCAACACTGGTTAAATAGGAGGTTGAAGTAATATAGTACCAGGGAGCAAAATCACATGCATTCCCATACATAAAAGTCCTAGAAACTGCTGCATGGAACTCACCCAAGATACTGTGTGAAAACCAGGATGGCGCTACCCCAACGCGTATTTCGGCGTGCCTTCGTCCAGGGGTAACTAAATTATTATTGCTGCATCACATAAATTTGGGACATACCTGTATAATAAAAAATTCTTTATGTATGATTTTGCAATATACTCTCACATTTATTCTGTGTGCTGCCAGGATGGTGTTCTCTTCTGCCACCTTTCCTTTCAATGTGACAATTGTTTTACATATTTTGTGATGAATAATATACTATACTTTTTACGTGTACTTTTTGAGCTCCGTTATTTGTTTGTCTTTTTAACTGTAGATATGGTCCAAGATAAGTTAAATAAGGTAAATGTGAACAAGGCTCCGGGTCCAGATGGATTACACTCAAGAGTGCTTACAGAACTCAGTTCAGTCATTGCTGTGCCCCTGTTTACGTATAATTTTAAAAGATTCTCTAGGGACTGGTACAGTGCCAAGTGATTGGCGCAAGGCAAATGTTGTGCCCATATTCAAAAAAGGATCTAGGTCCTCCACAGGTAATTATAGACCAGTTAGTTTAACTTCTGTTGTATGTGACTGTAAATAATATTATAATTGATAGCCAACATTGGTTTACCAAGGACAGAAGTTGTCAGGCTAACCTGATTTGTTTTTATGAGGAGGTGAGTAGCAGTTAGTACAGAGACAGGGGAGCGCTTCATTCACTGCTTCCCAGTACTAATGAGCGCTTCCATAATGAAAGTGCTCTTTAGTATTCGCCCCATAAGACGCAGTGCCATTTTCCCCCACTTTGCGTCTTATGGGGCAAAAATACAGTAATTGAGAGAAATATACTGTATGTGACTGGCCTATAAATTATTCTTTAAATATAACTTTTATAGTTATGATGGTAATGTGTGTAGTCAGCGCTATTGTTTTCAATGATGACATCTGTGACAAAATGGTCAGTGATTCAAATGTGAAGATGTCTGTGAAGAATCCCTGTTTGGTTTGTGTGTCCATTTTTTGCTCTATCTGTGTCATCTGTATTCAATGGACGCTGTTAGGCGGAAAATTAATTGCCAGCGCATCCCCTACAGACCATACACTAATGGCATCCGTGTTGTGTGCATGGTTTTCACTGACCCATAGACCATATTGTGCGTGAAGGATCAGAAATCATGGACAAGAACAGCATGGATAACCACTGATGTGTGAATGCACACACTGGGTGCGTATGCTGCTATTATTTACATAGGCGTGCGCACGGGGTGTGCCGGGTGTGCCTGGGCACACCCTAATAAAGCGGACTTGAGGTTTACAATGTGCGGCACTGCAGGCAGCAGAGCAATACAGCTGATGCCTGAAATCTCCAATAACAGAGCTCTGTACATTACAGAGCTCTGTTATAAGGGAGGAGGCTGCTGATTGGGCAGTATCAGCTGGCTGCCCTGCTATTGGCTGATCCTCTCACACCCCCTTCTCTCTGGAGCTGAACACAGCAGCAGTAGCTTCCTTTTCAGCTATTATGTAATCAGGACGCGCGCCGCCCCTGCTGCTGATGAAGTGCCAGGGACAGCATAGGAATGGAGCCATCCCCATGTGCCCAGGTGAAGTGCCCATGTGAAGTGTCCTGCAGGCTTCTATCTACTGCTGGGTGGGAGCTCAATGTGGAGCTTTATGAATGGAAAAACTAATAGCCAAGACAGAGGCTAAAAAAAACTGCTTCTGACCCTTATGTTAAAACATAACCTTCATTTGATTGCTCTGATACCTAATGGAAAAAAATCATTTTAAAAAGTTGCTGTTTCTCTAGATGACCTTATAGTAGTGGTAATAGAGTCTCAGGGGTCTATAAAAGCAGCTACACTATTTTTACAGACCTTTGAGACTCTATTAACACTACTATTAACATAAGGTCATCTAGAGAAAAAGCAGGTTTTTTTAAATTCTTTTTTTTTTTCCGTTTAGGTGTTAGAGCAATCTAATGAAAGTTATGTTTTAACACCTAAAGGAATTTTTTTTTTTAAAAACCTACTGTTTCTTTAGATGACCTTATGTTGATAGTAGTGTTAATAGAGTCTCAAAGGTTTGCAAAAATAGTGTAGCTGCTTTTATAGACCCCTGAGACTCTATTTCCACTACTATCAACATAAGGTCATCTAGAGAAACAGCAGCTTTTTAAAAAATATATTTTTTCCTTTAGGTATTAGAGCAATCAAATGAAAATTATGTTTTAACATAAGGGTCAGAAACAGGGTTTTGTTTAGCCTCTTGGTTATTAGTTTTTCTATGTACGTTCTCTGGATCAATGAGATTTTTTCCCCCGTATGGTTTATATATGGAGGGCAATGTCCAGTGATAACAGAGAGGACTATACTGTATATTATACGGGATGGTGCAGGGGTTATACTGTATTGTATGGGATGGTGCAGGGGTTATACTGTATTGTACGGGATGGTGCAGGGGTTATACTGTATTGTACGGGATGGTGCAGGGGTTATACTGTATATTGTACGGGATGGTGCAGGGGTTATACTGTATATTGTACGGGATGGTGCAGGGATAATACTGTATTGTATGGGATGGCGCAGTGGTTTTTATGCTCTTTGATGTGACAATTATCTTAGGTTTTCCTATCGCCCACCTTTGATGGCGCTGTGCCCAGCTCTGAGCCGATCCCGCTCCGCAGCTGCCAAGGCTTAGAGGAAACACTGGTTCTGTCACCCCCATGCTGCACTTTTTCGCCCCATAAGATGCATTTTTTCCCCCAAAAGTGGGGGTAAAATGCCCCTGCGTCTTATGGGGCGAATACTAATCAAGTTATTAGTACCAGAGGGCCAGGAAGCGCTATACTCACCTCTTCCTGGTCCTCATGCGCTCCACTGTGAAGGCTGCGCACAGTGTGAGGCCGCGCTGTGACCTCACACTGTGCGTGCCCACACAGCATACTGTACAAGAGGATTACCGAGCGGTGAGGAGCGGCAGCGTCCGGAGCAGGAAAGTGTTTTTTATTTTAATTTTATATGTGGCACTGGGGCTTTTATCTGAGGTCTGATTGGGGGTCATTCACATTGGGGTCTGATCTGAGGTCTTATTGGGGTCTTATTGACATTGGGGGTCTGATTGGTGGTCTGACCTGAGGTGTAATGATTTTTTTTTTCTTATTGTCCCTCATAGGGCGAATAGAGCGTCTTATAGGGCGAAAAATACGGTAAGTTTAAAAATGATTTCTTCTCCCTTCATTATATTGATAGTGCAGGTCTGTATGTATACAGAGTGTATTTGTGTATATATATGTGTGTGTATATAATATATATATATATATATATATATATATACACATACATACATACATACACACACAGGTGCGTGCGCTGCGTCTGTGTTTGTGCTTTAGGGTGCACACCCTAATGCAATAGGCTGCGCACGCCTATGATTATTTACTGATGTGTAAAAGCGGCCTAAGGCTTACTTCATACATAGGTTTTTTTGTGGATTTTTTCAGTTTTTTACAGCATTTTGTTACGTGTAGTTATTGTAGGATTTCATACAGCCATTTTCAGGTGTTCTTTAACTCTCATGGAGATACCTAAGGGTAAACTAAATACCTGAAAAAAATGCCATATCCAGTGTTTGCTACAGTTTGTCAAAAATGTTCCAAATGCACAAACAAAAAATTTTGCTTGACTTTCACTTTAAAGTTTTATTTTAAAGGAACATCTGGATGTATAAAGAAACGTGAAAAAGCCACAACAAGCTACAAAAAAAAAAGAAGACAAAAAGGGCTAGATTCACACACACCATGTTTTTGGTGATGTTTTTGTGACATTTTTCATTGGGCGTTTTTTCCCCAAAATTTTCTGCAGCCAAATATTACTTTAAAGTTTAAGGCAAAATATTCTAATGTCTACATATACAGGGACAGATTTATTAATCCTATATGTATCCTGAATTATACATTTAGTGCATAGCTAAACACTTTTGTTTAACTCTATACCTGTCACAAAGGTGTCACGACCTATCGCTGACCCTGTGGTGCCTGGGTCAGAAGGTTGCAGCAGGTGGCTACTCGCCCGTTTTCAAGGGATCGCTCCATGACCTAGTTGTGGGAATGGATTCCGGTCCTGTTTTGGTTTACTATCCTTTTTGTCCTGTCTAGGTATTGGTAGTTTTCCTTTCAGCTGTTCTGGGTCTGCCACTCCCAGACACTATTTAGTCTCTCTTCCTACTTCCCTTGTTGCCAGATGTTTGTGTTGTTTGCCCACTCCCTGTTGTTACCCTAGGTGTCAGTGGTGAGGACTACAGTAGTCCTCCCACCGCCCTACTCCCTACCTAGGGCTTCTTATTGGGCAGACTAGATGGGCAAAATGGTTCTTATCTGCCGACACATTCTATGTTTCTTCCAGGGTAAGTCAGGGACAAGGCATACGGCGTACGGGTGAGCAACCCGTCTAGGGACGCCAGGTGCCAGTGATAGGTGAGTTAGGGGTCACCACTCCTCCCTCTCCCTTGTGTTAGGGCACACGGTTTCCCTTTTCTCTGCGCCGCACGTCTGGTATCTGCCATACCTGACGTGATAATACCAACTTTTAGTTGGCTTGTTTTGAGAGAGATTTTACACCAGAATTGTGGAGCTATTTTAGTACAAAGTGTCGCATATTAGACCATGCCCCCTTTCTGGTAAGCCTGCCCCCCTTTCAGACTAGGGGCAGATAATTCCTCTAAACCTAGATGCATCAAATTGCTCCACTTTTTAATGAAATTTATATAAAAATTTAGATGCAATCACATTAGTAAATGTGGATCACAGCGTTTTTATCATTGCTTTTTTACAATTGAAAAATCTTGAGAAACTGTGTGAAGGCATTTTAGTGTCCTTTTTACATTTTGCCTTTTAGTAATTACATTTTTTCAGGTTTTAGGTTTTTTGAAGTCATATTTGAAGTCAGCAGCAGACAAAACTTGCTTCAGCATTGATGAATTCCAACGTACTTTAAAAACACAACTAAAACATTAAAAACCAACATGCTATGTATGCAAGCATTTGTGTCACGGTGGGGAGTGGGGGAAACCCCCCACCGTACAATGTAAAAGGGATAGAGGTAGCAGCTAGACCAGGCTACCAAGAAAAGGGAGCTGGTCACCTCCTATAGCATCCCTAAATCTGGCCCTGTTCTCCTAACTGTATGAGCGGACCCTTAAGGAAAGAGGGCCCAAACACTGGAAACCTCAGAACCCTGAAATCCCTGAATATCCCTGTGTTTAGGAGACAGGGACAAGAGACAACCAGGTTCATTCAAGACACGGATGAACCAGAGTCTCCACAGCCCTAGCTGCAGGGAAAAGTGGACGACTGAATACAACAACAGAGTCGGCAGGTAAGAACACCAGATTTTTGGACTATTTAGGGCTTATGCACACAACCGCATGTATTTTGCGGTCCACAAAACACGGATCCGCAAAAAACATGGATGACGTCCGTGTGCATTCCGTATTTTGCGGAACAGAACAGCGGGCCCCTAATAGAACAGTCCTATCCTAGTCCGTTATGCGGACAATAATAGGACATGTTGGACATACGGAAATGGAATGCACACAAAGTAACTTCAGGTTTTTTTTTGCGGACCCATTAAAATTAATGGTTCTGCATACAGTCCGCAAAAAAAACGGAACAGACACGGAAAGAAAATACATTTGTGTGCATGATCCCTTATTATGTGTTTTAGAGACTTTTTATACACATTTAACTTGGATTATGATGTGCTAATGTGCTCATCCCATTTTTGAGGAAAATTAGTTGCATGTACAGTACAGACCAAAGGTTTGGACACACCTTCTCATTCAAAGAGTTTTCTTTATTTTCATGACTATGAAGGCATCAAAACTTTCAATTAACACATGTGGAATTATATACATAACAAACAAGTGTGAAACAACTGAAAATATGTCATATTCTAGGTTCTTCAAAGTAGCCACCTTTTGCTTTGATTACTGCTTTGCACACTCTCGGCATTCTCTTGATGAGCTTCAAGAGGTAGTCCCCTGAAATGGTCTTCCAACAGTCTTGAAGGAGTTCCCAGAGATGCTTAGCACTTGTTGGCCCTTTTGCCTTCACTCTGCGGTCCAGCTCACCCCAAACCATCTCGATTGGGTTCAGGTCCGGTGACTGTGGAGGCCAGGTCATCTGGCGCAGCACCCCATCACTCTCCTTCATGGTCAAATAGCCCTTACTTTCAAAGTTTTCCCAATTTTTCGGCTGACTGACTGACCTTAATTTCTTAAAGTAATGATGGCCACTCATTTTTCTTTACTTAGCTGCTTTTTTCTTGCCATAATACAAATTCGAACAGTCTATTCAGTAGGACTATCAGCTGTGTATCCACCTGACTTCTCCTCAACGCAACTGATGGTCCCAACCCCATTTATAAGGCAAGAAATCCCACTTATTAAACCTTACAGGGCACACCTGTGAAGTGAAAACCATTTCAGGGGACTACCTCTTGAAGCTCATCAAGAGAATGCCAAGAGTGTGCAAAGCAGTAATCAAAGCAAAAGGTGGCTACTTTGAAGAACCTAGAATATGACATATTTTCAGTTGTTTCACACTTGTTTGTTATGTATATAATTCCACATGTGTTAATTCATAGTTTTGATGCCTTCAGTGTGAATCTACAATTTTCATAGTCATGAAAATAAAGAAAACTCTTTGAATGAGAAGGTGTGTCCAAACTTTTGGTCTGTACTGTATTTGGCGCTTCTCCATCGACATGAATGGATGAGGATGACAAAGAAATAACCCTGTAAACATCCAACATGATAAGCAGTATATAATTCAAAAGCAGGTGGAGTATGAGAACTACCTTGGGGGAACATTATTATTATTTTTATTTTTTTGGTGGGGTTAAATTTTTGTGCATTTTCAAGTTAAACTGATTTGTGGGAGTAAATCAGAAAACTGGGCACTTAAGGGGTATATATGGTATATACTGTATGTATATAGCACTAGGCTTTGTCTAAAACCAGGGGAAGGTAACACATTTATTCTTGCCATCTGATACTCACTTAGAAACATGTCACCCCCAAAAAAACACAGACTGAGACACAAGCTGACGGTGGTGGAGACAGATCTTTTCAGGGCTGTGTGGGTTGCAGGCAATCAAACCACAGAAGTTCTCAGTCTGAGTGGGTGTTTTGTGTGATGGGGTTGAGTTTACATGATATGAGGCTCAGGCTTCTATTTTAGAATAACGGATGAGGATGATGACTTTCCGCTGGACTTTGTGTGTGGGAGGAAAGTAGGTTTAAAGTGGTGTCTTACTTACCATTATGACCTATGGGTGGGTTGCCCTCAAGGAGCTTAGCTAACACCTGTATCCCAGGGCTGCATGCACACAAAAATGGATAAAGCTAATAAAAGGTTAATTAATCAAAATTTCTGCCACCTGGCAGCTTAATAAGAAGGAATAAGAAGATTATTAAAGAACATAGCGCAATCCACCCTATTAAGGAGTTGAACCTCCTGATCAAAATGATATCTTGCGAAAAATCGGTTGTGACTAGGGATGAGCGAATCGATTTCGGATGAAACATCCGAAGTCGATTTGCATCAAACTTCGTACATGCTCGCTCCGTACAGTATTAGAATGTATTGGCTCAGATGAGCCGAAGTTATTATTTTGCGAAGTCTCGCGAGACTTCAGGTAATAACGTCAAAAATTAATTTCTACTGTTACAAACCTTTTCCCGAACTCGGGTTCGGTTCCAAGGTACCACAGGATAGAACTGTTCTATTCGAGGCCATATGTCCCATTCCACAAAATACAGAATGCACATGGATGTCATCCGTGTTTTTTGCGGATCTGTTTTTTGCTGACCGCAAAATACATACGGTCGTGTGCATGAGCCCTAAATATAAAGCCATTTTTCACTGCTGATTATGCTATACATTGCTTATGGAAACCATTTAATTATAAAATGCTCCCCGATTGCAAGTTCACTTGGACATCTGTAGCTCTTTTGATTCGTCCCTGTACATATTGTTTTTAAAAATGACACTTTGCATCATGGAATGTACGGCACTAAGTAGTATGATGAGTATAGATAAAATAATTTTAGGAATAAATAAATTGTATCTTTGCAGTGAAATACACAATACCAAGCGGTTCATCAAGTATGTTGATATCTAGCATGTATGACTGCCAATTCACAACTTCTAAATTACTGTAACTTGTGGTGCTAATTCCTAAACATGGCAATCAAACTGCCCAGCAAAAAGTATATAGTGAGCAAAACAATTTCACAATTCATGGAATGCTAAGGATCTGTCTACAAAAGCTGTATATTGCAGCAGAGAAAATCAATCTGCGCAAAAATTCTTGTTAAATCTATGTAAGATCTACATGAGTAATGTGAGAACTTGTTCCATCAGATTTCTCCCTATGTATTGCAAATTGTGAAACCATCTGCAATAGACATGAGAAAACTTGTCGAGGTTCAGTTTGGTTATATTAGGAGTATTTCAGGTGCATATGGCGGCGCACCAGGTAGTTGTAATCGTGGGCGTGGCATGGGCGGAGAAGGGGACCGGTCGGCAGACCTATCTCATTTATTATTTTCTATGCTTGGTTTAGGTGTAGAAAAAGGTCTAAATGTAAGACAACTCAGAAGCTGTCTTACATTTAGAAGTGCCGCTGGATGCGCCAAAGTTATGGAGAGGCCAGCACCACTTCATAACTTCGGCAGATCCTCCGCCAGCTATGGGCTATGTCTAAAACACCGGTCTTAATAACTGTGCCCCTTAGTATATAACACCCTCTAGTTTCCTAGGACTGTTTAGGAAAACATGTTATTGCTTTTCGTTCATTTTTTATAAATTTTTTCTCTCCTTACTCCCAAAGCTCTGGAACGCAATGACAGCAATAGTAAATGATGTCTGAGTGATACTGAAATGCATAGCTATGGGTAAATGAACGTTTGATCATGTTAACGAACAGTGCGTTTAAAAACACTGCATCATGTTATGTTTTTTCATATTCCAAAGCTTTCAAAAACTGTCCCTTATTGAGGGCAGATGTTTAAACACACATGGTGGGATAAAAAAAAAAATCTAAAAAGTGGCTTCCTGGGAGACCAAGTGTCCAAATATTATACATTGACAGACAGGGTCAGAATGCCTGCTCATACGACGTGCACAAGTATTAATTGTCAGAAGAAAATTTAGCTAGAGGTGTGAACGAGCCTATAAAAACGCTCCCTTTTCAATTGGAAGCAGCAGCAGTGCTGTGTGGATGTGGAAACTGTAGCATAATAAGAGTCATGTGGCCACAATAGTAGTTGCAGCAAAAGCAGCATAGCATGGAACATACAAGGCAGTAGGTCGGCTGTCTATGGGTAGTAGTAGTAAGAGCAGTAGTAGTGGCAGATGCGTAGCGTTAGTAGTGCTGGCAGTAGGGGATTAGCAGCGAGGAGCAGCAGATGAGGCTGTTGCAGCAGCAACCATATGGTACAGTATATGTTGGCAGCATGATGGAGGCTGCAGCAGCCTTACAGAAGATGATGGTAGGCAGGCAGCAGCAGTGGCATGATGGCGGCAGTGGCACGATGGAGGAAGCAGCAGCCATACAGAACATGGCGGTAGGCAGGCCACAGCAGTAACTTGTTGATGGCAGCAGCATGAAGAAGGCAGCAGCCATGTGGAGTACGTTGATAGGCGGGCAGCAGCAGTGGCAAGAAGGTGGAAGTGGCATGACAGAGGCAGCAGCAGCCATACAGAACATGAAGGTAGGCAGGCCGCAGCAGTGGCATGATTGCGGCAGTGGCATGAGGGAGGCAGCAGCCATATGGTATATGATGATAGATAGGCAACATGATGGTATGCAGGAGGGCTGGCAGGTAGACAGCAACAGTGGCAAGATGGGACACCGTTAGCTAGGCCGGATTTATTCATCAGCCTCAGCCGAGAAGTGTGAAAATCCAAGCCCTCCGAATCGAGGCTTGGTTTATTTTGACAAAAGTGATGTTTTGATAGAGGCAGAGGACAACCTTGTCTGTTTTGGTGACACCACACCTCCTGTTGCACTGAAAACCTACTCCAAGATGACAATGGAGTCTGGGCAAGAAATAAAAAAGAAAGCGTACTGTGTCTGTTCAGCCAACTGTTCCAGTCTGCCTTCCCAGAAATTCATGGGGTCAGGGAACAGGGTATGCACCAGAGACAGGCCAGAGTGTAGGTAGCCCTGAACCTAGGTGCCCAGGATGCTGATTGGAACATGAAAAAACCTATGTTGAGGAGACTGAACTGGCTGGTGCTGGTACTGCAACTTCTGTGCTTGTGGTGGCAGGAGGGGGGTGACTCTGTGGGGGCAGAGAGAGACATCTCTTTCAGACATGCTGGCAGCAGGCATCTGCTCACCGAAAGCTGTGGCATTTCCTGGTTATAACGTAATTTGGCCACCCTTTTGGAGGGACGAAAACATTCCCACATTTTGCAATGATAGCGAGGGTCTAATAGCATAGCTTCCTAGTAATCATCTGTTAGATGTCAATGGTATGCCTGTCATGGTATTAAGCAAATGAGTCTACAGTTTGTCATTCTGCCCAGTGTATTCGAGTAGCCAGTACTTTCCAACTCTGCCCTCCACTGAGACAATAGGGTGTTATTGCCAGTGCCAACATCACCATTATCATACTTTTGCTCCTCCAACTGTGACTCCTCCTCCAGTGGCAGTACCTCATCTTCCTCCCCATGAAAGTTTCTCATTGTGGGTCCCCTGCAGCCACAGGGTGGACAGCAAGATGCAGTTAGCTGTTCATTTCCCTCCTCCGTTGCCATCTGTTGCATGAGTGTCAGTGTCTGTTCTAAGATACATATGAGGGACAACTTGACAGCATGAGTGGCATAAGCTGCCCAACCTGAAATCAACACATGTTCCCTGCCCGACCTGGTGCATGATAAAATCGTTCACGGCTTTCCGCTCCATGCGCAATGTTGAATTTCAGCAAGTTGGAACATGTAGCTGCAGACTATTCTGTTGCTGCAGGTCCAGGAGAGCATTCCTCATAATGTGAGAATGGCTGAAAAGAGGGACAGTTTCCTGGACATTGCCAGCACCTTGCGCAAACCAGTGTATTTTTTGAAAAAGCCATGCAGGGAGCATGTGTTATTTCCCTTCGGTTCAAGGCAACCAGGATGTTATGGCCATTGTTGCTGACCATCATGTCCAGTTGAAATTGGCGTCATGACAGCCAGCGGGATGTTTGCTGCTTGATTTTCTTTAGTTGAAACTGACGCCTGTGTCGCTACTTTTGCCCAGGCTTACAGTGTTCATTTTAGGACATGGTCAGATATCATAGTCAAGTATCAAAATAATGCCAATATGACACCTGAACCTGACACCTGACTCCTGACTGTGACATCTGAGTTTGACTTATGCTCTTCATACTTCAGAGTCAAAGTGATAATAAGTTATAGATATACTATGTATTTGTATACTAAATCACACAACCAAAGAATGTCTATTGCTGAGCTTATATGTCTGCGCCTAAAAGGCTGTAAGCTAACACATTAGAGTGTTATATAAGTGCATAGCTGGTAGCTCAGTGGTAATGAAACCCCTTTCAGCCCCTAAATTTTTTAACATTTTATTAAGCCCTAGATAAGAGGCAAATTCAAGTGATGTGTGACGCTGATATCTGACTTCCTTCACTTGTCAGGGTCACAAACAAACTGTTTTAGGTTTAGGCCGAGTTCACATCAGCGTTCAGCCTTTCCGTTCTCCTGCTCCGTTATAGGAAAGAACGAAAAGGACGGATTCGGCTCATAACTGAGCCGAACGGAGCCTACAGACCCCATAGACTATAATGGGGTCCGTTAGGTTTCCGCTCAGAAGATGATTTTGGAGCGGAGACAAAAGTCCTGCATGCACAACTTTTGTCTCCGCTCCAAAATCATCTTCTGAGCGGAAACCTAACGGACCCCATTATAGTCTATGGGGGTCTATGGGGTCTGTAGGCTCCGTTCGGCGGAGCAGGAGCAGGAGAACGGAAAGGCTGAACGCTGATGTGAACTAAGCCTTACTGTGTTTTTGTAAGCTACATCAAAATAGATGAACAAAAATCCCAAGCTCATACAAGGCAAGCTGGTAGCTCAGTGGTATTGCTGTTGCCCCATGTCCAGGGATTCTGTGTTCAAAACCCCTTTCAGCCCCTAAAAATCTTTACATTTTATTAAGCCCTAGATAAGAGGCAAATTCAAATGATGTGTGACGCTGATATCTGACTTCCTTCACTTGTCAGTGTCACAAACAGTTTTAGGTTTACTGTGTTTTTGGTATACTACATCTCATAGATAAAAAAAAAAAATCACCCCCTTTGGTGTCTAAAGCTATAGCTCAGTGGTAAGACACTTGCTTTGTATGTGGTCTTCATGGGTTCAAAACCCCTTTCAGGCTTTTAATTAAAAAAAATTTAGCTCTAGATCAGAGACAAATTCAAGTGGTGTGTGATGTAAGTAGTCCTTTTTTATTTTATTAATAGTACATGGGCAGCACTATAGTAAAGGGGGCACTAATTTACTGTATCTTCATCTATTTCCAGGTGACTGAGCGTTTTTTCGTTTTTTGTTGTCTTGAAACAGTAACTGTACAATATAAAAATGTATTCTTATTTCTTAGCAAGGAGTCTTATTATCAGATCTGTAAATCACTTTATTGCAATTATTTGTCAGCATCCACCCAAACATAAGCTGCAAAGATATGACCACTAGGGGTCTCACTAGTCCACTGTGGTTGGGCATGGTCCAGCTCTCCCAGCAAATACAAGCAGGAGGAAGTGTGGGCGTGTTCTGGAGTAGCTGATGAGGAGACTTGCCAGATTCACTGCCCCTTCACAGCAAACCAAATTATCTTACTGCAAGTCTGCTCTCCCTCCGCTATCTTACATGGCTTATACAGTGATTCACCTCTCTCAAGTGTGTATGCAGTTCCATATTAGCTAGAATCACTGTATTTCTGGGACCCCTGAAAAAGTTGATTAGTCACTGTATACAGAGCTGTGTCCTGAATTATACATATCTACTGTATATATGTGTATTATACACACAGTGTGCTATAGCTTCACCACACTGAGATTTGCTCAGAAAGCTGATCTACATATTACTGCTTTATCCATATGATCATACAGATAGCAGTACTATGTGATAGCTTCTAAGTATAGAAAAACAATGTGGTAATGTTATAGCCTGGAGGTTATATTAATGGCTTTGTATGTAGCTATCCCAGGTTGAAGTCACCAGAAAGACATAGTTTTTTTTTTCTTTAATACTATTTACTATAATAAATAATATGTCATTAACCCGTAGGATTCCAGCGCTGTACATGTATGTCGCTGGAAACACGATCACAAATCCCAGCGCCGTACAGGTACAGCACTCTGATCGGGCGGCCACAGGAGCTACTCCCCCAGAAGTAGAGAAATTGAAACTTGGAAACTTGCATTTTTTTACAAATTGTTTGTAAATTTAGTATTTTTTTTATAAATAAAAATTATTTTTTTTTACTTCATTTTACCAGTGCCATGAAGTACAATATGTGACGAAAAAACAATCTCAGAATGGCCTAAATAGGTCAAAGCGTTTTAAAGTTATCACCACTTAAAGTGACACTGGTCAGATTTGCAAAAAATGGCTTAGTCCTTAAGGTGAAATAATGCTGTGTCCCAAAGGGGTTAAAAAAATAAACAATACATTTTTTTTCAGCTCGAAAAAAACAAACATGTTTTCTTTTTTTTTATGTGTCTATTTTTTTTTTATGGATGTTCACCGAACTGCACCGAAAATGCACAAAAACTGACATGGACTGACATGGAATTTTTTTTTTTCTGCTTTCCATTTATTTCAATGGGAGATTTAATGCAGATTCTGCCCCAAGATCGGGTGCTCTGCTTCTTTTTTTCCACACTTCTTTTTTATATGTGAAAAAAAAAAGCAAGTGCTGCTTCCCATAGAAGTGAATGGAAGGCTGTTTTGAGACGTTTTCTGGAGCTGACTTTGTGGCAGAAATGCTCTAAAATCAGCGCCAAAAAACTCAATGTGAACTGGCGCATAGGCTGTATTTACATCAGGTTAAGCATATACACATGACTTATACATTACACAGTTGCCTCAGACAGCGTCATACAGTGGCATTCGTCACTATAGGCTTCCATTGTAAAAAAAAAAAAAAAAAAAAATACAGATCCGTTTAACATATATATGTTTTTACTGGACTATGCAGGATGGAGAAGGGTAGTATAGGCATTTGCATCCTTTTTTCCACACGTACATTGTATGTTTGGCTGAGTTCACATGGGCGTTGCGGGAAAAGGTGCGGGTGCGTTGCAGGAACATGCGTGATTTTTCCGCGCGAGTGCAAAACATTGTAATGCGTTTTGCACTCGCGTGAGAAAAATTGCGCATGTTTGGTACCAAACCCGAACTTCTTCACAGAAGTTCGGGCTTGGGATCGGTGTTCTGTAGATTGCATTATTTCCCCTTATAACATGGTTATAAGGGAAAATAATAGCATTCTAAATACAGAATGCATAGTAAAATAGCGCTGGAGGGGTTAAAAAATAAATAAAAAATTTAACTCACCTTAATCCACTTGCTCGCGCAGCCTGGCATCTCTTCTGTCTCATCTTAGCTGTGTGCAGGAACAGGACCTGTGGTGACGTCACTCCGGTCATCACATGGTCCATCACATGATCCATCACCATGGTAAAAGATCATGTGATGGATCATGTGATGACCGGAGTGACGTCACCACAGGTCCTTTTCCTGCAATCAGCAAAGAAGGAGACAGAAGAGAAGCCGGGCTGCGCGATCAAGTGGACTAAGGTGAGTTAAATTATTATTTTTATATTTTTTTTAACCCCTCCAGCGCTATTTTACTATGCATTCTGTATTCAGAATGCTATTATTTCCCCTTATAACCATGTTATAAGGGAAAATAATAATGATCGGGTCTCCATCCCGATCGTCTCCTAGCAACTGTGCGTGAAAATCGCACCGCATCCGCACTTGCTTGCGGATGCTTGCGATTTTCACGCAGCCCCATTCACTTCTATGGGGCCTGCGTTGCGTGGAAAACGCACAATATAGAGCATGCTGCGATTTTCATGCAACGCATAAGTGATGCGTGAAAATCACAGCTCATGTGCACAGCCCCATAGAAATGAATGGGTCCAGATTCAGTACGGGTGCAATGCGTTCACCTCCCGCATTGCACCCGCGCGGAATACTCGCCTGTGTGAACTCAGCCTTACATGTGGGACAAAAATATGATGTGATCTTGCAGCGCATTGTACAATTGTTGAAAAAAAACATACTCGCCTGCTCCCCGCCGGTCCGCTCTGTGATCTTCCAGTCACCATTCTTTAAACGTTTGGGTGGATGGGGGTCAGATTACTGGCCTGATAATGGTCTGTCACCAAGCAGCACATAGGCGCCCAGGGGACTGGGGCATCAGATGGGTAGGGGGCCTAGAGGACAGGGCATCAGATGAATAGGGGCTCCAGGGGACTGGGGCATCAGATGAGTAGGGGCTCCAGGGGACTGGGGCATCAGATGGGTAGGGGCTCCAGGGGACTGGGGCATCAGATGAGTAGAGGCTCCAGGGGACTGGGGCATCAGATGAGTAGAGGCTCCAGGGGACAGGGGCATCAGAAGAATAGGGGACCTAGAGGACAGGGCATCAGATGAGTAGGGGGCCTAGAGGACAGGGCATCAGATGAGTAGGGGGCCTAGAGGGCTGGGGGAATCAGATGAGTAGAGGCTCCAGGGAACAGGGGCATCAGAAGAATAGGGGACCTAGAGGACAGGGCATCAGATGAGTAGGGGGCCTAGAGGGCTGGGGGAATCAGATGAGTAGGGGCTCCAGGGGACTGGGGGCATCAGGAGCCCACAGGACTTGGGGAGAGGGGCAAAGGACAGCAGATGAATGCAGCTGGGGGTGGGGAGGCAGATAACATGAGATGCAGGACAGCTAGTGCTGGCAGGGATAAGCCTGGAATGTATGGGCTCCTGACAGTGACAGGCACAGGCTCTTTCTGCAGCACTTCCTGACACTATTCAGTCTCCCCTCTCCCTCCTGTTATTGCCGAATACACAGCAGTCTCTGTGGCAGAAGCTGGGCTGTACTAATAGTTAAGAGAGGGAGGGGAGACAGGATCTCCCTGTAGCACACTGTACGGAGCCCTGACTGCCCTGTTAAGCAGCCAGTCTCCTCTATTAATGATCCATGCTGATGGGCGGGGCTTATCTCCCTGCTCTGCTCCGAGGGCATTCTAGAGCAGTGAAGTGATTGTAGAGGGGGTGTGGCCAGTCTGAGACTGTTTACTACTGCTTAGGTCCCCTTAGGTTCCCTGGTAGCTACGCCACTGCTTGCACTGCCGCAGTCAGCGCTGATGGCTGCACGTGCGGTATCCTGCCGGGTGCAGGGTGTTGTCACGGTGGGGAGTGGGGAAAACCACCCACCGTACGATGACTGGGGGATAAGGAAAGCAACTAGGCCTGAACACAAGGATAAGGGAGCAGGTCACCTCCTAATGCATCCCAATACCTAGCTCTTACTCCTCACCGTATGAGCGGACCTGGATGGTAGGACGGCTCATACCCTGGATACCTAAGGTCCTGAGAATCCCTCAGAAAGGAGCTGAGGAGAGGCACCCTGTTCTTCCAGGACACGGAAGAACAGGAGTCTCAAAAGGCCTAGAAGCAGGGAAAGGAAAAGACAATATGCAGCAAGAGAATCGGCATGTAAGAAAACAAGACGACACACTTACCTGCCGCTGCCACCACGACTGGAACCCGTGAATACGTACCGGAGCTCTAACACCAAACAGGACACCGTACTAGCAACTCACACAGGTATCCAGCACACCAGACTCTGCCAGGACCCCCATGCATCAAGGTGCATGGCAGCCCCAGGTGGCACTGCATACAGGTTAGGAAGTCTAGCAACCATGCTGGAAGATATCACCAAACATACTGTAACGGTCACGTCCACACACACACAGGGGGAAGGATAGTGACCACTGCGCTCCACCCTCACCCCTGGCCCTGCCTACTTGCCTCACGAGTCCTGATAACAGGGGAAAACTGGACAACAGTTCCTTACTTAGGATATGTGCAGGGAAGACAGACAAGACAAAATACGGAACGTGAACGGAGAGCTACGCAGTACAAAGGGTTAAGCAAAGAATGGTCAGGAGAATCAGGGGTCAAATACCAGGAGAGTAGAGAAGTACCAGAGAAGTCCGCAAAGAGTAGTCAGGTGGGAGCCGAGGTCACAATACCAGGATGGATGCGCAGTACAGGAGGAGCAGGCAAAGGATCGTCAGGGAACAGCAGCAGGTGAGTATTCAGTAGTCCAACAAATAGCCAGGAACCTAGAATTAACAGGCAACCTGTGGCCAGCAGGCTGCCTGTATTTATAGTGGGGTCTGAGGGTCATGTGACGAGGCCAGCGTCACATGACGGACAGACAGACAAGTCGAGCACCAAGTGATCAAGGCAGACCTAGGAGCAGGGAGCCTCCCAACTAGCAAAGTCGCCCTGGGAATGAGGCCAAACACAGATCCTCGCTCCCGAAGCTAAGCAGCAGGTCTGCGGCTGATGGGAGACCGGGTGCGCCTTTGGCACCCCGTGACACATACCAGACAAGGAACACCAGGCTAGACATTACAACACACCAAACATACAACACATGTAAGGGAGAGAAGACATCGCTGGAGACCTTGATGTCCCACTAGGAGGCCCTCACTCTGGGAGATGGAACAAGCAGACCAGGAGCATAACTCCAACACACACCATGGCTGGAGTACCACTGACTCCTGGCCTCTAGCCACAGGTAAGATGAAGCATCTAGTGACCACGCCCAACAAGGTGGTTAACCCCTCCAGCACTGGACAGAGGAGGAAACAATAGAAAGGGGAAGTGCACACACAGCATAAAAGCTACAACCAAGCAAGGCAACCATGTCACGGCACACACCACAAAGGCTGTGACACTGCCCCTGCATGCTGAAACAGCAACACATTGCCACAGGCAACAGCAAATGTGGCATAAGTGTCACAGCAGACACCAAAGGCCGTGACAGGTGTCCATCGGGTCCCTGTGGTGCTGTGATGTCAGCCTGCTGTCTAGCCCTGCCAGTCAATGGAGGGGGGGGAGGGGGTGTTACCGAGCATTGCTCAGAATATTCAGCCCCGCCTCTGAGTGCTCGAATTGTTTATTTGCATATGAATAAAAACACAGATATCTCTGCAGCTATTTATCATACATAATCAGCATAATGAGCCCTACCAGGCAGTATCTAATAGGGTTGATTCTGGTGACAGAGCCTCTTTAACCTCCTACGGACACAGGGCATACCTGTACGCCCTGATGTCCGAGTCCTTAAGGACACAGGGCGTACAGGTACGCCTTGTGTATTTCCGATCAACGCTGCGCGGCGGGCGGTGATCGGAACGGTTTGCCTACTGAAATCATTCAGAAGGCACCCTGTGACAATGCCGAGGGGGGTCCTGTGACCCCCCCTCATCGGCATTCTCTGCTAACCGCAGGTCAATTCAGAACAGCGGTTTGCAGCATTTCCGGGTTATTCGGGTCTCCAGTGACACGAAATAGGAGGCTGATCGGTGGTGTAATATACACCACCAATCACCCTCCATAGATCCTGTGAGATGGAGGGTGGGGATGAGGGTGAGGATCGCCTGTGATTGGCTGGAAGCACTGACCTGGAGATAACGTCCTGGAGCTCCGCTCTCCCCGCCCACAGACTTCTGTGTGAGCAAGGAGAGAGGAGCCCTGTGTCGGTCCCTCTGCATCCCAAACAATCCGCCGCCATCCGTGGCCCCTGAGACCCCATAAAGTGCCATCAATAAAAATTTAGGGAGAGCTTTAGGTTAGGCAGGGATAGTGAAAAAAAAAAGTTTTATTTTGTATGCAGCACCCGGATCTGAGGGTGTCTGGGGTCCACAGCACCCTGTGCGACTCCCATCCCCCCAGGGGTTCTTCACCTTGCCCCTCCCCCACATATTTTGGGGCGCAAGCGCATTTTTTTTCTTTTTGTAGGTGCGCTGACTGTTGCCGGCACTCTTAGCCGTAAAAGAGCACCTGGCCACTGTTAGCGCATCGCCCACCCCACCGCTGATCAGCGAGTTTTTGGGCTGTGAGCAATTTTTCGGGGATTCTGTTAGGTTAGGGTGGGTTAGGGTAAGGTATACATAAAAATACACCACCCCCCCCCTCTCCCACACACACTAAATAAAGTTTTACACACATACGCACTCCCTTTTAGCGTTCTAAGATGGCCCGCCGGATGTTCTCGGCCGAGGAGGCATACGCCCAGCTGCTCTCCGACTCCGAGAGCCCCAGTGAGGACGATGGTGACCCCACTTTCCTGTTGTCATCCTCATTCTCCTCATCATCTAGTGATGATGATGAGTCCCCAAGGCAGCGAAGCCAGGAGCCCCCCATGCCAGGAACCATGTGGCCCACACTAGTATGAGCAGCCCTGGGGCTCGTACTAGTTTTCCGGCCCACCAGGCAAGTTCACCTGAGCCCCCTACCGGTCAACTTGGCTGGAGTACCCCAGAGCATTTGGAGCCCTTGATTCCCGACTTTGTTGGCCAACCAGGAATCCAGATTCCCACAGTGGGCTTCACTGAATATGTGAACCCCCGATCACACCCCCGATCACCCTCCTATTCCGGGTCACCTGAGACCTGAATAACCCGGAAATGCTGCAAAGCGCAGGTCTGAATTGACCTGCGGTTAGCATCGATCGCAGATAAGGGGGGGGTCACAGGACCCCCATCGGCATTGTCACAGGGTGCCTTCTGAATGATTTCAGCAGGCACATCGTTCCGATCACCGCCCGCCGCGCAGTGTTGATCGGAAATACACAGGGCAACAACATTACCACTGAGCTAACAGCTATGTGCTCATATAACACTCTAATGTGTTAGCTTACAGCATTTTAGGCACAGAGCTATAAGCTCAGCAATAGACATTCTTTGGTTGTGTGATTTAGCATACGAATACATAGTATATCTATAACTCATTCTCACTTTGACTCTGAAGTATGAAGAGCATAAGTCAAACTCAGATGTCACAGTCAGTTGTCAGGTGTCAGTGTCTGGAGTCAGAGTCAGGTGTTAGGGTCAGGTGTCAAAGTCAGGTGTCAGGGTAAGGTGTCAGAGTCAGGTGTCAGAGTCTGGTGTCAGGGTCAGGTTTCACATTGGCATTATTTTGATACTTGACTATGATATCTGACCATGTCCTAAAATGAACACTGTACAGGCTGATCAGCTTCAACACTGTATGGCAAAGCCTGACTTGGCACATGTGATAGGAAGGATGGGTAGTGTCGCTATGCCCTGCTGTTACCGAGGAAGGGAGCATGTCCATGGAGGGGGATGTGGAGGAGGCAAATAAGTGCCTGCTGTGGGAGCCAGCCCAATGCAATCGTGGTGGGGGGGGGGGAGTCGAAAGGACCTGACCTGGCTGGCTAGTGTACTGCCTTTCCACTGCCACAAAAAACATTGATTGTGA
Organism: Bufo bufo; assembly: GCF_905171765.1. NCBI lineage: Eukaryota > Metazoa > Chordata > Amphibia > Anura > Bufonidae > Bufo > Bufo bufo. Next base: position 160,136,718 of record NC_053395.1, read on the forward strand.
GCCATAAAATACATGTACTGTCTGTAAATGATCTCCTGGCACCCCGACTGGGTACCTCCATTGATGGATGCTCCTAGTGCTTCCTGAGGGCTCCAAGCACTCCACTTGACACCGTAATCACTGTCGAACCTACGAACCGCCGCAGCTTGGTTAAGGTCTCGCCGTCTTCCACCCACCCTGGGCCCAAGACCAGGATCCAACTTCCAGTGGGTAGAACCGTGTTGTAATCCCAGGGGAGTATAATACCGATAGCAATCCCCAGAGTAAATATAGCTGTTCCCCCACACATGAGATGACACTCTATGTTGAGGGTAAAACAGGAACTCCCTTTATTGAAGATCAACTCAGTATATATACAGTTCAAGAAGTCTAACAACATAACGCAATCAACCATGAACAACATGCAAACAGACATCTTCACCCCCTCCATAATGAATGAATAGGGAGAGAGGAGACACATGTGAGTGTATCATAGGGTGATCTACTCATCTAGGAGTCAGCTGCTCCTAGAGTCAGCTATCTTAATCCCATCACTAACACAATCAGTGGGAGTCTCAGTGCAGAGTTAACCCTTTCTGGGTCCATAGTCTGTAGGAAGGAGGCTGGCCCTAAGGCTTCTCCAGCAGCCCCGGTGACAGTTCAGTCCGTCACACTGTCCCTGCCTATAACAGCTGCCCCAGGTGTCCACTTTGGAGTGCAGCTTGCGCATAGAAAGAATTTCAAGGAGCGGCCCGCATTCTATACCACGTGAGAGTGCACTATTAAATGGTATAGCAGCAACTGCACCATCAGCAATGTGAACAGGTGGGGTTTAGCATGTAGACAAGCTAATTGCTGGTACAGAAAAGTATTTTTAAGGCCAAAGATTCTGTTATAGATGTCTCACAATGAAGCCGGGGACAAGGAGGAGTTTTAGCAGGAGAAGAAGAAGGTAATGATGTTGATGATGACAAGGACACTGTATTGCTTGGGGATGCGGGTTGGCTGAGACAAAGAGGATCAGAAGAAGAAGAGCAGACTTGTTCTGATTGGGAATGCTGGTCAGTTGTATTTTGCCAAAGGATTCGGCTGCCTCATGTGCTGTACTAGAGGTCTGGTACTTATGGTTGTGTTTGAACATCCACCGATTTTTTTAATCCTGCACATTTTGCACTCAGCTGTGGCTTTGTAAGCCCACCTTGTGGAGAAAACAACCCATACAGGAGTTGCTCGCACAGAGCTACAGGCAGCCAAGCTCGGCTTAGCTCTGGCATATTTTGGGACTAACCCACCCACGGTGTCAGCGGCATTACCAGATCCCAAAGCAGACATGACCCTAGCTGTTCTTTTCTTTTTGTGCCTAAATGTACATAGTCACAGAAAGTATAGAACGGTTTGCAAATCTCGTGTCTGGAACTTAAGGACAGGGAGGCGCAATACGATATGCTTTCCTTTCCACAAACACACTGAAGACACTGCTACTGACAGTTGACCTTGGAAATAGTGCAGCATTGGCGCCACTAACAGATTTGGGCCTAAAGTTTTTTGGGCATTAAAATATGCAGGTTCAGAAAAAACTATGCTATTATTTAATCCCCATCACCACACCAGCTCTTGAACTGGTTGGAGATGCACCTATACAGATTTTGGCCTAGTATTTTACGTTAAGACTAGTATAAACCACTAGTCCGCTACCCTTTGTATTGTAAGACACTCCAAACTGAAAAACAAAAAAGAAGTGTCTGGAGATGCCCTGATACAGATGTTGGACTAGTAGTTCACATTTTCAATGAGATTTCAAATGCTATCTATCCTCTGGTGGAGATGGTAAGACTTGTTGTACATTTTGTGCACCCCCACAAATATACACACACACAGAAAAAAAAATACATATTTTAAAACTGCAAAAAAAACATAGAAAAAAAAATGTCCTTGCATGTAGCTGATTTTGATGTTCTACAGCAGCTGCAGCTGTGTTATATGGCAGTAATTGCAGTTGGAATGTACTGCCAGGAACACCTAGCATTATCTCCTCACTGACAACTTTCTCTGCCTTTCACTATTTCCCTAAAATTCCTAAATCCTTTTCGATATCAGTGTTTCTCAGTGTTTTACCATTTAGTATGTACTTGTGATTTGTATTTTCCCTTCCCATGCGTATAACCTTACATTTATCGGTATTAAACCTCATCTGCCACTTCTCTGCCCAAGCCTCCAATCTATCCAGGTCCATCTGTAGTAGTATACTGTCCTCTTCCATGTTAATTACTTTCAACATATTAGTTTCATCAACAAAAATTATATTTTACTGTGCAAGCCTTCTACAAGATCATTAATAAATATATTGAAGAGAATAGGGCCCAATACTGACCCCTGAGGTACCCCACTAGTGACAGTGACCCAATCTGAGTGTGTACCATTAATAACCACCCTGTTTTCTCTCACTGAGCCAGTTACATTCCCCTCATACAAATATGTTCTCCCAGTACAAGCATTCTCATTTTAAATACTAACCTTTTATGTGGCACAGTATCAAATGCTTTCGAGAAGTCAAGATATACAACATCCATTGACTCAACCCGGTCCAGTCTAGAACTTATCTCCTCATAGAAACTGATTAAATTAATTTGACAGAGCTAATCCCTCATAAACCAGCTCTTAGAAAACCTTCAAACACTTTACCCATGACAAATGTTATACTTACTTGTATAGGCCTATCGTTTCCAGGCTCTGTTTTTGCCTCCTCTTTTGAATATTGGCACAACATTTGCTAAGCGCCAATCCTGTGAAACACCACCTGTCATTATAGAGTTCTTAAATATCAGACATAAGGATCTGTCTATTACATTACTTAATTCCCTTAGAATATGAGGGTGTATGCAATCCGGAGTAGTTTATTTGTCTATATCAATCTTCTTCCTGAGTCAGACAGGCCCCATTTAATGGGGAGTTTACTTTGCACTCTGCATTTCATCTAAAATTTCATTTTCTTCTGTAAATATAATGGAGAAAAAAGTGTTTAATAAATTAACTTTCTCATCACTGCTCTATTCAACTCTTCCCTCATCACGCTTTAATGGGCCAACACTTTCAGGTTTAACCTTTTTGCCATTTATATAACTAAAGAACATTTTAGGATTAGATTTACTCTCTTTGGCAATGAGCCTCTTTGTCTCCAGCTTGGCTGCCTTTATCTGTCTTCTACATATTCAATTTTTTTCTTATATTTTTTAGTGTTTTTTGCTACCTTCCTGTTTTAGTGACTTAAATGCTTTCTTTTAGTAATTTATTACCCCCTTTTGATTTGTTCCTTTGATTTCTATAAGGTATGTAGCGCTCACAATGAGAGTTTAGGATGCTTTTAAAAATATATAATTTTGTGGCTGGATTTTTATTTTTGGAGACATTGTCCCAGTTAGTGAGGCTAATGGTTTCTTTAAGCTCATCATATTTTGCTTTTCTGAAGTTCAGCGTTTTTGTGCCTCCATTAAAAAATGCTTATTATATTATGGTAACTCTGTCACTTAACTGCCCAGTCAGTTATTCCCAGTAGAAGGTGTCATGCCCCACTCTGACGATGTGCGGAGGTCGGCCAGGATAGCAGCACGAGTTTAGTATTTGTTTTGGTGTCGTGCTGGATCCGCCTCTCATCAGGTGCACTGGGTGGAGTCATTAGTTTAAATGGCCTCCAGCTAAGTGCTCTGAGCGGATTATACTGTTCATTTTGGTCTGGGAAGTTTGGAGGAAAGGTTGGCTGTCTGTTCCTGCTCTCAGAGATAAGTGGCATTTCTAGCTTGGTTGTTTGTGTCATCTAGCCCATCCAGGTTCTGTGCGAGCAGGCTGCTCCTTTCTCCCCACTTCACCATCTCAGGGAGTTCAGGGTTTTGTTAGTCCAGGCTGGTGGACACAGCACCTACCTTTAAGGTCTGCCTGTGGGCTGAGCAGTGCAGGGAAAGAGGTCAGGGATTTACTAGGAGGTGACCCTTCCCCTGTCTCTCGTCCAGAGCCTGGTTGGTGTGTTATCGTTTATACTGAGTGCACGTCCACCGTGACAGAAGGAAATAGAGGCAAGGCTGTCAATCACTGATAGGACCGCCTCCTTGACTTAAAAAAACAGCATGATCAGGAATATAAACAAATGAAATACAAGTTATACTGAATTTTTCTCACAAAACTATATATCAATCTGCTGAGCTCCTCCTACTCTATACCATGCTGACTGCAGATCAGACACTATGTCTAACCCAACAGGTTCTCTTTAAGTATCTTCCATTTTACTTCACATATGCAATGCCTACACAGCCGGGAAACATATGTTTCACTTTGCTTTCTGTGAACTTTGACTCCTCTTTGTTTTGTGACTGAGGTGTCCGTATACTGCCTCTTTCTTTCTATTTGTTTATATTCATTCAGATTTATTTTTTTATTGTCCTAGGGGTATATCTGACACATGCAAACCCCCGTGGACCCAAAAGACACACTATGTACTGTATTTTTTGCTTTACCAGCAGGAAGCGGCGAGTGTAGCGCTGCTAGTGATTGCTGTACTCAATGTTCCCTCGTCTTCGTCCAGGCTCTCGCTGCACTGTCCTGACTGCATACAGTGTCAGAACTTAGTGCACCTAGGCGTGCATTATGACCTGATGCTGTGCGTCGTCAGGTCACAGTGCAGTGCGGGGACCAGAGAGCGCTGAGAGCAGGAAGAGAGCACCTTCCAGAGCAGGAGAGGTGAGTTAATTTATTTATTTTATGTCTGATCTGGGGTCTGATGAGTATTCGGGTTCTGAAAAAGTTTGCGGTTCTGATTTAAGGTCTAATAAGGATTAGGGGTCTGATTGGGGGGTCTCAACTCAAGGTGTGATGAATTTTTTTTTTATATTTTTCTGCTCTAAAACCTAGGTGTGTCTTATAATTCGGTATGTCTTATAAAGAGAAAAATATGATATTTTCACAAGTAACCAACCCTTTAGCTAGTTACCGTATTTTTCGCTTTATAAGACGCACTTTCCCCCCCCCAAAAGTGGCCGTGCGTCTTATAAAGCAGATACTTCGCTAGCCGCTATGCTGCACAGCGCGGCCAGCGAAGTATCAGTGTGGAGGGAGGAGGTGGGGACACTCATGGCGGGGCCCGGTGCAGTGACTCTACTCTAATACACCAGGCCCCGCAACTGTTAAATACATTCAATCTGATCTATATATAAATGTATACGCTCTGTTCGGTACTTACTGCCTGCCGCAGCTCCCTCTGTCATGCGCCGCCTGCCCCAGCTCCCTCTGTCATGCGCCGCCTGCCCCAGCACCCTTTGTCATGCGCCGCCTGCCCCAGCACCCTTTGTCATGCGCCGCCTGCCCCAGCACCCTTTGTCATGCGCCGCCTGCCCCAGCTCCCTCTGTCATGTGCCGCCTGCCTGTTCATTCATAAAGTGAGGAGGGAGCTGCGGCAGGCGGCGCATGACCGAGGGAGCTGCCGGTCTGCACAGTGTTAATGCTATATTTACGGTACTACAGTAAGTACAGAACAGAGCGTATACATTTAGATATAAATCGGATTGAATGCATTTAACAGTTGCGGGGCCCGGTGTATTAGAGTAAAGTCACTGCACCGGGCCCCGCCATGAGTGTCTCCGCCTCCTCCCTCCACACTGATGCATCTGATGGGGGATCTGTAGATGACACTTATGGGGATCTGTGGAAAACATAAGTGTTATCCACAGATCCCCCATCAGTGTCATCCACAGATCCCCCATCAGTGTCATCCACAGATCCCCCATCAGTGTCATCCACAGATCCCCCCATAACAGTGCATCATCCACAGATCCCCCCATAACAGTGCGTCATCCACAGATCTCCCCCATAACAGTGCGTCATCCACAGATCCCCCCATAACAGTGCGTCATCCACAGATCCCCCCATAACAGTGCGTCATCCACAGATCCCCATAACAGTGCGTCATCCACAGACCACCATTAGTTCAAAACCTACCAAAAGCACACCTTTTGGTTCAAAATATTTTTTTCTTATTTTCCTCCTCAAAAACCTAGGTGCGTCTTATCATCAGGTGCGTCTTATAAAGCGAAAAATACAGTAATTAAAAGTAAGCCATAACATTAAATTTAAATGTGATAACACTGAATATTTTCTGACTATGGCACCTCTCAAGAGGTGAGATATATTAGGCAGCAAGTGAACAGTCAGTTCTTTAAGTTGATGCACTGGAAGCAGGAAAAATGGGAAAATGTAAACATAGTTTACATACGGGCATGGACATGATTAAGGGGGACGTGGTCCCTGATGAAGATACATGAGATCTTCATGTAAATCTGGGCTGGGATTATGTACAACAAAAGAAGGGATTTGTCACCAACTTACCTGTCCAGGCCCCAGTGCCATGGTCTGGAGCTCGGGCATGACTGCGCCGCATTAGACGCGCTGCTGGACCACGCCCCTCATGACGTGCGGCCTAACCACACCCTCTCGTGAAGTAAGCGTGTCCATAACAACAGAGCTCGCACTCACCTCCTCCCTGCAGCGCATGCACACTGGAGGAGATCCTGGGCATTAAAGGCGTTATCCAAATTATAAAGCATGCCCCCCCCCCAGTGCCCGGGCCCCTCATATAGATTATACTTACCCCGCTCCCCGGCATCCGCGTCGCTCCGGATCCCCGCATGGCCACCACTGCATGTTTTGATGCACTCAACGGGGGAGCAGACAATAGCAGACTGCGACGGGGACAAGCCTCCCTAGCATCACGGGTGACTGGGAGAGCAGTGGCAACCGTGCGGGGATCCAGAGCAACACAGGTACCAGGGAGCAGGGTAAGTATAATCTATATGAGGGGCTCAGGTATTGGGGGGCATGTTTTATAGTTTGGATAACCCCTTTAAATTAGTGATTATAAGTATTAGGTGTGTGTTCTGGATGCAAACTGAGTGACAGCTCAGGTCCATTGGACCAGAGCACCAGTAGGATACTGGTGCTCTGGTCCAATGGACGCTGAGTCCCTGGACCTATCAGGTTCTCTTCCAGGAACTTGACATTTTATTTAAATCCTCTGCTGCTGGCAATACACCTGTGCCAGTTATAGGTTTACTCCCATGCTGTGCTTCCGGTTATGTCTGTGTCATGCCCCGCTCAGGCTATGTGCGGAGGTCTGCCAGGTTAGCAGCACGCGTGTAGCCTTTTGTTTTGGAGTTGAGCTATATCCGCCTCCCTTCAGGTGCACTGGGTGGGGTCGTTGGTTTGAGTTTAAATTACACCCACTCCCAGTGTCCTGTGCGGGTTATAGCTTCTGTCTGGCTCTGTGAAAGGAAGGAAGGATTTGCTGTTCCTGCTCAGAAAAGATAAGTTGTTTTTTGTTTTCTTGTGGTTGACTGTCTAGGCTGTTAGAGAGATGCCTGCCCCCTCCAGGTTCTGAGGGAGCAGGCTGCCTCTATCCCCCTTTCACCATCTTAGGGATTTTAGGGAATTTTCAGCCCAGGCACGAGGACACGTTATTCCCACCTTCAGGGTCTGAACGTGGGCATAGAAGTATAGGGAGAGCTGGTAGGGATTTGTCAGGAGGTGACCTTGATCCCAAGCTTCTCGCCTAGACACTTGTTTGTTTATTTTTCTGTGTATCTGGTATCCTGTCCGCCGTGACAATCTGTGCATATTGGATTGTTTGTTATTTTGACCTCAGCTTGCCTCTGACTACCCTCTGTCTACTGATTCTTTATCGTGTTGCCTACCCTTTGTTTTATGATTTTGTACCGCATTGTCCTCCCAGTTTTGACCTAGTTCTGTTTGACCCGTTTGTGTGGTTGTGTCTCTGTGTATGTCTGTCTGGCACTTAGCAGTACAGAGAATGTTGACCAGTTGCGGTCTTGCTGCTTACGGCTTGCACTCCAAGTAGGCAGGGAAAGCGGATTGCGTTCAGTTCAATGTGTGTGTTTCCCTGCCTACTGGTATTGTTATACCAATGGAATAGTGAGTAGTATGCATTTTGCTCACTACTAGAATTGATGATTGGGATCTATGTTTGCACGTGGCACTGACTGAACGACAGTGAGAGAAATTTATCAAGACCAGCACTTTCAGCGCCTGTCTTGATATCGCCTGTGCCACTGGAGGATATGGCTAATTTATGACGAGGCACAGTCCTTGCACTTAAACAGAAACCTACGACAGTTCAGAGCAGCCATAGATTTCTGGCTTCATTTGTACCAGAAAAATTGCGTAAATGAAGATAAATTTGTTGGGGTGGCTGGCCACACCCTCTTTGGAGTACAGTGAAACTCCTTTGCAGGAGTCAGTTGACATTGAATAGTGTGGATTCATTCATATTTTTGTTGGTCCCCGATACCATGTTGATTGTAAGACATTTCTTGTTTTTAATTTTGATTGAAACAGCCCCATGATCAATTTAATCAAAGGTCCTTTTACACGGATCTACAGTATATATCAGGCAATTATCTGGAATGAACTAAACGTTCCCCATTTGCATTTGTCAGGAGAGATTAGGGCTCTATTTACATAGAACAGTAACCTCTGCTGTATATGGGGACAAGCAAACGCTGAAGTGATCTCCTATCCACATAGAAAACCATTTATAATTGGCACCAGATTGCTGTTTACGCAGCACAATCTGCTGCACAGAAAAAATGATTTTTGGTGTTGGCTGAAAGACATGAAAACCCTATGAACGAGCATTTGCTTGTTAATCGGGGAATCACCAGCACCTTTTATACAGGACTATTGTTTCTATAAATGCTCATCCCTTATAACTGGCCTGATTATTGGTCCGTGTAAAAAAAACTTTATTCTGTGTTCCTGGCTATTGATTTTTCCTTGGCCAAGGTGTGTGGGGGTTTCTTTTGCACATATATGGTGGGTCTTATTGTTTTTCAGAATACAATGTTTTTAACATAAATGGGTTATAATTAGGGATGAGCGAACCCGAACTGTATAGTTCGGGTTCGTACCGAATTTTGGGGTGTCCGTGACACGGACCCGAACCCGAACATTTTCGTAAAAGTCCGGGTTCGGGTTCGGTGTTCAGCGCTTTCTTGGCGCTTTTTGAAAGGCTGCAAAGCAGCCAATCAACAAGCGTCATACTACTTGGCCCAAGAGGCCATCGCAGCCATGCCTACTATTGGCATGGCTGTGATTGGCCAGTGCACCATGTGACCCAGCCTCTATTTAAGCTGGAGTCACGTAGCGCCGCACGTCACTCTGCTATGATCAGTATAGGGAGAGGTTGCAGCTGTGACGTTAGGGCGAGATTAGGCAGATTAACTCCTCCAAAAGACTTCATTCTGTGATCGATCTGCAGCTGTGGATCATTGAAGTGCTATTATTGACTTGCTCACTTTTTTGAGGCTGCCCAGAGCGTTTTTAGATCACTTTTTTCTGGGGTGATCGGCGGCCATTTTGTGACTTGTGGTGCGCCAGCACGAGCTATCACCAAGTGTATTTAACCATCGATAGTGTGGTTATTTTGTGCTATATCCTACATCAGCTGCAGGCTGAGCCTGTGTCACCAAAGTGCATTTAACCATCAACAGTCTGGTTATTTTTTGGCCATATACTACATCAGCTGCAGGCTGAGCCTGTGTCACCCAAGTGCATTTAACCATCAACAGTCTGATTATTTTTTGGCCATATACTACATCTGGTGCAGGCTGAGCCTGTGTCACCCAAGTGCATTTAACCATCAACAGTCTGATTATTTTTTGGCCATATACTACATCTGGTGCAGGCTGAGCCTGTGTCACCCAAGTGCATTTAAGCATCAACAGTGTGGTTATTTTTTGGCCATATATTACATCAGGGGCAAGTTGAGCCTGTCACCCAGCGCCTAAAAAATAGACCTGACATTTCTATTCAACCAAATCTGTACTGTTTTAGCTGGTCAAGTTATTTGTATTGACCGTAAACGCACACTTTTTTTTCTGGGTTGAAAAAGCATTCCCAAATTTGCCATTCTCAAAATAACTAGTTTCTGGTATTTGAGGCCTACTTGAAATCTATCCCAAAAAGAAAATCTTACATTGAAGGTATTGATAGTGTCATTCAGAAAAACCTAAGACACACGCTAGCGTGCTGATAGAAGTGTGATTCTGTGATTAAACCTATACCTGTCACACAACGCAAAAAAAAACAGGTCTCACATCTCTATTCAACCAAATCTGCAGTGTTTTAGCTGGTCAAGTTATTTGTAGTGACCGTAAAAGCAGACTTTTTGTTCTGGGTTGAAAAAGCATTCCCAAATTTGCCATTCTCAAAATAACTAGTTTCTGGTATTTGAGGCCTACTTGAAATCTATCCCAAAAAGAAAATCTTACATTGAAGGTATTGATAGTGTCATTCAGAAAAACCTAAGACACACGCTAGCGTGCTGATAGAAGTGTGATTCTGTGATTAAACCTAAACCTGTCACACAGCGCAAAAAAAAACAGGTCTCACATCTCTATTCAACCAAATCTGCAGTGTTTTATCTGGTCAAGTTATTTGTAGTGACTGTAAAAGCAGACTTTTTGTTCTGGGTTGAAAAAGCATTCCCAAATTTGCCATTCTCAAAATAACTAGTTTCTGGTATTTGAGGCCTACTTGAAATCTATCCCAAAAAGAAAATCTTACATTGAAGGTATTGATAGTGTCATTCAGAAAAACCTAAGACACACGCTAGCGTGCTGATAGAAGTGTGATTCTGTGATTAAACCTATACCTGTCACACAGCGCAAAAAAAAACAGGTCTCACATCTCTGTTCAACCAAATCTGCAGTGTTTTAGCTGGTCAAGTTATTAGTAGTGACCGTAAAAGCAGACTTTTTGTTCTGGGTTGAAAAAGCATTCCCAAATTTGCCATTCTCAAAATAACTAGTTTCTGGTATTTGAGGCCTACTTGAAATCTATCCCAAAAAGAAAATCTTACATTGAAGGTATTGATAGTGTCATTCAGAAAAACCTAAGACACACGCTAGCGTGCTGATAGAAGTGTGATTCTGTGATTAAACCTATACCTGTCACACAGCGCAAAAAAAAACAGGTCTCACATCTCTATTCAACCAAATCTGCACTGTTTTAGCTGGTCAAGTTATTTGTAGTGACCGTAAAAGCAGACTTTTTGTTCTGGGTTGAAAAAGCATTCCCAAATTTGCCATTCTCAAAATTGTGGTGAACGGGAACAATGAGGAAAACATCTAATAAGGGACGCGGACGCGGACGTGGACATGGTCGTGGTGGTGTTAGTGGACCCTCTTGTGCTGGGAGAGAACGTGGCCGTTCTGCCACAGCCACACGTCCTAGTGAACAAACTACCTCAGGTCCCAGTAGCCAGCAGAATTTACAGCGATATTTGGTGGGGCCCAATGCCGTTCTAAGGATGGTAAGGCCTGAGCAGGTACAGGCATTAGTCAATTGGGTGGCCGACAGTGGATCCAGCACGTTCACATTATCTCCCACCCAGTCTTCTGCAGAAAGCGCACAGATGGCGCATGAAAACCAAGCCCATCGGTCTGTCACATCACCCCCATGTATATCAGGGAAACTGTCTGAGCCTCAAGTTATGCAGCAGTCTCTTATGCTGTTTGAAGACTCTGCTGCCAGGGTTTCCCAAGGGCATCCACCTAGCCCTTCCCCAGGGGTGGAAGAGATAGAATGCACTAACGCACAACCACTTATTTTTCCTGATGATGAGGACATGGGAATACCACCTCAGCACGTCTCTGATGATGACGAAACACAGGTGCCAACTGCTGCGTCTTTCTGCAGTGTGCAGACTGAACAGGAGGTCAGGGATCAAGACTGGGTGGAAGACGATGCAGGGGACGATGAGGTCCTAGACCCCACATGGAATGAAGGTCGTGCCACTGACTTTCAGAGTTCGGAGGAAGAGGCAGTGGTGAGACCGAGCCAACAGCGTAGCAAAAGAGGGAGCAGTGGGCAAAATCAGAACACCCGCCGCCAAGAGACTCCGCCTGCTACTGACCGCCGCCATCTGGGACCGAGCACCCCAAAGGCAGCTTCAAGGAGTTCCCTGGCATGGCACTTCTTCAAACAATGTGCTGACGACAAGACCCGAGTGGTTTGCACGCTGTGCCATCAGAGCCTGAAGCGAGACATTAAGGTTCTGAACCTTAGCACAACCTGCATGACCAGGCACCTGCATGCAAAGGATGAACTGCAGTGGAGTAAACACCTTAAAAACAAGGAAGTCACTCAGGCTCCGCCTGCTACCTCTTCTGCTGCTGCCGCCTCGGCCTCTTCTGCTGCTGCCGCCGCCTCGGCCTCTTCTGCTGCTGCTGCTGCTGCCGCCGCCTCGGCCTCTTCCTCCGCCTCTGGAGGAACGTTGGCACCTGCCGCCCAGCAAACATGGGATGTACCACCAACACCACCACCTGCGTCACCAAGCATCTCAACCATGTCACACGGCAGCGTTCAGCTCTCCATCTCACAAACATTTGAGAGAAAGCGTAAATTCCCACCTAGCCACCCTCGATCCCTGGCCCTGAATGCCAGCATTTCTAAACTACTGGCCTATGAAATGCTGTCATTTAGGCTGGTGGACACACACAGCTTCAAACAGCTCATGTCACTTGCTGTCCCACAGTATGTTGTTCCCAGCCGCCACTACTTCTCCAAGAGAGCCGTGCCTTCCCTGCACAAACAAGTGTCCGATAAAATCAAGTGTGCACTGCGCAACGCCATCTGTGGCAAGGTCCACCTAACCACAGATACGTGGACCAGTAAGCACGGCCAGGGACGCTATATCTCCCTAACTGCACACTGGGTAAATGTAGTGGCGGCTGGGCCCCAGGCGGAGAGCTGTTTGGCGCACGTCCTTCCGCCGCCAAGGATCGCAGGGCAACATTCTTTGCCTCCTGTCTCCTCCTCCTCCTAGTCAGATTCCTCCTCCTCTTCTTCCACCTGCTCATCCAGTCAGCCACACACCTTCACCACCAACTTCAGCACAGCACGGGGTAAACGTCAGCAGGCCATTCTGAAACTCATATGTTTGGGGGAAAGGCCCCACACCGCACAGGAGTTGTGGCGGGGTATAGAACAACAGACCGACGAGTGGTTGCTGCCGGTGAGCCTCAAGCCCGGCCTGGTGGTGTGCGATAATGGGCGAAATCTCGTTGCAGCTCTGGGACTAGCCGGTTTGACGCACATCCCTTGCCTGGCGCATGTGCTGAATTTGGTGGTGCAGAAGTTCATTCGCAACTACCCCGACATGTCAGAGCTGCTGCATAAAGTGCGGGCCGTCTGTTCGCGCTTCCGGCGTTCACACTCTGCCGCTGCTCGCCTGTCTGCGCTACAGCGTAACTTCGGCCTTCCCGCTCACCGCCTCATATGCGACGTGCCCACCAGGTGGAACTCCACCTTGCATATGCTGGACAGACTGTGCGAGCAGCAGCAGGCCATAGTGGAGTTTCAGCTGCAGCACGCACGGGTCAGTCGCACTGTGGATCAGACCCACTTTACCACCAATGACTGGGCCTCCATGCGAGACCTGTGTGCCCTGTTGCGCTGTTTCGAGTACTCCACCAACATGGCCAGTGGCGATGACGCCGTTATCAGCGTTACAATACCACTTCTATGTCTCCTTGAGAAAACACTTAGGGCGATGATGGAAGAGGAGGAAGAGGGGTCATTTTTAGCACTTTCAGACCAGTCTCTTCGAAGTGACTCAGAGGGAGGTTTTTTGCAACACCAGAGGCCAGGTACAAATGTGGCCAGACAGGGCCCACTACTGGAGGACGAGGAGGACGAGGATGAGGAGGAGGTGGAGGAGGATGAGGATGAAGCATGTTCACAGCGGGGTGGCACCCAAAGCAGCTCGGGCCCATCACTGGTGCGTGGCTGGGGGGAAACACAGGACGATGACGATACGCCTCCCACAGAGGACAGCTTGTCCTTACCTCTGGGCAGCCTGGCACACATGAGCGACTACATGCTGCAGTGCCTGCGCAACGACAGCAGAGTTGCCCACATTTTAACGTGTGCGGACTACTGGGTTGCCACCCTGCTGGATCCCCGGTACAAAGACAATGTGCCCACCTTACTTCCTACACTGGAGCGTGATAGGAAGATGCGCGAGTACAAGCGCACGTTGGTAGACGCGCTACTGAGAGCATTCCCAAATGTCACAGGGGAACCAGTGGAAGCCCAAGGCGAAGGCAGAGGAGGAGCAAGAGGTCGCCAACGCAGCTGTGTCACGCCCAGCTCCTCTGAGGGCAGGGTTAGCATGGCAGAGATGTGGAAAAGTTTTGTCAACACGCCACAGCTAAGTGCACCACCACCTAATACGGAACGTGTTAGCAGGAGGCAACATTTCACTAACATGGTGGAACAGTACCTGTGCACACCCCTCCACGTACTGACTGATGGTTCGGCCCCATTCAACTTCTGGGTCTCCAAATTGTCCACGTGGCCAGAGCTAGCCTTTTATGCCTTGGAGGTGCTGGCCTGCCCAGCGGCCAGCGTTTTGTCTGAACGTGTATTCAGCACGGCAGGGGGCGTCATTACAGACAAACGCAGCCGCCTGTCTACAGCCAATGTGGACAAGCTGACGTTCATAAAAATGAACCAGGCATGGATCCCACAGGACCTGTCCATCCCTTGTGCAGATTAGATATTAACTACCTCCCCTTAACAATATATTATTCTACTCCAGGGCACTTCCTCATTCAATACTATTTTTAATTTCATTTTACCATTATATTGCGGGGCAACCCAAAGTTGAATGAACCTCTCCTCTGTCTGGGTGCCGGGGCCTAAATGTGTGACAGTGGCCTGTTCCAGTGGTGGGTGACGTGAAGCCTGATTCTCTGCTATGACATGAAGACAGATTCTGTGCTGACATAAGGCCAGATTCTCTGTTACAGGACCTCTCTCCTCTGTCTGGGTGCCGGGGCCTAAATGTGTGACAGTGGCCTGTTCCAGTGGTGGGTGACGTGAAGCCTGATTCTCTGCTATGACATGAAGACTGATTCTGCGCTGACATCAGGCCAGATTCTCTGTTACGGGACCGCTCTCCTCTGCCTGGGTGCCTGGGCCTAAATGTGTGACAGTGGCCTGTTCCAGTGGTGGGTGACGTGAAGCCTGATTCTCTGCTATGACATGAAGACAGATTCTGCGGTGACATCAGGCCAGATTCTCTGTTACGGGACCTCTCTCCTCTGCCTGGGTGCCTGGGCCTAAATGTGTGACAGTGGCCTGTTCCAGTGGTGGGTGACGTGAAGCCTGATTCTCTGCTATGACATGAAGACAGATTCTGTGCTGACATCAGGCCAGATTCTCTGTTACGGGACCTCTCTCCTCTGCCTGGGTGCCTAGGCCTAAATGTGTGACAGTGGCCTGTTCCAGTGGTGGGTGACGTGAAGCCTGATTCTCTGCTATGACATGAAGACAGATTCCACGCTGACATAAGGCCAGATTCTCTGTTACGGGACCTCTCTCCTCTGCCTGGGTGCCTAGGCCTAAATGTGTGACAGTGGCCTGTTCCAGTGGTGGGTGACGTGAAGCCTGATTCTCTGCTATGACATGAAGACAGATTCTGCGCTGACATAAGGCCAGATTCTCTGTTACGGGACCTCTCTCCTCTGCCTGGGTGCCTGGGCCTAAATGTGTGACAGTGGCCTGTTCCAGTGGTGGGTGACGTGAAGCCTGATTCTCTGCTATGACATGAAGACAGATTCTGCGCTGACATAAGGCCAGATTCTCTGTTACGGGACCTCTCTCCTCTGCCTGGGCCTAAATATGTGACAGTGGCCTGTTCCAGTGGTGGGTGACGTGAAGCCTGATTCTCTGCTATGACAGGAAGACAGATTCTGTGCTGACATAAGGCCAGATTCTCTGTTACAGGACCTCTCTCCTCTGTCTGGGTGCCGGGGCCTAAATGTGTGACAGTGGCCTGTTCCAGTGGTGGGTGACGTGAAGCCTGATTCTCTGCTATGACATGAAGACAGATTCTGCGCTGACATAAGGCCAGATTCTCTGTTACAGGACCTCTCTCCTCTGCCTGGGTGCCGGGGCCTAAATGTGTGACAGTGGCCTGTTCCAGTGGTGGGTGACGTGAAGCCTGATTCTCTGCTATGACATGAATACAGATTCTGCGCTGACATCAGGCCAGATTCTCTGTTACGGGACCTCTCTCCTCTGCCTGGGTGCCTGGGCCTAAATGTGTGACAGTGGCCTGTTCCAGTGGTGGGTGACGTGAAGCCTGATTCTCTGCTATGACATGAAGACAGATTCTGCGCTGACATAAGGCCAGATTCTCTGTTACGGGACCTCTCTCCTCTGCCTGGGTGCCGAGGCCTAAATGTGTGACAGTGGCCTGTTCCAGTGGTGGGTGACGTGAAGCCTGATTCTCTGCTATGACATGAAGACAGATTCTGCGCTGACATAAGGCCAGATTCTCTGTTACGGGACCTCTCTCCTCTGCTTGGGTGCCTGGGCCTAAATGTGTGACAGTGGCCTGTTCCAGTGGTGGGTGACGTGAAGCCTGATTCTCTGCTATGACATGAAGACAGATTCTGCGCTGACATAAGGCCAGATTCTCTGTTACGGGACCTCTCTCCTCTGCCTGGGTGCCTGGGCCTAAATGTGTGACAGTGGCCTGTTCCAGTGGTGGGTGACGTGAAGCCTGATTCTCTGCTATGACATGAAGACAGATTCTGCGCTGACATAAGGCCAGATTCTCTGTTACGGGACCTCTCTCCTCTGCCTGGGTGCCTGGGCCTAAATGTGTGACAGTGGCCTGTTCCAGTGGTGGGTGACGTGAAGCCTGATTCTCTGCTATGACATGAAGACAGATTCTGCGCTGACATAAGGCCAGATTCTCTGTTACGGGACCGCTCTCCTCTGTCTGGGTGCCGGGGCCTAAATGTGTGACAGTGGCCTGTTCCAGTGGTGGGTGACGTGAAGCCTGATTCTCTGCTATGACATGAAGACTAATTCTGCGCTGACATGAAGCCAGATTCTCTGCTATGGCATGAAGAGACTGATTCTCTGCTGACATGAAGCCAGATTCTTTGCTATGGCATGAAGAGACTGATTCTCTGCTGACGTGAAGCCAGATTCTCTGCTATGGGACCTCTGTCCAATTGATATTGGTTCATTTTTTTAATTTTTATTTTAATTCATTTCCCTATCCACATTTGTTTGCAGGGGATTTACCTACATGTTGCTGCCTTTTGCAGCCCTCTAGCTCTTTCCTGGGCTGTTTTACAGCCTTTTTAGTGCCCAAAAGTTCGGGTCCCCATTGACTTCAATGGGGTTCGGGTTCGGGACGAAGTTCGGATCGGGTTCGGATCCCGAACCCGAACATTTCCGGGAAGTTCGGCCGAACTTCTCGAACCCGAACATCCAGGTGTTCGCTCAACTCTAGTTATAATAAAGTACTTGATTGTTTTTATATTGAAGGTGCAGTTTATTTTTATTTTGTCCTTTAATATTGCTGTTAGGGATAAGCAAATCGACTTCTGATGCCTGTCCCCACCTGGCCTAATATCACCACAAGTAATGGAGATGGCGCCTTGTGGGGCATCCATGTTCCTACCTTAAGTAACGCTGGCTAAACTCACCTAGGTGACTGTCCTCTTCCAGCTCCGTGCTAGCAACCAGGTAAAGTCCCATTTCCACATCAAAATACACTGCTGCTGTCAATGTACAGCAACATGTTCACTTATAAATGAGTAAGTTTGCTCAAATAGGATTTCGGCAGTGCTCAGCATGGGGTAATGTATATGTCTACACAAATAAGAGTAAATAAAGTAATAAAAAATAAAAAAAAGTAAAGGAACAAAGTAACTATAAACCTGTATATGTATTATTTCTTTATATATATATATATATATATATATATATATATATATATACATACATACATATATATATATATATATATATACACTGAACAAAAATATAAAACGCAACACTTTCGGTTTTGCTCCCATTTTGCATGAGCTGAACTCAAACATCTGAAACATTTTCTACATACACAAAAGACCCATTACTCTCAAATATTGTTCACAAATCTGTCTAAATCTGTGTTAGTGAGCACTTCTCCTTTGCCGAGATAATCCATCCCACCTCACAGGTGTGACATATCAAGGTGCTGATTAGACAGCATGAGTATTGCACAGATGTGCCTCAGACTGCCCACAATAAAATGCCACTCTGAAATGTGCACAGTTTTGCCTGACTTGAGGGGGGGAAGTCAGAAAACCAGTCAGTATCTGGTGTGGCCACCATTTGCCTCACACAGTGCAACACATCTCCGTTGCATAGAGTTGATCAGGTTGTAGGCATGCTGACTGCAGGAATATCTAATATCTACCAGAGCTGTTGCCCATGCAATGAATGTTCATTTCTAAGACGTCTCCAAAGGCGTTTCAGAGAATTTGGCAGTACATCCAACTGGCCTCACAACTGCAGACCACGTGTAACCACACCAGCCCAGGACCTCCACATCCAGCATGTTCACCTCCATGATCGTCTGAGACCAGTCACGACATCAGTTTGCATAACCAAAGAATTTCTGCACAAACTGTCAGAATTTGTGTCAGGGAAGCTCATCTGCATGCTCGTCGTCCTCATCAGGGTCTGGACCTGACTGCAGTTCGTCGTAACCGACGAGTGGGCAAATGCTCACATTCGATGGTGTCTGGCACGTTGGAGAGGCGTTCTGTTTACGGATGAGTCCCGGTTTTCACTGTTCAGGGCAGATGGCAGACAGCGTGTGTGGCATCGTGTGGGTGAGCGGTTTGCCGACGTCAACGTTGTGGCCGTGGGGTTATGGTATGAGCAGGCGTATGTTATGGACAACGAACACAGGTGCATTTTATTGATGGCATTTTGAATGCACAGAGATTCCGTGATGAGATCCTGAGGCCCATTATTGTGCCATTCATCAACGACCATCACCTCATGTTTCAGCATGATAATGCACGGCCCCATATTGCAAGGATCTATTCTCTACATGATTCCTGGAAGCTGAAAACATCCCAGTTCTTGCATGGCCAGCATACTCATCGGACATGTCACCCATTGAGCATGTTTGGGATGCTCTGGATCGGCGTATATGACAGCGTGTTCCAGTGCCTGCCAATATTTTGCAACTTCGCACAGCTATTGAAGAGGAGTGGACCAACAGTCCACAGGCTACAATCAACAACCTGATCACTCTATGCGATGGAGATGTGTTGCACTGCGTGAGGCAAATGGTGGCCACACCAGATACTGACTGGTTTTCTGACCCCCCTTCCCCCCAAGTAAGGCAAAACTGTGCACATTTCAGAGTGGCATTTTATTGTGGGCAGTCTAAGGCACACCTGTGCAATATTCATGCTGTCTAATCAGCACCTTGATATGCCAAACCTATGAGGTGGGATGGATTATCTCGGTAAAGGAAAAGTGCTCACTAACACAGATTTAGACAGATTTGTGAACAATATTTGAGAGTAATGGGTCTTTTGTGTATGTAGAAAATGTTTCAGATCTTTGAGTTCAGCTCATGCAAAATGGGAGCAAAACCGAAAGTGTTGGGTTTATATTTTTGATCACTATATATATATATATATATATATATATATATGCACATACCATATAGTTATGAGCCCTAAGATGCCATAACTAATTTAGATGAAGCAGCTAAAGTTCTGCTGCTTATTGAGGCCATTCGGATACACAGTTTTCAAGTAAAAAATCCATTTGGCCTCACATTGTAGCACTTACTTGTCCCAATTCCCTTTTCTCCCTGTCTATTTAACCATTTCAATGCACATGAAGCTCATGCAATCAGTCCTATTCTCATGGTCCATATTTATGTGTCGCTCATTAGATGTATCTCTTTGATTTGTTACATCCCCATGTGTTCGCCAATTCTGCGTCTAAGCTCTCTTGTAGTTTTTCCAATGTATTCTTTTCCACAAACACATGTCATCTTATAGATGACTCCTCTTGATTTACAATTATTCATATCTCTGATTGCATATTCTTTATTGGTAACATTACTCTTAAACGTTTTCCCAATGCTGATGTATTTGCAAGCCACGCGACCCCTGCACCTGTAGCAGCCCGAAACCGGCTTATGAAGCCAAGTTCTGGCCGCTGAAGGTGCTACATAGGGACTCCTTACCAATCTGTCTCTTACACTCCTGCCTCTTCTATAAGTGATACTTGGGCATTCTCTAATCACTTTACAAATGTCTGGATCCATCAATAAGATGTTCCATTGTTTAGAGATAATTTCTCTGACAATTAGAGGATGCCTCGTCATATGTGCTGATGAGACGAATCTCCCTTTTTTCACTCTTGTTGTTACTTATATCACTGTTTTTTATTTTAGTTGTTAGAATAGATGTACGATCTTTTTGGAGTGCAGACTGGAATGCAGGTTTTAGAGTACTAAGGGGATACCCACGGTCAAGAAATCAGTTTTTTAAATCTGCTGCTTGTATTAAAAAAAATAAAAATTTGTGAGCAATTTCTTCTGATGAGCAGGTACTGGCCACGAGGAATTCCCTGGCTGATTTCCCATCGTAAAAGGGAATTGGTGGAAGTGGGTTTTCTAAAGATCGAAGTGTCCAGTTCACCACTGGCATTTTTTTTATTATGCAAATATCTAGAAACGGCAGCTTGGTCTGGTGGCATTCAGATGTAAATCTACTGCCAACCTCATTGATGTTCAGGCTATTGGCCCATGTAGTGAATGTTTCCATAGTGCCACTCCACATTACAAAGACATCGTCTATATTTTGATTTGATTTTGATTTGATTCAACTTTATTGTCCTTACACATGTATAAATACAGGGTAACGAAATGCAGTTTGCATCTAATGAGAAGTGCAAAGAGCAGCAAGTGCAATAAAAACATGTTATATACAAATAAGGGTAGTGTAGAAGGTGGGAATAGTTATGTACAGATTACGCTACTTTCACACCTGCGTTAGGTGCGGATCCGTCTGGTATCTGCACAGACGGATCCGCACCTATAATGCAAACGCTTAGATCCGTTCAGAACGGATCCGTTTGCATTACCATGAACAAAAAAAAAAAATATATTTTTTTTTTTGTTCATGATAATGCAAACGGATCCGTTTTGACTTTACATTGAAAGTCAATGGGGGACGGATCCGTTTGAAAATTGAGCCATATTGTGTCAACTTCAAACGGATCCGTCCCCATTGACTTACATTGTAAGTCTGGACGGATCCGTTTGCCTCCGCACGGCCAGGTGGACACCCGAACGCTGCAAGCTGCGTTCAGGGGTCCGCCAGCGGAGCGGAGGCTGAACGCTGGCAGACTGATGCATTCTGAGCGGATCCGCGTCCACTCAGAATGCATTAGGGCTGGACGGATCCGTTCGGGGCCGCTTGTGAGAGCCTTCAAACGGAGCTCACAAGCGGAGCCCCGAACGCTAGTGTGAAAGTAGCCTTATGTACAAATGAGTTAAAGGGGTTGTCCGGAATCAAACTAATTTTTTTAAAAACATCTTACTCACCTTTAGTAGCCAAGTCTATGTTCCCAAGGTGGTTTGAGGTATCTTTTACACTGGAGCATGGCTCCTACAGCCCTGAACACATTGTTTACATATCTGTTTATCTGTTCCTTCACTTCCTGCCGCACTGCATTGTGGGTCCCAGTGCAGGGCGGCATCTGCTGATTTCTCCTGTCTAACATAATGTCCCTGCACCCGCCCCCCTCATACATATTCATGCATCCTGCACAGCCTCCACTCCTCCTTCGATCCGCCCCCTCATACATATTCATCCTCCTGGCTTATATTCCTCCCCCATATGTACGCCCATAAACTTCTCCTTGCTCTATCTCTGGCATCTGGCATGTGCTCAGTGTTTGCAGAGCTTAGAGACAATCGAACACCATCACACTGTAAGGAGCACGCTCCCACATGCATCCATAAACATACCGGACACAGTCACACTGTAAGGAGCACGCTCCCACATGCATCCATAAACATACCGGACACCGTCACACTGTAAGGGGCACGCTCCCACATGCATCCATAAACATACCGGACACTGTCACACTGTAAGGGGCACGCTCCCACATGCATCCATAAACATACCAGACACCGTCACACTGTAAGGGGCACGCTCCCACATGCATCCATAAACATACTGGACACAGTCACACTGTAAGGGGCACGCTCCCATATATATATTTCAAGGTAAACCTTATATACTGACCTGGCAATCAGTTAAAACCGATGTATAAGGCTACTTTCACACTTGCGGCAGGACGGATCCGACAGGCTGTTCACCCTGTCGGATCCGTCCTTCCGCTATTTCGCCGTGCCGCTGCTCCTTCCCCATTGACTATAATGGGGACGGGGGGGAGCTCCGGCGCAGTACGGCAGTTCGCGGTGAGAGGCCGTCGGACTAAAAAGTCGGACATGCAGGACTTTTAGTCCGGCGGCCTTTCGCCGTGCACTGCCGTGCTGCGCCGGAGCTCTGCCCCTATTATAGTCAATGGGGACGGAGAGGCGGTCCGGCGAAATAGCGGAAGGACGGATCCGACATGGTGAACAGCCTGTCGGATCCGTCCTGCTGCAAATGTGAAAGTACCCTAACCACAGGAAAGTGAAATGCACACACTGCAACTCCAAAAGGAGAATGTGCTAAAAAGATTCATTCCAAAACCCAAGTACGGGGCTAAAAAAATGATTTTAAACTACACAAAAGCAGCCTCATTACATAAATAGGATTATCTGTTTATTTCAAATCAACAAAAAAAAAAGCAGACTGATTACACTATTATTACCTTTTCTTTCAACTGAGCCATTGTTTTATCATTATTTTTTTTTTACACAATCAACATGCCATTGTCTAAATGCAATATATGCAATTAGCATGGCCATGTCATCCTGTGGTGAAACAAAACAATAGCTGATCTTAGGGAGACCAACTACAGAAAACACTGTGGAGCCTCATTTAAGAGTCTCAACACAGC
Organism: Bufo bufo; assembly: GCF_905171765.1. Taxonomy (NCBI): domain Eukaryota; kingdom Metazoa; phylum Chordata; class Amphibia; order Anura; family Bufonidae; genus Bufo; species Bufo bufo. The sequence continues at coordinate 160,159,656 of NC_053395.1, forward strand.
AATCCAAAGTGCAAAGCTCCCTGGGAAACAGTGATATGCAAAATAACCGTGGAGCCCCAGTTATGGGTCTTCAACACAGTGAAAGCCAGATATCCCTCAAAGGAAGGAAATATCTGGCTTTCACCGTGTTGAAGACCCATAACTGGGGCTCCACGGTTATTTTGCATCTCACTGTTTACCAGGGAGCTTTGCACTTTGGATTGCTGTGTCGAGACTCTTAAATGAGGCTCCACAGTGTTTTCTGTAGCTGGTCTCCCTAAGATCAGCTATTGTTTTGGTTGAGTAGTCTCCAAGGCATTGCTCCCAGTTAGCCAGAATCCTACTCCACACTGATAAGGGGCAACACTCTGAAACAGCTGTCTGTGGATGGATAACTGGATTAGGTTTCCCCCGTCACATCCTTAAAGCTTGTAAAAGAGCGGGATCTTGACATAGGGGCCACTTAATATGGTGGATTTGGTGATCTCTGTAATGGGGACACCCCTTGGCTCGGTTTTCCTTCCGTTGAGGGATATCTGGCTTTCACTGTGTTGAAGACCCATAACTGGGGCTCCATGGTTATTTTGCATATCACTGTTTCCCAGGGAGCTTTGCACTTTGGATTGCTGTGTCGAGACTCTTAAATGAGGCTCCACAGTGTTTTCTGTAGCTGGTCTCCCTAAAATCAGCTATTGTTTTGGCTGATATGGGACGTAACAGGGATTAAACTGATGAGAATAGTACTACAGAAAATACCACTCATATCGGGTGTGACAGTAAATTGCACGGCGCAGATGCAGTGACCGTGGCGTGGATTCAAACAAAGGGGAGGGAGCCAGCGTTTTTTAACCATCTCCCCGTTCGAAAAATCAATTTAATAAATGGATCCCAGATTGGGGACCATACAGGGATTAAACTGATGAGAATAGTACTACAGAAAATACCACTCACGGGTGTGACAGTAAATTGCACGGCGCAGACGCAGTGACCGTGGCGTGGAGTCAAACAAAGGGGAGGGAGCCAGCGTTTTTTTAACCATCTCCCCGTTCGAAAAATCAATTCAATTCACCTTTCGGGGACCCTTGGTGTTGTACGTGGCTGGGTGGAGGAAGAAACCTTCAATGACATCAACGGGACATGGCTAGCTTGGTATCCAACCTTGTGCAAATGGGAAGTTTGCGGTTGGGCAAATGGACTGTTTGCGGTTGTTTGCGGTGCATTAAAAGGGGAGTTTGGTCTGTCATTGTCTGTGAAGCGGGCGTAACCCTTACACTACCTGATTGATACAACATCATACCTGATTGTATACACACACTGGATGTTTTAAACCACGTTGTTCAAAAAAAAATTGGATTGTTAGGTTATTTAGGCCCTTTATGGATTAAAATCCAACTCTGCGTCAACTATGTAATTTTCCATGGATTTCCATGGGAGTTTTGCCATGGATCCCCCTCCGGCATGCCACAGTCCAGGTGTTAGTCCCCTTGAAACAACTTTTCCATCACTACTGTGGCTAGAAAGAGTCCCTGTGGGTTTTAAAATTCGCCTGCCTATTGAAGTCTATGGCGGTTCGCCCCCGGTCGCAAACATTTGCAGAAATTCGCGTTCACCGTTCGCGAACGGAAAATTTTATGTTCGCGACATCTCTACTTGTGAGTTACCCCTAAAGGTTCTCTTACCCCTACCTCTGCCTCTCGTTTGGTTATTGTTGATCCTGCTATTTACATCCTTATCTGAGTCTGAATGTTCAGTCTCAGTAGATGAAAGGTTAGTATCTGGAACAGGATACCTCTCCCTTTCACCAATCAGGGCAATGTAGACTTTATTCTGTTTAAAGTCCACAAGATCACACACAAATTGGTTATGTTTCCTCTCCTTAAGATGGTATTGGAAACGTTCTAATGTTGCCTGTAGCTGTTTTTATTTGTTATTAAATTCGGGTTCCTGAGCAAAAGACTGAGTGATAACAGTTTCTTAAGCTTAGCATTTAAACCCTCTAAAGTGATACGTTCCTGTTCTAATAGAATATGCATGAATCGGAGTAAGCTATTAGTCGCTTCCTGCACCCATTTTGTCATAAGGGCCGCATTTTTGCACCTTGCTGCTGGTGTCAAAGTAAGGGTCCATTCACACGTCCGTAGAATGGGTCTGGATCCGTTCCGTAACGTTGTGGAACGTATCCGGACCCATTCATTTTGAATGGGGCTGGAAGAGATCCGGACAGCACACAGTGTGCTGTCCGCATCCGCATTTCCAGTGCTTATGTTGAAGGTAATTTTCAAGACTTTGAACTTCTCACCACAAAACTATCTGTTCCTTATAGATTTTTGTTCATTCCTTGAAGGCTGCCTTGAATGATGGCATATACTTTTTTAGGAAAATGTCTTATCTGTGAAAACCTCTTTGGCTTCCATTAGCCAGTTATCAAAATTAAATCCCATGCTGAGAAAACCTGCCATATCCGTAAATAGTAAATACTGAAAAAAGATGAGTCTTCTTCAAGATAAAGCATGTCATGTTGGGACAGTAGTGAGGGATAGGTGTAGGGGTTAGGCCCCATCAAGGGACAGGTTCCATCCCCTATTCATCTAGGGCTTATTCTCGGAGGGCGATTTAGCTTTTGTCCCATAATGACCTGCATATACAAAGGAGCTCCTGTTCCATTGTTTTGAATGATGTTACCTGGAAGGACGAATATTGCAAGAGACTCGGTAGATACACGTCATTCACTACACGTCTGATTGGGTAAGAACATTCTAATTTGCCAATCAAACGATTATATCCTCCTGGTAATTATAATATTTTTTGTTTCTTTGTTTCGTTTCTCACCCCTTATTTTTTTAGCACATTTGACCACTAATGTACTTATTTTAGCTTTTGGCTAATAAGAGTTATGTTTTAATTTAATAATACTCCAATTCTTCATGTGATGTAAAACAATTAAGGGTCAGAGGTTTGTTTGCCGGAACACTGCCATTTTGGTACACTGGCTGGGATCTTTTTTGAAGTAATAACTTCGGTTCATCGGAGCCAATACATTTTAATACTGTACAGAGCGCTCGCTCCATATAGGATTCAAACAAAGTTTTATGCTCATTCCTAATTGCTGTGTACTCTCCCAACAAAAGTATCTTTCCTTCTAGGACCTACCAGCAGACTTGACATAGAAGCTGTCAAGGACTAGAAAAATATGGATGCTTTCTTCCAGTAACAGCGCCATACCTGTCCATGGATTGTGTCTGGTGTAGCAGCTCTATTAAAGTGAATGGGTTTGAACTTAAATACCGCATTACAACCTGTAAATAGATGTGGTGCTGATTTGGAAAGGAAGCAGTTATGCTTTTCTAATCCTGGACAATGTTTTTAAGTGAATAGTAGCCCATATGTTATCACTTATAACAAAATTACTTTTTTTATACAGAATATGTTATATTCCTGGAGAATTTCTCTAATAAGTATGAGTATATCTATTGTAAGGGATCGCTCTCTCTCAGGGGGTTTCAATCACAGATTTCTCGCAGACAACCGGATAGACATCTAAACAATGCTTTATTTTCTAGCACTTTAGCACAATACAGCAACCAAAATTACTCCTGCACGTCTAGGCACTACCTAATACATAATTCATTCTCTGACTCACCTCTAAAGAACACAGTTCACACACGTGATCAGATGCGGTTTTCCCAGCCCAAACAGTCCAGCAGCCTCCAGACTGTGACTACTCCAGTACCTTTTGGGGGATTATGGCCCCGTAGTCCTCCTGACTCTGGCCATGCGACCCTTGCTCCACAGGCGTCGCTGGGTCCCCTAAACTTTGGGCTATTACGTAGCCTCGTGGTCCCTCAACCTCCTGGCTGAGACCATTCAGAACCTCTGCATGTCTCTGTTCCAAATCACTCTCTCCCCAGACTAACACATGGAGGGTTTTATGCCTCCTTGATTAGAGCAGGCATCACCTGCAATCACCTCATGTGAAAGTGAATACCTGTGCCGGAAGGGTGTGGACTGGCAGATCCCACTACCAAACCTATCTGCCAATCCAAGTAAAATCCACCCAAGTTAAGCTGTCTCAGCAAACTATACTTTGCTGAGACCACTGCAGCTTTCTGGATTTTAGTTATCTCACCCAGCTGAGGTATCTGGGCGTGATACATTACACACACCTTCCCTCACTGTCCACATTACCAAACTATGATTGCCAGTTAACTAGAATACCAGATCCACATAGCAGCAAAATTAGTTTCACCAAATTATATCAAAAAAATCAATTACACTTGAATACTGGGACGACATGAGACAAATCGCTGCTGACTGCACCTATGTAATCACACAGTAGTTATTTTGTAATTATATTGCAATCATGTACAGATGTTTCCATTTTCTAGAGTAAACAGATTATTTTCCAATTATAAAGCAGTTATACATAGACCCTGTCAGTGCTGGGGAAAATGTAAAGCTATGCATTATTTTCCATCACAGTAGTAAAAATCATGAATGCCTTCTTCTAGCAAACTGCATATACAGTATAACAAGTGTAGGCAGAACAAAATAAACAAAATAAAGCTTTATCTAATATAATTGTTGTCTGCAGCTTTCATAGAATAAAGCAGCAATTATCTTTTATGAACTGAAAAAAATATACTTTGTGTGAGTGTGTATGTATATATATATATATATATATATATATAAATCCGGAAAAACGAGCGGCACTCCGTTAGATAAAGAAAAGTGAACCTTTAATCACCCAGGTGGTGCAACGTTTCGGCTCTGCTCTTGAGCCTTTTTCAAGCATGATGCTTGAAAAAGGCTCAAGAGCAGAGCCGAAACGTTGCACCACCTGGGTGATTAAAGGTTCACTTTTCTTTATCTAACGGAGTGCCGCTCGTTTTTCCGGATTTATACATTGGGGTAAGAAGCCTATTCCCCTTGGGACGTGCACCCTACTCTCCACATTCATTCCACCAGTGCCGCCATTTTTCTTGTACTGTATATATATATATATATATATATATATATACAGTACAGACCAAAAGTTTGGACACACCTTCTCATTCAAAGAGTTTTCTTTATTTTCATGATTATGAAGGCATCAAAACTATGAATTAACACATGTGGAATTATATACATAACAAACAAGTGTGAAACAACTGAAAATATGTCATATTCTAGGTTCTTCAAAGTAGCCACCTTTTGCTTTGATTACTGCTTTGCACACTCTTGGCATTCTCTTGATGAGCTTCAAGAGGTAGTCCCCTGAAATGGTCTTCCAACAGTCTTGAAGGAGTTCCCAGAGATGCTTAGCACTTGTTGGCCCTTTTGCCTTCACTCTGCGGTCCAGCTCACCCCAAACCATCTCGATTGGGTTCAGGTCCGGTGACTGTGGAGGCCAGGTCATCTGGCGCAGCACCCCATCACTCTCCTTTATGGTCAAATAGCCCTTACTTTCAAAGTTTTCCCAATTTTTCAGCTGACTGACTGACCTTCATTTCTTAAAGTAATGATGGCCACTCGTTTTTCTTTACTTAGCTGCTTTTTTCTTGCCATAATACAAATTCTAACAGTCTATTCAGTAGGACTATCAGCTGTGTATCCACCTGACTTCTCCTCAACACAACTGATGGTCCCAACCACATTTAAAAGGCAAGAAATCCCACTTATTAAACCTGACAGGGCACACCTGTGAAGTGAAAACCATTTCAGGGGTCTACCTCTTGAAGCTCATCAAGAGAATGCCAAGAGTGTGCAAAGCAGTAATCAAAGCAAAAGGTGGCTACTTTGAAGAACCTAGAATATGACATATTTTCAGTTGTTTCACACTTGTTTGTTAAGTATATAATTCCACATGTGTTAATTCATAGTTTTAATGCCTTCAGTGTGAATCTACAATTTTCATAGTTATGAAAATAAAGAAAACTCTTTGAATGAGAAGGTGTTTTCAAACTTTTGGTCTGTACTATATATACATACAGTTGCAAGAAAAAGTATGTGAACCCTTTGGAATGATATTGTCGGGATTCGAACCCGTGACCAGCCACATCCCAGGCGGTAGCCCTGCTTACTAGGCTACCGTCCTCTCTGGACATTCCTCCCTGAAGCCTATTAGTTAACCTCAGTCTTGCCTAGCCTTGCTCATTACCCTTGATTCCCCACACCTGGTACTTCCCTATATAGTCCAGCCCCTTGGACTCCAGTTTGCTGATTATTGAGCTCCTGAGCCTTGATCAAGCTTCTCCTCATCTGTTGCTCCTGCTACTGCTGGAAGTCCACTGCTGACCAGGAATTGCCTACCGACTACTCTTCTGCCTTATCCCTACCTACTGAACTGCTACCACCGTTGCCATCCGGATTGTCTGACCACGCTTACTGCCGCCTGCCCTGACCCACCGCCTGCCTACCGACTACTCTTCTGCCTTATCCCTACCTACTGAACTGCTACCACCGTTGCCATCCAGATTGTCTGACCACGCTTACTACCTGCCTGCGGTCCTTGCCACTGGGCTCCACTCCTACCTCCAGCCAGCGGTCCTCTGACTCAGGTGAGCCTGTAGGACTGTTACAGAATAATCAGCCACACTATGGAGTCCGCAATGGCCACTCTGCGTAAGCAGGTCTCCGAACTTCAAGAATTTGGTACTACATATCAGGAGAAATTTGCCCAGCTCCAAGGCGTAGTCCAAAGCCAGCAAAGGGAGATTATTGAACTACAGAGGCAACACCTGGACGTCCGCGGCGCGGCCGCAGACACCCGCATGCCACTTCCATCAAGATTCGGCGGCGACAGACGCCAGTATCGGGGGTTTCTAAACCAATGCCGCATCTATTTTTAGATGTACCCGGCCCCCTTCACCACCGAGAAAAAGAAGGTGCTATTCATGGTCAATCTCCTGACGGAAGAAGCATTAGCATGGGCATCACCTTACGTGGAGACTAACAGTCAGCTCCTGGACGACCTAAACAACTTCATCACCGCCATGAGCCAAGTCTTCGACGACCCCAACCGCTGTGCGACAGCTGAGGCGCGACTACATGGTCTGCGGCAAGGGAGACGCTCCGTCGCCGAATACACCGCCGAGTTTCGCCGTTGGGTCACGGACACCACCTGGAACCCAGCGGCACAGAGGAGCCAATTCCGGCGAGGCCTGTCAGAATTAATAAAGGACGAACTCGCCAGAGTTGAGGCCCCGGACGATCTGGATGACTTCATTCAGTTAGTTATGCATCCGGATAGATCAAAGACTCTCCGAGAGGAAGAGAGAAAGACTCTGGTCCTCGGACCACAGACCCACTTACTCCTTCTCTTCCAACGCCCAGCGCGACCCCCAATCAGCAACTGAACCTATGCAGGTCGATGCTCTACGTAGGTCTCTATCTACAGCTGAGAAGGAGAGACGGCTGGCCGAAAACCTCTGCCTCTACTGTGGGGAGCCGGGTCATTTTGCCATCAAATGTCCTCATAAGATCCGAAAGACTATTGCCGTCACGGAACTAAAGGAGCAACCACAGACTCCAACCCCGTCAGCAACCCCGGAAAATAACAATACGGCGGCTCATGGATCCCATTTCATCATTCCCATCCTCATCGACATTGAGGGGCGACAACTCCCCTGTTCAGCGATGTTAGACTCCGGGGCGGGAGGCAACTTCATGGACTTAACCTTCGCCCGCGAAAAGAACATTCCACTGACAATCAAGGCAGCCCCCGTTGACCTGGAAACCGTCGACGGATCCCCACTCTCCTCGGGGCCGGCCACTCACGAGACCACCGAACTACAACTCCTCATAGAACCCGATCACCGCGAAAAGATCCACTTCTCGCTGATCGCTTCCCCGAAGTTCCCGGTGATCTTGGGCATCCCTTGGTTGGCCACCCACAACCCCTCGGTAGACTGGGAAACCCGCTGCATACGATTCCCGTCCGAGTTCTGCTCGCTAAATTGCTCCCACAGACCCGTCCTTCCACCCGAAGACACCACCATCTCAAAGCTATCCGTCAAGGATCTGCTACCCCCTCAATACAGCGAGTTCCAGGATGTCTGCGACAAGAAAAACGCAGACAAGCTGCCACCACACCAACCCTACGACTGCCCTATAGAACTGTTGCCCGGGGCCGAAATACCCTTTGGCAGTATCTACTCCCTCTCAGAGCCTGAACTCAAGGCTCTGAAAGAGTACCTGGACGAGGACCTGAGGAAGGGGTTCATCCGGCCCTCCACCTCCCCCGCGGGAGCCCCCTTTTTCTTCGTAGAGAAAAAAGACTCCTCCCTGCGTCCCTGCATAGACTACAGAAAGCTTAATGACATAACCGTAAAAAAACGGTACCCGCTCCCACTGATTTCCGAACTCCTTGAGAGACTCCGGGAAGCGAAGATCTTCACCAAACTCGACCTTCGAGGGGCCTACAACCTCGTCCGAATCCGCCCTGGGGACGAATGGAAGACCGCCTTCCGGACACGTTATGGTCATTTCGAGTACCTGGTCATGCCTTTCGGACTCTGCAATGCTCCCGCCACCTTCCAGCACTTCATTAACGACGTCCTCAGGGACATGCTGGATCTGTTTGTAGTCGTTTACCTGGACGACATCTTGATCTTCTCTGAAGACCTCGAGCAGCACCGCGAACACGTCCGCAGGGTACTGCAGAGGCTCAGACAGAACTCTCTCTATATTAAGCTAGAGAAATGCGAGTTTGAGCGAACCACCACTCAGTTCCTCGGATACATCATCTCCCAGCGGGCCTAAGTATGGACCCGGGGAAGGTCCAAGCTGTGATGAACTGGCCCGTTCCGAAAAAACGAGAAGGAGATACAAAGATTCATTGGCTTCGCCAACTTCTATCGGAAGTTTATCCGGAACTTCTCCAAGGTCATAGCACCAATCACCCAACTCACCAAGAAGGCAGTCCCCTTCTCCTGGACACCCGAGGCCCAGGAGGCCTTCACCAAGTTGAAACTCCTCTTCACTTCTGCCCCAATCCTAATCCACCCGAACCCCGAGCTCCCATTTACAGTCGAAGTGGATGCATCAGACTCTGCGGTGGGGGCAGTTTTGTCACAACGGACAGGGGAGAGGATGCTATTACACCCGTGCGCATATTTCTCCCGCCAGATGTCCCCCTCCGAGAAGAACTATGACATCGGGAACAAAGAACTACTGGCGAAAAAGGATGCCTTCTCCGAGTGGAGACACCTGCTGGAGGGAGCCACCAACCCCATAATCGTACTAACTGACCACAAGAACCTCGAGTTCATCCGCAGCGCTAAGAGACTCTCAGCCAGACAGGCCAGATGGAGCCTATTCTTTCCCCGCTTCAACTATCTCATCACCTATCGCCCTGGATCAAAAAACGGCAAGGCTGACGCCCTCTCCAGAATGTTTTCCGAGCCCTCACAGAGTAACAAGGGCCAAAATAACATCTTACCCGAGAGAAGGGTCGTAGGGGCCACCTACTCTAAAGAACTCCTGGGCACAATCAAAGAAGGATATGAAAATGACCCCTTCCTCTCCCACCCCACAGGCAATGTCAGCCTTACGTTTAAGAACGGTCATTGGTTTCATCAGGACCTACAACTATATGTACCAGAAATCGCACGGCTCGAAGTGCTCAAACTCAACCATGACTCCAAGGTGGCCGGCCATTTTGGCACAAGAAAGACCCAGGAGCTTCTCTCCCGCTCCTTCTGGTGGCCAACATACAAGGAGGACATCAAGAGGTACATCTCCTCGTGCACGGTCTGTGCCCGCAATAAGACTCCTCGTTCCTCTCCCGTGGGTCTGTTACAACCCCTCCCAATTCCCTCCCGCCCCTGGGGCTCGATCTCCATGGACTTTGTGGTAGACCTTCCTCCTTCAAAAGGGATGAACACCATCCTGGTCGTGGTCGACCGTCTCACCAAGATGGCCCATTTCATCCCCTACAAAGGCCTACCCACAGCCAAACAGACGGCCGATCTTATTCTCAGAGAGGTCTTCAGGCTGCATGGGATCCCGGACGACGTGGTCTCCGACCGAGGCGTACAATTTGCCTCAAAGTTCTGGAAGAACTTCTGCCTGGCGCTCGAGGTTAAAGTGAACCTGTCCTCTGCTTTCCACCCTCAGTCAAACGGGCAGACGGAGAGAACTAATCAGACCCTAGAGCAATACCTACGCTGTTTCAGCTCCCACCTGCAGGATGACTGGCTTGATCATCTCCCCACGGCCGAGTTCGCCTACAACAATGCTGAGCACAGCTCAACCAAGCACAGCCCCTTCTTTGCTAACACAGGCTCGCACCCGGTGTTCATTCCCCACCTACCCGTTGCCTCCACCCTCCCAGCAGTGGCCGAACGCCTAACAACCCTACAGGAGGCACAAGAGAACATTATAGACAACCTCCAGCTTGCCCAGAGGCGCTTTAAACAGGGAGCAGACAGACGTCGCAAACCCACCCCGGGCTTCCATGTGGGAGACAAGGTGTGGCTGTCCACCAGGAACCTCAGATTGAAGGTCCCCTCCAAAAAATTTGCCCAAAGATACATGGGTCCGTTCCGGATCACCGCACAAATCAACGAGGTCACGTTCCGGCTCGACCTCCCGGACTCCATTAGGGTGCACCCTGTCTTCCATTTCTCTCTCCTCAAGCCATACGTGGAGAACACCTTCACAGGCCGCCACTCGCCCCCTCCACCACCTGTGAGGGTACAGGGTGAAGAAGAATACGTTGTCGCAAAGATTCTCGACTCCAGGATCCACCGGGGAAGACTACAATACCTAATTGGGTGGGAGGGTTACCCTCCCGAGGATAACTCCTGGGAGCGAGAAGAAAATGTCCACGCCCCCAGACTGGTAAAAGAGTTCCACCAACGGCACCCCGGGAAGCCTGCCCCTGCGGTGCCCGGAGGTCACCTTGGAAGGGGGGGGGGGGAGTACTGTCGGGATTCGAACCCGTGACCAGCCACATCCCAGGCGGTAGCCCTGCTTACTAGGCTACCGTCCTCTCTGGACATTCCTCCCTGAAGCCTATTAGTTAACCTCAGTCTTGCCTAGCCTTGCTCATTACCCTTGATTCCCCACACCTGGTACTTCCCTATATAGTCCAGCCCCTTGGACTCCAGTTTGCTGATTATTGAGCTCCTGAGCCTTGATCAAGCTTCTCCTCATCTGTTGCTCCTGCTACTGCTGGAAGTCCACTGCTGACCAGGAATTGCCTACCGACTACTCTTCTGCCTTATCCCTACCTACTGAACTGCTACCACCGTTGCCATCCGGATTGTCTGACCATGCTTACTGCCGCCTGCCCTGACCCACCGCCTGCCTACCGACTACTCTTCTGCCTTATCCCTACCTACTGAACTGCTACCACCGTTGCCATCCAGATTGTCTGACCACGCTTACTACCTGCCTGCAGATATGGATTTCTGCACAAATTGGTCATAAAATGTGATCTGATCTTCATCTAAGTCACAACAATAGACAATCACAGTCTGCTTAAACTAATAACACACAAAGAATTAAATGTTACTGTCACACCGGTGACAGGTTTTAGATGGTCTGAAAGATTATCTGCACATTAGTGATCTGACAGCCTCTTTTGGTTTTGGTTTCACTTTGTCTGTGTGTTGCTTGTATGTCCACACCTCCTGTTCAGGTGTGGATCATGTGACCTTTGCCTCCCCCTATTTAGTCTGACTTTACCCATCACTCATTGCTCTGGATACAGTGGCGTAGGGATCGCCATAGCAACCATAGCAGTGGCTATGGGGCCCTACGCCACTGGGGGCCCGTCCGGACCGCATAATTTATTTTTTTATTTTTTATTTTTTTATTAATACACTAACACTCACAGGCAGCCAGGCCCGACCGCCCGCCCAGTGTAGTGGGCGGGGCGTGGGCAGTCCGCGGCTCGGGCCTGGCTGGGGCCCTGGGGGAAGTAGGCTATAGCACTGCCGGCTGCCGCACAACTTAAGGAGTGTCTGGAGTCCTGGAGAACATGAGGTAGGCGGACGCGGTGGAGGGGGCCGGAACGGGGGCGTAGCGGAGGCGGAGCCACGAGCCAGGCTGGCACCAGCGCCGCAGACTGCAGTGCAGGAAAGGAATGAATTTCCTCCGGCTCCGCCTCCTACTAACTAGAGGGACTGGGTGGGAGGACTCAGGAGGCAGACTCAGGCAGTGGAGGGGGCGGGGCGAGCCCAGGGGGGGGTACCTGCTGTGGAGGGAGTGGGACTAGGACTATGGAGTGAGTTGTCCCGCCGGCCGCACTGGCGCCAGTCAGAGGCGCTATCTAAATCTTATATACTGCTGACTGAATGACTGCCCAAAACCAGTCTGAGGGCCAGAGAGGAACCGTCTCACAGTCAGTCACTCCTCCATTCCAGTCCTCAGTGGAGTCAGTGCCTGGTCTCTCCAGTCCAGTGACAGTCCTGCCGTGTGTGTGCCGTTGGTCGTGCCACTCCAGTCTGTGCGACTACAGTCAGTGACTCTAAAAGTAAGTGATGCATCATGCATGTGAATATGTGATTCATTTGAATTTAAAGGGAACCTGTCACCATGATTTTGTGCATAGAGCTGGGGACATGGGCTGCTAGATGGCCACTAGCACATCTGCAATACCCAGTCCCCACAGCTCTCTGTGCTTTTAATGTGTTAAAAAACAGTTTTGATCAATATGCAAATGAACCTGATATGAGTCCTGTGTCCGGAGATGAGTCCAGCGGAAAGGAGCCCAGCACCGCCCCGCGTCCTCCGAATCTCCTCCTTGCTGGCTGACGTCACAGAGCTGGAGCGCCGAAATCTCGCGATGCGCGAGCTAGCGCATGTGCACTGTTGGCATCATGTTCATTCCCTGTGCTCGCATCGCGAGATTTCGGCGCAGGGAATGAACATGATGCCAACAGTGCACATGCGCTAGCTCGCGCATCGCGAGATTTCGGCGCTCCAGCTCTGTGACGTCAGCCAGCAAGGAGGAGATTCGGAGGACGCGGGGCGGTGCTGGGCTCCTTTCCGCTGGACTCATCTCCGGACACAGGACTCATATCAGGTTCATTTGCATATTGATCAAAACGGTTTTTTAACACAATAAAAGCGCAGAGAGCTATGGGGACTGGGTATTGCAGATGTGCTAGCGGCCATCTAGCAGCCCATGTCCCCAGCTCTATGCACAAAATCATGGTGACAGGTTCCCTTTAAGGAAGTGAGATTATTGAGAATTTATGATTTCTGAGATAATCTAAATTCTTAAGTTAAAAAGAGCTGCCTGCAGACTCAGAGTGGGGCCCAATAGAAGCCATTGCAGGTCTGCAGGCAGAATTCAGATCATCAGACTCTCACAAATTACAGCACACGCCCTGCGCCCTGGCCTGTAGTGTCCACCATCAGACAGGGGAGGGAAGAAACCCTGTGGCCCCCAACACATTGGGGGGCACACTGACACTCTAGTTCTGGGGTTTCTTTTCTTCCCTCCCCTGTCTGATGGTGGACACTACAGGCCAGGGCGCAGGGCGTGTGCTGTAATTAGTGAGAGTCTGATCATCTGAAGTTAAAAAGAGATGCCAGCAGTGATAAGGAGGGCGCCCCTTCCTTCTTTTGGGGGGCACACTCTTATATGACAGACACAGACATAAATGTACTTTTACACTTGCGGCAGGACGGATGAATTAAAAGGTTCATATACTTATTTGTTTTTCCTCTGACTTTTCTATGCTCATGGCGGTGGGAGATCTAGGATGGGTGTTTGCGTGGGAGCTCTGGAAGGGGTGGTGGGAGGCCCGATAGATATGTGGGGGGGGGGGCCCATAATTTTGTTTTGCTATGGGGCCCATGCATTTCTAGCTACGCCCCTGTCTGGATAGCTTCATTTGGTTTTTGGAAGAGCTGGAGTGTGGTTCTAGTTGAAGTCCTGTTCATCAATCATCCATCAGCCTCAGAAGTTAAGTGTTCCGCTTGTTGTATTTTGTATTCCCCCCACCTTTGTTGTTTTCTAGGCCTCAGCGAGACGCTGGTTCCTTCACCGGGGAAGGAGCGGGTTGTTTCTGCCCTGTCATTACCATTAGGGCATCCGAGGGCCACCAGGGTTTTCTAGGTTCCTGTGTATGGGCATCTCTACTATCGAGAGGTGCCCATACGGATAGGAGTTAGGGCCAGGAGCAGGGTTTTATAGGTGGTGACCCTTTTCCTTCCCTAGCGGTGAGGCATAGTGTCTTTTCCCTTTTTGTTGTCTTTTGGTGTTCTCCCCTACTACATCTGTGACATTATCCAGAGCCAATACCGCCATTTTTTGTTCTGATCTGTGCAGCTATGGATGCTATGACTGCACTGGTCGAACAGCTGCAGAATCTGACTTTGGAGGTAGCAGATGTCATGGTCTTACCTTCTTGCTGTTCTCCTTCGTTTGACATGTGCTGGCGGCCATCTTGGTTTCTGGGTTTCTTGTAGCCTCCCACCCTGCGGCTCCTCCTTCCCACTGGGAGGAGCTGGATGCCTAGCTCATATATATAGGAGGTCTGTGGCTTCAGTTCCTTGCTTGGTCCTCCTGTGTTCACATGCTTCTAGACTGCTGCTGCTTCTGGTTCCTGATCCTGGTTTCGTCCGACTACCCTGCTGGTTCCTGATCCTGGTTTCGTCCGACTACCCTGCTGGTTCCTGATCCTGGCTTCGTCTGACTACCCTGCTGGTTCCTGATCCTGGCTTCGTCTGACTACCCTTCTGGTTCCTGACCTCTGGCTTCGCAAAGACTCTGCTTCGGTTTCGCCATCCGTTTGGACTTTTGCTTTACAGCTTTATTTTCAATAAAGCCTTCTTATTTTCACTTATCCCTTGTTGTACGTCTGGTTCATGGTTCCGTGACATTAGGACCAAGCCATGAATTCTGACGGTACAGGGCCATCCTCGCTACCCACGCTGGTTGCCAGACTTGATCAGCAGGATCACCTGTTGGGTCGGTTCGCTGTGGCGTTGCAAACCCTGCTTGAACGCACGGCTCATTTCGCTCCTGTTGCCGATGGGTCGGTTGTCGCTCCTGGGCCCGCTCCTACTGCCGCTCCGGTTGTTGCGCCAGAGTCTACCCCGACACCTGTTGTTGCACCTGCGGTGTTTCGGGGTATGACCGGTTCTGCCCCTCTTCCACAGCGCTTTGGGGGAGAGCCAACTCAGTGCCGAGGTTTCCTTAACCAGGTGGGCATTTATTTCGAGTTGCTGCCACATGCCTTTCCCACTGAGAGATCAAAGGTGGGCTTCTTGATCTCGCTGCTCTCGGACAAGGCCTTGGCCTGGGCCAGCCCTTTATGGGAGAACAACAATCCGGTGGTTGCCGAGTTTTCCGGTTTTGTTGCTTCTCTTCGGAAGGTATTCGATGTGCCGGCTCGTGCTGCCTCTGCTGCGAAGCTCCTTATGTCCATCAGACAGGGTTCACGATCCGTAGCTGAATACGCCATTGAGTTTCGTACCCTGGCAGCAGAGGTGGGCTGGAATAATGAGGCTCTGGTCGCTGCTTTCTCTCATGGTCTCTCGGATGCCTTGAAGGATGAGGTTGCAGCTAAGGACCTACCAGTGGAGCTCGAGTCTCTTATTTCTTTCCTGATTTTGATTGACACCAGACTCAGGGAGAGACCTTCCTTTAAGGAGAGCCTGCGGAGGTTTTCTAACAGATTGGCGCCTACGTTTGCTGTCCCACCCGTGCCTCCCTCTCCTCCCACGCCTCCTGGGGATGACTTGTCTGGGGGTGAACCCATGCAGCTGGGGTTTGCTCGCCTGTCCGAGGGGGAGAGGGTACTCCGGAGACGCGAGGGCCGATGCATGTACTGTGGTCTCGGTGGGCATTTTCGGTTGGCATGTCCGAACCGTCCGGGAAACGCTCGCACCTGAGATCCTGTCGGGGGCAGATCTTGGGTGGAGTCTCCTCGTCCCCGGTTTCCCGTGTTGACAAACCACTGATCACTGTTGTCCTCTCCTGGGTCGGGGGCTCGGTGACGACCCAGGCGTTGGTGGACTCTGGTGCTGGTGGTTTGTTCATTGATAATGTGTTCGCTGCCGCCAATTCCATTCCTCTGCAGGCTCGAGGTTCCCCACTGGCTCTTGAGGCGATAGACGGCAGACCCCTTCTGCCGCCACACGTGATTCATGAGACCCTTCCAGTGGGGATAGCCATTGGTGCCGTTCACAGAGAGTCGGTCTGCCTCCAGGTTATTTCATCTCCACACTACTCGGTGGTCTTGGGGTACCCCTGGCTCCGGAAGCATAATCCGACTTTCGATTGGAGATCGGCCGAGATCCTCTCGTGGTCACCGCAGTGTGGGGATAGTTGCATCCATGGGTCTGTCAAGTTGCTGTGTACTTCCTCGGACTCTCTGTTGCCTCCTGAATACGAGGAGTACCGGGATGTATTCGATAAGGTGCGCGCGGTTGCCCTACCTCCGCACCGCCCATACGATTGTGCCATAGAGTTACAATCTGGTGCCGTTCCTCCTCGTGGCAAAGTCTATCCACTGTCGGTAGCGGAGAATGAGGCCATGGAGGAGTACGTGAGGGAGGCGCTTTCACGCGGACACATTCGCAAATCCTCGTCCCCGGCAGGGGCTGGATTTTTCTTTGTGAAAAAGAAGGGCGGTGAGTTGAGGCCTTGCATCGATTACAGGGGTCTCAATCGCATCACGATCAAGAACGCTTACCCGATACCCTTGATTTCCGAGCTGTTCGATCGCCTTAAAGGGGCCACGGTCTTTACCAAACTCGACCTGAGAGCGGCATATAACCTGGTAAGGATCAAGGCGGGCGATGAGTGGAAGACCGCGTTTAACACCAGGATCGGTCATTATGAATCCTTGGTTATGCCCTTTGGGTTGTGCAATGCGCCCGCAGTCTTTCAGGAATTCATCAACGATGTTTTCCTTGACCTGTTGCAGCAGTGTGTGGTGGTCTATTTGGATGACATCTTGGTATATTCTGAATCCATGGAGGCCCACATTCTGGATGTCAGACGAGTGTTGCAACGGTTACGAGAGAACAAGCTGTTCGGTAAGCTTGAGAAATGCGAATTTCACCGATCCCAGGTAACCTTCTTAGGTTACATCATTTCCACTGAGGGGTTCTCCATGGATCCTGAGAAGGTTTCGGCTGTCTTACAGTGGCCCCAGCCCAGTGGTCTTCGTTCCCTGCAGCGCTTTTTGGGCTTCGCCAATTATTATCGGAAGTTCATCAGGGACTTTTCCATGCTAGCCAAGCCTCTCACGGATCTGACCAGGAAGGGCAGTAATTCCCAGGTCTGGCCGCTCGAGGCCATCCGAGCTTTTGAGGCTCTAAAGTCCGCCTTTGTGTCGGCTCCGATTCTGTCGCATCCCAACCCTGGGTTGCCCTTTGTCCTCGAGGTGGACGCGTCTGAGACGGGAGTAGGCGCCCTTCTGTCTCAGCGTAGAACACCAGAGGGTCCTCTGCTTCCTTGTGGGTTTTACTCCCGGAAACTGTCTTCCGCGGAGTGCAACTATCAGATTGGTGACAGGGAGTTATTGGCCATCGTGCAGGCCCTTAAAGAATGGAGGCACTTGCTCGTCAGTTCGGTGGCACCGGTCCTCATCCTGACGGACCACAAGAATCTGACCTACCTTTCTGAGGCCAAGAGATTGACACCACGTCAGGCCAGATGGGCTATGTTCTTGTCACGTTTTAATTACGTGGTCTCCTACCTACCCGGTTCCAAGAACATCAGGGCGGATGCCTTATCACGGCAGTACTCCGAGCTGTCCAGGGAGGAGTCGATTCCGACTTCGGTCATACCTCCGAATCAGATCTTGGCCGCCATTGACCAGCCTGACCTCTCCCCTGGGTGAGCAGATTTTGGCGGCTCAATCTGGTGCTCCCTCTGGGAGACCAAACGGCAGATGTTTTGTGCCTGAGGAGTTGCGCACTCGGTTGTTGCGAACCTACCATAACTCCAAGACCGCGGGGCATCCTGGAAAGAATCAGCTGTCCTGGGCTGTTTCACGTCTGTTCTGGTGGCCTTCCCTACGTTCCGACATCGCCGCATATGTAGCGGCATGCTCCGTTTGTGCCCAGAGTAAGTCCCCTCGGCACCTTCCGTTGGGCCTTCTGCAACCCATAGCCACCGGGGAGCGCCCATGGTCACACCTGGGGATGGATTTCATTGTGGACCTCCCTGCATCCCTAGGCCATACGGTCATTCTCATGATTGTGGATCGGTTTTCCAAAATGTGCCACTGTGTTCCTCTCAAGAAGTTACCCTCTGCACAAGAGTTGGCCACGATTTTTGCCAGGGAGGTCTTCCTGTTGCACGGTTTGCCCAAGGAGATTGTGTCGGATCGGGGGAGTCAGTTTGTGTCCAGGTTCTGGCGCGCCTTTTGCTCCCAGTTGGGGATTCATCTCTCCTTCTCCTCGGCCTACCACCCTCAGTCCAATGGGGCCGCAGAACGATCCAATCAGGCCTTGGAGCAATTCCTTCGTTGCTATGTCTCCGATCACCAAGACAATTGGGTTGACCTCCTGCCTTGGGCTGAGTTTGCCAGGAACACGGCGGTGAACTCTTCCTCTGGGACGTCTCCCTTCATGGCCAATTATGGGTTCCAACCTGCCGTGTTACCGGAGGTATTCTCTCCCCAGGATATTCCGGCTGTGGAGGATCACCTTTCCGTCCTACGTGCTTCTTGGGTACTGATCCAGAAGTCCCTTGAGGTCTCTGCGCAGCGCCAGAGACTCCAGGCTGATCGCAGACGAGCGCCTGCTCCTTCCTACCAGGTCGGAGACCGTGTATGGTTGTCCACCCGCAACCTCAACCTTCGAGTGCCCACTCCCAAGCTGGCGCCTCGCTTTGTTGGTCCCTTCCGAGTGCTTCGCAGGGTAAACCCGGTAGCCTATGCCCTTGCTCTTCCTCCTGGCATGCGGATCTCCAACGTGTTTCATGTCTCCCTGTTGAAGCCACTGGTGTGTAATCGTTTCACTTCCTCGGTTCCTCGGCCTCGTCCGGTCCAAGTGGGTAATCGTGAGGAGTATGAGGTGAGCAATATCCTGGACTCACGCCTGGTCCGCGGTCGGGTGCAGTTTTTGGTCCATTGGCGTGGTTATGGTCCAGAGGAGCGTTCCTGGGTTCCCTCCGCAGATGTCCATGCTCCTGCCTTGCTCCGAGCCTTCCACGCACGCTTCCCTCAGAAACCGTTCTTTACTCCGCGGAGGAGGGGCCCTTGAGGGGGAGGTACTGTCATGGTCTTACCTTCTTGCTGTTCTCCTTCGTTTGACATGTGCTGGCGGCCATCTTGGTTTCTGGGTTTCTTGTAGCCTCCCACCCTGCGGCTCCTCCTTCCCACTGGGAGGAGCTGGATGCCTAGCTCATATATATAGGAGGTCTGTGGCTTCAGTTCCTTGCTTGGTCCCCCTGTGTTACCATGCTTCTAGACTGCTGCTGCTTCTGGTTCCTGATCCTGGTTTCGTCCGACTACCCTGCTGGTTCCTGATCCTGGTTTCGTCCGACTACCCTGCTGGTTCCTGATCCTGGCTTCGTCTGACTACCCTGCTGGTTCCTGATCCTGGCTTCGTCTGACTACCCTTCTGGTTCCTGACCTCTGGCTTCGCAAAGACTCTGCTTCGGTTTCGCCATCCGTTTGGACTTTTGCTTTACAGCTTTATTTTCAATAAAGCCTTCTTATTTTCACTTATCCCTTGTTGTACGTCTGGTTCATGGTTCCGTGACAGCAGACCTCCGTACGATGGTTTTGCAGATTCAGAGTCCACAGGCTGCAGGTTCCGGTGGTGGGTTCCAGGCCTGCCCTGAACCAAAGGTAGCTCTCCCGGACAGGTTTTCCGGGGGTAGTGACAATTTCATCCGGTTCAGGGAGTCATGTAAATTATACTTTAGGCTGCGTCCATACTCTTCTGGTGATGAGTGTCAATGTGTGGGTATGATTATTTCATTGCTTAAAGAGGACACCCAATCTTGGGCTTTTTCTCTGCCGACCGGATCACTGTCCCTCTGGTCGGTAGATGAATTCTTTAGAGCCTTGGGTCTTATCTATGATGAACCGGATCGGATCTCTCAGGCTGAGACCAAGTTACGGGGTTTGCGGCAGGGAGAACGTTCTGCGGAGACCTATTGCTCTGAATTTAGGAGATGGGCTACGGATACAGAGTGGAACGATTCTGCTCTCCGTAGCCAATTCTGCCAGGGTCTCTCTGAGAGACTGCAGGACGTATTGGCTTTTCATGAAAATCCTGAGTCATTGGATTCAGCTATGTCCCTTGCTGTACGTCTTGATAGACGCCTGAGGGAGAGATCTAGGGGTCCTCACCTTCAGGACGTACTGTCTAATAAGGGTATTGCTTCCTTTGACACTTAGGCTGGGTTCACACGGGCGTTGCGGGAAAATGTGTGGGTGCGTTGCGGGAACACCCGCGATTTTTCAGCGCGAGTGCAAAACATTGTAATGCGTTTTGCACTCGCGTGAGAAAAATCACGCATGTTTGGTACCCAAACCCGAACTTCTTCACAGAAGTTCGGGCTTGGGATCGGGGTTCTGTAGATTGCATTATTTCCCCTTATAACATGGTTATAAGGGAAAATAATAGCATTCTGAATACAGAATGCAAAGTAAAATAGCGCTGGAGGGGTTAAAAAAAATATATAAAATTTTAACTCACCTTAGTCCACTTGATAGCGCAGCCAGCATCTCCTTCTGTATTCTTTCTTCAGGACCTGGGTAAAGGACCTGTGGTGACGTCACTCTGGTCATCACATGATCCATCACATGATCTTTTACCATGGTGATGAATCATGTGATGGAGCATGTGACGACCGGAGTGACGTCACTACAGGTCCTTTACCTTTCACTGTGAATGTTTACATGGTGTGTTCAATAAAATGTAACATTTAATTCTTTGTGTGTTATTTGTTTAACCACCTCAGCCCCTATAGCTTAAACACCCTTAAAGACCAGGCCACTTTTTACACTTCTGACCTACCCTACTTTCACCGTTTATTGCTCGGTCATGCAACTTACCACCCAAATGAATTTTACCTCCTTTTCTTCTCACTAATAGAGCTTTCATTTGGTGGTATTTCATTGCTGCTGACATTTTTACTTTTTTTGTTATTAATCGAAATTTAACGATTTTTTTACAAAAAAATGACATTTTTCACTTTCAGTTGTAAAATTTTGCAAAAAAAATGACATCCATATATAAATTTTTCTCTAAATTTATTGTTCTACATGTCTTTGATAAAAAAAAAATGTTTGGGTAAAAAAAAAAAATGGTTTGGGTAAAAGTTATAGCGTTTACAAACTATGGTACAAAAATGTGAATTTCCGCTTTTTGAAGCAGCTCTGACTTTCTGAGCACCTGTCATGTTTCCTGAGGTTCTACAATGCCCAGACAGTACAAACACCCCACAAATGACCCCATTTCGGAAAGTAGACACCCTAAGGTATTCGCTGATGGGCATAGTGAGTTCATAGAACTTTTTATTTTTTGTCACAAGTTAGTGGAAAATGATGATTTTTATTTCTTTTTTTTTTTCTTACAAAGTCTCATATTCCACTAACTTGTGACCAAAAATAAAAACTTCTATGAACTCACTATGCCCATCAGCGAATACCTTGGGGTGTCTTCTTTCCAAAATGGGGTCACTTGTGGGGTAGTTATACTGCCCTGGCATTCTAGGGGCCCAAATGTGTGGTAAGTAGTTTGAAATCAAAATGTGTAAAAAATGACCGGTGAAATTCGAAAGGTGCTCTTTGGAATGTGGGCCCCTTTGCCCACCTAGACTGCAAAAAAGTGCCACACATGTGGTATCTCCGTACTCAGGAAAAGTTGGGGAATGTGTTTTGGGGTGTCATTTTACATATACCCATGCTGGGTGAGATAAATATCTTGGTCAAATGCCAACTTTGTATAAAAAAATTGGAAAAGTTGTCTTTTGCCAAGATATTTCTCTCACCCAGCATGGGTATATGTAAAATGACACCCCAAAACACATTCCCCAACTTTTCCTGAGTACGGAGATACCACATGTGTGGCACTTTTTTGCAGCCTAGGTGGGCAAAGAGGCCCACATTCCAAAGAGCACCTTTCGGATTTCACCGGTCATTTTTTACACATTTTGATTTCAAACTACTTACCACACATTTGGGCCCCTAGAATGCCAGGGCAGTATAACTACCCCACAAGTGACCCCATTTTGGAAAGAAGACACCCCAAGGTATTCGCTGATGGGCATAGTGAGTTCATAGAAGTTTTTATTTTTTGTCACAAGTTAGTGGAATATGAGACTTTGTAAGAAAAAAAATAAAAAAACATCACTTTCCGCTAACTTGTGACAAAAAATATAAAATTCTAGGAACTCGCCATGCCCCTCACAGAATACCTTCGGGTGTCTTATTTCCAAAATGGGGTCACTTGTGGGGTAGTTATACTGCCCAGGCATTTTCCAGGGGCCCTAATGTGTGGTTTGTAGGTAAATGACCTGTGAAATCCGAAAGGTGCTCATTGGAATGTGGGCCCCTTTGCCCACATAGGCTGCTAAAAAGTGTCACACATGTGGTATCTCCGTACTCAGGAGAAGTTGGGCAATGTGTTTTGGGGTGTCATTTTACATATACCCATGCTGGGTGAGATAAATATCTTGGCCAAACGCCAACTTTGTATAAAAAAATGGCAAAAGTTTGTCTTTTGCCAAGATATTTCTCTCACCCAGCATGGGTATATGTAAAATGACACCCCAAAACACATTGCCCAACTTCTCCTGAGTACAGCGATACCAGATGTGTGACACTTTTTTGCAGCCTAGGTGGGCAAAGGGGCCCACATTCCAAAGAGCATCTTTCAGATTTCACCGGCCATTATTTACAGATTTTGATTTCAAACCACTTCTCACGCATTCGGCCCCTAAAATGCCAGGGCAGTATAACTACCCCGCAAGTGACCCCATTTTGGAAAGAAGACACCCCAAGGTATTTCGTGATGGGCCTAGTGAGTTCATGGAAGTTTTTATTTTTTGTCACAAGTTAGTGGAATATGAGACTTTGTAAGGAAAAAAATAAAATAAAAAATCATCATTTTCCGCTAACTTGTGACAAAAAATATAAAATTCTAGGAACTCGCCATGCCCCTCACGGAATACCTTGGGGTGTCTTCTTTCCAAAATGGGGTCACTTGTGGGGTAGTTATACTGCCCTGGCATTTTCCAGGGGCCCTAATGTGTGGTAAGTAGGTAAATGACCTGTGAAATCCGAAAGGTGCTCTTTGGAATGTGGGCCCCTTTGCCCACCTAGGCTGCAAAAAAGTGTCACACGTGGTATCGCCGTATTCAGGAGAAGTTGGGCAATGTGTTTTGGGGTGTCTTTTTACATATACTCATGCTGGGTGAGAGAAATATCTCGGCAAAAGACAACTTTTCCCATTTTTTATACAAAGTTGGCATTTGACCAAGATATTTATCTCACCCAGCAAGGGTATATGTAAAATGACACCCCAAAACACATTGCCCAACTTCTCCTGAGTACAGCGATACCACATGTGTGACACTTTTTTGCAGCCTAGATGCGCAAAGGGGCCCACATTCATTTTATGAGGGCATTTTTAGACATTTGGATCCCAGACTTCTTCTCACGCTATAGGGCCCCTAGAATGCCAGGGCAGTATAAATACCCCACATGTGACCCCATTTTGGAAAGAAGACACCCCAAGGTATTCAATGAGGGGCATGGCGAGTTCATAGAAATTATTTTTTTTGGGCACAAGTTAGCGGAAATTGATATTTTTTTTTTTCTCACAAAGTCTCCCTTTCCGCTAACTTGGGACAGAAATTTCAATCTTTCATGGACTCAATATGCCCCTCACGGAATACCTTGGGGTGTCTTCTTTCCGAAATGGGGTCACATGTGGGGTATTTATACTGCCCTGGCATTCTAGGGGCCCTAAAGCGTGAGAAGAAGTCTGGAATATAAATGTCTAAAAAGATTTACGCATTTGGATTCCGTGAGGGGTATGGTGAGTTCATGTGAGATTTTATTTTTTGACACAAGTTAGTGGAATATGAGACTTTGTAAGAAAAAAAATATAATTTCTGCTAACTTGGGCCAAAAAAATGTCGGAATGGAGCCTTACAGGGGGGTGATCAATGACAGGGGGGGTGATCAATGACAGGGGGGTGATCAGGGAGTCTATATGGGGTGATCACCCCCCCTGTCATTGATCACCCCCCTGTAAGGCTCCATTCAGATGTCCGTATGTGTTTTGCGGATCCGATCCATGCATCAGTGGATCCGTAAAAATCATACGGACATCTGAATGCAGCCTGACAGGGGGGTGATCAATGACAGAGGGGTGATCAATGACAGGGGGGTGATCAGGGAGTCTATATGGGGTGATCACCCCCCTGTAAGGCTCCATTCAGATGTCCGTATGTGTTTTGCGGATCCGATCCATGTATCAGTGGATCCGTAAAAATCATACGGACATCTGAATGCAGCCTTACAGGGGGGTGATCAATGACAGGGGGGTGATCAGGGAGTCTATATGGGGTGATCACCTCCGTCATTGATCACTCCCCTGTAAGGCTCCATTCAGATGTCCGTACGTGTTTTGCGGATCCGATCCATGTATCAGTGGATCCGTAAAAATCATACGGACATCTGAATGCAGCCTTACAGGGGGGTGATCAATGACAGGGGGGTGATCAATGACAGGGGGGTGATCAGGGAGTCTATATGGGGTGATCACCTCCGTCATTGATCACTCCCCTGTAAGGCTCCATTCAGATGTCCGTACGTGTTTTGCGGATCCGATCCATGTATCAGTGGATCCGTAAAAATCATACGGACATCTGAATGCAGCCTTACAGGGGGGGTGATCAATGACAGGGGGGGTAATCAATGACAGGGGGGTGATCAGGGAGTCTATATGGGGTGATCAGGGGTGATCAAGGGTGAATAAGGGGTTAATAAGTGACAGGGGGGGGGTGTAGTGTAGTGGTGCTTGGTGCAACATATTACTGAGCTACCTGTGTCCTCTGGTGGTCGATCCAAACAAAGGGGACCACCAGAGGACCAGGTAGCAGGTATATTAGACGCTGTTATCAAAACAGCGTCTAATATACCTGTTAGGGGTTAAAAAAAATCACATCTCCAGCCTGCCAGTGAACGATCGCCGCTGGCAGGCTGGAGATCCACTCTCTTACCTTCCGTTCCTGTGAGCGCGCGCACCTGTGTGCGTGCGTTCACAGGAAATCTCGGCACACGTGAGATGACGCATATATGCGTCACTCTGCGCAGGGCTGCCTCCTCCGGAACGCGAATCTGCGTTAGGCGGTCCGGAGGTGGTTAAGCAGACTGTGATTGTCTATTGTTGTGACTTAGATCAGTGGTCCCCAACCTTTTTTGCACCAAGGACCAGTCTCATGCAAGACAATTTTCCCAGGGACCAGGTGGGGGGGGAGGGGGCAGGGGGCAGGGGGGAGGGGTGGGCGGGGCTGACTGATTCACATGCATAACAAGACACAACGTGCATATTAAATATATAACACTATATAACGACTATATAAACTGACTATGGTCTCTGCTGCACTGTACCGTATTTTTCACCCTATAAGACGCACCTAGGTTTTAGAGGAGAACAATAAGAAAAAAATATTTTTCCTTACACCTCCAGTCAGACCAGCAATCAGACCCCCAATGTTAATCAGACCTCAGATGAGACCCCCAATGGCTCAGATCAACCCCAAACCTTTAGCCATCTATCAGCCCCCAATGTCAGCCATAAGACACCCTAATGTCAGCCATAAGCCCCTCCTATGTCAGCCCCTCATGTCAGCCATATGTCTGCCCCTCATGTCAGCCATCAGCCCCTAGTGCAAATAAAATAAAAAAACAAACACTTACCTCTCCTGCTCCTGGTCACCATCGCGATCCTCTTCATTCTGCTGTCGGCGCCCTGTGTATAGCGGCGCACAGTGTGAGGTCACAGAGCGACCTCATGCTGTGCGCAGCCATGCACAGCCGATAGCCGAGCCGTGGACCAGGAAGTGGTGAGTACAGATTCTTCACCGCTTCTGTACTAATGAAGCGCTTCCATAATAGAAGCGCTTCATTAGTACAGAGTTAAAGACTGCCCTGATCGCCGCGGCCCGGCAAACCATCTTCCAGGGCCCAGTCCTGGGCCGCGGCCCGGCGGTTGGGGACCGCTGACTTAGATGAAGATCAGATCACATTTTATGACCAATTTGTGAAGAAATCCATATCATTCCAAAGGGTTCACGTACCTTTCTTGCAACTGTACATGTATATTGTAGGAAGGAACAAAGGGCCATCATTGATGGTCGATACGTGTCACCAAGGTTCCTGGCCTCGGTGAGGTAAGAGTAGTTTTTTTCCCCTGAAGTGTCAGTATTGCAGATTGCAGTCTGACACTTCAGCTGTTTAGTATTGCTGTAAAGCTGATCCAAAACGGCTTTTACTGGAAGTAGCCAAAGTGCTGGGTGGGTGGCTACTCCCCACGTTCCAGGCGGGGTCTTGGCAGGTTTAAAAGCAGACAGCCCTGTCAGGTGGGGTGGATTACTTCTCTCTGAAAGGGGAGCGCAGTCAGTCCATGTTTGGGATGTGAGGCTTTGTGCCGTGCTGGAGGGCTTAGAGCCGCATGCTGGGAAACAGGCCCCCTAAAGCCTGTTGTGGACCGCTGGTGAAAAAACTGCTAACAATGTGATTGTTTTGTTCCTTGGACTTTCCATTGTGTGAACTAACACCCAGACTGTGAACTGTCTTTTAGTTTTTTCCTTATGTGTGAATAAACACTGAAGTTTTGCTTTACCAACAGTTTTTTGCCTCTGTACTGCGTCCGTTTACCCTGTCTACCATAGCAAATCCCCACAATATATATATATATATATATATACACACAGTATATAGTTATACACACACTCACACAAGGGGGAATGTTTAATAAGTTATCTACCCAGCATGTTCTGTCAGTGTTAGAGAGCTGAGCTTGTCTGTGCCGGTTGAGAAATGTCTAGACATACAACACACACTGTAGCAGTACAGTCTGATTAAAGCACTGGGAGTGACAGGATGGCAAGTGCAGTAGAGTGCAGTTTTACAAAGAAAGTGAGGGATTTGGAGCTTTGTTTCATGATTAAATTCCTTACAAAGAAAGAAAAGAAGTCTAAAGAAATATATGAAAGGATGCTATACAGGGAGTGCAGAATTATTAGGCAAGTTGTATTTTTGAGGATTCATTTTATTATTGAACAACAACCATGTTCTCAATGAACCCAAAAAACTCATTAATATCAAAGCTGAATATTTTTGGAAGTAGTTTTTAGTTTGTTTTTAGTTTTAGCTATTTTAGGGGGATATCTGTGTGTGCAGGTGACTATTACTGTGCATAATTATTAGGCAACTTAACAAAAAACAAATATATACCCATTTCAATTATTTATTTTTACCAGTGAAACCAATATAACATCTCAACATTCACAAATATACATTTCTGACATTCAAAAACAAAACAAAAACAAATCAGTGACCAATATAGCCACCTTTCTTTGCAAGGACACTCAAAAGCCTGCCATCCATGGATTCTGTCAGTGTTTTGATCTGTTCACCATCAACATTGCGTGCAGCAGCAACCACAGCCTCCCAGACACTGTTCAGAGAGGTGTACTGTTTTCCCTCCTTGTAAATCTCACATTTGATGATGGACCACAGGTTCTCAATGGGGTTCAGATCAGGTGAACAAGGAGGCCATGTCATTAGATTTTCTTCCTTTATACCCTTTCTTGCCAGCCACGCTGTGGAGTACTTGGACGCGTGTGATGGAGCATTGTCCTGCATGAAAATCATGTTTTTCTTGAAGGATGCAGATTTCTTCCTGTACCACTGCTTGAAGAAGGTGTCTTCCAGAAACTGGCAGTAGGACTGGGAGTTGAGCTTGACTCCATCCTCAACCCGAAAAGGCCCCACAAGCTCATCTTTGATGATACCAGCCCAAACCAGTACTCCACCTCCACCTTGCTGGCGTCTGAGTCGGACTGGAGCTCTCTGCCCTTTACCAATCCAGCCACGGGCCCATCCATCTGGCCCATCAAGACTCACTCTCATTTCATCAGTCCATAAAACCTTAGAAAAATCAGTCTTGAGATATTTCTTGGCCCAGTCTTGACGTTTCAGCTTGTGTGTCTTGTTCAGTGGTGGTCGTCTTTCAGCCTTTCTTACCTTGGCCATGTCTCTGAGTATTGCATACCTTGTGCTTTTAGGGACTCCAGTGATGTTGCAGCTCTGAAATATGGCCAAACTGGTGGCTGTCACGGGGTTCCGAAGGTGCACTCGGTCCCCCATCGCCCGCAAACCTGTTGCTTAGCTTTGGGAATGAGGATCTGTGTTTGACCTCATTCCCAGGGCGGCTTTACTAGCTGGGTGGCTCCCTGCTCCTAAGTCTGCCTTGAGCGCCGAGCTGATCACTCGGTGCTCGACTGGTTGGTCTGTCGGTCATGTGACGCTGGCCACGTCACATGACCCTCACTCCCCACTATAAATACAGGCAGCCTGCTGGCTACAGGTTGCCTGTTATCTTCTAGGTTCCTGGCTATTTGTTGGACTGCTGAATACTTACCTGATCCTGTTCCTTGACCATCCTTTTGCCTGATCCTCCTGTACTGCGCATCCGTCCTGGTATTGTGACCTCGGCTCCCACCTGACTACTCTCTTAGGACTCCTCTTGTACTTCTCTGCTCTCCTGGTATTTGACCCCGGCTTCTCCTGACCATTCTTTGCTTAATCCTTTGTACTTTGTAGCTTTCCTGGTATTGACTCGGTCCGTTCACGTCCTGTTGTTTGTCTGTCTGTCATCCCTGCACTTATTCCAAGTTAGGGATTGCCGTCCGGTTGTCCCCTGTCATTAGGACTCGCGAGGCAAATAGGCAGGGCCAGGGGTAAGGGTGGAGCGCAGTGGTCACTTCCCTTCTCCCCTGTGTGTGTGTGTACGCGACCGTTACAGATTAACAGTCCCAATAACCACTGTATTATGAATCCTCTGGTGACCCTGACTGACTATGTCTCTAATCTGACGCAGATGGTTCAGGAGTTAGGGGAAAAACTTTTGAGTTAGGGCAAGGCTCTTCCACTCCTCAGGCCTCCAGTCCGCATTTTGAGCCCCAGATTAAGCTCCCAGAAACCTTTTCTGGAGACCGGAAGAAGTTTCTCTCTTTTAAGGAGAGTTGAAAACTTTACTTCCGTTTGCGCCCCGTGTCCTCTGGGCCCGAGAGTCAACGCGTGGGCATTATCATTTCCCGATTACAGGGTGATCCCCAGGACTGGGCGTTCTCTTTACCTGCTGGCGCCAGTTGTTTATATTCTGTGGAGGGGTTCTTTCAGGCCCTAGGTACCCTCTTTGATGAACCAGACAGGGCTCTAGTAGCCGAGACGGCTCTAAAGGCACTGGTTCAGGGCAATTTACCAGCGGAGGATTATTGCACCCAATTCAGAAGGTGGTGTGTCCCCTCAGGATGGAACGAACCAGCCCTGAAGAGTCAGTTCAGGTCAGGTCTGTCTGATAAATTAAAGGATCTTCTGGTCAGTTATCAACTTCCAGAGACCTTAGAGGAGATGATGACCCTTGTTGTCCGACTTGACCGACGGGTTAGAGAGAGACGACAGGAACAACAGTTCTCTTCCCAGATGGTGGTCCAGCCAGAGGCCTATCCCAGAGACAATGCTGAGGTCTCCACCGAGGAACCCATGCAGGTTGGTATGACTCGAGGGAATCTTCGCCGCAGACGTGGAGAATGCTTTTACTGTGGAGATTCTGACCATTGGATCAACCAGTGTCCTAAGAAGGTCCTCTCTGTCAAGTCTCCTAAGGCAAGGCAACCTAAAGACCAGGTACACCCTGAATTTTCTAAATGTAAGCTTTCGGTACCCATTACGATTTCTCTGGGAGTAGATAAATGGCCGGGTAAGGCCTTTATTGATTCTGGCTCAGCGGCTAGCTTTATTGACTCTGAGTATGCTGTAAGATTGGGTATTCCTATGTTTGCCTTACCAACTCCTATCCATGTCATGGCTATTGATGCTACTCCTCTTATTGGTGGTACGGTGAGCTTATGTACCTCAGAGATTTCTCTAACCGTGGGTGTGTGCCACTCAGAGAGATGTTCGCTTCTAGTCCTGGAGAACCTACCTGCTGAGGTGGTACTAGGGTTGCCTTGGCTCCGACTACATAACCCCACTATAGATTGGTCCAATGGGGAGTTGGTGAGATGGGGGCCTAAGTGTGACTCGTGCCTGTCCGTGGTACAGGCTGGGGTCTCAGTAAAGTCTGATACTTTACCCTCTGTTGTTAGAGAATATTCTGATGTATTCTCATCACCAACCCCGGAGGTTCTACCCCCCCATAGACCTTATGATTGTACCATAGAGCTAGTAGAGGGGGCCAAGTTTCCTAAAGGACGAATTTATAATCTTTCTATGCCCGAACGCAAGGCCATGGAAGATTATATTAAGGAGAGCCTTGGTAAAGGGCATATTAGACCTTCTGTCTCTCCTATGGGGGCGGGGTTTTTCTTGTGTGTGCTGCAAATGAAAAATGCAGCACACACTGACATGTTTTTTTCAAGCAGGCAAAAAAATAAATAAAATAGGCATGGGACAAAAATGAAGAGAGACAAAGTCAAAGAATACCATGTTGCGCTATAAAAAAAACAAGTCATTTACTCAAAAATAACTTAATAAAAAAAAAAAATCCACAAAATTTTCAAATTACACAGACTTATAATAAACATCTGGCGGCGGTTGTGTTTTTTTGCTTTAAAAGGCAAAAGGACACCAAAACAAACCTTATATAAATTTAAAGCCAGAGACAAACTCGCAGCGTCCCGTCCTGACTTACCTTCCACTGCCAGGATCGCAAAGCATTAGGGCTCATGCACACGACCAATGTTGTTTTGCGGTCCGCAAATTGCGGATCTGCAAATAACACGGATGCCGACTGCGTGCGTTCCACAGTTTGGGGAACGGCCGGCCCATAATAGAACGGTCTTATACTTGTCTGTAGTACGGACAATAATAGGACATGTTTTATTTTTTTGCAGAACGGACATGCAGACTCGTGGACACAAAGTGCATGGTTCCGCATACGGGCCAAAAAAAACAAAACAGAACAGACATGGACAAAAAATACATTTGTGTGCATGAGCTCTTATACTGATTTAGGCTACTTTCACACTAGCGTTCGGAGCGGATCCGTCTGATGTTTCATCAGACGGATCCGCTCCGATAATGCAGACGTTTGCATCCGTTCAGAACGGATCCGTCTGCATTATTACTTAGAAAATTTTCTAAGTCAGAAAGTAGCCTGAGCGGATCCGTTCAGACTTTACATTGAAAGTCAATGGGGAACGGATCCGCTTGAAGATTGAGCCATATAGTGTCATCTTCAAGCGGATCCGTCCCCATTGACTTCCATTATAAGTCTGGACGGATCCGCTCGCCTCCGCACGGCCAGGCGGACACCCGAACGCTGCAAGCAGCGTTCAGGTCTCCGCTCACTGAGCGGAGCGGAGGCTGAGCGCTGGCAGGCGGATGCATTCTCAGTGGATCCGCCTCCACTGAGAATGCATTAGGGCCAGACGGATGCGTTCGGGGCCGCTCGTGAGCCCCTTCAAACGGAGCTCACGAGCGGACACCCGAACGCTCGTGTGAAAGTAGCCTTATAATGCTGTGTAACCCTTAGAGTCCTGAAATCTATGGTATTAAACTGACAGCATTATGTCAGTGTAAGGCCTCTTTCACACAACCGTTTTTTTTTTTTCGTTTACGGACCTTTTTTTTTGCGTTCCGTATACGGAACCATTTATTTCTATGGTTCTGCAAAAAAAACTGAATGTACTCTGTATGCATTCCGTTTCCGTATTTCCGTTTTTCCGTTCCGTTGAAAGCTAGAACATGTCCTATTACCCGCAAATCACGTTCCGTAGCTCCATTCAAGTCAATGGGTCCGCAAAAAAAACAGAACACATACGGAAATGCATCCGTATGTCTTCCGTATCCGTTCCGTTTTTTGCGGAACCATCTATTGAAAATGTTATGCCCAGCCCAATTTTTTCTATGTAATTACTGTATACTGTATATGCCATATGGAAAAACGGAACAGAAACACAACAGAAACAAAAAACGGAACAACGGATCCGTGAAAAACGGACCGCAAAAGACTGAAAAGCCATACGGTCGTGTGAAAGAGGCCTAATACAATAGATTTCAGGACTGTATGGCTAGTATTACACTAGCAGATCAAACAGACGATTGTCGGGAGGGAAGCGTTTCTTGCTGGCAATCTCCTACCCATTGGTAGAGGAGTCCACCGCTATAACATGCAGCGATCTCCTCCACAGTATGGGGAGGAGCGATCGTTATGCCATCGCTTGTCCCCATACCGACTCCTTGTTTGCCAGCAGCATACTTAAAAGTCTGTATTGCCCGATGAACAATCATCATTAATGAGCGTTCCCACAAACGCTCATTAGAGATGATCTGTCAAGCATATGACAAAAGTTGTTTTAGGCTTTTTTTGTCAACTATATTTACAGTGCAAATACACAGCTGTCATTCTAATACCCAGATGTCTGATATTAGGAAAGCACAGTCTTGAAAGGAGAGGGACTGGAATAGTTCAGTGGCTAGAAAAATGAAATGTGTGGGTGAGTTACCATAGTAATATCACTTTGGTTACCCACTTTCAACTGAGCTATTGCTAAAAGGGCAAACCTCTAGGTCTAAAACCAGGTCTCTGCTATGTAGACCTTTTACAAGTGGCCCCTGCTGGCCTTTGTTACTGTGCTGCAGCGATGGCGTGCCCGTCTACCTGGGTCAATGCTGCAGCCAATCACTGGCCTCAGCGGTCTTGTGCCATACACCACTGAAGCCAGTGATTAGCAGCAGCAGGCATGGTGTGTAGAGGGGGTACTTCAGCATTGCAGCACAGCAAACAAAGACCATTGGGGACTACTAGAGTGTCAGCGCTGGGGTGAAAGGGGATTTATCAGGTTACTATTTTATGGCATTTCCCCTCTTGCCCAAATTTTTGCTGAGCTCGGAAAACCCCGTTAAAATTTTCTTAGATAAAAAAAAAATGACTATTTAAAATCCTCCTATATATGTTAATAAGAACCAAGACTGTCTTCTAAGAAAGCAACCCTTAAAGGGGTTTCCCAGAATCACTAAGATTGTAATGTGTATTTATGAAATATTATGTCCCTCTTCCTGATGTTACCTCTTATATTCCTCGAGGCTAGCTCACTGGCCACCTCTACATGCCCCCCTCTCCCTGTACAGGGTTGGACAAAGCAGCAATGTGACTAGGTGAGGGGCGAAGCCATGTATGAGCAGGGTCGTGACCATAATGCTTACATGTGGCCATGGCCAGCCATGAGAGATGCACAAAGTCTATGGAAACCTGACTCCAGGTCTGCACAAAAAGGACTGTGACCATGTGCATGATAAGTCATGAGACCTTTAGATTAGCTTCTTCATGTAGCCTTGGACCTTCTTGCCTGCTGAACCCCATACAGCTGCACAGGTTGCACATATGTATGTTCACCTCTGATAGAGGACATAAGTATACAAACTGTGTTCCCCAACCTCAAATCCCCCAACCACCTGCTGCTGAAGACCACATGTCAGCTTTCAGGTTGTAGATTGTAACAGAAAATAGATTATGAAGTCACATTAATTGAACGCTATAAATGTTATAGTTTAAAACGTCATATAAATTGCATCCCTTATATTGAGATGGTTTAAACATAATCATACATTGTACATTTTCAGAGAAATACTAGATAATGTCACTTGTATGTCCTTTGCCTATGCACCTTACTCTGCAGTGAATGGGTTAAGGGTCATGTATTATAATCCTGAAATGTGTGGTGAGGTGTAGGGAAGGGCTATTGCCACTGGCAGCTAATCTGCAAAATGTCCCGAAACAGGTGCATTATATTTAACCACACACAAAACCTCAGGCTTCCTGAAATTCCTGTCCATCTGGCTTCACAAGAACAACATTTTCCTACCTGCAAATGTATTTGCCCTAAGTACACGGCTCAACCTGATAGAGGCTCCATAAAAGAACTAAAAACAGCAAAAAAGGAAGAAAAAAATAACTCTTTGAAACTGATCAAAGGCGGCACAACTGTCTGGAATGTAACGTCAACTGTCCTAAATAACAGACAATTCTGTATGGCAGGTCCCTGTCACACAATGCGTGGACACACATGGTCCATAACGTCTTGGACGGTGACCAAACACAATGGAATTTGCTTCAGTGAGCCAAGCTATTACTAGCAGACAAAGGTCGGCCTGTCATATTGCATATTGCTGTCTGATGGAGTTGTCTATCAGGTCATATACAGTATGTACCTGTATATGGATATGTGGACAATCTTCTGATGGGTTACAAACTCCAGCTCACATGTGGTTCATATGTCACCTGGCAATAGATTACTTTCCTCCAGTTCCTTGCAAGACAGTGCTTAAATCCCCTCTCTATGTTTGTACCCCTGCATTACAGTATACTATATATTATCAAGAAGTTGGGGGCAAAAGTGAGCATGGCTGCTGGATCAGACTACCCTTGGTTTGTGTGTAGTCTGTTACCATGGAGACACAGATTTTCATTTAAGTTGTAGACACAAAATAGTAAAAGATATTGTATTTTGTCAATATTACTTGTAAAGCAGCACATCAGGTTTTGTCCAGCCTACTCGGTTTACTGTATTTGCCGGGTTGAGGCTGGCTCTCTGTCAGTCCGCTTTATAGTTAATTCAGGCAGCGTCTGGCAATGCCGGATTCAGAGAGCTGCGGCAGAACAGTTTGCTGGATCTCTTTACCGCTAGGGTGAATCGAGCCTAAGTTGGTGCCGGGCTCCCACAATCTCTTGTGCCCACTCAATCACCAAAGACTTAAAGGGGTTGTCCCATCAGGGACATTTATGGTATATTGATGGGATATGCCATAGGTGTCCTATAGGTGCAGCTTACAGCTTCTGGAACCTGCTCCTATTTGAAGAACGTGGCTCCACAGTCAACTGAGAGCACAGCTTGTTCTCCATTTACTGCTATGGGACGTCTGAAAATATCCTATTAATATGTCATAAAAGTCCAAGATCAGGGGCTGACTGGGAAATTAAAGTAGCCCTGGAAAAAAAAACTAAAAGTGGCCCCATGTTGTAGATGGGTTAACATAAGTAGCTGGAGTCTGCAATACTATAGTGCAACCCAAAATACCGCCCAAGCAGAACCAAATATCATTGAGCAGCACAAAATACGGGTTTAGCAGAACTAAATACCATAGTGAAGCACAAAATACTGCCACCCTCACCGCAGTATTCAATTGTATCACCATCCTGAGGACAGTGATACAGTTGAGTTCAGGAGGGCACCTACGGCTCTTGGCCAGATGCATAAGTACCTGATGTTCCTACATTAATTAATGCTGAGAGCATCAGATTATTATGTACCCAAGCCGGCGCCCATAAGGAGGGCTTGGGCGGTTCACTGGGCATTGGCCTACTGGAAAATTTCCTTGGATGCTCTATGGCCAGTCCGCCCCTGTCCAAGATGGAATACCCATTTCAGGATTTAAGCAATGGTTCTGCGTTCAAAACAGTCTTGCCTCATGCACCAATAGAGTTTACTTAGATTATTTTTTATTTATTTATCAGAATTTGCACATATCTTGTTATCTAGCATTGGCCTGCTCTCGATAATGGTTATAATTTTAGCACTCAGACAATACAAGAGAGGTAAGAATGCAGTAAAAACTGCGTCATCAATTATTTAAAAGTGAATGCTGTGAAAAACAAAATGCCAAAATGAGATCAGCAGCTTGCACAAGTGACAAAAAGTCAGACCTAAACACCAGGCCCAGGGCTGTAGAGCCTTTGTACATGAGTAACCGTGGTGTAGGCGAGGCCTCTCTTGTGACATATTTCATAAGAATGCAGTACTTTAATATTTCATGGTTTCCTCCTAAACCACGCAAATAGCATCAAAGGATTTATCACAGTAAACAAATAAACAGAAACCATTAAGTTTTTCTATATACGGTGCTGCTATCACAACGCATTGCAAAACTAGTATAATGAGCAGCGTCTAAAAAGTAGTGGCACACAATGGCAAGCTAAATACCAACATGCAGTGCTCAAATAGTACTACTATACAGTGTCCAAAGCACCATACAGCTCCACACAAAGTATTCTAATAATACTGTTACACAATATCTAAATAATACTGCAAGTAAGATCCTTGGTGATCACAAGCCTGGGGTGCCAAACCATCTCTGCTGCCCCCTTCAGCAGTGGTGGCTTATGCATACCCCTAAAATGGTCCTAAACATAAAAGGGTAAGGATATTATCTACTATTTGCTTAGTGTGGATCGCCTCATGAAAGATTCACATTTACGTACCTGCTCTCTGCTTTTCTGGTCCTGTTCCCTGGCTCCCTTTCTGACATCTTCTGGTATCCAGTTTGTTTACTTCCAGAAATGGTCACACGCGCTGTTGCAGCTATTGACTGGCTTCAGCAGTCACGTGTCCCCAGGCGGCATGTAACCGTGCAGTAGCGTGCCCCCTAGGCTTCATTGTCTTCAGCGGCACATGTCGCCATATGCATCCCGGGCCACAAGTAAACAAGTTGGGGAATGGAGGATGGCGGAATTGGGCCCAGGTCACAGGACTAAAGTGGTGGGGAGCAGGTAAGCATGAATCTTTCATTAGGTGATCCGCACTAGGGGCCAAGAGAAAATAGTTAATTCCCAGAAAACCCATTTAAGGCTACTTTCACACTTGCGCTAGCAGTGCGAAAGTAGTACTAACGCTAGCCTATTTGTGCTGCGGAAGTCCGCTCCAGCCCCATTCACTATAATGGGGATGGGCCGGAGGTCCAGCCGCAGCACAGCAAACGTGCTGCGACTGGACAAAAACTTCAGCATGGAACAACCTGCCGGACCCTGCTAGCGCAAGTGGGAAAGTATCTTTAAGCTCATGCTTATGTGCATATTACAGCTCCTTACAACCTCCAAGTTGCACACAGCTGTAATACTGCACTCACAGATTTCTATGGGGCGTTACTGTAGATAAACTAAGGCATACAAAGTTATTCTCTGGCATGATCCAAAATAGTAGCATACTCCATCACACACATCCAAACATTCACTATATAAACTGAAAAATGTTTGAAGATTTTGCTTTCCCTTGAATCACTTAAAGGGGTTATCCGAGTTATGGGAAAAAAAATAAAACCTAACAAAATTAATCAGGATATACATATACATTAGTCAAGTTTGATTTTTTGAAAAAAGAACGATCCTTACACCTTTTCCAGGTTCTGTTATTGCTGTGTTTACATGCAGCAGTAACAACAATGACTCATCTCTCCCTCATGAATATTTGTGGGAGGGGTTGATCTGACCTTCTCCTCACCCTGCTCTGCACATAATGACCTTGCATAAACAGTGCCATCCACAGATCCCCCTACAGTGCCATCCACAGATCCCCCCTCCCCTAAACAGTGCCATCCACAGATCTCCCCCCTAAACAGTGACATCCACAGATCCCCCCTAAACAGTGCCATCCACAGATCCCCCCTCCCCTAAACAGTGCCATGAACAGATCTCCCCCCTAAACAGTGCCATCCACAGATCCCCCCCTAAACAGTGCCATCCACAGATCCCCCCTCCCCTAAACAGTGCCATGATCATCATGATGGCACTGTTTAGGGGAGGGGGGATCTGTGGATGGCACTGTTTAGGGGGGATCAGTGGATGGCACTGTTTAGGGGGGAGATCTGTGTGGATGGCACTGTTTAGGGGAGGGGGGATCTGTGGATGGCACTGTTTAGGGGAGGGGGGATCTGTGGATGGCACTGCCTGCCATCCACAGACCACAGATCCCCCTACAGTGCCATCCACAGATCCCCCTCCCCGACGCTCACAGCAGCAGTCAGTCACTTCAATTCTCATTGCTGAGCTCTTTACTTATTATTTTGATATCTCTGAGTCTCTGACTCTTACTTTGGCTTAGCTCCGGTAACAACAGCAGGCAGTGCAGGCGGCGTTCACTCACTGACGTCACGCGCCTGCTCCGCCTAGTGGGAGGAGCAGACGCGTGACGTCAGTGACAGTGAGTGAGCACCGCCCCCCGCACTGCCTGCTCTGCTATTACCGGAGTACGGAGCTAAGACAAAGTAAGAGATATCCTGTAATAATCCATGTAAAGAGCTCACTACAGCGCCCTGTATATTCTAACCCCCAGGCAAGCGTCCCTGTCACCATGGGAACGCTTGCCTGGTTGGAATATACCATCGGATTTGAGTTTTTTACGATCTTACTGAGCTCGAAAAACTCAGATCCGATGGTATATTCTAACCAGGCAAGCGTCCCCGTCACCATGGGAACGCCTGGGGGTTAGAATATTTTATACCATTGGATCTTCTGACTGTTACTCTGCTTGGCCAGCTCGGGGCCCCAACCAGTTCGGGGCCCCAAGCTATTGCTTGTTTTGCCTGGCCTGAGGATCGCGCATATGCGATCAGCTATTAGCCGCAGGGAGGAACTTGGAGGTAGCCGCGGCACAAGTGAGGATCGCGCATGCGCGATCAACTCACAGCCGGACTGTAATGCAGAGAGGTGGGGACGTGGCCAAGGCTGATGACGTTCCGTTTACATGCCTTAGTCACTCCGACAAGCAGAGAGC
Source organism: Bufo bufo (assembly GCF_905171765.1). Classification (NCBI taxonomy): domain Eukaryota; kingdom Metazoa; phylum Chordata; class Amphibia; order Anura; family Bufonidae; genus Bufo; species Bufo bufo. The sequence continues at coordinate 160,198,336 of NC_053395.1, forward strand.
TCCATGTCAACGGAACGTCACAGCTGATGACGTGGGCGGTCACATGACTGTTTAGTATAGCAGAGAAACGGCATAAGATAGGTACAGTAAGTGATTTAGGAAAACTAATGTATAGGAGAAATAAAGCCATAGAGAGAAATTAAGTTAACTCGGATAACCCCTTTAACTAATATTTAGTTGTATAACTGCTGTTTCTGAGAACTGCTGTACATCTGTGTTGCATGGAGTCAGCCAACTTCTGAAACCTGTGAGCAGGTATTCCAGCCCAGGATAATTTGGACTACATTCCACAGTTCTTCTCTATTTCTTGGTTTTGCCTCAGAAACTGCAGTTTTCTGTTGGATTAAGATCCGGGGATTGGGCTGGCCACTCCATAACGTCAATCTTGTTGATCTGGAACCAAGATGTTGCACGTTTACTGGTGTGTTTGGGGTCGTTGTCTTGTTGGAACACCCATTTCATGGGGCATTTCCTCTTCAGCATAAGTCAGCATGACCTCTTCAAGTATTCTGTTGTATTCAAACTGATCCATGATCCCTGGTATGCGATAAATAGGCCCAACACCTTAGTATGAGAAACATCTCCATATCATGATGCTTCCGCAACTATGCTTCACTGTCTTCACAGTGTACTGTGGCTTGGATTCAGTGTTTGGGAAAAATTTCTCTTTAGGCCGTCGATGTGCTATTTGGCAAATTGTAACCTCTTCAGCACATGTCTTTTTTTCAACAGTGGGACTTTGCGGGGCTCACATAGGTGTCTTCTAATTGTAACAGTACTCACAGGTAACTTTAGACCTTCTTTGATCTTCCTGGAGCTGATTGTTGGCCATTTTGGCTATTCTCCTATCCATTCGAATGGTAGTTTTTCGCTTTCTTCCACATCTTTCAGGTTTTGGTTGCCATTTTAAAGCATTTGCGATCATTTTAGCTAAGCAGCCTATCATCTGCACTTCATTATATGTTTTCCCCTCTCCAATCAACTTTTTAATCAAGGTACACTGTTCTTCTGAACAATATCTGGAACGACCCATTTTCCTCAGAATTTGAGAGAGAAATGCACTGTAACCAGTATGTACAACATTTGCTGCCTGCTTTCCTTAAATAAGGGCAATAATTGCCACCTGTTTTTCAAAGAATGAATGACCTCACTCATTGAACTCCACACTGCTATTATTTTGAACATGCCCCTTTCAATTAGTGATTCAATTACACAGAATCAGCAGCATGCATGTCATGACTGTTGGGTCTGTTGGATTTCCATTACTCTACTACACCTGCTAGTAAATTATTTGCCATGTAGAAATATAATTTCTACCAAAAACAGTGATTGATCAGGTTAGTGATGTCTGACTGCTATTATTTTGAACACAACTGTATGTATAATACTGGGTGGTATAGATAACCATACCGCAGGACATTAAGTGCCTACCACACTGCAGTATGGAGCCTCAGTGACACATTTCTGTTTCTGCATTTGCAGTCTGCACAGAAACCAGCAGATGGCGCTTTTGTCATTTTCAAAAGCACAAATTTAACCTTTTAAGAAAATGCTTTAAGAAAAATAAAATGAAACAAAATGTCGGGCAAAGTATTGAGCGACACATAGCAACTGTTAAGATCAAACCGGAGAAGCATTTTAATGCATCAGCACAATCGCAAAAATAGCACATGTGGGAAACATATAATTTTATTTATGGCACAAGGACTGAAAGTTCTAGTGTGGTAAAAATAAATGCAAAAGTTCAATAAACTCAGTAATTTTTTTTTTCACTGAAAGCCAAAAAAACTGAAAACAAAAGTTAAAAAACATCTAAAACAACAGTTTTTAAATGCTTTTACGGAACATATTTATGCATCCTTAGATACTAATTACTTTTAGTAATAGCATTTCACATACACACGCTACCTACTGTACAAGAAGTGTTTTAATTAAGCTAAAGCCCGAGAGAAAGAATTTAGAACCTGTTCTGTGTGGATCACATTTTACATACACTTGGTGTTTGGTGCCATATTTATTTAGCTTTGTACTATTTGTAATACAAATTACTCAAATGTAAATATATTAATAACAGTAAGAGCTCATTCATGCGACTGTGCTGACCCATTCATTTAAATGGTGCCGCAAAAAATGCAGACAGCACACCGTGTGCTTTCCGCATCCACACTTCCGTTCCACAGCCCCACAAAAAATATAGAGCACGTCCTATTCTTATCCACAATTGCAGACAAGAATAGGCATTTTCTATGATAGCAGTGGCCATGTGTGGTCCACAAACTGGAACACAGACAGGCCGGTATCCGTGTTTTGAGGATTCGCAAAACACTACGGTGAATGTAGCCTAATAATAATAATCCTAAAAATAACAAAAACTTGAGGGCTGCATGGTGGCTTAGTGGTTAGCACTGGGATCCAAGGACATCATCTTCACAGATTTTACATTACATTTTCTCCTGTGCTTGCATAGGTTTCTATTCACAGTTCAAAAAACATTTTAACATTAGGTCCCTAAAGCCTGCATAACACATGGGCTTTAGCCAGCTGTCTAAATAATCGGGCAGCCAAATGTTGGGCCCCCCAGTGTCAAAGACAGATAGGGGACCCAGGAGAGAAAACTAAAGTGGTTTAAACCTTTTCTGTTTTCTCAGTTCTCGCATACAGTGTGCTAAATGCGGTACTGGATCTATTTGTCCCGGTGTCATTTGACTGGTCACATGATTGCTGAGATGTCACTCGCAGGAGGTTGACGATAGGTCTACCTAGACAGATTAAGAATCCCTGGTTGCAGTAGGAAAGTACAGTAATTTTTTTTTTACTAATAATAATAATGTTTCCCAATGGTCTTTTATGACTTTTGCAGGACAAACCGTAAGAATAAAAAAGTAAAAACAAAAAAACAAAAATAAATTTAAAAAAAACACACAAATAACAATCCATCCTAAATCGTTACCCAAACCACACCGTTACCTGTGCTAATCTTTGTAATGTCAAGACCTGATTACCATAAACTGGCACCATAATATATCAAAATTTTTAAGCTAATACTATATTCTTATTAGAAAAAAATAAATAAAATAACAATTAAAAAACATTGTATACTATTATTTAAAACAATAAGTCTAAAAACAAAAAAGAGCATACATCCTGTCTAAAAATTATACACAAAAAAAACATGCAGTATTACTGAAAAATATACAAATCATGTCACTAGCCTAAAAAATATGTAGCAATTAAATGAACCAGTCCCAAAAATAAATAATTCTAAATGAATACTGCAAAATCGCCATTTTTATACCTGTGGAATGTTATTAAACATGTTGCATATTGCTGCAAGATAACATATATACCAGTTATATAACTGAACACATAGGGGGTCTATATTAGGAGTATTTCTGGCGCAAAGGTCCAATCTGCAACTTTTCCCCTCTCACGCCAGGCCTAAAAAAGCAGGTGTGGCTGGCATATGAAGCCATTCACTTGAATGGGATCTGCGATCCGCATCCGATGGTCCGCACCGCAAAAAAGTAGTGTTTCTGTGGAGTTTCGTGCCTCCTTTCCACACCGCACCTTCCGGATTGCGGACCCATTCAAGTGGGTCCGTATCGATGATGTGGTGCACAAATGGCCGGTGCCCGTATACTACAGACCCGCTGTTTGCGGACCGCAATACGGGCACTGGCCAACAACGGCTGTGTGTATGAGGCCTAAAACTGATTTCTTCTGTATGCCATCAGTTGAACTTTTTGCCAAGTTGGCATTGGTAATTTTTTTTTGTCATTATGGAAATGGTAAACAAAGGAACAAAACACATGTTCAAAGAATGGAGTACACCTACATAACACGATTTCGTTATTTGTATTACTATTCACAATTACATGATCATAAATTATTAAAACCAACAATAAACTAACGTCATTTTTACATAGGAAGTGTGTATGATGTACCAACTTCCATACTACAACACCAGCCCCTGATTAGGCAAAGTACCCAGTCCACTTTCCTACCTACATGCAGTGTAAGCCCTAAATGGTACAACCGCAACTGGATGACAGTCCCTACACTAGTATAGGTGCAGGACAAATAAGACAAACAATACGGACAACACAAAGCAGAGTCATACGAAATGGGTCAGAACCAGATGGGCTGCGCAGTACCAAAACGCGAGACAGAGGGTGGCCAGAAGTCAAGCCGAGGTCAGAACCACAAGCCACTTTTTTCTTATAAAATTAACGTGTGTATAAACAGCATCAGGGATCTGCTAGCATTAAGGCATAATCATTTGACACTTTTTTTCCCTATAGGAACAATTTTTGGAAGCTTTTTAACATGATAAAGCATAACACATGCGACATCATAGTGTGTTTTTAAACATGCTGTTGTTTAGCGCCATACCTTGCTGTGATTGCGTTCAAGAGCTTAAAGAAGGGAGGGGAGAGAAGGAGCAAAAATTTGTAAAAAACATAATGAAAATATATATCTGAGTCCTAGGGAACCTCAGATTGTCCAATTTTCAGGTCAATTGGAGCAACTTTAGTTTGTGTACACTGCGTGCAGAATTATTAGGCAAATGAGTATTTTGACCACATCATCCTCTTTATGCATGTTGTCTTACTCCAAGCTGTATAGGCTCGAAAGCCTACTACCAATTAAGCATATTAGGTGATGTGCATCTCTGTAATGAGAAGGGGTGTGGTCTAATGACATCAACACCCTATATTAGGTGTGCATAATTATTAGGCAACTTCCTTTCCTTTGGCAAAATGGGTCAAAAGAAGGACTTGACAGGCTCAGAAAAGTCAAAAATAGTGAGATATCTTGCAGAGGGATGCAGCACTCTTAAAATTGCAAAGCTTCTGAAGCGTGATCATCGAACAATCAAGCGTTTCATTCAAAATAGTCAACAGGGTCGCAAGAAGCGTGTGGAAAAACCAAGGCGCAAAATAACTGCCCGTGAACTGAGAAAAGTCAAGGGTGCAGCTGCCAAGATGCCACTTGCCACCAGTTTGGCCATATTTCAGAGCTGCAACATCACTGGAGTGCCCAAAAGCACAAGGTGTGCAATACTCAGAGACATGGCCAAGGTAAGAAAGGCTGAAAGACGACCACCACTGAACAAGACACACAAGCTGAAACGTCAAGACTGGGCCAAGAAATATCTCAAGACTGATTTTTCTAAGGTTTTATGGACTGATGAAATGAGAGTGAGTCTTGATGGGCCAGATGGATGGGCCCGTGGCTGGATTGGTAAAGGGCAGAGAGCTCCAGTCCGACTCAGACGCCAGCAAGGTGGAGGTGGAGTACTGGTTTGGGCTGGTATCATCAAAGATGAGCTTGTGAGGCCTTTTCGGGTTGAGGATGGAGTCAAGCTCAACTCCCAGTCCTACTGCCAGTTTCTGGAAGACACCTTCTTCAAGCAGTGGTACAGGAAGAAGTCTGCATCCTTCAAGAAAAACATGATTTTCATGCAGGACAATGCTCCATCACACGCGTCCAAGTACTCCACAGCTGGCTGGCAAGAAAGGGTATAAAAGAAGAAAATCTAATGACATGGCCTACTTGTTCACCTGATCTTAACCCCATTGAGAATCTGTGGTCCATCATCAAATGTGAGATTTACAAGGAGGGAAAACAGTACACCTCTCTGAACAGTGTCTGGGAGGCTGTGGTTGCTGCTGCACGCAATGTTGATGGTGAACAGATCAAAACACTGACAGAATCCATGGATGGCAGGCTTTTGAGTGTCCTTGCAAAGAAAGGTGGCTATATTGGTCACTGATTAGTTTTTGTTTTGTTTTTGAATGTCAGAAATGTATATTTGTGAATGTTGAGATGTTATATTGGTTTCACTGGTAAAAATAAATAATTGAAATGGGTATATATTTGTTTTTTGTTAAGTTGCCTAATAATTATGCACAGTAATAGTCACCTGCACACACAGATATCCCCCTAAAATAGCTAAAACTAAAAACAAACTAAAAACTACTTCCAAAAATATTCAGCTTTGATATTAATGAGTTTTTTGGGTTCATTGAGAACATGGTTGTTGTTCAATAATAAAATTAATCCTCAAAAATACAACTTGCCTAATAATTCTGCACTCCCTGTATAATCGATTTGGACACAAATCAAATTTCAAGAAGTTCGGCCATCTCTATGTTCATTGCATGCAGTACTATAAAGGCTTCTCCTTTTGGAAGCATTGCTTTTAGGAGAGAATATGGTGTCTGACTGAGGCACTGTACAATGCCATATAAAGTGCCTGCTATTATGCATCTCTAGGGAGTTCATGTGCCATAGAGCAGGGTCCTATGCAGGGCCATACACATAAGATAAGTATTGTCCAGAATGAGGCTGATTAATAGGCCATCGGATCATTTGTATAAATGATCTGACTATCAACATGTCTGACAAAACTGATAGACTGGGTAAGTATGTAAAGAAAATGAGCAGGTTTGTGCAAATTGGCGAAAACGTACACTTCCAATTTGAGCAACTAGAGATGTAAAAATTCGATCTAACACGTTTTTGGCAAACAGTTTGTTGTTAGCCAACATGAATGATCGTTCATGTTTAATTTCTAAACGATTGGCGGTCAAAATAGTTGAAGTCTGCACTTTCGGGCCAGATTTATGTTTAAGTACTGACAGCTTATTTCTAAGTACTGTCATCAATTAGTGGCCCCAATGCAAACTATAAATGAGCTCATCCATACAAAGGTGATGTAAGCTGATCATATACATTAGATCTTTGTTGGATGAACCCACCAATTTCAGCAGGTGCACCTGACCATCTAATGGCTATCAGCAGTCGGTCAGGGAAGATAAGCTTGAGGCAGATTGGATTTCAACTGCCTGGTCTTTATATTTTCAGGAGATAAGCCACTACCAGAAAGCCTGGCATATGCATGCTTGGCCAAGATGAGCATGCATATGTATGGGAGGATCCCGAGAGATAGGCATTGGCTGAACAATCATGTGTATGCCCAGCCTTACTGTATATACAGATAATAATGTCAATTGTCTCATAAGCAAATAATGTTTAACCCCTTCACGCATTTGGACGTTACTGTACGTCCAAATTGCAAGTGACTTACTGCATTGGAACGTACAGTGACGTCCAAACTGCTTACCGTGGCTGAGACACTATAAAGGGAGCAGACCCCCCGGGGAAGCCGGAAAGGGACCAATCAGAATGGTCCCTTGCCGGTAAGCACTCCAATTGGTTAGTCTCTGCAGATTAACCAATCAGAGTGCTTTAGTATTAAAATGCCGGTTTCAGGCTGTGATCTCCACACTGGAGATCGCAGCCTGAAATCGAGTAAGACCCCTTGTGTGCCCCTAGTGCCCCTGATCATGTCTGTGGCCCCCCCAGTGCCTCTGATAATGCCCCCCATAAGCCTCCAGATGCCCCTATTGCCCCATGTAGCCAGCTTCACTGTGATGGCAGCGGCTCAGGAACGGAGCTGCTGCCATCAACAGAGAGTGTTATCTGTAACTTACAACTATTAATCTGCTGCAACGGCTGAAATTGGTCCTGGCACCGATTTCGGCTGTTTAACCCCATAGATGCCGCAGGCAGCTACTGGGTTGAGAGGGAAGGAGCTCCATCTCTCTTCCATCAGGCCACCACTGCTGCGATGGCAGCGACCCGATGGTTACCATGGTGACTGGACGCCTTGCAAAGGTGTCTGGGCTGCCATGTATCTAAGGCTGATCAGACCCTGAGGGTCTGATCAGCCTTAGTGTAAGTGTAGCACTGACTATACAGTGTATTGCAATAAATGACTATTGCAATGCACTGTACAGTGATCAGGCCCATTGGATCTTCAAGATCCAGATGGGTCTTGATAAATAAAATAAAAAGTGAAAAAAAAAGTGAAAAAAAGTGCAAAATAAAAAAAATAAAAAAAATGTAAATAAAAATAAAATAAAAATGGTCTTTTCTCATATACGTTCATTTATGTCATTAAAAAATAAAATAAATAAAAAAATTACACATAATTGGTATTGCCACGTCCGTAACGACCTGATCTATCTAAGTATCATGCTACTAATGCCGCACGGTGAACGCCGTAAAAAAAAATTTGAAAAAAATAATGGAATTTGTCACCTCATGTCTACAAACGAATGATCAAAAAGATATATGTACCGCAAAATGATACCAATAGAAACTACAGCTCGTCCCGCAAAAAACAAGCCCCTATACAGCTACATTGGTGAAAAAATAAAAATGTTTTGGACTTTAGAATATGGAGATGCAAAATATAATTTGTTTTTAACACAAAAGAAATTTAAGGGATTTTATGCTGAAAAAGTGGCAAAACCAAAAAAACTATAAAAATTTGGTCTCACTATAATTCGTATAAACCCACAGAATAAAATAATCATACAATATTTACCACAAGAGGAACCCCATAAAAAAGAAAAAACACTGACAGAATTACCATTTTTGCCCACTTCACCTCCATAAAAAATTGTATAAAAAGTAATCAAAAAGACATATGTAAACAAAAAGAATACCAATAAAAACTACAGCCCGTCCCGCAAAAAACAAGCCCTTTACAAAGCTACATTGGTGAAAAAATAAAAATGTTATCGGCCCTAAACTAATTTCAGCAAATTACATGTTAGGAAAATCCAGATGCCGCTCCTTCCCTTCTGAGTGCTGCCGTGTCCCCAAACAGCGGTTTATGACCACTTATAGGCTGTTTCCATATTCTAGAAAAAAATGCATAACAAATTGTGGGGTGCATTTTCTCCATTTGGTCCAAACTGGCTGTCGCTTAAAGGGGTTAATGTTCATTGCCCTAAAGAATAGCAGCGTGGTAACCAGAGGCGTAGCTAAAGGCTCATGAGCCCTCATGCAAGAGTTCAGCTTGGGCTCCCCTTCCCTCAGTGCTTTGTGGCCAGGGGCAGTGAGGTACATTGCCTTCGTGCTGCCTGAGGCAAAAATTGAAATGGCACCCCCCCCCATGCCAAATTCTTGACCTAACCCCTTCCCTCTGGCCAGAGGTATAACGTGACCAGCATGCACTTTCTATACTACCAGTGTCTTCTTATGCACCACAAGGGTCTTTGGGCCCCCTCAGGCTCCTGGGCCCGGTAGCCCACCTACCATGTGTTTGCTCACTCTTAGGACTATAGAACTATAGCACTGTACAAATGAACAAAGTCGAGACAAGCAGGAAAGATCTTGACATGCCCTACTTAATTCCAACTTTCTGTTAACAATCTAGTAACAATCTTTACAATCAAATACTGAAAATGTATCTTGAAAGTCTCTGTTTATTTCTCATCTATGGCTTATATGAATCCCATCAGACAGAATTACTTCTGATATACATAACGTGGCATGTGTGTTTCCTCTGTACTAACACAGTGCAAAGAGAAAACTTTGCCCAAGTTATACTGCAGTACTTAATTTATGCATCCCTAGAGCTGCTATTCAAGCCACTGCTAAATGTCCAGCCGAGTTGGATCCTTTACCTGCTGTTTACTGAGAAACAATTTAGGAGACACTTCAACTATATTTTTTTGTAACTATGCACACTCAGTTACAGATCCAGCCAACACTAAGAAGAAGCAACAGTCTGGAGATGCAGTGAAACTGAAGTCTGTAGAGGAAAAACTGTTGAAAATGTTTAATTAAGATCAAAAAAAAAAAATTTAATATGAAAATAAGTGCAATGCAATAATAAAAAATATCCCAAAGGAGTTGGATTTATCTTCATATGCAAAACATACTAGAATGTCATCTGGCTTTCTAGTGTGTGTGTGTGTGTGTGTGTGTGTGTACTGTATATAGTATGTTAAGTATGTAACAGTAAGCAAAGAAAACATATAAGGTATACTGCACTGGTGTAAAGATAGATAAGTACAAATATAATACAATTCCCAACTTATGGAAGAAAAACATGGCCCTTGAATAAGAACTGTGGATTAAATCTCATGAACCTAGTGCAAAAGCTTTGTCTGGACCGTCATATAGCAGACAAAAATGTAGTTTCCACCATGGATGATTAAACTAGAAGATGCACAAGAGCCTTAAGAATATGTGAAGACCATGAATACCAAGACCATGAAGAGGAGAAGTGTTTACAGTCCACAAAGTGATATAACTTAAATACTGTGCAATTGTGGTTGATTCATGATCCATCCATCATTCACTGTCAAGGTTTGTGTGCATTGTAAAGACATCTAATATACTCAAAGGTTGGATCACATTTGTGGTTTTGTAGTATGCTTGTTTCCATGAACTGATCTAAAACATTCATGAAAATTGACATTCACTTCAATTATTTAAAAACGAAATGATCATGATGGACAAAACTGATGATGGAATGGATGAAGGCTGATGCAATCATATACAGTATAGTATTATTTGGATCCTATAGAAATCAGTGAGATGTCTGATAAACAAGTGATAGTAGAAGCTTGGAAATCTCCAGTCTTAAATCTCTTCAAATGCTCTAGTCAGAAACTACCAGAAATTTTCTAAATTTCACTCAAATGTTTGCTGTTGGTTGATCTATGCCATTGGTGGCAAACCTATGGCACGGGTGCCAGAGTCAGCACTGAGAGCCCTCTCTATGGGCACCCACGCCATGGTAAAAGTCTATGGAGTGCCAATATGCCTTAGACCAGGCATCCTCAAACTGCGCCCCTCCAGCTGTTGCAAAACTACAACTCCCAGCATGCCCGACTAGCCTACAGGTATCAGCCTACAGCAGGGCATCATGGGAGTTGTAGTTTTACAACAGCTGGAGGGCCGCAGTTTGAGGATGCCTGCCTTAGACTTTCCTGCTATTCAGCAGCGCAGGGCGAACTATGAACAGCACAGGCAGCACACTGAATGCAGGCCGGCTATTATAGCTAAATGATAAAGTACATGGAAGATGTATTATACTGGACTGTAGTATTCAGGTTAAATTGCTGTGTTGGCACTTTGCAATAAATAAGTGGGTTTTGGGTTGAAGTTTGGGCACTCGACCTCTAAACGGTTCACCACCACTGATCAATGAGTAGCCTGCAGCTTAAGAAAAACTGCATCTTGGGACATTTACCAATTTCCTAGTCTCATGAACAGAAGTGTTTGTCACCTTTATTCGTTTTTTTTTTTTTACATCAGTTTGAAAGTGAAAGGATTCAAATATTTTCCTTTTATGCTAAAAGAGAAACTCTCCTTTTCCCCCTACGTTTCCCCTAGGTTATTGTGGTTTTATAACACTTCAGGTGAATATTTGCAACCAGTCTTGGATTAACTATAAAGCACGTACAGTAGGTCTGTGGCTAGAGCTTTTGCCTGAGGCCAAAATGACTTTCCATTACACAATTCATATCATTTATTTACCTTGCAACAATAACTCAAACAATTTAGCTAATTTATATTCAGGAGATTTATCTGAAAGGAGAAACTTAAAGAGGTTATCCCCACTTAGACAATGGGGGCAGGTGTGGCTATTATAGTAATTTAAACTTCTCTATTTATTGTTGTTTCTCCCACTATGCTAGGCGGTTTATAACATAACGTTCGGGTGTGGGAGGCAAACACCACACCGAACATAGGAGGGAAAGGGGTGAGGGAATAAGGCCTGGAATCTAAGGAAAGGAGATGGACACCTCCTACTAAAACCCTAATCAGTCCTGACTAACTACCAGCATGAACAGATCCCAGAGGTAGGTGAGTTCATACACCGAACTCACCCTATAGGACTCTCGTACTAATATCAGGACTGAGACAAACTGATCCTCCAAAAGTAAGTATGAACAGTGGTCTCCCTCAGGCCTAAATACAAATGACAGCGAAATGCAACACGCTAAATAACCCAAACAAAATACAAAAGGGAAAGAAAACACTTAACTACAAGTGGCTATGGTAGCACCGGGAACTCAGCCAAGATCCACAAACCAGCTTCTGTTTGAGCTGTGGATAGCGGTTCGCTCATTCCTAATATATATAGATATATATATATATAAAAAGAAGGACGTATATATATGTATGTGTGTGTATGTATGTATGTTCCGCGATCACTCAAAAACGCAACCATCAATTTCAACGAAACTTGGTATACACATCCATTGCTATCTGGAAAGAAATCTTGTAGGGGTCATACGCCCCTACACAGCAGCTGCATGGAGTTTGTATGATCCATCTGTTTTTGCTACACACATATTGCTCTGTAACTGAAAAACTCATTGATCAATTTCTACTAAACTTGGTGCACATATCACTTACTATCTGGGAAAGAATACTGTGGAGGTAACATGCCGGTACACAATGAGTTTCTGTCTGTCCCGACGTCTGTCTCTGTCTGTTCTTTATGCGCGACCAAACGACTGGACCGATCTTCACCAAATTTGGCACATAGGTACATCAGGTGTCCGGGGAGGTTTTAGAGCGGGTCACAGCTCTCTAGGACATACCGTTCCTGAGATATTCCCCCAAAATGACTGGCATTAGCCAATACAAGCCTGAAAGTCTTTCTCCTCATATCCCAACTGCCATACACACGGTCACATGTCCCTTATCAGCCAATAGAAGTTCGCAGGCCCTTAGTCTCCACATACACACAGTTTTACTCCAGGTTTCCATAACAACCCAGCCATTTTCACTGCTGTAGGTCAGCTTTAGGCTAGGGCTACAAGACAACATGTGTCGCGAAACAATAAGTCGCACGCCACATAGGGCACAACTACACTGCTACATGTGTCGCGCAACTATTTTTATAAGGGTCTATGGTGTTGCACTGCGACATGTGACATGCTGTAACTGCGACACTACAGTCGCAAAAAAATCCATTGATGGTTGCGTTTTTGAGTGATCGCGGAACATACATACATACATACATACACGCACACATATATACATCCTTCTTTTTATATATATATATATATATATATATATGTATACGTATATATATAATAAAGTGTGCATGTGTTCTCCCAAAGATAGTGCTTCATCACTGTTTAGTGAAACAATGGACATTTTCCACTTTTGGATAGGCGTACGTAGCATGGATGTTGGAGGCCAACTGAAGCTTATATATATATATATAATTTTTTGGCTAAGTAATGACATACTGTGTTGACATTCTCTGTTGTACATGTTCTTGAGTTAACACACAAATGTAGCATCAACCCTGAACCTTCTGTAGTCGTCCTGTGAACAGAGCTTTTGGCAAATCTGTACAATATCATTTGACAAAGGTGAGAGAAAAAACCTTGTGTGCTTCCAGCTACAGTACAATAGGAGACACACAAGTGTTCAGTATCAGCCATTGCAGACTATTATAAATCCATATAACATAGATCCATGGTATGGCTATATGTATGAGGCCTAAGCGCGGTTACTGTTTACATACCTGACTGAAAAAAGTAGTCCAGGACTCTCTCTCTCTTAAAGAGAATAAATCATTTATCACTATATAGGTATATTGTACATGTTGCTTTCCATAAACTATTTTTTTTACATTGTTCCATATGACCTGTTTTTCCATGAGACTAAAAATAAGAGCACTTCATAATTATATCCTCTTAGGTTCACGTAGGATGAAAGGCAGAGGAGGTTCCGAATGAAAAAGCTGTTTTCTTCAAATGCTAATTTTAAAGCCTTTGTGTATCCACTCATTTTGACCTCATTTTAATACTCATGCACATGCAATTTGCTTCCACAGACCTGCTCTACCCAAGAAAACGCCTCCCTTGACCCATTTTTAGAAAAAGTCTTTTAGTTATGTATGGAGTAAAACAGTGTTTTGTACCCACTTGCTGGTTCTACAATACAAGAACTGAGACAGTTTTAATCATGAATTCATGCACTGAAAGCCATTTCTCTACAAATGTCTACTATGGTAAAGTTTCCATTTGTGCAACTTTTCTTTTTCGACAGCAAACAAGGCGTTAAAAGATTCACATCGGCTTCACTACTAGCTGCGTGATCTTTTTGGTTCAATATCGATACACTTATTGCTATTTCACTTTACCATTATCTTCACAGAACAATGCAGATAAGGAAGAACATTCAGGTTTTTGCCACCATCAAAAGGACATGTTGTTTTTCATTTTTTAAAGAAGCGGTTCTAGAAAACCTTTATGAAGGCCTTGTCGATCCAGCGTTGTGGCATTGAGTTAGGGTGACATTTATGCCTTTTTTTATTTTAAACCGCCCCTGCTTAATTTTTGGTCAGAAACCCCTTAAATGTCTACTAAGTGCTATGGTGCTATACAAGACAATCGGTTGAGTTTCATCTGTAAGTTGTTCAGTGTAGGGATTTAAAGTTGAGGTCACCTAGCCTACAGGCCCTAGGTATGGGGTGGAGCGGAGAGAGAACTTGATGCTCCTGGACCCTAATGAAAAATCTTTATCGCCTCCTCTCACCTAACAGGTGACATTTACAATGTTTTCTCAGGTAGTAGAGGGACATTTGGGCTTCCTCAGGCACTAGGACATAAGTGCAACTTCTACCATAACACTGCCATTATGATTCTTCCAATCAGTCCAAATAGGAAGAAAATGTAAGCAGTTTAGATAAATCCTTCTAGAAGAAACCATATATTTTGCCCATGTATTCACAGTGATACTGGACATGATTGCTCATTTACAATTGGATACTAAGTAACGGCACAATGATTGATTTTCTTTATATTTTCTATTTAATTTTTTGGAGCAGCGCTGTCAAATTTATAAGCTGGCGTATGAAGAAGAATGATACAGTAAGTTCATTTTGTGACGGGGATAATAGAATTTTTATTATTAACGAATATAATATTTGTGAAATAACTGTTCTTGGGTGGTGAAGAATAGATGATGTTCTACAGTAGTGGAAGGAAACTTTTCTATTCCACTTGCGTGTGGCTTATTAATGACTATAATTACTCATGTAAATTGCCAGTGATTAGACTTTTTTGTAAATGTTACTTCATTTTTAATTATTATAAGCATCATTTCAGGCATAAAGCGAATCTAATAATAGCGTCATATACCCACATCCACCATAGAGAGGGGGTGCTCTACAACTCTCTATGTATTATTCTGACTCTCAGTGACTGTCATTTTGGGACACACCATCTAAAGCATTTAGTGAAATAATTTTGTGATATGACAAGAGCAAAAATGAAGTTCATTATTTGCCATTGTAAACTTGCAGCAGAGCAGAGAGGCAAGCACAGGATGAGTCTCAAATAACCGTCACAGACACTGCCCAGGTGCAGCAGGAAACAGTCAGTGCTACTGAAGTACTGATGGGTTGCATACAATCTTCTCCAAGGTGAGGTAGTGTAGAATGTTGTGCAACTATGGTGCAAAGACTATACGGTCACAAACCACATATGGCAATGATGGCAAGAGTGGCAATGGTGGATCCCCTTCCAGTGTCTAATGACACTAGGATTCTCCCTGAAATGGATATACTTCGGACATGCGTGGCACAGCTTCCCTGCAGACTTGCACTATATATTAACCCTATGTCCACAGACAACCTTCTTATCCAGTTTTTGAGCAGAGGTTCCTACCTCCGTCAACCTCACAGGCTCTATGTATAGACTAGAAGATACACTCTCCATCCTCCGATGGTCTACATTGTTCTGAGATACTTCCTCTAGGCACTCTCCATCCGCCGATGGTCTACATTGCTCTGAGATACTTCCTCTAGACACTCTGCATCTGCCGATGGTCTACATTGCTCTGAGATACTTCATCTAGCATGACCTAGCCTACTAACTGGTTTATACCCAACTCCCATTAGTGGGAAGGGCTTCCCCTTTTAGAGACTATGGGGGACATTTAATATTCTATTTATGCCACTTTTGTGGCATAATAAAGTCACAGATTTTGCCGCATGCCATATTTGTGGAAATATCTGCGACTTTCCCCCCTTCACACCACTTATTAGAAGTGACGAGAAAAGGAGGTG
Organism: Bufo bufo; assembly: GCF_905171765.1. Taxonomy (NCBI): domain Eukaryota; kingdom Metazoa; phylum Chordata; class Amphibia; order Anura; family Bufonidae; genus Bufo; species Bufo bufo. The sequence goes on from NC_053395.1 coordinate 160,214,246, forward strand.
AGGGCCGGAAGAGGGTGTCGCTGAAGGTCTGCCACATTTAACTTTATTCACATCAGTTTTATGGCATGAATAAAGTCAGAAATCAATGGCAGCTGGGATGTTGCCTTAGATTCACATGGCCACAACATAGCGCTCCTTTTTTGCTGTGCCCTGCTGTGCGCCCTTACAGCGGTTTACGATCACAAATGGGGTGTTTGTGTAAACTACAGAATCAGGGTAATAAATATTGAGTTTTGTTTGGCTGTTAACCCTTGCTTTGTTACCAGAAAAAATGGATTAAAATAGAAAACCTGGGGGATCGTGTCCGGACGTCAACTGGTATGGCCGCTTAGACGCTCGGCTCCCACCTGCACCACTGCACTTTGGTTAGCGACACTTGAATCTCCGGCCACATGGGGAAAAAATCAGCTCCCAGGAGGTCCTCTCCTCCTCCCTGATCTCCCTCGCCACCCAGGACGCTGGAGGAGTGTTGGACAAGGGCTCCCAGGACAGCTCTCCCGACGCGGCGCTCCACGCAGCGGAGAGTCTCCCGCCATTGCCCCCTCCCACCACCCAAACACAGCACGCGAGCAGCAGCGCGGGAAGACCCGCTGGATTTCAGAAATCAGCCACCTTACATCCCAGAGGCGGCTACATTATTAGAGGATTCTGTGCTCCAGAGGACTGGATTGGAGCTCTCCCCAGCTGCAACAGAGTTCCAGCCTGACGCTTCTAAACTCCCATGAGGCAATATGGCAGACATGAAGGGCAGTGGAAAGCAACAAATGGAGGACTCCGGTACTGTGCCCTTTCCCACCCCACAGATCTCAGTCTCTCCTAGGAGACTGCATATGGCCCTTTCTGGGGACCCCTGGTCTGTTCCTCCCGAGGGTGTCACATTTGTCCCTGCTATTGAACGCAGCAGATCTCCATCCCCCACAGATACCTGGGCTAGCTCCCCAAGCCCTCCTCCACTAGCTGCTATACCCTCTCCCGCTGCTCCTGATCCTCCACATTCCTGGGAAGTATACCTCAGCCAATTCCCTACAAAAGAGGACTTTCGGATGCTCATATCTGAAGTTAAGGGGGCCTGTAGAGCAGAGATTGCCGCTGTCTGCACTGACATTAAGCACATTGTCGACCAGGTGGATTCACTTGAAAATGCACATGATGACACCAGACAGTACATGTCCACCCTCCGCGAGTCTGTAACATCTTAAACGGCAGCTCTCAGGGAAATTGGTCGACACCTGGAGGACCTCGACAACAGGCGCCATAGAAATAATATCAGAGTCCAGGGTCTTCGAGAGGCAACTGGGGATGAGGACCTTTTTGTCACCTTGGAGGCTTTAATATGATTCTTGAAGAGCCGCCCTTGCACAAGATTAAATTGGACAGAGCCCACATTGCCGCGAGACCGTCAAATAGCATACCGATGGGGATTTCCATTTGCCTTGTCAGCGCATCATCAGGGAAAGACAGCAACCCTTTGCTCCTTCTCGGATCTGCACCCTTTTTGTGAGATGTTGGGACTTCCTATACCTGCAATGTCGGACTGGGAGATTGAACCCTCTGTCCCACCGCCACTCCGGATCTGGTCCCAGGCGGCTAGGAAGAGAAGAGCGGGGCCGAACACGACTTCATCCTCATCTACACGGGGTCCATCCTCACCAGGGCATCGGTCACCAGATTGACTATTATAACCTAAGTGGAGGGGGACGACCCTGATTCAGCCTCTGCACTGCTTGCTTCACTCGGGAGCTGACCTATGGTTTTGTTGGGTGGACATTGTTTCCACTCCTATCATTTGGCCATTTTCTGGTCTCTTTTTCTAATCTGCTTGCATGAGCAGTAGTTTTTCCCCTGTTGCAGCTATTCCACATACCTATGTTCTTATCGGCCTTTTGTATTTGCTATTTAGCCAGTCACTTTTTCTTTAAAGTTGTCTTGTTTTCTTTTTAGTGGTGCAGGCCTACCTGAGCACTGGTTGACCTTAGAAGGTCTCATTAGTTAGTATTTGCTCTGTAAGGAGTCCCTGTCAGTTGACCTCTGACACTGTGACCCCGGACCCCGGAAGCAGGGCCGGATTAACGTAGGGGCTGATGGAGCTGCAGCTCCAGGCCCCTACCATAAAATAGGCCCATCCGCCAGCCAAAAGGCCGTCGGGAGCGGCCCGCGCTAAAAGTCCTCTGTTGTACATAGCGCAGCGTCACATAGCGCACAGACGATGCAGAGACGCTCACCTCACGCTGGCAGCAGGGAGCCTGAGGGAGGGACTCGGGAGGAGTGTAATATGATCCTAGAGTGGAAGCTGCTTCTGCCAGCCCCGCCCACCAACCAATCAGAGCTGAGGCAAGGCAAGCACTAGCAGCTCTGAGCCGTCTGAGTAGTACAGGGAGTCTAAGAATAGAAATGAATCGAATGAGTCACAAGTTAAAAGAATCTAAAGATCCGATTAGTCAGTGACTCATTCCATTCTTTGAGTTAAAAGAGCGTTAAAATGAGTTAAACTCATTCTTTGAGTTATAGTGAGTCAGAGTCTAGAACAGGTTACACTGAGGCTCTCAGCTGCTTTTGTTGCAGCAGTGATAAGATTAAGGGACAGGAGCAGAGATAAGAGAAGGGACAGATGACACAGAGTTTAGATTACAGGTTGAATTAACCCTTTAGGATCAAATTGGCTTCTCAGGAGATATATATGTTAAAGGCATCTCATTCAGTAGCTATATAACTAAGGGTGGGTTCACATCTCCTTTATGGATTCCGTTAAGTGGGGACTATTTTATTATCAGCCAGTGACTGTGTTACTGTAATACTGTTATCAATTCAGCACATAGTTTTCCCTGTGCGTGCATTCACATTTCACTTCACTTGGTTCGTTGTACTACTGTCAGTGTCAGACTGTTGTCACTGTGGGTAACAATGCACAACAGACAACAATGCACACCACAGTGACTGCTCCTGAGTCCTCCTGTCCGGCGTCAGCCTCAGCTTCCCTTCACTATCACTATAATCCATCACTCTTCCTGATCCTGACTCACTCATTAGAGAGCTGAAGAGCCGACTGAGTCAGCAGCAGCAAGTGAATCGAATGGATAGCATCTGCGCATGCGCACCAGCACCTAGAGTCTTCGGTTTACTTGCGAGTCAGCTCAGCAGTCAGTGACTCAGCAAGTGAACCGAAGATCCGATTCATGAATCGGTTCATTTGAATGAGCTGATTCAAATGAACCAATTCATCTGAAAGATCCGAACTTCCCATCACTATTGTACACAGCGCAGCGTGCAGGAGGGATAACCACGGGCGCACTGAGGTCATATCCAGCGGGCCGCGGCATTACAGGAACAGCACCAGCTGCTCTGACGTCCTGCCGCCGGATATACGTCACAGGATATCCGGCGGCAAGACGTCAGAGCAGCTGGTGCGGTTCCTGTAATGCCGGCCCGCCGGATATGACCTCAGTGCGCCCGCGGTTATCCCTCCTGCACGCTGCGCTGTGTACAACCTGCTCAGCAGTTTCGAACAGCACACGGCCCACAGCGCTCAGCCACACCAGCCCGCGAGACAGCAGGAGCTTCTGGAGCAGGGCAGGTATCAGATAAACTCATCCAGTTGGAAGGGAGGGCAATTATAGTGCTGTTATGATTTATGGACACAGCTCTCAGCATGCTTAGCCAGCCTTCTATCTGGCTTTGCATCTTGAGAGTCACAGTCCACAGGCTGTTTCTGAACCTGTGGACTGTGACTCTCAAGAAGCACAGCCAGATAGAAGGCTGGCTAAGCATGCTGAGAGCTGTGTCCATAAATCATAACATCACTATGAAAATTACTGACTGGCTAAGCATGCTGAGAGCTCAGTCTAAATAACATAACACATAAAGAAATTACTGTTTCTAGCTGCTAGTCCACAGCAGCTAGAAACAGTAATTTCTTTAAAGGGATTCTGTCACCAGGTTTTACCCCTATCAGCTCTGCCTGATGCGCCCGTGCGGACTTCTCTATTTGGCTTCTTACAGCGCACTTCGCTCAACCCCTGTATGCGCGAGATCTTACAGCAGGAGGTGGGGGGAGGGAGGGAGAGCGAGAGGCGGCACAGAGGATTAGGAGGCGGCGCAGAAGTCCGAAAAGGCGGCGCTGGGCACGAACGGCGACGGGTGCGGCCGGCACCTTGCATCCATTAACATCCCCTTGGGCACCTTATTTGTTTGACTGACAGGTTAGTAAAAGCTGTTTTTTAGCTAAATAAGCCCACAGATTACATTTATAAGCCCACATTAGGAATCGTGAAGACGCCCTGAACATCAGCATATTTTTAGCTGACAGGGGTCAAACCTGGTGACAGAATCCCTTTAATGTGTTATGTTATTTAGACACAGCTCTCAGCATGCTTAGCCAGCCTTCTATCTGACTGGCTAAGCATGCTGAGTTCTGTGTCCATAAATCATAACACAGCTCTATGAAAATGACTGTTTCTAGCTGCTGTTGTCCACAGTCCACAGCAGCTAGAAAACAGTAATCTTCATAGTCATGTTAAATGATCACTATAGTGTCAGGAAAACAAAGCGGTTTTCCTGACACTATAGTGCCCTGAGGGTGCCCCCACCCTCAGGGTCCCCCTCCCGTGGTCCCCCTCCATGTTGCCAAGATAGACGCCAAATGAAGGGGTAGTTGCAGGAACAAAATACTTTAATGGTATCGATAAAATATATATGTAATTAAGACACTGAGTGCAGTTCCATAAAAAGGCCCAGCAAAATCCTCAGCACCAGGCCCATGATGCTCTTAATCCGGCCCTGCCCGGAAGAGGCTCTGATTGTTGCCTCTAGCAGGGATATACATCCCTGGGAATTACCATTCATTGTTAGCTATATGTTTTAGAATTTTGTCTTGTCCTGTGTTGTTTGCCCCTCCCTTCTGTTTCCATCCTCCTCTCTAGTCACATAACATTTTCGGGTCAACACACTTCTGGATCCTAGTCCAGGCACTCGACGAGAACGCATCCGACTTGAGGTTACTCCAGAAACAGCCAGAGTTGCACCTTGTACTGGTGAGCTTTTTTCTCCCTACAGTCCACTCTCTCACACACCACCATGGTGCAGTGCGTAACCCTAAATGTAAAGGGACTCAACTCCAACGCCAAGAGGAGACTTTTGCTTTTGGAGTGGAAATCCCTCAAGGCAGACATAGTATTTCTCCAGGAAAAACATTTTGATGAAAATTCCTCCTTTCGTTTTGCAACTCACTTATATCCCACTGCATACTCGGCCACCCACTCACGCAGAAAGGCAGGAGTCACAATTCTTATATGAGCCCATTGTCCCATCAGAATAGACACTGCAATATTAGATTCACGGGGGCGTTACATCATTCTGAAAGGCAAACTTGCAGGTCAGTTAATCACTCTTTATAATATGTATGCCCCGAAAACATCTCAGATACATTTCCTTAGCAGAGTGTTCCATAAGGCTTTCGGATCCTCTGACTCACTAGTCCTATTAGGTGTAGACTTTAACACTATTTTCTCTGACTCCAAAGACAGATTAGTCCTACTAGGCAGGCCCTTGAACCCATTGCAACAGCGATTAACAAGGGATTTTTGTAAATTAATCAGGAGATACTCCCTATACGACCTTTGGCGACTTAATCACCCTACAGATAGATTGTATTCGTTCTACTCCGCTCCTCACGGGTACCCATACCCGGATTGATTTTTCTGGAACCATCTCCACCCTCTGTGTGCTGAACTGAGCCACTATGGGTCAAATAACTGGGTCCGATCATGCCCCTGTAATGGTCAGAATTGACTTTGGTTCGGGACATATCCGCCAATGCCATTGGCGACTTAATGACGACATTCTTAAGAGACCAGTGTTGCGGAAAGAATTGCGTGGTCAAGTCCTACTTTGAGCACAATGTGGGGTCGGAGATGGATGTACGTTCCTTATGGGAGGCCCCAAAGGCGGTAATGAGAGGGCATTGTATCGCCCTGGGCACAAGATTAAAAAAGGACTCATTAGCTACTGTACGGTCCCTGAAATCCCGCTTGCATAAATTAGAGGAAGCAATGTCTGCCCATCATACCCGTCATATGCTTAAACACATAGTTGACACCCGAGCTCATCTGAATAGGATACCAATGGGTAATGTCGACAAACTATTATTATATACTCGGCAACGGTATTACGCATGGGAATAAACCTCACATGTTGTTGGCAATCAGGCCTGCATGCATTTAGGGGAGCAGATGGAACAGTCCACTATGATCCCTAGGAAATTGCCGAACGATTCTCGACCTACTACACTGCCCTCTATAATTTGCCTAGTGACCTCCCCACGAATGAAGGGACCAGAGAGCGCTTATTGCAGACATACTTGGCCTCCTGTAACCTCCCCACTCTAACGACCACGAACGTTGCTGCTCTGAATAGCCCTGTAACTGTGGAGGAGATTCAGGAGATAATAGACCACTTACCCGAGGCCAAGTCTCCAGGCCCCAACAGCTTTTCTTATAAATACTATAAGATTTTTAAAACTGAATTACTACCCCATATGACAAATCTTTACAATCGCTTCCTATCAGGTGATGCAGTGCCCACTGCCATGTCCCACTCGTATCTTATGTTAATCCCGAAACCCGTAAAAGACCCCCTCGACTGTCAAAATTATAGACCTATTGCATTACTCAATTCGGATCTTAAGATTTTCACTAAAATATTGTCCTCTCGCCTGAATGCTTTTCTCTCCTCATTGATACATAAAGATCAAGTAGGTTTTGTCCCATATCGACAGAGCAGTAATAATACAAGGTGGAACATTGACTTACTGGAGGTGGTGGGTCTCTTGGGGGAGGAGGCATTGCTTCTTAGTTTAGACGCTGAAAAAGCGTTTGACCGCCTGAGCTGGCCGTTTCTGTTTGCGACTTTGAAGACATACGATCTCTCTGGCCCTTTTGTTCAGGCCATTCAAGGCTTATACTCCTCCCCCACGGCGACAATCAAGTTTCCACACGCCGAGTCCTGACCTATATACATAGCCAATGGGACAAAACAGGGTTGTCCCTTATCTCCCTTATTATTCACAATGTGTATTGAACCCCTAGTGGATAAAATTAGGGCTTGCCCAGATGTTAAGGGTATTATGGTCAAGGATAAAGAGTTCAAGATGTCACTATATGCGGACGATGTCCTCCTCACCCTCACTAAACTCCATATCTCCCTCCCAAATCTCCACTCTCTATTAAAAGAGTTTGGACAACTATCGGGGTATAAGGTCAGCACCCATAAGACTGAGCCCCCCCCCCCCACCTCAATATACCTCAGACGACCCTGTGCTCCCTCCGAGCAAACTTCCCTTTCCATTGCAAAGAGGATTCCTTACGATATTTGGGTGTGGACCTTGCCCCCCGTTACACAGACCTCTATAAAATTAACTTTCCACGTATATATAAAGAAATTAGGGACCTCCTTGCCAAATGGCAAACACCCCCAATATCCTTCCTAGGCCGCATTGCAGCGGTAAAGATGACAATTTTACCCAAGATCCTATACCTATTTGAGACTTTACCCAGTTCCCCTCCGAGATTTAAGGTATGTTCAATCACAGCTCCTAAGATTTATATGAGCCGAGAGACGCCATAGGATCCCTAGGTCTGTACTCTTGTCTAGTTAGTCTCAGGGTGGTCTGGGAGTACCCGACCTGATCAAATATTATTGGGCAGCTCAGTTACGCTACATCTCAGCCTAGGCATCTCTGCAGCCTTATTCTATTTGGATGCAGATAGAAAGACTCTGGCTGGCTCCCGTACACCCTAATTCTCTACTATGGTCTAGTCCATATAGCATGTCCTCACCTAGGGAACTTTTAGGGCCCATGGCCTCCACTAAATCTGTGTGGCGGACATGTAGTAGTAAATTCCCTCTGGTCTCCCGCCACTCTTCCATGACTTCTTTTCTATATCATCCACTACTCTCAGCTAGTCTCACCACCTCAGCAACAAGACTGTGGTTTCAGAGTGGTGCCTTTTGATATGCAGAGACATTGTAGATCCATTCACTAGGGACCTATTACATTTCTCAGCTGTTCAGAGCAAATATAACCTTCACTCTTCGACCAGTTATTTCTATGTTCAGATCAGACACTTCGCCCAAACAATCTTCTCGGGAACCAGGGTCTCTTCCCGACGGCATTTGAACATCTTTGTAGAAGAGGGGTACATATGAAGGGATTAATATCTGAGATCTACTCCATTTTGATGACCCCCTTACCCGGAAAGAATTCAAAGACATTCTTATATGGTATGATGGGAGGAATACTTGGGAAGATCTCTACCAGACACACGGTGGCGACTCATATGTAGAAAAGCAGCGAAGTCTTCAATGTCAGTTCTCTGTCAAGAGAATCAGTAAAGGATATTAGTGTTTTGGTATCATACTCCTGACCTTCTCCATAGATTGAATCCTGCAGACACGGAGGCTTGCAGGAGATGTAGGATCTCTAGGGCTTGCTGCACCACGTTTTCTGAGACTGCCCCTTGATACGCACCTTTTGCTCTAGAGTTTGTGCTCTCTTGAGTGATATTTTTGATTGCAGCATACCTCCTGACCCCATATCCTTTCTACTTAATATAGCCCCAATACATATAAAGAAACACTCACTTAAACTGTTAATACAATTACTGACTGCCGCCCATTGCCTTATAGCCCATTTCTGGAAGCAATCTGACCCCCCTAAAATCTTTGACCTATATGCTAAGGTGACAGAAGTCCGGACCTTGGAGTATACGACTGCTATGTTTCAGGATAAAGTAGAATTATTCCATGCCATTTGGGATGTCTGGGACACTTATTGGGTCAATAGACAACACTGAGATGTGCCTAAGAGGAGTATGTAACCCCCTTCCCCTCATCCCCTCCTCCTGATGTGTCTTTGTCTATATTGTCTTAGTCTTTCTGTTCTCTGTTGTTATATTCCTAATGAAAGTAATTGTCACAAAGAGGGGAAGGGGATGGTACACCACTGACTCCACCCACACCCCTGCCCCTGCCTACTTGCACTATCCGTCCTAGGTAACGGAGCACAATTGGGCGGCGTTCCCTAGCCTTCGTAAGTGCAGACAAACAAACATAGAATGGTCAACAAGCCGAGTCTGAACCTGGAGGCAACAACAGTACAAGAGGATAAGCAAAGACGGGTCAAAAACAAGCCAAAGTAAAAAAAAAACAGGAGAAGCGAAGCAGACACAGGGAGCAAGCAAGGACGGAGACGATCAACGAGTCGGGAGTCAAAAGCCACGGAATCACACAAAGGAACACTGGATATGACCTTATTCATAGGCAACCTGTGACCAGCAGGTTGCCTGTATATATAGTGGGGAAGAGGAGTCATGTGATGTGGCCAGTGTCACATGACTCATACCCAGCAACAGGAGTCATGTGACGTGGCCAGCGTCACATGACTCATTCCTCTGCAACCAGCCACGCTCCGAGTGCTCAGCTCGGTGCTCGGACTCCTTACAGTTGCCATGGGAGTGGAGGATGCCGACCGCGCTAAGGAGGTGAGTGCGGTCGGATCCTCCCCGCCCCCCTTGCTGAGGAGACGAGGACGCAACGCACGTACTAGCCGCAAGGCGCCCGTGGCACTGAGGAGGGGGAACATGAAGCCGGCTCCTCGTGACTAATGCTCAGATAGAATCCATTGTGGATCATACCCACCTTTATATTAGATTTATATAGCTACTTCATTGGGATTGTTCTTTTAACGGCAGGATACCATCTAATTGTTTATTCTTTTTGATTCCATTTATTTTTAAATAATAGAATATGACAAGATATTGGCCTTTCACATTGCCTTTATTGACTTTTTCAAAATTTACATTGCACATATCATCTGATGTATAATACTTGTTCTTCTGCTGAATAATTTGTGTTTCCCACCTGCCCACTTTGATTTGTACAATTGTGCATATAAGTTGAAAGAGATTTGTAATGTTGTATCTCAATAAAAATACAATTATATTAAAAAAAATTGAAAACCTGCCCAAAAAGTGAAATTCTGAAATTTCATCTACATTTTCCTTTAATTTTTGTGGAATACCTAAAAGAGATAACAAAGTTTGTAAAATCAGTTTTGAATAACTTGAGAGGTGTAGTTTCCAAAATTGGGCCATTTATGGGTGGTTTCTATTATGTAAGCCCCACAAAGTGACTTCAGACCTGAACTGGTCCTTAAAAAAGTGGGTTTTGGAAATTTTCTGACAAATTTTCGAGATTTGCATCTAAAATAAAATGGCATTCCCCATGGAATAACAATTCTGGAAGTTATGATGAATTGCTAGCAGTCTGCAGTAAGGGTACAGATGGGTGTTACCAGTTGGGGGTGTGTACCTGCACAGTCGGACTCTATCCAATCAGTGCTGCCATGGTCAGACTGTGAAGGTACACCCCCCAACTGGTTACCACCCCTTACTGCAGACTGCTAGCAATTCATCATAACTTCTAGTAGAAATAATAAAGGAATGGCACATAATAGAGTCATAAGAGTATATTCTCCAGAATTGTTATTACATGGGGAATGCATGAAGCTATTAAAACAGGCATGTCAGAAGTGGTGAAAGGTCCTTTTTAAGACCAGTGCCAAAGGAGGTTTCAACATAAAATGATAAAAAGAATCATACACAAATCAGACATCTGCAGAAATAGTTAAAGTATACCTGTACTTCAGCAAAACATTTTATATGTCATAGTGACATATCAAAGTTTTTGATTGGTGGGGGGCAAAGTGCTGAGAACCCCACCGATCACTAAAACCCCACAATGCTGCTGACGATAGACTGGAGAGGTGCTCCTAGACATTTTATTGAGTCTGCCTTTGGCAGTAAGGAGAGACAGCATTCCGTGTGAGCACTTCTATGTCCTCATTTAAAGGGGTTATCCAAACCTGGAAATGCCCCCCCTACTGGGACCCTTACCCTACCCACCTAGCTCCCCGCGACGCTCCTAATCTTCGCACGGCCGCCGCTGCTTCTCCCCGTGCCTGTATGAAAACATCCGGTGTCGGGAGGGGGGGGGCAGCCAATGGTAAGTAGAATCAGTGTGAGGGGCCCCGACATATGGGGGAGCATTTCCAGGCTCAGATAACCCCTTTAAGCAACTGGTGGGGGTCTCAGCCAGAACCACCATCAGGGCAGTACTGGTGGTACTCCTATTAGGGACCAGATGGCAATCCTAAGCTTGGAGGGGGTGGCCCATCCTTATGGTGTTAATAAATACTGGGAATGCCAGGTATTTATGTACGTGGCTTGTGGCCTCAGATGCCCTCCTGGATTCAACTGTCCCACTGTCCTCAAGGAGGTGATACAGTTGAATACTGTGGTGGGGTACAGAAGCCGATGCCTCCATGTCTCACCATTCTCCCTTATAGGATTCAGGCTACTAGGCCTGAAGCCTATGAGGGAGTACAATGGTGCAGGCAGTTGCAAAGTTATATCATCATGACCACCTGCACCACAATGCAGGCCCCTCATGCCACAGGCTAGAGAAAGCTTGCTGCTTGCTTCACATATGGTGTCTGGGAATGGAAACCATTTTTTTTATTGCACTTTTGCTCTTGCTATCAAACAGACCACTTTGATTAAGTTGTACATATAGCTGTGTGTGCTCCTCCTCTCATCGGTTGCTGGATGCACATAGAGGTGACTAGGAGCAGCACACTATATGTGCAGGGTCTGCTCTCCTGAACATAGATGCCCAACGACGTACGGTAAATAGATTTAGAGTAGGACCTGCCTGACTGAGACCACCTTGGCGCTGGTAGGTGGGCACAGATGTGTTTTGATCAAAATCTATTGGCTGAGATTCTAAGATTTTTTTTTATATCAGAATAAGGGCTTAGTCCATATATAATGCTTGATTCTATTGTGTTAGTGCATTATTATTTGTTTTCTGTTTTTTTTTTTCAGAAATGTAGCCATGCACATCCGCATATTTTATTATCATATTGTGCAGGATGTTTTTATCTTAGTTTTTTATCCTTTTTTCTGTTGTTTGTTTGGGATCCCACAATAGTTCGGTTAGAGTATGGACGCTTTGTGGTGAACGCTTCAATCCTGCCTGGTGTGATGATCTGGGGAGCCATCGCATATGACAGTCGGTAACCCCTTTTAGTGATATGAGGGACCTCAACAGCTCAGCAATATGTACATGTTGCCTCTCATGCCAGGGCTTAACATTTTTGACAAGCCTACAGTTCCTAGGCTCCTTTAAATAGGATACTATACATATCAGGAATATTGCATCTATTTATTTTATCATTTTGGGATGTGCATTTATATTTTATATCTTACCTCTCCTGATATGTCTGTTTTAGTGATTACTTGCTTTTTGGATGAAATACCAATTCAGGAGCATCTATTCTTACAATTGTATGTTGTTCATGTCCCCGGTTCATGCTACTAGAAGTTCATGAATTAATCTGCAACTGAGTTTTACCAGTGGTGAGGGAGATGCCCCAGTACGATTTGAGACTAGCAGCACCGATTGGACAGTGGCTGCACTGTGCAGAGACACATACCCAAGGCTCCCAAGTGTCCCTCTATTGGAGGGACAGTCCCTATTTTTTTTTACCCAAGTTCCTCTGTCCTCTTTTCTCCTTTAAAAGTTCCACAGTTTGATCTGAGGTATAGATTTTTATTATTACATTTACGATATTGATCCAGAAAGTGTTTGCCTTGTTCCTATCTGTATATTAGAGCATGCCTTCTATTTTATTTCATTATTACAAGCAATTTGGATTTTAGACATGTATACATTCAGATTTTTGTGCTACGAAAACTATGAACCATAAAATGAACCATAAGTGTGCCTCTTTGACCATCCAAAAATTTGGGAGGTATGCACACACCGACTGGTCACACCCAGTTGTAGATTGATTAATAAACTTCTAGTAGCAATAACTTAGGAATAGAACAGCATCGAGTTACTGTACATGAAAAAAATCTCCAGAATCGATATTGCATGGGGAATAAAATTATTTTGTAAAACAGACATGTGAGAAGAAGTGCCATGTCTTCTTTAAGTACAGTAGATGGCTGTGGCTTCTTATGGAGATGCTTTTAAGTACATTGCAATATGTGTCCATTTGCTAATACTACTAATGATACTTGCATTGTTCTTGCCATAATGTTGCGAAGCAGGGAGGTTATAAGGTACTTATGTTCTATAATTTACAAAAATCTCACACTAATTAGGCAAAAAAATGAATAAATAAATAAAACGGCACTGTATGAATAAAGCTTTACTGATATCACGTTTCCTGTGGCTGGGGAAGCTGGAGGTGTATGGTTGAAGGTATGGAGAACTCGATTTAGCCCAACTGTTTCTTTAAAGGGGGTTGGTATATTAATAGCTGCACATGTGCTGGAACCATGACATACACGGAGCCAGCAATAGGTGCTATAAAACTATAGATGTTTGATGGATTACTAGCAGGTCCACTTACAGTGCCTGCTTGCCGGTGCCACTCTCGCAAAATGGCCACTGTAACGCCTATTACTAGCTGCATGTATCTGCTGTTCCCAGCACAAATATATAGTGGGCAATTACTTTAAAGGGGTTGTCCAGGCTACAGATATTAATGACTTATCCTCAGGTGGGGGTCCAACAATTGGCACCCTCCACTGATTGTCTGTTTCAAGCAGTTGGGGTGTTGGAAACTATACTGTGTACGGAGCAAAGCTCCATACGTGATGTAGTGGCCATGCTGGGGTACTGCAGCTCAGCTCCCACACAAGCCTTGTGCTTCTGCTCTGTACATTGTATAGTTTCTGGCTCAGCAGCTGCCTGAAACAGCTGATTGGCGGGGGTGCCACATGTCGGACTCTAACTATATGATATCTTGAGGATAGGTTATCAATATCTGTAGCCAAAACTAGCGATAAGTGAATCGAAGCTGACGAAGTGGAATTTAATCCGAATTTCAGGAATTATTCGATTCGCACCAAATCCAAATTTCCTCACGCTTCGTGGTAACAAATCGTATTTTTTCCTAAAATGGCTGCAGCACGTGTGAGGACATGGAGAAAGGAGCTTTGGGAAGGCGGGATCACCCTTAATGCAGCCAATCAGCAGCCAGCCAGCCCTGTGATGTCACAGCCCTATAAATAGCCTCAGCCATCTTGGATTCTGCCATTTTCCAGTGTACTTAGTGCATGGAGAGACGCCAGCAGGCGCTAGGGACAGTGCAAGACAAAACTTCATTGTGCTAAAAAAAACAATTTACAAGTGCGGGGAAAGATTATTCAAGGTGTAGGGAATGGATAGGGAGGAATCATTCACAGCATTTATGTTTAACAGGGTTCAGTAGGGGAGGTTACAGCCTGGGTAATAGGAACAATCCTATTACACCTTGCTGCACTGACTGGGCACCCAAATTGCCATTATACAGCTATGTAATTCCAGCAAACCGCTCTTGTTATTGGGGTGCAAGTGCTGTTTAACTCCTTAAGGACACAGCCTTATTTCACCTTAAGGACCAGGTCATTTTTTGCAAATCTGACCATTGTCACTTTAAGTGGTGATAACTTTGAAACGCTTTTACTTATCCAGGCCATTCTGTTTTTTCGTCACATATTGTACTTCATGACAGTGGTAAAATGAAGTTAAAAATAAACTTTTTTATTTATAAAAAAAATACAAAATTTACCAAAAATTTGGAAAAAATAGCAAATTTCCAAGTTTCAATTTCTCTACTTCTATAATACATAGTAATACCTCCAAAAATAGTTATTACTTTACATTCCCCATATGTCTACTTCATGTTTGGATCATTTTGGGAATGACATTTTAGTGTTTGGGCTGTTACAAGGCTTAGAAGTTTAGAAGCAAATCTTAAAGAAATTTTGTGAAATTTTCAAAAAACTATTTTTAGGGACCAGTTCAGGTTTGAAGTCACTTTGTGAGGCTTACATAAAAGTAACCACCCATAAATTACCCCATTCTAGAAACTACACCCGTCAAGGTATTCAAAACTGATTTTGCAAACGTTGTTAACCCTTTAGGTGTTGCACAAGAGTTATTAGCAAATGGGAATGAAATTTGAGAATTTAAATTTTTGGGCAAATTTTCCATTTTAATCCATTTTTTCCAGTCGATTGTCAGTGGTTAAATTGGGATATAAATTTAGTACTCCATGGAAGTGTGGTACTCCCTGAAGCAACCGTCAATGCAGAGGCCTGGATGATCGGGGCACGTGTCACACTGAGTAGTGGTGTCCTTCCGTATCCCCCTCCTGCAACACACTCTGCACTTTTTTTGGGTCCGTCCCTTCTTTCCAGTATGGGGGACCACACATGGAAAGTGTTGGCCAGGGACGATCCGGGCGCCTCCAGTTCCCGAGGTACTCTGGCCTGCTCTTTCCCGGGTCAGAAAAGATCAGGTCCTTGAGGACTGCCTCATAGAACTGAAGGAATTTCCCTGTGTTGCCAGCGCTCCGGGACAGTACATAGTAACATAGTAACATAGTACATAAGGCCGAAAAAAGACATTTGTCCATCCAGTTCGGCCTGTCATCCTACAAGTTGATCCAGAGGAAGGCAAAAAAACCCTGTGAGGTAGAAGCCAATTTTCCTCACTTTAGGGCAGGGGTCTCCAAACTTTTCAACAGGAGGGCCACATTGAAGATTTTACAAGTATTCGGGGGCCGGAAAAAAAAATCAGTTATGTATTAAATTAAATGTATATATTTTACATGGATCGTTTTTGTAATCAGCATGATATGACTGAGAACAAAAGAGAAAAAACTTTAGCAAAACAACGCAAAGACACCCGTGTCCCTATCAGCGGTGTCCCCATCAGCACAAAAATGTCCCCATCAGCACAGCAATGTCCCCATCAGCACAGCAATGTCCCCATCAGCACAGCAATGTCCCCATCAGCACAGCAATGTCCCCATCAGCACAGCAATGTCAGCATCAGCACAGCAATGTCAGCATCAGCACAGCAATGTCAGCATCAGCACAGCAATGTCAGCATCAGCACAACAATGTCCCCATCAGCACAGCAATGTCCCCATCAGCACAGCAATGTCCCCATCAGCACAGCAATGTCCCCATCAGCACAGCAATGTCCCCATCAGCACAGCAATGTCAGCATCAGCACAACAATGTCCCCATCAGCACAGCAATGTCCCCATCAGCACAGCAATGTCAGCATCAGCACAGCAATGTCAGCATCAGCACAACAATGTCCCCATCAGCACAGCAATGTCCCCATCAGCACAGCAATGTCCCCATCAGCACAGCAATGTCCCCATCAGCACAGCAATGTCCCCATCAGCACAGCAATGTCAGCATCAGCACAGCAATGTCAGCATCAGCACAGCAATGTCAGCATCAGCACAACAATGTCCCCATCAGCACAGCAATGTCCCCATCAGCACAGCAATGTCAGCATCAGCACAGCAATGTCAGCATCAGCACAGCAATGTCAGCATCAGCACAGCAATGTCCCCATCAGCCGTGTCACCCTTAAGCACAGCAATGTCCCCATCAACGATGTCCCCATCAGAACAGCAATGTCCCCATCAGCGGAGTCCCCATTAGCAGCTGATAGGGGCCACCACTGATGGGGACACTGCTGTTGGGGACGCGGCTGATGGGGACACCATTGATGGGGACACCCGTGTCCCTATCAGCGGTGTCCCCATCAGAACAGCAATGGCCAAATCAGAACAGCAATGTCCCCATCAGAAAAGCAATATTCCCATAAAAAAAAAAATATTCCCATCAAAAAAACAATATTCCCATCAGAAAAACAATATTCCCATCATGGGGACACCCACTGATGGGGACGCTGCTGTTGGGGACATTGCTGTGCTGATGGGGACACCACTGATGGGGACGCTGCTGTTGGGGACATTGCTGTGCTGATGGGGACACCACTGATGGGGACACCATTGATGGGGACACCCGTGTCCCTATCAGCGTTGTCCCCATCAGCACAGCAATGTCCCCATCAGCGGTGTCCCCATCAGCACAGCAATGTCCCCATCAGCGGTGTCCCCATCAGCACAGCAATGTCCCCATCAGAACAGCAATGTCAGCATCAGCACAGCAATGTCCCCATTAATGATGTCCCCATCAGAACAGCAATGTCCCCATCAGCGGAGTCCCCATTAGCAGCTGATGGGGACACCACTGATGGGGACACTGCCTTTGGGGACGCGGTTGATGGGGACACCCGTGTCCCTATCAGTGGTGTCCCCATCAGAACAGCAATGTCCCCATCAGAATGGGGACGCTGATGGGGACATTGCTGTACTGATGGGGACACCATTGATGGGGACACCTTTGTCCCCATCAGCAGTGTGCCAATCAGCGGTGTCCTCAGCAATGTCCCCATCAGCACAGCAATGTTCACATCAGCAGTTTCCACATTAGCAGCGTCCCCATCATTGCTGATGGGGACGCCGCTGTGCTGATGTGGAAACCGATGATGGGTCACCGCTGATGGGGATACCCATGTCCCCATCAGCGGTGTCCCCAGCAATGTCCCATCAGAACAGCAATGTCCCCATCAGCAGTGTCCACCGCAACATCCCCATCAGCACAGCAATGTCCCTGTCAGCGGTGTCCCCAGCAGCATGTGTCCCCATCACCGCTGATGGGGACACCTCTGATGGGGACATTGCTGTGCTGATGGGGACATCGATTATGGGGTTACCGCTGATGGGGACATTGCTATCCTGATGGGGACACCATTGATGTGGACACCCATGTCCCCATCAGCAGTGTGCCAAACAGCGGTGTCCCCAGCAATGTCCCCATCAGAACAGAATTGTCCCCATCAGCAGTGTGCCCATCATCGCTGATGGGGACACCTCTGATGGGGACATTGCTGTGCTGATGGGGACACCATTGATGGGGACACCCGTGTCCTCATCAACGGTGTCCCCATCAGAACAGCAATGTCCCCATCAGCACAGCAAAGTCCCCATCAGCAGTGTCCCCAGCAGCACAGCAATATCCCCATCAGTATGTGTCCTCAGCAGCTTGTGTCCCCATCAGCGCAGCACAGCAATGTCAGCGTTCCCCATTGTGTCCCCATCAGCGTTGTGCAACACTTGCCTCCGCTGTAGCCGGCTTCTGCTCCTCTTCTTTTTTTTTTCTTCTTGGACTCCTGAGTCCCGACTCCCGCCCGCTGCTACACACGTGGATTTGTTATTTCAAACAGCGGGCGGGAAGAGGGGAGGTGCCGCACCTGTGACGTCACTGGTTGCCGGGACATCGGCGGTCCCAGCAGCCAATCAAAAAGCACAGCGTGACAGCATGGGCGGTTGTGCGGCTTTCGTTCCTGCAACCTGTCAGCTGCGGGCGGGCGCGGAATCGAACACACAACACAAGCGTGACAGCATGGGCGGTTGTGCGGATTTGGTTCCTGCAACCTGCCAGCTGCGGGCGGGCCGGATCGAACGCACAAGTGGGCCGGTTGTGGCCCGCGGGCCGGGGTTTGGAGACCCCTGCTTTAGGGGAATAAAAAATTCCTTCCCGACTCCAATCAGGCAATCAGAATAACTCCCTGGATCAACGACCCCTCTCTAGTAGCTATAGCCTGTAATATTATTACACTCCAGAAATACATCCAGGCCCCTCTTGAATTCCTTTATTGTACTCACCATCACCACCTCCTCAGGCAGAGAGTTCCATAGTCTCACTGCTCTTACCGTAAAGAACCCTTTTCTATGTTTGTGTACAAACCTTCTTTCCTCCAAACGCAGAGGATGTCCCCTCGTCACAGTCACAGTCCTGGGGATAAATAGATGATGGGATAGATCTCTGTACTGCCCCCTGATATATTTATACATAGTAATTAGATCTCCCCTCAGTCGTCTTTTTTCTAACGTGAATAACCCTAATTTTGATAATCTTTCAGGGTACTGTAGTTGCCCCATTCCAGTTATTACTTTAGTTGCCCTCCTCTGGACCCTCTCCAGCTCTGCTATGTCTGCCTTGTTTACAGGAGCCCAGAACTGTACACAGTACTCCATGTGTGGTCTGACCAGTGATTTGTAAAGTAGTAGGAATATGTTCTCATCACGGGCATCTATGCCCCTTTTGATGCAACCCATTATCTTATTGGCCTTGGCAGCCGCTGCCTGACACTGTTTTTTGCAGCTTAGTTTGCTGTTTATTAAAATTCCTAGATCCTTTTCCATGTCAGTGTTACCGAGTGTTTTACCATTTAGTATGTACGGGTGACTTGCATTATTCCTTCCCATGTGCATAACTTTACATTTCTCAGTGTTAAACCTCATCTGCCACTTATCTGCCCAAGCCTCCAATCTATCCAGATCCCTCTGTAGTAGTATACTGTCCTCTTCAGTGTTAATTACTTTACACAGTTTAGTGTCATCTGCGAAAATTGATATTTTACTATGCAAGCCTTCTACAAGATCATTAATAAATATATTGAAGAGAATAGGGCCCAATACTGACCCCTGAGGTACTCCACTAGTGACAGTGACCCAATCTGAGTATGTACCGTTAATAACCACCCTCTGTTTTCTATCACTGAGCCAGTTACTTACCCACTTACAGACGTTTTCTCCGAGTCCGAGCATTCTCATTTTATATACTAACCTTTTATGCGGTACAGTGTCAAATACTTTGGAGAAGTCCAGATACACGACATCCATTGATTCGCCGCTGTCAAGTCTAGTACTTACCTCCTCATAGAAACTGATTAAATTAGTTTGACATGACCGATCCCTCACGAAGCCATGCTGATATGGCGTTATTTGCTTATTTCCCATAAGATGCTCTAACATAGCATCTCTCAGAAAACCTTCAAACAGTTTACCCACAACAGATGTTAAACTTACCGGCCTATAGTTTCCAGGCTCTGTTTTTGGACCCTTTTTGAATATTGGCACCACATTTGCCATGCGCCAATCCTGTGGGACATTCCCTGTCAGTACAGAGTCCGCAAATATCAGAAATAAGGGTCTGGCTATGACATTACTTAATTCCCTTAGGATACGGGGGTGTATGCCATCCGGTCCTGGCGATTTGTCTATTTTGATTTTTTTAAGTCGCTGTTGTTCTTCTTCCTGGGTCAGACAGGACACTTTTAATGGCGAATTTATTTCAGCATTCAGCATTTCATCTGACAGTTTATTTTCCTCAGTGAATACATTGGAGAAAAAAATATTTAACAGCTTTGCTTTCTCCTCGTCGCTCTCTGCGACTCCCCCCTCATTACTCTTTAAAGGGCCGACACCTTCAGATTTATACTTTTTAACATTTATATAATTGAAGAACATTTTAGGGTTAGTTTTACTCTGTTTGGCAATTAATCTCTCGGTCTCTAGTTTGGCCGCTTTTATTTGTTTTTTACATGTTCTGTTTTTTTCCTTATAGTTTTTCAGTGCTTCC
Organism: Bufo bufo; assembly: GCF_905171765.1. Taxonomy (NCBI): domain Eukaryota; kingdom Metazoa; phylum Chordata; class Amphibia; order Anura; family Bufonidae; genus Bufo; species Bufo bufo. Next base: position 160,234,651 of record NC_053395.1, read on the forward strand.
GTGCTACCCTCCTGTTTTAGGGTTTTATATGCTTTCTTTTTGTCATTTATTGCTTTCTTTACAGTTCTGTTTATCCACATTGGTTTCTTTTTGTTCCTTAACCTTTTATTCCCATACGGTATGTACCTCTCACAATGAGATTTTAGGATGTTTTTAAAGATATCCCATTTTTTGGCTGTATTTTTATTTTTGAGGACTTTGTCCCAGTTAGTTAGGCCTATGGCCTCTCTTAGTTGGCTAAATTTAGCTTTTTTGAAGTTTGGTATTTTTGTTTCTCCCTGTAGAAACGCTCTTTTGAATGATAATTGGAAGGTTATTACTTTATGGTCACTATTTCCCAGGTATCCCCCAACCTGCACGTCTGTTGTTCTGTCAGGTCTATTGGTTAATATTAAGTCCAGTATGGCCGTCCCTCTAGTCGGGTCCTGAACCAGTTGGGAGAGATAATGGTCTTTGGTTATTGCCAAGAATCTGTTTCCTTTATGAGATATACAAGTTTCAGTTTCCCAGTCTATATCTGGGTAGTTGAAGTCCCCCATAATAACCACCTCATTATGATTTGCCGCCTTGTCTATCTCGTTTAGTAGTAGATTTTCTGTGGACTCTGGTATATTAGGTGGTTTATAGTAGACTCCTATTAGTAATTTATTGTTGTTTTTAGCTCCATGTATCTCTACCCACAGTGACTCCACATGTTCATGTCCCTCACTTATATCTTCACGGAGTGTGGGCTTTAGACAAGATTTTACATAAAGGCAGTACAAAAGAGTTGTACAAGGCAACCTGCACCAAGTAGACCGCAACTTTTTTGTACCATGCCCGGGTTTTGCGCATGGCGTTATATGGCTTGAGGACTTGATCAGGGAGATCAACTCCTCCCATATACCAATTGTAGTCTTGAGGACCGTTGCCGCGGTACCTCGCACAGGGACAGGGGTGATGCCGTTACCATGAATTGTGGACAGTACAAGGACATCCCTTTTGTCCTTTTAACTGACCAGCAACAGGTTTTCACTGGTAAGGGCACGGGTCTCACCCCTGGAGGGGGTGGGCAGGGAGGCAGCGTTGATTTTTCTGCACGGTCCCACAAGCGGACGTGGATCTGGCGGCGAGGGACTGGAACAAGGTGATACTAGTATAAAAGTTATCCATGTACAGGTGATAAACCTTTATCTAGCAGCGGGTGCATAAGGTCCCACACAAGTTTCCCGCTAACACCCAGAGTGGGGGGACATTCTGGGGGTTGAATACAGGAATCTAGCCCCTCGTACACACGAAACTGAACACAATGAGAGACTCATCAACCGCGACCTCCCTTCCAAGTACATAGGCCTGTACAAATTTGGCCCCAATGTGATCGATGACCGGCCTGATTTTGTACAGGCGGTCATAGGCAGGATCACCTTGGGGGGGACATGCTGCATTATCTGAATAATGCAAGCATTTCCAGATGGCCTCAAACCGGGTACGTGTCATGGCCGTACTGTAAAGTGGGGTCTGGTAGAGGACGTCCCCACTTCAGTAATGTCTGACACTAGGTTTCTTGACAAGGCCCATGTGCAGCACAAAGCCCCAAAATGTCCTCATCTCGGCTGCACTGACCGGGGTCCAGCTACCGGGCTTAGCCAAAAAGGAGCCCGGGTGTTGAGCAACAAACTGTTGGGCGTACAGGTTTGTTTGCTCCACCATTAGATTTACAAAGTGGTCACTGAAAAAAAGACTAAAATAGTCGTATTCAGTGAAGCCCACTGTGGAAATCTGGATTCCTGGTTGGCCTTCAAAATCAGGAATCACGGGCTCAAATCGCTCTGGGGCACACCAGACAAGTTCACCGGCAGGGAGATCCGGTAGATTTAACTGGTGGGCCGGAAAACTAGTATGAGCCCCAGAGCACAGATGGGGTGATGCCTGGACAGATGGGGGTGCTGAAATCCGACGACATGCAGCGCTCTCTCCTCGGGCTCCCGGACTGAAAAGGAGGAGGAGAGGAGCACTGCGAACCAATAGGAGGCGATCCTGAGAGGTGATGTCACCATCACCTCCCAGGATTGCAGGATGGTGATTGGTGGTGTATTATCACACCACCGATCACCATTCTGTTCTGGGTTATCGGGTCCTCAGAGACCCGAATAATCCAGAAACGCAGCAAATCGCAGGTCTGAATTGACCTGCGGTTTGCTGCGATTGTCTACACGGGGGGGGGTCACAGGACCCTCCGGCGCATTGGCCCCAGGTGCCTGCTCAATGATTTAAGCAGGCACCGGGTTCCGATCACCGCCCGCCGCGCGGTGGTGATCGGAAATACACAGGGCGTACAGGTACGCCCTGTGTCCTTAAGTACCAGGACATCAGGGCGTACCTGTACGCCCTGTGTCTGTAACAGGTTAATACAACCATTAATAGGGTTTAGTCCAAGGATATATTTATACGTCTTATTTACCCATGTGCAGTTCTGTTATATGTTCTAAAGCATTTTTTGGCTTGTATTAGTGGCTTATTAGCCGTTGTGTGGTGAAGTGCGAAAATAACAGCCCTTTTTGTCGTGTATTAGTGGAAAAAAATATATATATTTGCCGTTCAGCGGTGCAGTTATATGTTCTAATTCCCTTTTTGTTGTGAATTAGTGGCCGAAAAATATATATTTGCCATTGAGCGGTGAAGTTCCATTGTACTACAACCATTTACAGGGTGTATTAATAGGATAATTACGTACGTACATATTAGCCGTTCGGTGGTGAATTGTGATTGTTATATTTATTTTTTTGGGGTGTATTAATAGGATAAATAATATGGGAAAATTGATGGGTGATTGTTGACTTTCTTCTGTATGAACCTTATTATGTCGATTAGCCAATCATTGGTGAAATGTTTTTGTGAAACAGCCTTTATGGGAAAAATAGATGGGTGATTGTTGACTTTCTTCTGTATGAACCGAATTATGTTGATTATCCATTCAGTGGTGTGTGGTAATGGGAACAGTGCTGCAAGTCATGTATGTCCCACTCAGGTACCTCAGCTGGGTGGGACAGCTAAAATCCAGAGAGCGGCAGTCGTCTCAGCAAAGCGGTGATTATAGGTGAGACAGGGAAACCGATCGGAGAGAAAAAAGTTCAGTCTCCGGAAGAGTCAAAGCTTCTTTACTGTAAGAACTGTGAAGCTGTGGAATAGACTTCCTCAGGACGTGGTCACAGCAGGAACAGTAGACAGTTTCAAAAAGGGTTTAGACAAATTCTTAAAAGTAAAAAACATTAATGCTTATGAAAATGTGTAGAAATCTGAGTCTCAATTCCTTTTGGGATTCGGATCCCCACCTATCCCTTGGTTGAACTTGATGGACGTATGTCTTTTTTCAAACGTATTAACTATGTAACTATTAGAGTCCAGCCGGGCAGGTGTTTATTTTGCATTGTGTATGTTTGGGCTGGTGAAAATAAACCATCATTTGGACTTTAATCCTGGTGTCCGTGAAGATATCTTTGATTGTGACACCCTGGGAGAAGGCGATCCCTGACAATTGGTGCAGAATGCGGGCAATGTTCATGCTAAAAGGGCACAAAAGTGTTGCTATGGGCAACGACAGCAGGTGCTGCTGAAAGCTGTGTGGAGTTAAAGGGCCGGAGGCCTGTTTGTCCGCTGAAAGCTGCTGCCATTCTGGACTATTTTTTGCAAAGTAAAGTGTGCAGTGATTTAAAGGGCCAGAAGCCCAGTGAAAGAGAGACTGACCTTTGGTGGTCACTATGAGGTCTGTGCACACCCACCTGCAGCAGGACTGTGCAATGAATGATTGTGTGATCAGAAGATCTCATACAGAAAAATCCAGCGAGTTGGTAATTGGGGGAATCCCGCTGTGGATCACTTTAGATTCCCGCCAACAAGTGTCCTGGGTTATGCCCGAAGTACTGGACTTTCTAAAGAGGGGGCCAGAGACAGACGCCACCGTGTCTCTGACCTTTATAACGGACTATGGCCCTGTGCAATGGGAGCTCTTAAAACGTGAGACCCTGGTAGTGGAGTTTGTGCTTGGCAAAGACTTTCCGTTATTTTGGCAGCTGTGGACCATCGGGAAGAAAAGGAGGTGGAGAGAAGTGCGGCTCTCAGGAGATCCTATGTTTCCTGCACGTGTGCGCAAAATCTTAAACGGTGCGGATGGAGTGACCGTCCGGAAAAAGACTGGAGTCAAGGCCAAGGCATTTCCCGGGGAAACTACTGCATTCCGGAAAAGGATGATGTCCACTGTGGAGATGGACGTATCGCACGTGAGAGGGACGAACCCGAGATGACAATGGGTAAGATCGCTCCTGTAATTGCTGGTGTAGCAGACCACGTGACAGTGAGAACGGCTCTGGAGGTTGGGCATGTTACTGACCGGGGTCCTGGTACCTCAGAGACCGTGAACTGTGGGGTGAGCTGGCGGCAGTTGCTATATGCTAAGCTGGCAGGTGTTGAGACACCGGGGCTGGAGACTGCTAAGAAAATGTGTGACATTGTGATAAATGGTAGTCCAGTGTTGTTGGATGCAGAAAGCCAGGTGAGCCTGGTACATGCCAGCTTGGTAGCTGGGGTCTTGCGAAATTAAAGTAGTTGCTAGTAGCGACCAGACAGTTATACCTTACGTGATGAGAGATAAATTATACCCAGGCAGTGGAAGACTGGCAGGCCTGACCAACCAAAAAGAGCGTGTAGAAGAGCATGACCGACTGCTGGCAGATGCTCACTACCAGCTGGGCCTGGCAGGTCAGTACGGCTGCAAACTTGAAGATGTTTTCGCCCACTCCGCACAGTCCCTAGATACACTAGAGAAGGGACTAGCTGTTCTCGCAGAGTAACTGGAGAAAGATCCAGAAGAGAGTCAAAGGAGGAGACTCAGAAAGAGATGAATGAACTAAAGGACCTAGAGTCACAAATAGAAGTGGAAATTCTCCAACTTCAAGAGGAACTGGCAGCTTCTGAGCGATCCAGACATCATGCGGAGCAGGAAAGAGATGAGCTGGCTGATGGATGAGGACGCAAACAGCATCTCAGGAAAATCTGCTCTCTTGGAAGAGAAAAGACATTTGGAAGCCAGGATTGCTCAACTTGATCAACAGTTGCGTGATCGGATTGTGAACCTGGACCACCAGAGACAAATTGTGTCTAAGTTGGAGAAGAAACAGAAGAAGTTTGACCAGCTCCTGGCTGAAGAGAAAAACAACTCGGCCCGATATGCTGAAGAACGTGACCGAGCTGAGACTGATGCTCAGGAGAATGAGACCAAGACCCTCTCCTTGGCTAGAGCCTTTGAAGAAGCGCTTGAGGAGCGAGATGAATTTGAGAGGCTGAACAGGCAACTCAGAGCAGAGATGGAAGATCTCATGAGCTTAAAGGATGACGTCGAGAAGAATGTCTATGAGCTGAAGAAGTCTAAGTGTGCTCTTGAGCAGCAGGTGGAGGAAATGAGGACTAAACTTGAAGAGTTAGAGGCAAGAGCTTCTCGAGATGACAGGTTGGCTCAATCAAAGGAAAATGAGAAACCTGAAGTTGGAGAGCCCTCTGAAAGATGCCAAGAAGTCTAAGCCAGAGTCTGTTAAGAATGGGTCGGGAGATGATGGCGCCGTGGTGCCAGCCGAGGCAGAAGATGGAAGATGGTTCTGCAGAACCAGGTAATGTGGCTGATATGGAGGCTGAATCCAAGAGACTCGTAGTAGTGAGTAGTCATTCCCTCTGCCATCAATGTCTTCCAGAAAGCCAGTGGTCTGCTGGGGAAGAAATATGAGGAGACAGACAACCAGCATGCAGATGTTGTCTACTACTGTGAGATGCCTCTCCTAGAGCCTACACGAATGCAGAACAATATCCTGGGTGACCCTCTGGAAGGAATGCCAGAAGACGAAGAGTCTGTTAAAGACCCCGGTGTCCCCGGTGCCTCCAACCTCGGTGAGAAGGAGGAGTTAAGAATGCCAGTATATGATGCCATTTCCAAGAAGGATGAGAAGGCTAACAAAGTGAATGGAGACTCCATAGAGATAAAGGCTGAAGAAGCTAAGGCCGATGTGTTGGAGTGTAAGAAATCCTCAGACGCTACAGAGGTCAAAGAAGCGGCTGAAGGAGAGTCTTCTGAAGTGGGAAAAGCCACTGAAGAAGCAGAGGTCTCTGAAACTGAAGCCGAACCTAAGAAAACCCCGGCAGAAAAGAAGAAAAAAATTAACCGGTGACGAGCATGCTCTGCTGAAGGAGCTCCGCAAAGCAAAGGAGAAAGGGTCTGGACACGACCATGACTGGGAACAACTATGTGAACAGTTCAGTCAAGAGCTGCAGCAGTCCAAGAAAGGACCTGAGCATGTGCGAGAGCCAGAGAAGAAGTTAAAGAGAGAGCCTGTCGATTGGTAAAAAATATCTTGTGAAAGAAGTTCCAGAAGTCAAGACTGAAACACTGAGAGTAAAGAAAAAAAAAAGATGCAATATGTTGATAAAATGAAGAAACAAAGGGAGCATGAGCGCAAGAATCAAAGAGTGTGAGGGCCGTCACTTGGAAAACAGTAGAAAGAGGGTATCTGGCCACTAGTTGGGCACAGGAGTCCCTTATGCATTTTCTACTGGGTAGAGAATCAGTGTTGGTGATAAACCAAGCTCTGCTGGCCTGGATGTGGCAGAATAAAGGAAAAGAGGTGACACATCTTCCAGAGGGCATGGTGCGATGTGGAAAAATCCCCAGACCTCTGGTCTGAAGAAGAGGTACCTCAGCTGGGTGAGACAGCTAAAATCCAGAGAAAAGCATAGTTTGAGTGAGAGAGTGATTTGGAACAGAGACCTGCAGAGGATCTGAGTGGTCTCAGCCAGGAAGACTGAGGGGCCACGAGGGTAAGTGAAGCATGATCTCTTCCTGGTGTGGACTGTGGTTTGGTGAGCAGACTGACTAAGGCTTGGAGCCTGAGACCCTGTGCATAAAGTGATGATTATAGGTGAGACAGGGAAACCATTATATGTATTAGTTAGAGCCCAGCCGGGCAGGTATTTATTTTGTATTGTGCATGTTTGTGCTGGTGAAAATAAACAGTCATTTGGACTTTAATCCTGGAGTCCATGAAGATATCTATGATTGTGACCCCCTGAGAGATGGCGATCCCTGACAGATGAAATTTGTTTGTGATACAGCCTTTTTTGGGAAAAGTCGGTAGCTGGAACTACTGTATGGTCAAAGACAATAAGCCACTGCCTATCTGCGCCATCATCCATCCTCTCGCAGGTCTGACCGGGGGGGCCCTCTGCACTCACGTTCCACTGCCACGGCTGCTGTGGCAGGGTGGGTGGGTAGGAACAGTTCCAGCTCCATCAGCAGCAACTTGAGTCTAGAGTCGCTGATGAGCAGCTTTCTTCAACCGCCTAGTGAAGAAACTACTCACCAGCAGCAGCAGCAGCTAGACCTTAAGCAGGACTTGAACCAGCAGGTGGTGGCATACTTGGACAGCACCCTGCCACCCCACATTAAACATCCACTGGACTACTGGGCAGCCAAACTGGATTTGTGGCCGCAACTAGTAGAGTTTGCCCTGGAAAACCTGTCCTGCCCAGCCAGTAGTGTGGCATCAGATCGGGTGTTTAGTGCGGCGGGGGCCATAGTTACCCCAAGAAGAACTCGCCTGTCCACCCAAAATGTGGAGAGACTGAATTTTGTCGAGATAAATCAGGCGTGGATCAGAAGGATTTCCACCCACCAATGCCTGATGCATCAGACTAGATCATCCATGGTGCCACACCAACACTTTGACAAAAGAGACCGGTTTCTTCTGGCTACCTGCCTCAGCTACTATTCTGATGCTGCCACCCGCCTAATTCCATACATCTGATGACAAGTGCTCCTTCTTGCAGTTCCCACCCTCCCTAGTTCATGCATGGGCCACTATTTAGCTTTTTGGCCTGGCTGACATCATCATTTATTTGACCCTTCTTCTGATCGGTCAGAAGGAAGGAAAGATGAGATGCACAACGGATCCTGTCTGTGTAGCAGCTGTAAGGCCTGTATGGTCCCATCAGAATTGGCTTGTGATTTGGTAGCCAAAAGCAGGAGTGGGTACAAAACACAGAAGACATGCAAATATTCCATTCATGTGTCACGTGTTTTAGATCCACTCCTGTTTTTTTTTGGCATTAGCAATACGGATGGATTACTGACCAAATGCTGACTGAGTGAAGGCGGATGCTCAACAGGCAGGATTTGCTTTTTGGGGGTTATTGCTCTGACGGATCAGTGGAAAGGCAAAATAATCAGTGACATCAACACAAACCTACTGCTGACACCCACTCCACTCCGTCTAGACATCTATGTGGAATCAGCTGGCGACGGTGTAAAGGGACTGCGCTTCTTCTTGGAGCTAACATCGACCTGTAAGGCTGATTTCATACTTGAGTTATTTGGTCAGTTTTGGCCCTGTGACTGCCCAAATAAGTGAAGTGTGCAGTGATTCTAAGAGCGACGCCTGTAATCTGCATGTCGTACGGACTCACAGTATTATTTCACTACCACAGCAGACTCCCTATACGTGTTACTGCAAGGCACAGTGTTCTACACTACTATAAAGGCTCTCTGCAGCCAGGAAAAAGTCGTTTTTTAATGCGATTCGCCTTGAATAAACTCTGCGACCGAATCAAATTTTTTAGAAATTTGCTCATCTGTAGCCAAAACCACTCTTTTAATGTAGGAATAAGCAGGAGTCTAAGATCATCAAAATAATAATTACTAATGTCCAAAGGACTAATTTACACCTATTAATCCAGCACCTACTCATATACCTAATACCTAACTTTTATTGATATGCTTCTAATAGTATTACTTCTAACTTAACTAGATATTAAAATTCCAGTGCATCGCAGTCCTTACTCATCTATTCAGTTTGCTATAGGGTTTTACACCGCCACCTTACTTGGTGCAGGGTACAAATCACTACTGCTTGGCTGGCTGCGCGCTGCCAGCATAGTGTGTGTTCAGTGTTACAATTCCCCTTGTGCTGCTTGTATTAAAATTGAAGCCTCACGCTGCCCCCCCGACATGTTTCGCCGTGACCGGCGTCTTCAGGGGTTAGGGCAGAGTGTGATCATCAACACTCACATTGACATCCTCTAAGGCAGGGGTACACAACCTTTTTTGGTCTGAAGGCCGCAATGTGACATCGTTGTATTTCAAGGAGCCTCAAATAAAAAATAAAAAAATGTTGATCAGCGCTCATTTGCAGAGGAATAATCACTACCACGTTCATCCCTCCCTTATTTAGCTATATATATTATTGGTAGCACATCCCTGATTACACAGGGAGTTGAGCTGACAATAATTGTACATCTTTCATCCTGATAAAATATGCAAATCAGCCGACAAACGAGCGATTCCTTGTTTATCAGCTGATCAGCGGCACGATTATACATTCCAGATATAAAAAATGAGCATCCCTATGAAGACTGGTTCCCAGTAATTGTCCTGAATATCGTGCAGTGTATTAGGAGCTGTGAGGCTGTGATAGGCCTCATGACTATTAGGGGAGGTGTATGGCAGGTTTTTCAATCTCTTCCCCATCAATCAGCAGGTCTGAGGCAGCACCAGGTGCCACAATCATTACTGGGGAGTAAAAGCCCATCCCAGACCGTCAGCTGGAGGTGTGGTTACAACCAGAGGCCAGGTGAGGCTCTGGACACGTGCTTTCAGCCGGGCTCGGCTGAGAAACCATGAAGCTGGGAAATAGGCTGGACTGACCGTGTTACAGCCTGGGGCTGGTATACGCCTGGCTGAGGAAGCCGTATCTGACACTGTATCTGAACAGCACTGTATAGGTGAGTCAGGGATTGTATCGTATGTTTAGGTAGAGCCCAGCCAGGCAGGTGTTTGTTTATTGTGTCATTGTTCTGGTATTGCTGGTGTGCCAAAATAAATGCACTGTTTGTACTGCAACACGGTTTTCAGCTAGATATCTGTGATCAACACCCCTAGAGATAGAGCAAATCCCTCACAGGGCTTACAAGGATTCACCGGTAAAAATTATTTTTAAACAAGTTCCTGCAGCATGGCCCTGAAACTGAAGAGTTATGCTTACCTGCTCCCTGCCACTCGGGTCCTCCGCACTGCCTCAGTGCCTATATCTTCTTGTCCCTGCGCTGCTCACACCTGGCAGTGCATGGGCATAATCACATGCACCTCTCCAGCCAAGGACTAGCTTCAGCGGTGACGTGACCACAAGCAGCATGTCAACGTTGAAGCCAGTCATTGACTGGAGAGGTGCATGTGACTATGGCCATAGCCAGCCGGATGTAAACCGTGGAAGGAGCAGATGATGGAAACCGAGAAGGCAGCACTGAGGACCAGAGCGGCATGGAACAGGTAAGGCCTCTTGGACACGACCGTATGGCTTTTTCAGTATTTTGCGGTCCGCAAAAAATATGGATGACATCCGTGTGCATTCCGTTTTTTGCGGAATGGAACAGCTGGCCCCTGATAGAACAGTCCTATCCTTGTCCGTTATGCGGACAATAATAGAACATGTTCTATCTTTGAACGGAAATACGGAAACGGAAGGCATACTGAGTACCTTCCAGTTTTTTGGGGCGGATCCATTGAAAGGAATGGTTCCGTATACGGAACGCAAAAAAATGGAACGTAAACGGAAAAAAAAAGTTAGTGTGCAGGAGGCCTAAGTATGAATCTTCTATTTCAGGGTCCATGCTGCAGGAACTTCTTAAAAATAAATTTTTACCAGAAAAAACTGGAAAAGTGACGAAATTTCCTTCCATCTGGCCTCCTATTCATAAATCATTACTTTCCTTCAGGACGGCGCTCATTGGATATTACCTCCTCCTGCCCCCCAGTTACAGGCGCCATGTAATAACCAGTAAGCACTTTACCTTACTAGTGGGGAAAGCGCTCATTGGTTAACAGTTTAATTATCAGGCCTGAAAAGGCCTTAATGACCAGACACTTTTTTTGTGATTTAGCGCACTTGGTGGTTCAAACGGTTGTCACTTTTTTATTTGTTGGACTACCAAATTAATTTTTTGCAACATCATTTTACATGACACATAGGGCTTTATAATTTTTGTATTTTTTATTTGGGGGGAACTGTACAAAGCATTTTTAAAAAGTCATTTTGTTTTAAACTATAGCTCCTTATTCTTTAAATATGCAAACTGACACCAAAATAAATTATTATAATTAGTTCCCTATTTTGTGTCAGTCATTTTGTTATCTAATATGTACAGTGCCTTGCAAAAGTATTCACCCCCTTGACTTTTTTCGTGTTTTGGCGCCTCACAACCTGGAATTAACGTGGATTGTTTGAGGATTTACATCATTTAATTTACAGAACATGCCCACAACTTTGAAGATGTTATTTTTTTTTATTGTGAAGCAAACAACAAATAGGACAAAATAACAGAAAAAGTCAATGTGCATAACTATTCACCCCCCTAAAGTCAATACTTTGTAGAGCCACCTTTTGTGGCAATCACAGCTCCAAGTCGCTTTGGATAAGTCTCTATGAGCTTGTCACATCTTACCACTGGGATTTTTGCCCATTCTTCCTTGCAAAACTGCTCCAGCTCCTTCAAGTTGGATGGTTTGTGCTTGTGAACAGCAATCTTTCAGTCTGACCACAGATTTTCTATTGGATTGAGATCTGGGCTTTGACTAGGCCATTCCAACACATTAAAATGTTTCCCTTAAACCACTCAAGTGTTGCTTTAGCAGTGTGTTTGGGGTCATTGTCCTGCTGAAAGGTGAACCTCCGTCCTAGCCTCAAATCACACACAGAGGGGTACAGATTTTGCTTAAGAATATCCCTGTATTTAGCACCATCCAGCTTTCCCTCAACTCTGACCAATTTCCCTCAACTCTGCTAAAAAAAAACATCCCCATGGTGTTCTTTGGGTGATGTGATGTGTTCGGTTTGTGCCAGACATAGCGTTTTCTTTGGACAAAAAGTTCAATTTTAGTCTCATCAGACCAGAGCACCTTCCTCCATACATTTTGGGAGTCTCCCACATGCATTTTTGCAAACTCACAACTTGCCTTTTTGTTTCTTGCTGAAAGTAATGGCTTTCTTCTGGCCACTCTGCCATAAAGCCCAACTCTATGGAGCGTACGGCTTATTGTCATCCTATGTACAGATACTCCAATCTCTGCTGTGGAACTCTGCACCTCCTCCAGGGTTACCTTAGGTCTCTGTGCTGCCTCTCGGATTAATGCCCTCCTTGCCCGGTCCGTGAGTTTTGGTGGGCGGCCGTCTCTTGGCAGGTTTGCTGTTGTGCCATGTGATGATGGACCATGTGATTAGTGCAGTGACGTCATCAAAGGTCCTTTAGCCAGGTCCTGAAGAAAGTAGAAAGAAGAGGAGATCCGCTACGCGATCAAGTGGATGGGGAGAGTTAAATTTGTTTATTATTTTTAATCCTTCAATGGACATTTTACTAAGCATTCTGTATTAAGAATGCAATTATTTTCCCTTATAACCATGTTATAAGGGAAAATAATAAAGATCAGGTCCCCAGCCAGATCGTCTCCTAGCAACCATGCATGAAAATCGTACCGCATCCGCACTTGCTTGCGGATGCTTGCGATTTTCACGCAGCCCCATTCACTTCTATGGGGCCTGCGTTGCATGAAAAACGCACAATATAGAGCTTGCTGCCATTTTTACGCAACGCACTACCCCATTGAAGTAAATGGGTCCGGATTCAGTGCGGGTGCAATGCGTTCACCTCACGCATTGCACCCGCGCGGAATTCTTAGACTATTGTGTTCTGATCCATCACATAAGATTAAGATTAACAAAACATTGAACTTTAGGCTGTAATGAAACAAAACACGAGAAAAGTCAAGGGGGGGGGGGGGGTGAATACTTTTGCAAGGCACTGTATAGTTTCAGGTGAATATGGCAATAATAGTGACGGTTTTGGTTGGTGTGGGCATTTTTTCTTATATGTTTTTTTTTTTTTTTATCTTTTTTTCTTGAAACTTAATTTTTTATATATTTCTGATACATTCAAGAGATCATAAAAAGAGCATTTCTGATGCATACAAGAGATCATAAAAAGTGTTTTGGGAGACACTGCTACTTTTTTTATTTTCCACTTTACTTTACTTTTATTTGTATTTTATTAATATTTAACTTTTTTTTAGAATTGGTTTATTACTTTTTATTTTTTCAATATATTTTTGCCACATAATATGTCCCCCAAGAGGTCATAAAAAGACTGTTGGGGGACAGTGAACTAGTAATTTATTTTTATATATTATATATATTTTATTATGTTTTCAAATGTAAAAAAAAATTTTAACTTATTTTTTCCCACATAATTTGTCCCCAAGGAGGTCAGTGAAAGACCTTTTGGGAGGCAATAAGACTTTTTTTTTTTTTTACAGGGGAAACAGCCTGCTGTGGGGGCATTGCACAAAGCAGAGCTGATCAGGGTCTACTGACCCTGCAGCTATCTACCCCTCTGCCCCCAAGACGCCCAGCGATCAGGTCCAAACTGCATAGTGCTCATTGAGAGCTATGCTACCTATCTGAGAAGAAGGCAGAAGCACTGATAAACTAATTCTGCCTTCTCCTCGGGTTCCCCACTGTGACAGCCCGGGACCTGTCCTGCTCCTGTCAGAGTCCAGGAGCAGGAACTGTAATGCTGCTTCGTGCAGTGCTCTGGGCAGAAACACAGTTGATAACACGATCAGCTGTGTTTCTGCCCAGCAGGAGGGGGGCTGCAAAAATTGGCTCTGGGGGCCGCATGTGGGCCACGGGTTGTGCACCCCTGCTGTAAGGCTATAGCCATACATCCATTTTTTTTTAAAGCAGTTTTGGAAGCCAAAACCAGGAGTGATTTACAAGAAAGAGAAGTTGTATCCATCCTTTATACTTTCTCTCCTTTTATGATCCACTCTTCATTTTGGCTTCCAAAACTGCATCAAGAAACCTGCTGTTGTGGCTGTACCCTAAATGTCTCTGAAAGGAGGATTTCACCTTCTAAGTTTGATCGCGATTTAGAAAGATATAGAATTTCTTTCTCTGACTTAAGAATATCTTGTTCCCCCATGAAACTATTTATGGTGTATTAGAGACCTCTAGTGGCCAAAAGGCCAATGTAAACGAAAGGAACGTTCACATTTGACACTTGAGGAACTATAGAAACTTTAGTGACAACAGAAATGTAAATCTGAAATAAATTTGGATTATTGACCAAGAGCCATACAAGGTCAGTACCTGCATGATACCACAGTAGGCCATTTATAACTACAACTTCCAAAAAGAAAAAAACACAAAATTTGTCAAAAGGAAGTAACTCCAAAGAACCCTAAAGTAGATAAACATATAACACAATATCACAGCCTCGCACCTGTGTAGGCCCACTGGTCTGACTGTTAAATCACAGCCCCATGCAAGTCAAGGTAGCCCCACCATGACCACTTTAGGACCATTTTCCATTTTTTTGCTTTCATTTTTTACTCCTTGTCTTCCCAGAGCCATAACTTTTTTATTTTTTCATTCACATAGCCATCTGAGGGCTTGTTTTGGGGTAAAACTTACCTGTTAACATCATTTTCTGGGTCAATACAATTAAAGTGATATCACATTTATATAGTTTTTTTTTGCGCTTTAATACTAATAAAAAAAAATGGAAAAAACACATTTTTTTTCTTTGCATGGCTATGTTAAGACCTCATTACTTTTTTATTTTTATTTGTACAGAGCTGTGATGGCTTATTTGTTAATTGCAATGTTGTAGAAAACTGCGGCACTCCAATGATATAGAAATTCTTCAATATAGCAATATTCGGTGTGAATAAATTGTGAAAGATTTCTATATCATTGGAGTGTCGCAGTTTTCTACAACATTGCAATTATTTGACGAGACCTAGAGGCCAGGACTCAATACTGTGGGCACCGCCACCAAACGGATTAACTGAAAGGACTCAGTGAGTAGTGCTGTCTTGTTTTTTTGGGCTTATTTGTTAAAGGAAGATCTGCAGTTTTTATTGGTACCATTTTGGGGTCTGTATGACTTTTTGATCATGTTTTATTCAATTTTTTGGGGAGGTGAAGTGACAAAAAAAAGGCAAATCAGCGGTTTTGATGTTTTTTTTCCCATTACACCATTCAATGTAGAGGATAAATATTTTTAGATCTTAATAGTACAGGCACTTTCACATGCGGCAATGCCTATGATGTTTATTTTTTATTTTTATTTTCATTTTGGGGAAATAGGGATTATTAGAATTATTATTATATTTTTTTATATTTTTCAAACTTTTTTTTTACACTTTTTAATAGTTGCCCTAGGCAACTTGAGGAAGCAATCATTCTCTCAAAGGAGCACATTTACTAAGAGACTTAGGACTATTTTAGGCATAGAATAGTCACAAGTCACTTTCTTTGGCCGAGTAACAATATTTAGTCGCACTGCTGGTTTTATACCGTTCCCGCCAGTTGGGCTTGACATGGGTGAGGGTGTGTCGAGGACTGGGAAGGGGGTTGGGACTCCAGCCCTGGCAAATTTACTAACATTTACCCTGGAAACAGGAGTAAATGTTAGTGAAAAACGATGCCAGCCAGAGGCTGGAGTCGTTTTAACACCAGGCGCAAGGACTGCCACAGATGCTCCTAATTTCGAACTTGTAATTTATTTATTTACATTCCTGCTCATTCTGAGCTTTGAAGTCCAGGAGGCGGTCCTATCAGAGATTGACAGCCTTCCCTCTATGACTGTGTATACAGAGATAGCTGTCAATCACTGATAGGACCGCCTCCTTGACTTCAAAGCCCAGAATGAGCAGGAATTTATTACTGTACAAGTTTTACTGAATCTTTACCATAAAACTATATATCAATCTGCTCAGCTCCTCCTGCTCTATAAGATGCTGCCCGTAGCTCAGATACCATGTTCAACATGACAGGTTGCCTTTAAAATTTTCCCAGCTGTATTTTTGCAGTGCTCTGGGTATCTATTCCTTGTGCTGCGTTAGTTGGATGATCAGTCCCATTTGTTTTTAACTTCCTAGTGATTTGACTAGTGCCTTGCTAGACACAGAGCTACACAGAACTAAGATGGCATTTAGTGGGTAAATATCGTTCTGTAATTTAGGGACAATTTTCTTTAACGGGTTGTCCGAGTTATATATATAAAAAATAAAATAAATAAAGCACTGTAAATCTGATGATCACTGATATATACATGAGCTAGGCAAGTTTTAGGCAATTTTTTTTTTATATTTGATCAATTTCCTAGTTCTGTTCTGGCTCCTTTGTTTACATGCAGTTGCAGAGCTGTGGGGGCATCTAACAACAATCTCTGCTCCTGTGCACAGCATTTGTCTCGTCAGTGCCTGGAGAAAAGAAAACCCTGTGGCTGCTCAGTACCTGAGGCCTCCAACTCTGAGTCTGTTCTGCTGATGGTAAAAGGACTCCTAGATGGGAAAAACCCAGGCACTCAGCGTATACACATATATAATGCAAAAATATATCTTCATTGAAATCGATAAAATAAATAGATGCTTAAATTTGCAAAGACAACCACAACCACATGGAGAGTGTACAGAACACATCGGGACATTAAGTTATATACTCCCCCTGAGGAAGCTGACGCAAAACATGTGTCGGGGTCTCTTGGAGGTGCTACTAGCCGGGTGTGTATTGTGTATATGTTGTGATTCATGATTTTTTATCTAGGTATTTATTTATACTTGTTTTTCCATCCCACCTTTTCCACTACTTGCAATGCTATAACTTAATGTTCTAACAAGTTTTGTGCACTCTCCATGTGGTTGTGTTTGTATTTGCCAACTTATGCATCTATTTATTAGTTTTATCGATTTCAATAAAGATACATTTTTGGATATACAGTACAGACCAAAAGTTTGGACACACATTCTCAATCAAAGAGTTTTCTTTATTTTCATGACTATGAAAATTGTAGATTCACACTGAAGGCATCAAAACTATGAATTAACACATGTGGAATTATATACATAACAAACAAGTGTGAAACAACTGAAAATATGTCATATTCTAGGTTCTCCAAAGTAGCCATCTTTTGCTTTGATTACTGCTTTGCACACTCTTGGCATTCTCTTGATGAGCTTCAAGAGGTAGTCCCCTGAAATGGTTTTCACTTCACAGTTGTGCCCTGTCAGGTTTAATAAGTGGGATTTCTTGCCTTATAAATGGGGTTGGGACCATCAGTTGCATTGAGGAGAAGTCAGGTGGATACACAGCTGATAGTCCTACTGAATAGACTGTTAGAATTTGTATTATGGCAAGAAAAAAGCAGGTAAGTAAAGAAAAACGAGTGGCCATCATTACTTTAAGAAATTAAGGTCAGTCAGTCAGCCCAAAAATTGGGAAAACTTTGAAAGTAAGGGCTATTTGACCATGAAGGAGAGTGATGGGGTGCTGCGCCAGATGACTTGGCCTCCACAGTCACCGGACCTGAACCCAATCGAGATGGTTTGGGGTGAGCTGGACCGCAGAGTGAAGGCAAAAGGGCCAACAAGTGCTAAGCATCTCTGGGAACTCCTTCAAGACTGTTGGAAGACCATTTCAGGGGACTACCTCTTGAAGCTCATCAAGAGAATGCCAAGAGTGTGCAAAGCAGTAATCAAAGCAAAAGGTGGCTACTTTGAAGAACCTAGAATATGACATTTTCAGTTGTTTCACACTTGTTTGTTATGTATATAATTCCACATGTGTTAATTCATAGTTTTGATGCCTTCATAGTCATGAAAATAAAGAAAACTCTTTGAATGAGAAGGTGTGTCCAAACTTTTGGTCTGTACTGTACATTCTTGTTTTATATCTGTGTATATGCTGATGCTGAGTGCCTGGGTTTTTGTCATCTAGAAGCTATTCATTTTTGACACTTGCGTCCTATTTGTGTTGTTGAACCGTATTCCGGTTTTGCGTTTTATTGCTCATTGCTATCCTGATGGTAGAAGGGGTTAAACTTTCCTGAAGAATCGAGTTGGAGGGGAGACACAGGGAAGACAGCTCAGTCAGCAGATCAGGCAGTGCAAAGCTGTAGCCTGTTGCACAGCCTTCATAGTGAGGTTCGGTCCACAGATTCAGACCTGCCCCTCCTGCTCCCTCAAACTTGTGCACGGAATGTCATCAGAGCAGGGACAGAAGCTGACCTCACAGGTCATGTGACGGTCAGCTAACAGGAGAACAAGTGAATTGAAAACCCCTTTTATTTGCTTAGTTAGAAACATATAAAAAACAAAAAATAACTTGGACAACCTCTTTAACCCTGTATGTATGTTTTGTGGCTTAATGTGTACGTAGCATCAAAGGGGTTATCCCAGAAACTTAAAAATCTTTTAAAAATTCTTTTACTCACAATATCAGGTGAGAAGCAGTTTATCAAGCACCTGCATCTCCTAGAATGAATTGCAATTAGCTTTTGTTAAACCCTTCCTCCACTGAACACAAAACATAGCCCCAGAGATACATGTGGTATGTAATGTCCCTACAATTTCCTTCTCCACTGTCTGGAGCGAGATAGCTATATATTTCTATGAATGTAGGAAAAGCGATGAATAAATGACCACTGGACCACTTCATCTGTTTCACTGTGAGATCAGTACGCTGGCATTGAGGGGAGGGGAAGGGAGCAGAAAAGATACTGAGCATATCAGTCCACTACTGAATGCAGGAGAAGGTGAACCAAAAGGATAAACAGCAGGGGGCGCTACCAGAGAGAAAAATGGAATGTACAGTACATAGAACACAAACAATATTTTTAACAGTTGTATATTGCAATAATATTTCATTGAAATTGCTCTATTTCATAGTAATACTTTTCATGAGGTAACCCATTTTAATACTGTAAATACAGGTAACCTAAACTGAAGAACAAACAATATTCCGATAGGTACCAATTCAGGACCTAGGTGTTGATTACTCCTTATTTTTCCCAAACAATCCGACTAGACAGCCAATACTACTATTCTTTCAGGAAGAATAGGAACTGGGAACTGAGAAGGACGAAAACCATGAATGCATCAGCCTTTACATTATTCGTAGGAGGCCTAAATGCAACAAGACAAAGAAATCTAGTAAAGTAAAATGCGCACCTTGCATGTCTGGGAAGTAACCTTTTAGCAGACTCTATGTAAGATTCTCATGATCAGTGAGAATTACAATTTCATGTATGGCTCCTGAATAATGATGCCATTCCTCAAAATCCCATTTTATAGCCTGCAATTCTCAGTTACCAATGCCGTCATTTTTCTCTATTGGAGGAAATGTTTGAGAAAAAAATATGCACTTTATATATGCAATTTTATACACAATTTAGTCAAAGACTGCTTATACCACTATCTCCAAAGGTTGTTACAGGTCAATTTAAATCAAAACAGGAGCAATCATAACACTCTTTTAGTTGCTTGAAGGCCTTTCAAAGAGGAACTGTCACCTCTCCTGACCAGTGATGGCCAGTTTGCCGTGTTTGCCCGCGAACACATGCGAGCTGCCTACTTAACTCCCAAGTCCGGTGATGCACACCTGTGCCTGTGCGCGAGCCGGTCTGAAATGAAATGTGCTCTCCGGGTGCAGGCAGTTCCGAGAACAGCCCGATGAAGGCTCCCGGAGGCTGTTCTCGAAACTGCCTGCTCCCGGTGACCGCATTTCATTTCAGACCGGCTCGCGCACAGGCACAGGTAAGGACTTACCTGTGCATCGCCGGACTTGTGAGTTAAGATGGTAGCCTGCATGTGTTCGTGGGTGAACACGGCGAACTGGCCATCACTGCTCCTGACATGTCTGTTTTAGTAACTACAGTACTTTCATTCCCCATTAAATACCAATTCTGGAGCATTCTTTTCCATAATTATATGTTATTTCATTCCTCTAATATTCCCTTTATAAATGTATTAATTAATTGCCAGCAGCCTGCAATAAAGGTCCAACTGTGTGTTACCTACAATTTGACTCTTATCCTGATGTAGTGTACGGGAACTGTAATGCCCGTCACTACCAAAGTGTCACTTGGTGTGCTGTCGTCCCTCCTAATTAGGGGGAAGTTGTTATATGTCAGTTTTATAAAATGTCATGTAATGTATGTATTTTCCTGTTACTGAAACTTGCATGTATAGGCCTGCTAGGGGTGTCATTCCAGCTTCTAGTCAATAGAGGGAGCTAGGGAGCCCTAGTTTATATAAGGCACAGACAAGGAAGTAAAAGTCAGTCTAGACCACAGCTCAGAAGTTTCTAGAGCCTGAGGAAGTGTCCAGAAGTTCAGAGAGACAGAGAAGCAAAGATCAGGAAAGCAAGAGGTACTCAGAAAGACAGAGGAGGTACTGATTAAAGCTATAGCCAAGGATATAAAGCCAGAACTAGGTTAATGGGCCTTGGTGAAGATTGCTATATTCCAGGATCAGACAGAATTAGAGTGCAAGCTCCTGTGCTGCAAGTCCTGTGTTCAACACTCTGTAATCACCTTGCTGTAACTGAATTGCCTGCATCGACCGAATTGCAAAATCGACTGTATGCCAAGGAACTGCGATTCCAATATTGTCTCTGCTTGAAAATTACTAAAGTTGGAGTTCTGTTTTAACACTACGTTTCCTCAATTCATTCCTGCATCCGCAAACGGCGTGCCACCGTTTACTTGGCACTGGCGTCACGAACTATTTCTACCTATACCTGCCCTTGCAGAGAGTCAGCTGTACCAGGTTAGTGTATATTGCACTACATCACCCAGAAACACCTATTACACACAACTTGAGTACGCTGCACCTCTCTTTTGGCGTTCACGAACAGGATACGCACGCTTTCTAGTGCAAGAAGCGTGAACTTTGTGCCTTATACAGTTGCCCTGTGACCAAAGTGACAAATTACCTGTTTATTGAAAGTGGACTTTGTGGACTGAAAATCATACCCAAAGTGTACCCAAAACTTCTAAAAAGCGCTGTGCAGTGTTGCGCTACCCAAAGAAAGAAAATCGCCACATTGGAATGTGGTTTTGTGGACTTTTTGCAATCCTGCTTGCTGTCAGTGAATGGACAGCGTTTTGCTAAAGATGGCCACCGGCTGCCTGGAGTAAAGTTTCCTGCGCCGCTGAGGACTTTCGTGGGCGGATCCCTGCAAAGACACAGAGAGTCCCGCCCCTCTTGATCATCGCACCGCCGCGGCCCTGCTTCTCCTGCGTCATCGGGTGCTCAGGACGTCCGGAACCTCGCGAGACTGGACCTGCGCAAGCCCGGCGATACCGGTAAGCACTTGTAACCGGAGGGAAGGGGAGTGTACCGGCCTCTTTAGTCGCCAGCGGCCACCTCTCAATAGACTACCATGTCAGAGCCAGGAGTGCCTGAGCAGCCGGCCCCAGGAGAGCTTGCGGCTCCTGATCACCCTACAGCCCCTAGCATGATGCCCTTTACCATGCCCTACTATTTCGGGGCCCCATGGTTCCCCCGCTACAGGGGAGAGACCCATACCCTACGGGACTTTGAAGAAAAGTTGCTGGCACTATTCCGATTATACCCTATAAATGCCGACCAGCAAATGGAAATCATGCTGGCGCAACTGGAGGGGGCTGCCCGCAGGGAAGTGTTATCATGGCCTGCTACTGAGCGGAGTACTCTAGAACAGATCTTCACCCGCCTCAGAGACACTTTTGAGACTAGGACTGCCTCAGAGATAAAAGATGCACTTCTTTGGCAAGAGACAGAAGCCCGGTGAGTCCCTCCGTGACTATGCCCTATCACTTCAGGAGGCTTTAGGGGCTGTAATCCAGATAGATCCCAAAGAGGCTGATAACCGGGACCAGACCCTGAGGGAACAATTTATCAACGGGGTGTCTAGTGAACAAATAAGGACCCAGTTAAAGATGCTGTCCGCCCAGCACCCTAACAGTGCCTTTCTGGACTTTAAAGAACTGGCTATAAAAATTCTGGGGTCCACAGTATCTCCTGAGTTGAGCGCCCTATCTGAGTCATCAGCCTGCAAGCCAAAACCGCTTGTCACTAACCGAGCTGAGGCCGGCCAAGCTGTTCAAGTGTCAGCTACCGATACTATTGCCATGCTGACAGAGCAAGTAAATCACCTCACTAAAAGTTTAGAGAAAGTGTGCAGAAAAATAGAGGAATGGGAAAAACCCATAATGCTAGATGAAGAATTCCTGTCACCTCCTAGGCCGTTCCCACCTCCTTACCAAGAGACTCACCCCAGGGATCCTGGGAGGCGTAATAGAGGTCGCAAGAAGCCCGTGTGTACATACTGCAAAAAGCTGGGACACACAGAATCCACGTGCTGGCAGTTAAACGGGCAACCCCTGAGGCTGAGGACCACCCCTCGGGAGGTAGAACACTAGGTCCAGAGGATCCAAATTGGATGCCACGTTATGTAGGATCCCATCCTAAAATCAATATAGAGATCAACGGGGTCCCCTTTGAAGCCCTATTAGATACTGGGTCTCAGGTCACTACTATTCAGCTGCCTGCATTTGAAAAGTTCTGGGACACCAACCAGTTGACCCAACCGCCTGAATCCTGGGTGGAAATTATCGCCAGCAATGGCAAACCAGTAAAGGTTCATGGATACTGGGAACCCACCCTGCAGGTGGGAGAAGTAACCCTGCCTCAACAGGGAGTGATCGTAGTACAGGCCGGTGACAGAGGAGGACATCCTGTCATTCTAGGCACCAATGTCTTCAAAAACTGTTATTCAAAAATACTTGCTGTATTACATCAGACTTTGCCCACTGCTTCCTCTGCATCCAGGAGGGTGATTCAAAAGACTATCACTGTGTTAAGTGCCCAGCAGAGGTTTGCTAATGGGAAAGGAGAAATTTGTACTGCCAGGATCCGTGATATTAAGCCTGTGACTTTGCCTCCTAATTCTCAAACTCTTTTGTGGTGTCGTGCTGTCCTGGGAGTCGAAGGCCGAGATTATCCAGCCCTGGTGGAACCACTCCAGATGGAGGATTATCCTTATGTGAGAGCTGCCAAGTGCCTGGTGAACGTCTCCCAAGGTAAAGTACCTGTCCGTCTGATTAATCGGAGTAATCATCCTGTTGCGCTTACTAAGCATTGCCCTGTTGCCCAGCTGTCCCAGGTGTCCTTCCAAGACATCATTCGTCTTCCAGTGACAGAAAAGCCGCCAGCTGCAGACAGCAGATGTTCGCCGGTGACCCAGCCACAAGTGCCCTGGTGGGAAGAGCTCCATGTCGGGGACGAGAATACCCCCTAACGGCAACAAGAAGGGATTATACAGCTTGTCAAGGAGCACCACCAGGCCTTCAGTAAGCATGCCACTGATTATGGAGAGGTGAGTGCCATACAACACACCATACCTACTGGCTCTCATCCTCCTATCAAGGAGAGGTACAGACCCTTACCACCTACCTCATATCAGACTGTAAAAGAAATGATCCAAGAGATGAAAGACTCTAATGTAATCCGGGACAGCCGTAGTCCGTGGGCTGCACCCCTGGTCCTTGTAAAGAAGAAGGACGGTGGTGTCCGTTTCTGTGTGGATTATAGGAAAATTAATCAAATAACCCACAAAGATGCATACCCACTGCCCCGCATTGAGGAGTCACTAACTGCTCTGGGCTCCTCTGCCTATTTCTCCACATTGGACTTGACCAGTGGCTACTGGCAAGTACCCATGGCCCCTGCAGATAGGGAAAAGACTGCTTTCACTACTCCCATGGGCCTGTTTGAATTCAATTGTATGCCGTTCGGGCTATGTAATGCCCCAGGAACTTTCCAGAGACTAATGGAACGGTGTTTGGGTCACAAAAACTTCGAAACAGTGCTGCTGTATCTAGATGACGTCATTGTGTATTCAAAAACATATGAAGACCATCTGAAACATTTGGCAGAAGTATTTGAAATCCTTATCAAATATGGCTTGAAGGTAAAGCCATCCAAGTGTCACCTGCTCAAGCCTGCAGTAAGATACCTGGGGCATGTAGTAAGCGGAGAGGGAGTGCAACCTGACCCTGATAAATTAGCAGCTGTCCGTAATTGGCCGGTTCCTACTACCGTCAAAGAGGTGAGGAGTTTCCTTGGTTTTGCCGGCTACTATAGACGTTTTATCCCCCATTTTGCTCAAATAGCTGATCCTATCCAGGAACTCTTGAGGGGGCAACCCAAAAAGAATCCTAGAACTCCTGTGCCCATTGAGTGGAATGAGAAAAGAGAGATAGCGTTCCAATTGCTAAAAAAGAAACTGACCGAGCGTCCAGTGTTAGGTTATCCAGATTATAGCAAGCCCTTCCATCTCTATACTGATGCTAGCAAGCGAGGCCTGGGAGCTGTGTTAGCCCAGATCCAAGAGGGAAAAGAGAGAGTGATAGCATATGCAAGCCGCTCCCTGAAAGGAGCTGAGAAAAATGACCAGAATTATAGTTCCTTCAAACTAGAGTTCCTGGCATTAGTGTGGGCGGTGACAGAAAAATTCAAGGATTATCTAGCCGCCACCCCGTTCATTGCATTCACTGACAATAACC
This sequence comes from Bufo bufo, assembly GCF_905171765.1. NCBI lineage: Eukaryota > Metazoa > Chordata > Amphibia > Anura > Bufonidae > Bufo > Bufo bufo. The sequence goes on from NC_053395.1 coordinate 160,259,107, forward strand.
CTCTGGCACATCTCAATACAGCTAGATTGGGGGCCTTGGAGCAGAGATGGGCCTCTCGCCTTGCCAACTATAATTTCTCTGTAAAGTATCGTGCTGGACGTACTAATGATAACGCTGATGCTTTATCCAGGCTTCCCACAGAGACAGCTCCTGATGATGTGCGAGATGCTTGGGAAGATGTAGAGATGCCGGCTTTCTATAACAAATTTGCTCAACAGGATCAGGCTCGAGCTACCAATAACAGAGCTGCAGTTCCTTCACCCTCCAGTAGGCCTGAACCTAAAGAAGAAAGGTGGGTGAAACTACAGTCTGAAAGTAGAGTGCTGGGTGAGTTGTTGGACTTCATTACTAGTGGCAGAGCCCCTGATAGGATCCGGCGTAAGAGTGCAGATCCTGAGCTCATCAAACTGTGGAGACAGCGCCATCAACTCTTCATACAAAAGGGCCTATTGCTACGGAGAAGCCTAGACCCAGTGTCCAACGAAAGAGTACACCAGATTCTCATACCCCGACGAGATGCAGGTATGGTGTTGGAGATGTACCACAATCAATCCGGTCACTTTGGGGTCCAAAAGACTGAAGCTACTATCCGCCAGCGGTTTTACTGGGTAGGCATGAGAGAAGACATGGAGAAGTGGTGTCGAGAGTGTGTAGCCTGTGCCTTGAAACGAAGTGAGCACCATGATCAGAGGGCACCACTGAGACCCATTGTAAGTACCCGTCCTCTTGAACTTGTCGCCATCGACCATGTAAAACTGGAGCCTAGTCGCTCAGGGTATGCTTATGCCATGACTATTATTGACCATTTCACAAAGTTTGTTGTAGCAGTGCCTGTGAGAGACCAGACAGCCAAGACTACAGCCGAAATGTTCTGGAAGCACTTCCTCCTGCCCTATGGATGTCCAGAAAAGATCCTCACCGATCAAGGACCTGCTTTTGAGTCCCATCTGTTCCATGAACTGTGCCGCTTACACAACTGTAAGAAGATCCGGACGACGGCCTACCATCCTCAAGGTAACGGATTATGTGAAAAAATGAATCAGACCTTGATAGAGATGCTGAGGGCCGTGCCTCCTGAGAACAGAGGAGATTGGCCCAGTCTGTTGCCACAGCTCATGTTCACATACAATCATACCATACATTGTTCCACCGGGTATACCCCTTTTTACTTGATGTTTGGGCGCCAAGGGACATTGCCTGCTGATCATTCATTGGACATACATGTACCTGATTGCATTAACCCATTACCTAACACCGACTGGGTTGCTGAGCACCAAAGGCGATTGGATGCAGCCAAAGCCATTGTTCAGGAACGTATGGACTTTGCTAGAGACCGGCAGCAGAGAGACTATGATCAGGCAGCCCATGCAGAACCCTTGACCATAGGGGCCGTGGTATGGTTAAAGAATAACCGTCGTACCAGCAAATTGGACAGTAAGTGGGAGCGAAGTCCTTATGTTGTCACTGCAATCCCAAATGTTGGAACTCACACTTATGAGATCACCCGGGAAGACAAGGGATCCCAAATTGTACACCGAAACCGGTTGAAACTCTGCCTGACACCAGAACCTAGTGCCGAGAGTTCTGGATCAGAATATCCTGTGTCAGAGTCAGCCATACAGCCCGAGGATCCTATGCAGGCTGTTAGTAATCTGAGGTATGACGCTGATCCCATGCATTGGCTTCTGACACCTTGGTTGAACTTGCTGGTGCCTGCTCCGGCACCTACTGTAGCTTCACCTCCAGCAGAGCCGGTTCAAGATGCTCCGGATCCAGTTCCCCCTCTCATGGATATTGTTGTTCCAGTTGTTCCTGTTGTTCCAGTTGTTCCTGACCAAGGTCTCACGGATGGAGACCCTCCTGTTGCTCCTCTCTCGTCTACCTCGTTGCTAAGGGGGGAGGAGACCCCTGTACTGAGAAGGTCTACCCGGATGACCAGGGGACGCCCGCCAGTCCGTTTAGGAGACTTTGATTATTCTGGTGGTGTCTCCTCCCAAACCGTTGCTACTGGGAATACCTTGTTTGACATTTGTGCGCAAGAATGGACTCCCCCACGTGAGCCCTTGCCTGTGCTACACCCACAGGAAACCCCTGGGTAGTTCCGTTATTATGCTGTCATTTTATTGTGCAACTTCATACTAAGGAAATGTGCCCAGAGATGGACTCCACCGCATGAGAGCCTCTGTGATTTACTAAAAAAATAACCTGGGTACGGACTCATGTTTGTTATTTGAGCCTCCAAGAACTTTTATACCGTTTTCTACTGTTTTATCATGGACTTATTCATTGTCATGGACTATCCTGGTTATAATGTTACGCTGTGCCAGGTCAGCGCCCCCGTTCCATTCATTATCCTGAGAGAAGAGATTGACGCCCCTTGTCACTACCCTTCACCTTTGCCAATTGGACCTGATGTAAATGTAAATGCAGATGAATTACATGTATGTATGCCTGCATGTCTCTATTTTCTGTTTCAGGTAGAGATTCCAGTTGGGCGACCCATGATGGAGTACGAGGTCGTACTCAGCTTAAAGCAGTGGGGTATGTAGTGTACGGGAACTGTAATGCCCGTCACTACCAAAGTGTCACTTGGTGTGCTGTCGTCCCTCCTAATTAGGGGGAAGTTGTTATATGTCAGTTTTATAAAATGTCATCTAATGTATGTATTTTCCTGTTACTGAAACTTGCATGTATAGGCCTGCTAGGGGTGTCATTCCAGCTTCTAGTCAATAGAGGGAGCTAGGGAGCCCTAGTTTATATAAGGCACAGACAAGGAAGTAAAAGTCAGTCTAGACCACAGCTCAGAAGTTTCTAGAGCCTGAGGAAGTGTCCAGAAGTTCAGAGAGACAGAGAAGCAAAGATCAGGAAAGCAAGAGGTACTCAGAAAGACAGAGGAGGTACTGATTAAAGCTATAGCCAAGGATATAAAGCCAGAACTAGGTTAATGGGCCTTGGTGAAGATTGCTATATTCCAGGATCAGACAGAATTAGAGTGCAAGCTCCTGTGCTGCAAGTCCTGTGTTCAACACTCTGTAATCACCTTGCTGTAACTGAATTGCCTGCATCGACCGAATTGCAAAATCGACTGTATGCCAAGGAACTGCGATTCCAATATTGTCTCTGCTTGAAAATTACTAAAGTTGGAGTTCTGTTTTAACACTACGTTTCCTCAATTCATTCCTGCATCCGCAAACGGCGTGCCACCGTTTACTTGGCACTGGCGTCACGAACTATTTCTACCTATACCTGCCCTTGCAGAGAGTCAGCTGTACCAGGTTAGTGTATATTGCACTACATCACCCAGAAACACCTATTACACACAACTTGAGTACGCTGCACTGATCCTTGCAAAAACTTTCCAATGATAGTACATATCCTTTAGGCATCGTCCACACGACTGTATTTTCGGTCTCTACTTTTGCAGATTGCATGCGTGTACCCATTCATGTCTATGTGGCTGCAAAACATGCAGACAGCACCTGGATGTTATTAATGTGCTCTCCGCATCCGTGTGGCCATTCTGCAAATTATAGAACATGTCCTATTCTTGTCAGTTTTGCGGACGAGAATAGGAAGTTCTACAATAGGGCATGTGGAAAGTGCCGGATCCACGGTTTGCAGACCACAAAATGGATACAGTCGTGTGAATGCTCCCTAACACTTAGGTGGACAGTCATCCAGATTAGCGTTTTACATGCCGATCTTAATCTCTCCCCTGCTTGCTTTAGATGCACCGTTCTTATTCAATTGAATAAGGTAATGGTTGGCGAGTCTGGGGAGTGTTTTATGCCATTAAAAAAATTAGATAAGGTTGCACGTACATGACCGAAGGATGAATGCATGGGGAATTGGGAGGGTTTGCATATAGTATAGAACTTTTGGTAAGATGATGATGGCTTTTAATAGTGACCGATGACCAAACCAGGATGTAAAGGGGATATCCCAAGAATTTATAAGGGATTGTATCAGGAATTGGAGCTTATGGAAAATTTCTAGATATACTATAATAGTGAGGGATTGGCTGTGATATTAATTAAGAATTTAATGTATCTCCAGGAGACTGAAAACGTATAATTAACTCCAAGATCTTCTGAATCTGAACGTTACGTAACAGTCTTCTAAATGAGGGTCCATTTACACGACCGTATATATATTTTGCAGTGTGCAAAACATGGATCTGCAAAATAAGGATAGTGTCTGTGTGACTTTCTTGTTGCATCCATTTTTTTCTGGAACCATTGACTTCAATGGGTCCACAAACCGCATTTTGTGGCCAAATGCGGTATAGGACATACTCTATTCTTTGCAGAATGGACATATGGATGCAGAAAGCAAATGGAATAGACCCTGATTCTGATTGAGTGAGAGAGAGTGAGAAGAATCTGCTGTCTGCATGTGTAGCCTATGGGCAGACATGATACAAGCCACTAGAGATGAGCGAATTTCATATTTTGAAATTCATTCACGCTTCGTTTACTGGTAAAAGGTGAATTGCGTTATGGATTCCATTACCACGGACTTTAACTAAATTTTATGACGGAATGCATAACGGCAGGGGTGTTGCTAGGTTAAAACATTTTGGGCCTGGGCCCCTGATGTTTTGTCCCAGGCTCCGAATGTCCTGCCGAAGTTAAAAGGACCGGTGATGACATCACAGGTCATGTGACCAGTAAAACAGGCAGTGGTTGAGGACCTGCGATGATGTCACTATCATGTGACCAGTGCAGGAGAGGATGGCAGTGAAGAGGAGAAGAAGCTATGGTGAGGTCTGTACATGAGGAGAGGTAAGTAAAGGGAGAGGCAGAGCAATTCTGGGAGTTGTGGTTATTTAACTGGAACTGTATGACAGGGCTGAAGGGAGGGATGATATTTACATAGGACTGAATGTTGAGGGGGTGATGTTATTTACATGAGGCTGCATGTTTGTGTCTGGGGCAGGGTGATATTTACATTGGAGTGTATGTTGAAAGCAGCTGTGGGAGGAGGTGATGTTATTTACATGGGACAGTATGTTCATGGTGGCTGTGGGAGGGAGTGATGTTATTTACATAGGAATTAATATTGGTGGGACTATGAGGAGCACTATTACTGTGGGGAGGCTATTATTTGTTCAGGATAGTATTTGGGGGTATTTGGGGGTATTGGGGAGCACAGCAAGCAGCAGGATAACACTGTGGGGGCTCCAGGTTGGGGGATGATGATAGAAAAGTGAGGAAGCAAAGATGTCTGTGTGTCACACTCTGCAGAGATGAGGTGGCTGAGAGAAGTTGTCCGGACCGAGTGGAAAAGATGATGAGAGAGAAGATCTACATTGGAGGAGACGTCACCTGCAATGATTGTGATGTTGGTTCTCGGCAACCTCTTACTTTTAACTTTTAAATGACAGACAGCTGAAATCAACTCACCTGTCTCTACTTTATGCTGCCGTTAGTATGGGCAGCATAAAGTTGATGACAGGTTACCTCTAAAGTCAGGGCAATGTTCCTCTGCAGCACATTTTTCCTGACAAAGGAACATGATCGTATTCTCTACCAAAGCAATATGATCCAGGTGTCCATAAAAGACACCCAGGGCTTCGAAATAGGAATCTACTGAAGTAAAAAAAAGACATGGGGGTAAAGAGAGAGACCATGTTTGAGGGTTCACCTTGAGAGATGTCAACACACTGTTATGTTCTTGAGAAACAAGGGTGGAGTTCAAAGTACAATTTCCATTTTTTTCCTAACTACTGTACAAATGCTGTGTGATTTCGGCCCACCAGGAAGTTTCCCTGTAGGGTCTATGGCCAGTCTGCTCCTGCTAGCTAGAGACAGAGAAATGAGAGATGACAGGAGTTCCTGTTCTGATAGTGGGGGAGTGAGAAATCACATGCAGAGCTCCTACACCTACGAACCATATCTTCCTCCACTGTGAGGGAAACTAAGGAACCAGATATTCTTCTTCTGTGAGTACAACTTAATCGTGCACCAAGAAAAAAAAAGTCTTGTTTCTCAAGAAAACACTTGATAGACCAGACAGAAAAGTGATCAGTGAATTATAACTTTATGGACACTGCTGCAAGATGACAGCTCAGCTCAGACATCATCACCTACAGTACAGACCAAAAGTTTGGACACCTTCTCATTCAAAGAGTTTTCTTTATTTTCATGACTATGAAAATTGTAGATTCACACTGAAGGCATCAAAACAATGAATTAATACATGTGGAATTATATACATAACAAACAAGTGTGAAACAACTGAAAATATGTCATATTCTGGGTTCTTCAAAGTAGCCACCTTTTGCTTTGAATACTGCTTTGCACACTCTTGGCATTCTCTTGATGAGCTTCAAGAGGTAGACCCCTTAAATGGTTTTCATTTCACAGGTGTGCCCTGTCAGGTTTAATAAGTGGGATTTCTTGCCTTATAAATGGGGTTGGGACCATCAGTGGCGTTGAGGAGAAGTCAGGTGGATACACAGCTGATAGTCCTACTGAATAGACTGTTAGAATTTGTATTATGGCAAGAAAAAAGCAGGTAAGTAAAGAAAAACGAGTGGCCATCATTACTTTAAGAAATGAAGGTCAGTCAGTCAGCCGAAAAATTGGGAAAACTTTGAAAGTAAGGGCTATTTGACCATGAAGGAGAGTGATGGGGTGCTGCGCCAGATGACCTGGCCTCCACAGTCACCGGACCTGAACCCAATCGAGATGGTTTGGGGTGAGCTGGACCGCAGAGTGAAGGCAAAAGGGCCAAAAAGTGCTAAGCATCTCTGGGAACTCCTTCAAGACTGTTGGAAAACCATTTCAGGGGACTACCTCTTGAAGCTCATCAAGAGAATGCCAAGAGTGTGCAAAGCAGTAATCAAAGCAAAAGGTGGCTACTTTGAAGAACCTAGAATATGACATATTTTCAGTTGTTTCACACTTGTTTGATATGTATATAATTCCACATGTGTTAATTCATAGTTTTGATGCCTTCATAGTCATGAAAATAAAGAAAACTCTTTGAATGAGAAGGTGTGTCCAAACTTTTGGTCTGTACTGTACCTAAACCATCGCTTGGCCAGACTAACACCAAGCCTGTATTACAGTGGACACCTATACCCACAAGTGCTTGCTAGTACCAACCTATTGCCATCCAACCAGCCACCATACCTCCCCAGATGGTGCCAGAATCTATACTTTGTATTTGCTGCTGAATGTACCAAAAGTTTTATTCTGCGCTACTGTAAGTAAAGAGAGACTGTTATATATGTTTACTTCTGGCCTGATTCTTCAAACTACATCTTCACTGCACCAAATTCCAGGGAGCCATGGACTGCAGAAGTACAGTCGTGGCCAAAAGTTTTGAGAATGACAAAAATATTAGTCTTCACAAAGTTTGCTGCTAAACTGCTTTTAAATCTTTGTTTCAGTTGTTTCTGTGATGTAGTTAAATATAATTCCAAGCACTTCATACGTTTCAAAGGCTTTTATCGACAATTACATGACATTTATGCAAAGAGTCAGTATTTGCAGTGTTGGCCCTTCTTTTTCAGGACCTCTGCAACTCGACTGGGCATGCTCTCAATCAACTTCTGGGCCAATTCCTGACTGATAGCAACCCATTCTTTCATAATCACTTCTTGGAGTTTGTCAGAATTAGGCCTCATGCACACGAACGTTTTTTTTCACGGTCCGCAAAAACAGGGTCCGTAGGTCCGTGATCCGTGACCGTTTTTTCGTCCGTGGGTCTTCCTTGATTTTTGGCGGATCCACGGACATGAAAAAAATGTCATTTTGGTGTCCGCCTGGCCGTGCGGAGCCAAACGGATCCGTCCTGAATTACAATGCAAGTCAATGGGGACGGATCCGTTTGACGTTGACACAATATGGTGCCATTTCAAACGGATCCGTCCCCATTGACTTTCAATGTAAAGTCCGGAGTCCCTTTTATACCATCAGATCGGAGTTTTCTCCAATCCGATGGTATATTTTAACTTGAAGCGTCCCCATCACCATGGGAACGCCTCTATGTTAGAATATACTGTCGGATATGAGTTAGATCGTGAAACCTCATTTCCGACAGTATATTCTAACACAGAGGCGTTCCCATGGTGATGGGGACGCTTCTAGTTAGAATATACTACAAACTGTGTACATGACTGCCCCCTGCTGCCTAGCAGCATCCGATCTCTTACAGGGGGCCGTGATCAGCACAATTAACCCCTCAGGTGCCGCACCTGAAGGGGTTAATTGTACTATCATATCCCCCTGTAAGAGATCAGGGCTGCCAGGCAGCAGGGGGCAGACCCCCCCCCCCCCCTCCCCAGTTTGAATATCATTGGTGGCCAGTGCGCCCCCCCCCCTTCCTCCATTGTAATAAATCGTTGGTGGCACAGTGTGCGCCCCCCCCCTTCCTCCCTCTATTGTAATAATTCGTTGGTGGCACAGTGTGCCCCCCCCCCGCCTCCCCCCCCTTCCTCCCTCTATTGTAATAATTCGTTGGTGGCACAGTGTGCGCCCCCCCCTTCCTCCCTCTATTGTAATAATTCGTTGGTGGCACAGTGTGCCCCCCCCCGCCTCCCCCCCCTTCCTCCCTCTATTGTAATAATTCGTTGGTGGCACAGTGTGCGCCCCCCCCCCCCTTCCTCCCTCTATTGTAATAAATCGTTGGTGGCAATCATTGGCCCCCCTCCCTCTATAGCATTTTCAACATTGGTGGCCAGTGTGCGGCCTCCCATCTTGCGCCCCCCCCCCCCCGATCATTGGTGGCAGCGGGTTACTAGCAATAGTACAAGATTCATACTTACCTGGGAGCTGTGATGTTCGTGTCCGGCCGGGAGCTCCTCCTACTGGTAAGTGACGGTTCATTTAGCAATGCGCTGCACAGACCTGTCACTGTCACTTACCAGTAGGTGGAGCTCCCGGCCGGACACGAACATCGCAGCAGCAGGTAAGTATTAATCTTCTACTATTGTACTATTGCTAAGTAACCATGGCAACGAGGACTGTAGTAGCGTCCTGGTTGCCATGGTTACCGATCGGAGCCCCAGCGAATAAACTGGGACTCCGATCGGAACTCCGCTGCCACCAATGATGATGGGGGGGAGGGGGGGGGGGAGATGGGAGGCTGCACACTGGCCACCAACGTTGTTAATGCTATAGAGGGGGGGGGGGGCAATGGGGGGCGCACACTGTGCCACCAACGATTTATTACAATAGAGGGAGGAAGGGGGGGGGGCGCACACTGTGCCACCAACGAATTATTACAATAGAGGGAGGGGGGGGGGGCCGCACTGGCCACCAATGATATTCAAACTGGGGAGGGGGGGGGAGGGTCTGCCCCCTGCTGCCTGGCAGCCCTGATCTCTTACAGGGGGATATGATAGTACAATTAACCCTTTCAGGTGCCGCACCTGAAGGGGTTAATTGTGCTGATCACGGCCCCCTGTAAGAGATCGGGTGCTGCCAGGCAGCAGGGGGCAGTCTTGTACACAGTTTGTAGTGTATTCTAACTAGAAGCGTCCCCATCACCATGGGAACGCTTCTGTGTTAGAATATACTGTCGGTTCTGAGTTTTCACGAAGTGAAAACTCAGCTTTGAAAAAGCTTTTATGCAGACGGATCTTCGGATCCGTCTGTATAAAAACTAAACTACGGCCACGGATCACGGACACGGATGCCAATCTTGTGTGCATCCGTGTTCTTTCACGGACCCATTGACTTGAATGGGTCCGTGAACCGTTGGCCGTGAAAAAAATAGGACAGGTCATATTTTTTTCACGGCCAGGAAACACGGATCACGGATGCGGCTGCAAAACGGTGCATTTTCCGATTTTTCCACGGACCCATTGAAAGTCAATGGGTCCGCGAAAAAAAACGGAAAACGGCACAACGGCCACGGGTGCACACAACGGTCGTGTGCATGAGGCCTTAGTGGGATTTTGTTTGTCCACCCGCCTCTTGAGGATTGACCACAAATTCTCAATGGGATTAAGATCTGGGGAGTTTCCATGCCATGGACCCAAAATGTCAATGTTTTGGTCCCCGAGCCACTTAGTTATCACTTTTGCCTTATGGCACGGTGCTCCATCGTGCTGGAAAATGCATTGTTCTTCACCAAACTGTTGTTGGATTGTTGGAAGAAGTTGCTGTTGGAGGGTGTTTTGGCATCATTCTTTATTCATGGCTGTGTTTTTGGGCAAAATTGTGAGTGAGCCCACTCCCTTGGATGAGAAGCAACCCCACACGTAAATGGTCTCAAGATGCTTTACTGTTGGCATGACACAGTACTGATGGTAGCGCTCACCTTTTCTTCTCCGGACAAGCCTTTTTCCAGATGCCCCAAACAATCGGAAAGAGGCTTCATCGGAGAATATGACTTTGCCCCAGTCCTCAGCAGTCCATTCACTATACTTTCTGCAGAAGATCAATCTGTCCCTGATGTTTTTTTTTTGGAGAGAAGTGGCTTCTTTGCTGGCCTTCTTGACACCAGGCTATCTTCCAAAAGTCTTCGCCTCACTGTGCGTGCAGATGCGCTCACACCTGCCTGCTGCCATTCCTGAGCAAGCTCTGCACTGGTGGCACTCCGATCCCGCAGCTGAATCCTCTTTAGGAGACAATCCTGGCGCTTGCTGGACTTTCTTGGACGCCTGGAAGCCTTCTTAACAAGAATTGAACCTCTTTCCTTGAAGTTCTTGATGATCCTATAAATTGTTGATTGAGGTGCAATCTTAGTAGCCACAATATCCTTGCCTGTGAAGCCATTTTTATGCAACGCAATGATGGCTGCACGCGTTTCTTTGCAGGTCACCAATGGAAAAACAATAATTTCAAGCATCACCCTCCTTTTAACATGTCAAGTCTGCCATTTTAACCCAATCAACCTGACATAATGATCTCCAGCCTTGTGCTCGTCAACATTCTCACCTGAGTTAACAAGACGATTACTGAAATGATCTCAGCAGGTCCTTTAATGACAGCAATGAAATGCAGTGTAAAGTTTTTTTTGGGATTAAGTTAATTTTCATGGCAAAGAAGGACTATGCAATGCATCTGATCACTCTTCATAACATTCTGGAGTATATGCAAATTGCTATTATAAAAACTTAAGCAGCAACTTTTCCAATTTCCAATATTTATCTAATTCTCAAAACTTTTGGCCACGACTGTACACTGTGACACAACACCTCATCAGGGCCACTACCACTTCAATTCTCTGCACGAGCTTCTCAGGGGCTCACTGCAGACACATTAGTAAATCTGGGCCAAAATGTTTACCTGCATACTGGCCTATTGTGACATTCACACAGTGACACAAACCCACTATAATTCGTAATAGGTGCCATTCCTGGCTGTCTTAAAAAGGAAAGCAGGGAATGGGAGAGCACTTTATGGCTGCGTAGAGATGAGCTAAGTTTTCCAAATCTTCCAAACAAATTCTATTCCATCTGAATTAATTTGTGACGAAGCACAAGCTTCTGATCCATCACAAGGACAGCCCCCAAAAAACTGAACCTGTCTTTTGAGCATCCGTCTTCACACGGTCAGCAATCGGTATTATTAAGGCCAACAAAAACAGGAGTGGATCCAAAACAGAGATGACACATGATTGGAATATTTGCATATCTTCTGTGTTTTGTACCCACTCCTGCTTTTGACTTCAAAATCATGAGCAAATCCTGATAAAAAATACTGACCGTGTGATAGAGGTATTATGGATGCTGTAAAGACAGGATCCGTTGTGTTTTTCATTTTTCCATCCTTCTGACAGATCAGAAGAAGGGTAAAATAAATGGTGAAGTCAACAAGGCCAAACAGGGAAACTAGTGGCCCTGTCACAAAGGTTGGCAACAGCGATAGGAGTCAACATAGTGGCTCAGTCACAGAGTGGGGAGGGTGGCAACTGCATGAGGAGTCAACCAACGCGCCCAGTCACAGAGTGGTGAGTATGGTAACCGCATGAGGAGTCAACATAGTGCCTCAATGACAGAGGAGGGAGGATGGCTACCGCATGAGGACTCAACATAGTGGCCCAGTCACAGAGTGGTCAGGGTGGCAACCGCATGAGAAGTCAACATAGTGGCCTAGACAAAGAGTGGGGAGGGTGGCAACTACATGAGGAGTCAACATAGTGGCCCTGTCACAGAGTGGGGAGGTGGGGGGCAACAGCAGTGGCAGAAACAGCACAAGATAGTAGCAGTAGGAGAAGATGGCAGCAGGTATGAGGCATCAGGCGGGTGGCAGCATCAGGATAGTGGCTGAAGCAAGTGGCCAGAAGAAACAGTCTTTTTTCACAATGTTTTGGTGTGGCACCCAGAATGATCTAGTCTGATGCATCAGGCACCGGCATGTGCAAATCCTGTCATTGCGCTTTGGCCAAAATGTACACCAATGCCTCATCCAGCATGGAGGCAGGGCAGAATGCTGGATGCAGAGTGCTATCACATTTGTATTTTCCGTTTGTATATGTATTTCGCCATAGTGATGTGCACCTACATACAGATTGTGCTGACTCAATCCCCCACATTTTTTCTTTGTAGTATATATTGGAGGCGTGGCGATCTCCATGCAGTCATGCACACCTGACCAGTCAATCTGTCCTGGAGGTGTCACGGATGGTGTACAGGAAACAAGATAATACAATACAAACAATGACTCACTGGACCCACAACTAAGGAACAAAAGGGAGACCCCTGCAATCGACCTGCCGCTCTCCCTTATTGCTCAGCCTATGCGACCACCCCAAAGGTGGATGGGCGCATATCCACGTACCTCGGCTATCTTAGACCTGAAGGCCCTACAATAGTGAGGGGACACGACCACCGGCTCCCTACACAGACACGGAGGGAGTCAGGGTCACCTGGATCCAGAAAACAGAAAATCATAAATACATAAACAGAACTTATCTTGCAGACGACTGTGGACAGGGAACTGGGACAGCATGCACACACACTCCAGGAAGTTGTATCAGCCGCACACTACTGCCTTATGGGTAGGAATTTAAAGGGAAGTAATCAGTCCGACTGCATGACAGCTGAGATAGACTAACGAGGTGAGGAACAGAAACCAAAACAAAGAAACTCAAGGAGGAGGATCTGGACGGCTCCTGTCAGAGCTTCTCAGCTGTCTGGTTGTGACAGGAGGCTGGTTTTAAAGTCAGCTTATATAGAACCTACCAGTAGCCATTTGGCTCCAGGAGAAGTATATAGTGGGCTCAGCATGCATGTTGGTACTTGTATCCCTGGATCCGATGAAAGCTGTAATGGCACCGGACGGGGTTAAAAGCAGAGTGTGCTTGGTGTGCACGCTGACCTGCATTCCCTGGACTTTGTGTGGCTGTCATGGCCCATGGACAGGTAGGAACTAGTGTTAGGGACCACTCAATAGAGGCGACCTTGACGTGGTGAGTGGCTTATTGCGCTTTGGCCAAAATGTACACCAATGCCTCATCCAGCATGGAGGCAGGGCAGAATGCTGGATGCAGAGTGCTATCACATTTGTATTTTCCGCTTATTTATATATACTCATTTTGTTTTTGTCCCCCCATTTTTGACTGTGGTATCTTTGTGCCCCCCCCTATATATTGTTCCTAGAGCCTGGCTGTCACGACCGTCACTGTCAATTTTACTTGCATCCCTGTTCTCTACTTCTGCCGCCTCCAGAATTTTTTTTGCAATTGCCAATTCCCTTAGAAGCCCCTGGAATCTGTCTGTCAAACATACTATACTGTAACTGTAAGTGTAAAACAACAGTAGTATCAGGCTGCAATTTCATCCCAGAATCAATGATGAATGGATTTACTTATGCATAAAAGAACGTGAACACCCCAAAAAAAGTAGTAGTACACTACATTTTCACCCCAATTCCACAATCAAGAATGAATGGAATTATTTATGTAAAATAAAAATGTGAACCCCCCAAAATCTGTAGTATCAGGCTGCAATTAAACCCCAGAATCAAGGATGGATGGATTTTCTTATGTATAAAAAAAAAATGTGAACACCGCAAAAACAGTAGTAGTAGTAGTAGGCTGCAATTTCACCTCAATTACACAATTAAGGATGAATGGAATTATTTATGTCAAATAACAATGTGAACCCCCCCAAAAGCAATTTTTTGACGGGCAGTATTCACAGCCCAGTATAAGGCCTCTTGCACACGAACGTGTGCGCCCCGTGGCCGTGTTGCGGCCCGCAAATTGCAGGTCGCAGTGCACGAACACCAACCGTCAAGCAGCCGCAGCGGATCACGGACCCATTCACTTTAATGGGTTCGCGATCCGCCTGTTCCGCAAAAAAATATGACATGTTCTATCTTTTTGTGGAACGGAAGTACGGGACGAAACCCCACGGAAGCACTCTGTAGTGCTTCCGTAAGGTTCCATTCTGTGCTTCCGTTCCGCATCTCCGGACCCATTTAAGTGAATGGGTCCGCATCCGTGATGCGGAATGCCCACGGAATGGCACCCGTGTATTGCGGATCCACAAATGCCTGACTGACCTGTTACTTGCGCACTTGGCAGCTGAAGGCATCTGTATTGGTCCCATGTACATATGTGCCTGCATTGCTGAGAAAAATGATGTTTTGATGTGTTGCCCTTATACCTAGAGGCTCTGCTCTCTCTGCAACTGTCACATGCTCTTCACTTTCATTGAAAGGCACAGGCAATGTAAACGTCATCACACCTGGCCCTGTCAAAGTGCAGAGGGTGCGGCAGTTGCAGAGAGAGCTGAGCCTCTAGGTGCAACAGCAATGCCCTCGTTGCTCCTAGAGGCTCATTTAAAATTAAAACATAATTTTTCTTAGCAATGCGGGCACATATAAACAAGGTACCAACACAGATGCCTTCAGCTGCCAACCACACATGTAACAGGTCAGCCAGTCTCATAGGTACAAATCTTCTGACTGATGTGCTTTAACCTCTTGCCGACATTTGATGTACTAGTATGTCACAGGGGGAAGTGATTTCCCACAAATTGACATACTTGTACGTCATGAGAGATGGAGTGGGCATTGGAGCTGTGCGTGCGTGCTTGATCAATGCAGGGGCTGTATCTGCTAGTGCTGGCGGATTAATACTTTATATGCCGCGATCAATGCTGACCGCGGCATATATGAGGTTTTCAGAGGGGGGCTCCCTCTGCCTCCCCATCGGCCCTCTGTGCTGCAGTAACAGGGGGCCAATGGCTGCCATGGCAACCCCAGGCCTCGCAAAGGCCTCAGGGTCTGCCATGTATGGAAACCTGTGAGGCCCAGTCCCTAGACTGTCAAACTGTCAGTGTAGTACAATGTAGTAAAGTAATAACTATTTTATGAGATATCACTATTTGTCTTAAAAGCAGAGAAATAAAAATTTTGAAAATTGCGAACTTTTCCAAAAGTTTTGCTAAATTTGGGATTTTTAAATAAAGGTCAAATATATCGACTGTCCACTGTCATGAAGTACAACGTGTCACGAAAAGACAATCTCAGAATGGGCTTTCCAAAATTATTACCACATAAAGTGGCACATGTCAGATTTGCAAAAAATCGCCTGGGCAGGAGGGTGATAGAAGGGGTTAATGTTCATTTCATTAACAGGTCCTGACTTTATTGCAAGGTAATAAATATCATTTTGTTGTGCAATATTAACTTCTTATTATGTGATATTAATGTTCGTTTAATTTTGATGTATTGGCGTTAATGATATTGCTTTGTATAAATGCTGATATTGATGTGCCGCACCAAAGTAATGTTCATTTAATTGCGCAGGATTCATTTCCGTTCATTTTATCCTGTGATGTTAGTGCTCATTATAGTGCACAATATCAATGTTTATGAGACGGTTATTAATGCTTTTGGTATTAATCGGCACTAATGTAAAACTGACAGAGGTGCGCGGCGGCTCATTACAAGACGCGGATACACTAATAAGGCGAGCCTGTCAATAAGACAGAGGGAATCTAAAAAAACAAGCCAGTAGTTGCAGCGCTCATGGCCCCTAAAAGGCGTATTCACACGTCAGTAATTCACGGACCTGTTGCTCCTGCATATTTTTTTTTCCGTGTCCGTTCCATTTCTTTGTGGTCCGTATGCGGAACTATTCACGTCAATGGGGCCACAAAAAAAAACAACTGAAATTACCCGGTAGGCGTTCCATTCAGCAAAATGCACACGGCCGGTATCCGTGTTTTGCGGATGCGAATTTGCAAACTGCAAAACAACGGTCGTGTGTATGAGCCCTAATGTGTGTGCAATGAGCAGGACACTGGGTCAGTGGGCATGCTATGCAGTGGGTCAGTATAGATGTATATAAGTTCGTGACGCCAGTTGCAGCTTGCGCAGGTACTGTAGCCGGGCCCTTTAAGATGGTATAGCTCATGTACTAGGTTAGGAATGCCAGAGGGGGATATTGTCTCTTCATAGTGTCAACGGTGTCTCCTACCTGTAGTACAGCTGGACTCCTGTATCCTGGCTCACATGCAACAAAATTGAGTGCGGTCAATAGGAGTAACTGAGGAATGATGGGATTCGACACAGAGAATAGGGTGCAACTCGTCTTTACTGATGTTATAATATGCAGCTCTTGATCCATACAATGTTACAGATTTAGTCTAGGATCCCAGCAGGTTTTGGCAATATGTGGCAGGAATTTATATATATATTCTGCATCTGGTACATACGCCTATAGAAACTGGCAGGTATCTATCTTCTGCTCTGTCTGTGGTCTGCTTAGTATGGGTCTGACTAACTGTGGAGGTACTTATCTTCTCCTTGTCTTGGAATCTTTACTTACAGGACTGCTCGCAGGGTATGATGGTGGCTTCCTGGAGATCTGATAGTTCTGTAGTTGGCTGCTTCCTTGGTCATCCAGCTGAGGTAAGGGACTCAGGCTGGGGAGGTTGATCTTGGGCCTCAGCAGAGGCTTGGGTCCTTTGTTGGGGTCCCTGTTTCTGGGACTCCTACTGACACAGCCTACCCCAGCAGGGGGGTGGCTCACACTACTAGAACTTTCTTTCCTCCCTTTCAAGTAGGATGTGGGAACATTCCACTCCTCCTCAGATAGGGGGAAGCTAGCCTGGAATGGTATCTTCCAGTCTAGGTATACTAACTGACTAACTAACTGTAGACTGCCTACATATTGCTGCCACCTGCTGGTGTACATCAAGAATTACAGCATATACATATTAAACAGTCCCAGTAAATCCAGATTATATAAATACAATGTCATATTACACAGGATGGTAACACATTTACACTTTAACATCATATAGCAGGGCGAAAGAGTTTTAGTGACATACTCTGGGATGTTACATGTGCATTCCCACATCTGTGTTTTAGAACAGTCTGCGGGTCCATGGTTTTAGCATAGAAGCATGCATTATTTTAATAGTGTTTTCTATCGAATGTAAGCACGGCCGCCTCTACTGGATTGCAGGGTGGTCGTAACCATGGAAACGAGCAGTGTATAATGAGATGGAAAAATGAATCCAGCCAGCAAAGGAAGCAATATGGACAATCACAATACATTAGTAAGTGCCTCGTATTAACTTTCTCTACATAAGTCCTATTTACTGAAGTGAGACAACCCCTTTAGGCCTCATTCACATGTCAGTGTTCCATGGATGTGTCCTATACGCATTCTCCACGGACAGCACGCGTCCCCATTCATTTTAATGTGTGTATTCGCTCATCAGTGTTTTAGCAAGGTCCGTGTTTTTAGCACCGATGCATGCTCTATTTTGTCCGTGCTCATGGATCCATCACGCCCATTATAGCCTATGGGTCCATGAAAACCACGGATGCCATCTGTGTTTCACGGATCATTAGGAAGAGATGCCTTGAAAATGATTTTTCAGCTGTTCAGTGTCAGTGAAACACGGATGGCACATGGACAGCAAAAAACGGACACATGGACCCAACACGGACATCTTCCCGGAGACATCACTGACCACCTGATTTAAGCACAGACATGGACGTGTGAATGAGGCTTCATACTGCCTTGATTAGAATTTGAGGACCACCTACTGGGCTACAAACACTTAACAGTGAAGAACAGGCCGCTTTAACGGCCACCGCACGTCTGTTTTCAGTACCTTTGCAGTCTATGGTTCTGTTCACATGGCTGTTTTTTTTTTAACAAGTCTTAAATAATGGGCGTCAAAAAAAATAAGACATGCCCTATTTTGTCCGTTTTCACATACTGAAAACCCCCATACAGTTCAAGGTTCAAGTTTTCAGAAAGGCATCTGTGAGAAAACGGCTGTTATTAATGGACCATTTTTCTGTTTTTAACATCAGTTTCCTTCCATTGTCACGTGAATGTAGCCTAAGGGCACACTTTGCCTATCAGGGCAGTTTATACAGAATTTGGCCAACACTGCAAACATTAAAAAAGCACCCCCGCCAACATCACATACTGTGGACAGCATTACAGGGCATCTGTCAGCAGATTTGTACCTGTTCCATGTGCACTTGGCAGCTGAAGGCATCTATGTTGGTCCCATGTACATATGAGCCTGCATTGCTGAGGAAAATGAAGTTTGAAGGTATGCAAATGATCCTCTAGGAGCAATGGGGGCGTTGCTGTTACACCTAGAGGCTCTGCTCTCTCTGCAACTGCAATGCCCTCCCCACTTTGATTGACAGGGCCAGGTAGCGAAAGCATCATCACACCCTCTTCTGTCAATCAAAGTGCAAAGGGCGCAGCAGTTGCAGAGAGAGCAGAACCTCTAGGTGTAACAGCAACGCCCCTATTGCTCCTAGCAGGGGTGGACTGGGAACTTATAGTAGCCCTGGAAAAAATAGTAGTTCGGTCCAAATTGATGGAAGGCAGGGCACATTATACCACCCCAACAGAGCCAAATACCACAGTCCATCACAAAATACTGGCAGCTGCACAAAATACATCCCCAAAAACTTCCACTGGCCGGCCGTGAGGAGGGCCCGGGCGGCCCCCTGGGCATTGGCCCATCGGGAAATTTCCCTGTAAGGTCTATGGCCGATCCGCCTCTGGCTCCTAGAGGATCATTTGCATATATTAAAACATCATTTTTCTCGGTAATGCGGGCACATATGGACACGGGACCAACACAGATGTCTTCAGCTGCCAAGCACACATGTAACAGGTCAGCCAGTTTAGCTGCATATTTTAGGGCGACATCACTGTAAATATTGGCCAAAGCGTAGTAAGCCACTCACCACGTCAAGGTCGCCTCTATGAGTGGTCCCTAACACTAGTTCCTACCTGTTATGGGCCATGACAGCCACACAAAGTCCAGGGAGTGCAGGTGCAGCATGCACGCCAAGCACACTCCGCTTTCAACCCCGTCCGGTGCCATCACAGCCCTCATCGGATCCAGGGATGCAAGCACCAACATGCATGCTGAGCCCACCATATACTTCTCCTGGAGCCAAATGGCTACTGGTAGGTTCTATATAAGCAGACTCAGTTTTATACTGACTTTAAGGCTGGGTTCTCACTTAAGCGTTTTACAGCGCGTTTGAACGCGCTGAAAAACGCCCTACGCTCAAACAAGTTCTTGAGCTTCTTTGGGGCGTTTTGACGCACGTTTGTGGCCATAGGACACTGCAGTCAATCACACAAACGCGCGTTTACTATTGCAAAAAACGTGCATAAAAACGCGCGACAAAAACGCGGGTTAAACGCGCATATCAAATACGCTCAGGTCTGAACCCAGCCTAAAACCAGCCTCCAGGACAGATTGACTGGTCAGGTGTGCAATGACTCAAAGGAGATCGCCACGCCTCCAATATATACTACAAAGAAACAATGTGGAGAATTGGGTCAGCACAACCTGTATGTGGTGCACATCACTATGGCGAAATACATATACAAACGAAAAATACAAATGTGATAGCACTCTACATCCAGCAATTTGCTGGTTTTAAAGTCAGTATAAAACTGAGTCTGCTTATATAGAACCTACCAGTAGCCATTTGGCTCCAGGAGAAGTATATGGTGGGCTCGGCGTGCATGTTGGTGCTTGCAGTCCTGGATCCGATGAGGGCTGTGATGGCACCGGACGGGGTTGAAAGCGGAGTGTGCTTGGCGTGCACGCTGACCTGCATTCCCTGGATTTTGTGTGGCTGTCATGGCCCATAAACAGGTAGGAACTAGTGTTAGGGACCACTCAAATAGAGGCGACCTTGACGTGGTGAGTGGCTTACTACGCTTTGGCCAAAATGTACACCAATGCCTCATCCATTTGTATTTTTCGTTTGTATATGTATTTCGCCATAGTGATCTGCACCTATATACAGGTTGTGCTGACTCAATTCCCCACATTATCACTGTAAATATGCTCATGTGGATTGGCAGATACACAATACACCTCAGCTGCTGCAGAACCTCATAATACACACCTCATCTGCTGTACAACCTCATAATACACACCTCAGCTGCTGTACAACCTCATAATACACCTTAACTGCTGCAGAACCTCATAATACACACCTCATCTGCTGTACAACCTCATAATACACCTCAGCTGCTGCAGAACCTCATAAGACATACCTCAGCTGCTGTACAACCTCATAATACACACCTCAGCGGCTGTAAAACCTCATAATACACACCTCAGCTGCTGCAGAACCTCATAAGACATACCTCAGCTGCTGCAGAACCTCATAACACATACCTCAGCTGCTGCAGAACCTCATAATACACACCTTAGCTGCTGCGGAACCTCATAATACACACCTCAGCTGCTGCAGAACCTCATAATACATACCTCAGCTGCTGCAGAACCTCATAATACACACCAGCTATAGATACGTGTTGGTATTCATGTATATGGACACACTTTATTATGTTGTGGCTCTCAGTAAGTGTTTCATTATTATATGTATTGGTCATTGTCCACAATATTGCATTCTGCTGACAGCAGCTTCCACGCCGCACTCATCAGCTCCTCTACCACAGTCTCGCGAGAAGACGCCTGCTCTCGCGGTGATTTAAGGGCCGGCTGTGGTTACCCTGGCAACGCACAGACTCCAACTGTAAGAAGCAGAGCAGCTGAGCAATGGAGGGAGACCGAGACAACTACTACCTGGACCGTATCCTGTATTGTGCGAGGTGCTGGCCATAGACCGGGGGGAGGCCGGGGCTGTGAGGGCTGTAGGGAGCGGAGGCTCCTCACTGCGGGCGCTGGCGTCTTTGACGCGTCATAGACGCATGGTCAGTATGGAGGCTGACGGCTGCAGCGTGTACCCGTCCTGGCTGCAGAGGTTAGAAAGGGCTCATGATGGGAGATCCTGTGCGGAGGAGACGATCTCCATAGCGGCCAATCAGCGTGCAGATATCCGTTTAAAAAGGGCCTCCAAAAATGGGGGCTGGATGCAGGTTGGTTGCTATGGGCAACCGCACAACTTTTTGTGCCCCAGTGTTTTTAGTGCTGGTATCTTTCATCAGGTCTCACACATAGGAGTTTGAAGCACCTGATCGTTGGTAGATTTAGATATTGATGATGGGTCTGATCGGTGGGGGTCCGACACCGGGGGCTTCTGCTTTTCCTAGGTCAGTGAGGACACGTTTATCGGTCACCTGGCCTAAGAGCAGCTCAGCCCCATATAAGTGAATAGAACTGAGCTGTGATACCAACTGCAGCCTCAATACAGTGTACGGCGCTGTGCTTGGTGAGAGAAGGCCGCGGCGCTCGCAGGAGCACCAGTCCCTTCTCAAACAGCTGATCGGTGGAGGTCCCGGGTGTCAGACCCCCACCCATCAGATACTGATGACCCCCCCCGAGTAGGGAATGAGTGAAGTGACCTTCGGATCCTAGATCCAAAGTCGCTTCGCTGAAAACTTGATTTTTCCATCCATCTCCTTGCAGCATTAAAATGTATGGCCTCCGATGAGGCAAAGTCAGTTATTGGTTATAACTTAGGTATTTGATTTTTAAACTGAAAATAAAAAAACATTTTAAAACTTGGTTCCAAGGTACCAGCAATAAACCGAAGCAACTTCGGATCTAGGATTTGAAGCTCGCTTTGCCCATCCCTAATCCAGAGGATAGGTCGCTAGTATTAATCTCAGAAAGCCCCTTTAAAGCCTCATGCACACGTCCGTGAAACACGGACCGTGTGATACCGGCCTGGATTTCTTCTGAGTACAGGAGCGCACGGCGTCATTGGTTTGTGATGCCGTGGTACCAGTGTATTACTGTTCTGTGGCAGCAGGAAGCGCACGGCGTCATTGGTTTGTGATGCTGTGGTACCAGTGTATTACTGTTCTGTGGCAGCAGGAGCGCACGGCGTCATTGGTTTGTGATGCCGTGGTACCAGTGTATTACTGTTCTGTGGCAGCAGGAAGCGCACGGCGTCATTGGTTTGTGATGCCGTGGTACCAGTGTATTACTGTTCTGTGGCAGCAGGAAGCGCACGGCGTCATGGCAACCAATTCACCTCATCAGTGATTTCAGGTTAGGGTGGCCAGACGTCCGGTTTTAGGCCGGACAGTCCGGTTTTCAGGCTCCCTGTCCTCCGTCCGGCGCAGTGCCTGGACGGACGCAGGGATGTCCTCCTTTTCAGTGGCTCACGTCTCAGACAGCAGCATTGTGCTGTCTGAGCGTAAGCTGCAGCAACTGACCGAGGCTTCTCTCACCCCCAGTCAGTCACTAGAGCCGCAGAAATGACTCCCTGTGGCTGACTGAGGGGGAGAGAAGCCCCCCCGGCTGCCCCGCTCACCTTCCAATCACAAAGTTCTTCCCACTCCTCTCCCCCGTGTTTTTCCAGCCAATGGTGGGGGCGTGGCTTCACGGATATGGGGGGCGTGGCTTCATGCCGTTTGGAGGCGTGGTTTTGATCATTGTGGGGGTGGTTTGGGGCGTTGTGGGTGTGGTTTGGGGCATTGTGGGTGTGGTTTGGTGTGTTGTGGGTGTGGTTTGGGTCAGTCCGGCTTTCTAGGGTGAAGCCAGTGGCCACCCTATTTCAGGTGCGGCTCTAAACACAGAACAGGGGCAGATCTTTCCCTTACACCTTATGTCTGTGGAGGCTCCAATCCTGGTTTTGGGCTCATGCCCACGGGCGTTGCGCCGCCGTGGGCGTATTGCGGCCAGCATACGGCGGGTCTGTAATACACAGGGCACTGGCTGTGTGCTTCCACAGTGTTTCTGACCGTGCCTCAGCACTGCTAAAAAGTAGTGCATGCGGTGCGGACCATTGGATGCGGATTGCGGACCCCATCCGAATGGTCCGTGGTAGTGGAATCCATAACGGAATTCTTGGATAACCTGAACCGTGTACGCCGCACTTGAAACCACAAAGTTCGCTCAACACTAGTCACAGGTTCCTACGTCTTAGGCCTCATGCACACGGCCGTTGTTTTGGTCCACATCCGAGCCGCGGTTTTAGCGGCTCGGATGAGGAACCATTCACTTCAATAGGGCCGCAAAAGATGCGGACAGCACTCCATGTGCTGTCCGCATCCGTTGCTCTGTACCGTGGTCCGCCAAAAAAATAATAACCTGCCCTATTCTTGTCCGCGTTTTGCGGACAAGAATAGGCAGTTATATTAATGGCTGGCTGTCTGTGCGCTCCACAATTTGCGGAACGGCAGACTCCACACGGAGCTGATTTTGGGGCAGAACAGAGAAATGCTCCACAATCAATGTGAACTGTCCCTAAGGCTTTAATGGTGGACTTTTCCATCGCATTATAGGCTGCTTGTTTCCATGGCCTCTCTGGGACCGTGGGAGTGCGCACAGTCCAGGACTTTTTTCTATAGTGTGCAAGCATGACCACCGCTGCCGGATTACAAGGTGGTCGTAACCATGGAAACAAGCAGTGTATATTAGGATGGAAATTGAATCCAGACAGCAAAGGAGGCAATATGGACAATCACAATGCATTAGTAAGTGCCTTGTGTTAGCTTTTCTCTACGTGATGAATGCCAATTGCTGTAGTGAGAGACAGCCCCGTTAGGATAAATGCACACGGTCAGGATTTATCCGTACTGAAATCCGCACGTGTTCGCAGGGAAATCCGTTCAGTCAATCCGCACTAATTGGTGCAGACTTGCATGCGGATTTTCCTCTCCCCGTTGAAGTGAATGGAGAAAATCCGGTCAGGAAAAATAAAATTGACATGCTGCGGATTTGAAAATCCGCACGGAAAAAAATCTGCATTGTGTGCATGAGAATGTCAAATTCTCATAGAATGCAACGTGCATGACCTACGGTGCGGATTTTCCACTCTCCAATCCGCATGTAATAATCCTGATCGTCTGCATTTAGCCTTAAAAGCGCGTTTTGTGTTCAAACCTTGTTTTGAGATTGAGAAACTTTATGAAATCTGTCCCTTTTGACATTTAAAGGGAATTGTGCTGTTTTGATTTTTTACTTTTTTGTAACAGAAAAGGCAAACCTGGAGGGTTCTCTTGGGAATTCTGCCAAATGTTCTATCTGATGGGCTCTGCGTGGAAGCAATGAGCATCGCGCGTCTAAGCCGGCGTCAATAGCGTTCTGCTACTATGTGAAGAGTACGGAGCAATACCCACTCCAGTCATAACCATGCTGCGTAATGATGCTTTATGCAACAGTGGTAATTACAAAATGAATTCTGATTAGAAGATGCGCTCTTCGAAATCAGCAAAATGACACATTTTGAACACAATATTCCTCCATTCATAAACGTTCCAGCAATGAGCCCCTGTTCTGCCATCTGCGGCGTGTGAAGCACAGGTGCCAGAGCGCTTCTGCTCGCTCACTAAGTGCGGTGCCCACTTTCTGCCATTGACGTGATTTTATCGCAACGTGGAAATTTGTAAATTGAAGATGAAATATACAGTATGTAGTTCCACGTATTTTAGATTTAATATGTAATAATAATCGACATCTTTATATAGCGCTAACCTATTTCCATCCGGAGTCCTAAATAACAACATACTAACGGACAAGTCAACTATGGGCTCTGCCCAGAAGAGCTTACAATCCATGAGGAGATGGGGGTGACACAAAAGGTGCTTGATTTGTGCAATGGTTTGGCCATCTTAACACAGTAGGGGAGTATATAAAAAGCTGCATGTACCGCCGCCAGTAGAGGGCGCACGGGGTGCGGATATTTCACGATAGATAACGGTCAGACAAATGATGATTGGAAGGTGGGGGGGGGGGGGGGGGTGACTAGAGAAGAGTAATGGTGGGTTTACACAGCCAGAGGAGCAGCCTATTATCGGAAAGGAAGCGACAACTGGCGGCTCGTTTAGTGAGGTTGAAGCGCTCAGATCACCTTCACAGGATGAGGGATCGCTATTGCTGTCGCTCGTCCTCTGCATTGTTTCTGGGCAGCAGATCTCTGTTTAGACCGCACGATCTGCTGCCTAGAAATGATATGAAATAATATGAACGAGCGTTTCACTCTCTGATGCCATTATAGTGAATCTGGTCCGGCAGTGAAAAGCAGAATCTGGCTAGGCTGGATCCGGTGAACTCCAGCAGCCTGTTCTGTACTGGAACAGCTTCCCGGATCAGTTAAATAGAGATGTCAACCCACCCTAATGGCTACTTTTATTATACTTCTAATCAGAGTTCGCAATAACGCCTGTGCAAGCGTCATAGACGACTCTTCAGGCCATTTTACTCCCAGGCCATACCAATACGCCTTAGAATTTCCCCCCACATTTATCAGCGCAGGGCGCGCTGTGAACGGCACAGGCAGCGCAGCCATTCTGCCTGTCCCTGAAATAACAAATAGCAAAGCTCCTTACAGCAAGGAGCTTTGTTATTGGTTGGTATAGGCGCTCCTCGGAGCTATACAGGTCCTGCAGCAGGGGAAGCTGGCGGGAGCTGCAAGGTGGGGGGGCCGGCTCCCTGGGTGGCTGTTGTAAGGCGAACGGGGCGCTCTGCCCGAGGACCCCGGGAAACATGACAGGGCCGCTGGAGAGGTAAGGAGCCGTGGACTCATGTGACTGGTCCCCGGTCTGAGCGAAGAGCTGCCCCCAGGCATGTGTGTCTCCCCCCCGACTGGATCAGGGGGTGGGATGGGAGAGGTGTTGTTCTGTCCACCTTGCTATCACCCCGTAACTTTTTGTCTGGTCTTTCGACAGAATCTGCAACAGAGGCTCCAAACGCAGCCTCCAACCCAGATTTGAACAAGTGTAGGCCTACGTATTATGTGTGTGAATTACCGCAACCTTCGTAATCTTTGGGTGAAAATAATCCTCAAAAATGGTCAGAGGAGTATTTTTACTCTTCCTCAAAAAACGTAGTGCGACCTCTGCCTCTAATCCAGTTTTCTGGTGTAGTAAAGTCGTGTATTTTGTCGCAAGTGGTAGTTTGTGACAAAACTTGTGTCTGACACTTTTTCTCATACCCACGCCTCTTTCCAAAAACTGGGCGGGGGGGGGGGGGGGGCAGGCCATGAGTTGGCCCACGATGGACTGACTCATTTAACAACTTGTGCACCAGAAAACTTTTTTGCATGTTACCCCAGAAACCGGTTCCTGGCTGGAGTACATTTCAGTTCTGGTGCAAGGGTGGTCCGACATGCGTGTCCAAGCTTTTAGATTTTGCCCTTCTCATTTCATTGTATGAGGCCTTGTGTTATGCAGGACATACTGTGTTTTCTGTAACTGTTCAGAGGTCCAATGATGAGTGTATCAGACCTGAGAACGCCCCCTTGGACATGCCATAGCCACTTTTGACCACATTGATCACAAGTTTTAAATGGCTGAGATTGGAGAGTCGTCTGATCCTGGCTGTTACAGCATGAGCTAGGCTGGCATTAGGCAAGCACTTGTTCTATGGTTCTGTAAAAACATGGTGCTACTTAAAGGGGTTATTAAAGTATCTCTAAGAGGGAGCGCGATGTTCTAAAATAATGAGGAACCTATACTCCCCAGTTATTTCCCTACCAGTCCAGCGCTACCGCTCAACGTCAATTAAGTTTTCTCCATCATATATCATATCATATCGTTGGGGGGTGGGAGGGGTGTATAAAATAACAATATAACTCCTTAACATCTGTGTAGAGGTTACTATTTCTGAAGGATCAGAGGATGGATATCAGTATGAAGAGGTAAGTCTTGGTTTTCCTTATGAAACGTTTATAAAAAATTGTATTTAATGACCAATTCTTCCAATGGTGGTGGGATATGACTGAGGTCCGCTTGTTGGACTGCCCCTTTTAATGAACTGTGGCTTTAGGGAAGAAGATGGAGGAGACGGGCGATCTGCATTGATGATAATAGATCCCTGTGGCCATGTACTTCATCCATAGATAAGTACGTAGGTTAAGAACAAACACTCGCCCCAAGTTCGGTTGCCGCATCCCTAAGATCAGTGCTGGAGTAGCTGATAAACTGCAAATATTTCCCCATTCTAGGTCTCTTTGCTTTTGTTCTACCAAAATCCTTTGATTGGGAAGCAAAATCCTTTCTGTGCAAGTCTGCAGCCTTCTAAAGGCGATTCACCTCCAACGATGTTCCCCACTCTGAGTTATTGACTCGCCGAAGCCTTTGATGAGGCCGAGGAGATGTTGTATATGAAGTGCTACATCTTCGTGCTGGAAATCATTTATGTGGTTTATGTTCCTTATGGGGATCATTGTGACGTGCGGCCTACCTGGCGATTACTCTTAGCAGCCTTAAAATGTACATAATGTGGAACGGTCCCATATGGCTATAAACTAGTACGGAACACTTTTTAATGGCACAAGTTTGCAGAATCGGGTAAAATATTGGACACCTTTCATAATGATCCATAAATATGCAACAGCAGATCTGAACGTAGTGATTTCTGGCATTTTTTTTTTTTTAAAACATGGCTACACTGTGTTTTAGGAGATATTAAATTGGCCTATTTTCCATCAAATTAATATTATAGGCTCAGTGTATTTTTGATGATTTTATGGTACGTGGCAATCTTAAAGGGTTCCCATCACCTACAGTGCACCTAAAAGAAGCTGCTATTTTAGTAAGTATAGTCCTGACACATAGGCTTAGATTTAAAGGGAACCTGTCGCCTGGATTTTGGGTATGGAGCTGAGGACATGGGCTCACAGATCGCCGCTAGCACATTCGCAATACTCAGTCCCCATAGCTCTGTGTGCTTTTATTGTGTCAAAACGATTTTATAGATATGTAAATGAACCTTAGAGGAGTCCTGTCTCCTCCATGCGTACTCTGAGCCCAGCACCGCCCCGCATCCTCTGAATCTCCTCCTTGTTCCCCGACGTCACAAAGCTAGAGGGCCGTAATCTCGCGATGTGCTCGTTCCCTGAGGCTGATGCCAGCACAGGGAAGGAACACTATGCCAACACTGCGCATGCGCTAGCTCGCACATTGTGAGATTACGGCGCTATAGCTTTGTGACGTCGGGGAGCAAGGAGGAGATCCGGAGTATGTGGGGCGGTGCTGGGCTCCTTCACAGTGGGCGTGGCTGGGCTTATTATTTTTTACATAATAAAAGCACACAGAGCTATGGGGACTGGGTATTGCGGATGTGCTAGAGGCGATCTAACAGCCATGTCCTTAGCTCTATAGACAAAATCCAGGTGACAGGTTCCCTTTAATATTTTTACCTAGTACAGTATATCTGTATGTGATGTCTATTTGTGTATAGAATACGAGCATAGTTTCTTGTGTAGCCTGTGCTTCAATTCAGTTTTTGAGCCACAGTCTTGGCTGTATGGCTTACATTGTTCTTTTTTTATTTGGTGCATTGTAATAATCTGGAAGGTCCTACTGTCAGTCAGAGATACAGAAATAAAATATAATGATTTAAAGGGGTTGTCTGGGTTCAGAGCTGAACCCTGACAAACCCCAATTTTTACCCAGGCAGCCCCCCTGATATGAAGATCAGAGCATTGCTCCCCTCTGCGCTGAATTGGAGATCAGGCGGAAGTTTCAGCCTAGCAGTGAGCCCGGTGACGTCACTGGAACTAATGGGCGGGCTTTAGCGCTGCCCTAGCCTGTAAAGCCCGCCCACCGGCAACACTGCTAGGTAGAAGCCTCCGCCTAGCAGTGTAAAAATATAAACAAAAAGCCCTTGCCCTGCATGATACAGCATCAGAGTATGAAGGGGGCTGCCTGGGTGAAAACTGGGATATGTCCAGGTTCAGCACTGAACCTGGACAACTCCTTTTAAGTAAAGCCTCATTCACACGTCAGTGTTTTGGTCAGCGATTATCAGTGATTGTGAGCCAAAGCCAGTATTGCAGCCTCCACAGACATAAGGTATAAGGGGAAGATCTGCACCTGTTCTGTGTTTAGAGCTGCACCTGCTTTTGGCTCAAAATCACTGATGGAAATCACTGACCTAACACTGATGGGGGAATGAGTCTTAACTTAGTTGGTAAGACTGAAAAAAGACAAATGTCCATCTAGTAAAGCCGGATATCCTGCAAAGTCAATCCAGGGGAAGGCCAAAAACCCTCATGAGCTAGAAGACAATTTGCCACATTTCAGGGCAGAAAACATTCTTTCCTGTCTATAATAACATCTATAAAACATGACAAAATGAAACTGGATAAAAATACAAAAAACAAAGTGTTTGTCTGTTACTCCATTCTTTTTGGCATTTAAGGGGTTGTCCACTCCTTTTCAAGTGATGGCCTATCTGATCCGTGGCGGTCTCACACCCTGATCAGCTGTTCAGCAGTAGCCACGGAGCCAGAATTCAGTGCCACAACTACAGAGCTCCATCCACCGTGCAGAGGAAGGAGCCGCTTGCTGCAGAGCTGTCCTAGGAGCAGTGCTGCAGTCACTACATGGTGGACAGAGCTTCGTAGTCCTGGCTCCGGCTTCCAGCTCCATAGCTACTGCAGAACAGCCGATTGGCAGATGTGTGGGGTTTTGGACCCCCACTGACCAGATATTGATGGCTTATACTGAAGATAGGTTGTCACTTGCAAATGAGTGGACAGCCCCTTTAAGGCTATGTTTACATCCACATTGGAGGCTGCGTTAGAAGCCTCTGTTCCAGATTGTGTTACAAATGGGGGACAAAATAGCAAAGCGTGCTGCCCTGTTTTCTGGTAACGCCGTCTTCTAATGGAATCCCGACTGATCCCATTCTAGTTAATGTGGTCCATCAGATGCCGTTTGTTACCGTCATTAGACGGCTTTGATGCTTCTATTGTTTTCATTGTCCTGCTCTTAGTACAAAGCACTAGGAAAAATGCATTTTTTATTTTTTTTGATTTTTCCTCCCATATAAAAATAAAACACAAACAAAAGCTGCTCTATCTAGATAGACGCAAAAGCCCATGGTGGCTCGATGCTGGATCTTTCTTCGTTTTGTGTGTTTTTTTTATTTTTTATTTTCTTATGTGGTTTTGGATGGGCCTCAGTTATAAGTGGAGAACCTCACGGAACATTGTGGAGGACACCAAGTGTAATGAACGGTACTTTTATGTGTGGTGCTTGCAGGAGACAGAGGCATAAGCATTGGTGCATGCTCCAAAGTGCCACGAAGAAAAACAAAATTGATGGTGAGTGAAGAGGAATAATAAGCAGAGCTAAATGTCCTTCGGGCACATATGTACGAATTTATATCAGTCCAAAATATTCTAAGGAACCTTTTATATATATATATTTTTTAAAGATATATGACAAGATATATGACAATGGTGGGTTTTGTGTGATCAGCACCATGGACAGCAGAGGAGGAAATACATTCTCACTGTGCAGTAAAGTCTGTGCCCCTATGATGTTTGTTTTTCCATTTACCGCGGCTGGTTTATATGAAAGGTCACAGGAAACCCTTTCTGAAATGCCACAGAGCTGCTGTTCTTCAGCATTTGTTTTCCCACGCATCTACCTTCTACAACAAGGAGTTTGCTCAACTGAAAGGGAACCCCATGAAGGGTGGGCCGGATAGGAAACATGACCACGTGTGGGCTGTGCAGTCGTAATACCACTCTACATGTTATGCGCGCCCGTCTGTACATGTGGTGCGCGCTTGGGTCTCGCTGTGGTTCACTGCGCACAGCATGCCTGCATAGAAGGATGGATGGATGTGTCAGACGTTACAGATATTTAACATCAATTCAAATAGGAGCAATGAGGTCCCTACACACAAGAGCTTAGTCTACAAGGGAATGGGGTGACAAAAGGGAAAGTGCTTGTTTAGCGTCCAACCAGGTTCTTCTAAAGAATGGGGTAGTAGACATGAAGCTGCATCGGCCACTCGCCAGCCGGTCAACGTTGCACAGATCGTAAGGGTGCGATTTAGTCTGGGGCGTTCTCTTGAAATAAAGAATTCGTTTCCGACAGGTTAAACAGAGAGGAGTTAGATAAGGGAATGTAAGAGACTTGACTAAAAATGTTTTTTTTTTTTTTTTTTTTTAGGGCACATGTAAAGCTCTGGGGGTTTGGAATTAACCTGATTGTCTGGGGTAGTGCATTCCAGAGAACTGGTGCAGCTCGAGAGAAGTCTGCAGGGGGAGGTTTGGAATATAAAGGAGTATTATTGTAACTGAAAGTCACATCAAAAATAAAGCGGTTGTCCCATCTCATCTTTCATTGCTGAGATGTGAATAGCCAACAGTAGGCCCAGGGAAGCAGAGTTGCCGAACTGGCTGAGCGTCCAGCTCTGGTTCCGTGGCATATCGTGACTACTTCCATAGCAGTAAATGGGATCTATACTAGCCATGTAGCTTCCTGAGCTATGCTGCCTGCGTAGCTCCATCCCCTGCTAAGGGAGTTACGAAAACAGCGGAGCATTGTCCATTCGCGTTTCCGTAATTCCCGCCTCCCTGGGCTGGTGGTTGTGGGTTATTTCCATCTGTGCCATGAAAGGCCGAAATGGGACAACCCCTTTTAGAGGGGTTTTCCAAGATTTTTTTTATTTTTTTTTCCATTATCTGAGAGCAGTAGGATGTGTTAAAATTAAGTGTCTACCAGACCAGCAGCTGTTCTATGGTGGTCATTCATATGATCACTGCAGCCAATCATTGGCCTCAGTGGTCCCATGCTGTTCAGTGGCCATGAGGCCAATGATTGGCTGCTTCAGTCACATGAACGACACATGACTACTGTAGACTAAGGCTACTCTCACACTGGCGTTTCTGGGTCTGCTTGTGAGATCCGTTTCAGGGCTCTCACGTGGTCCAAAACGGATCAGTTCAGCCCCAATGCATTCTGAATGGATAAGGATCCGTTCAGAATGCATCAATTTGGCTGCGTTTGGTCTCCGTTGCGCTTTTGAGGCGGACACTAAAACACAGCTTGCAGCGTTTTGGTGTCCGCCTGACTATGCGGAGCCAAACGGATCTGTCCTGTCTTACAATGTAAGTCAATGGAGACACAGTATGGTGCAATTAAAACCGGATCCGTCCCCCATTGACTTTCAATGTAAGTCAAGACGGATCCGTTTTGACTTCGACTTTTTTTTTTTTATGAATAATGCAAACTTTCACGCAGGTGTGAAAGTAGCCTAAGGCCTCTTGCACACGACAGTATGTTTGTTTGTTTTTTTGTGTTTTGCGGTCCATTTTAACGGATCCGTTCAGTAATGTTTCCGTTCCATTTTTCCATTTTATTTCCGTTTTTTTGTGGATCACAAACTGAAGCATGGTATATACAGTGTACAGTAATTAGAAAAATTGGGCTGGGCATAACATTTTTAATGGTTCCGCAAAAACGGAACGGATACGGAAGACATATACGTATGCATTCCGTATCCGTTCAGTGTTTTTTTTTTTTTTTTTTTTTTTTTTTTTTTTAATCTTGAAAAAACAATTTAAAAATCTCCTGGAGGATTATTAATTTAGAGATTTTCTGGGACTGAGATATTGATGGCTTATTCTCAGATCGGTGGGGGTCAGACAGCTGGCACCCCTACGATCATCTATTTCACGCAGCTGCCTGCGCAGGAAACTATACGCTGGACGGAAGGTAGTTTCTGGCACCAGCATTCTTCAGCCCATCTCCCATTCACTTGAAGAAAGGCTATTCAGCAGAACCCCAGAACGACCACCACACAAGTGGACAGAGCCTTCTGCTTCCGTCTCCGTCCACTGCATAGTTTTCGGTGATGGCGGCTGTGTGTGTGCGTGTTATTAATACCCAAGTCTTGGAAAACTTCTTTCAAATTCTTCTCGGAACAATACTTCTCATTATCCACAGAAGCCCCCTTCATTTACATTAAGAAATATTTTTGTGTGTGTGTGTATGTATGTATATATATATATATATATATATATATATATAATGTATATGTATATGTGATGTGTAGTAGGTTATAATGGTGTAGATCTCCGTGCAGAGAAGGGGTTAAGTGTAATGAATTTTCTTCTGGCTTTCCGTTCCATGTGCTGGTCCAGAATGCCTGCTTTTGGTCGGGTCTTTTCAATTCTCTTGCGCAAATTATGGTTTTCACTGAACCGTCAGTGTTTTTGATTAACATTCACAGTCACGGCTGCAGAAAAATGAACCCTCTTCAGCAAGACATGAATTAACCTTCCAACTGCTGAACGTTTTCCGAGCAATGTAGCATCAATGTGTTACTATAATTCTTTGACTGAAGTTATGTATGTATGTGTTTTTTTTAATTTATTTATTTTTTTTTTTTAATGCCTTGAAATCTGAAAATTCAGGTGTGACTGCAATTATTCCATCAGAACAATCCCTTTCCATCTACCCTACTTGTGATTGTGCCTTTATAGAGGGGGTTACTCTCCCATATTTAGCCAAAGTGGAGCCCCCCTCAATCCTTCTTTCTGACTTGTACTGTATTTGGACAACTGATGGGACAACCCCTTAAACTACAGTTTCGTCCCTAAGGGGGAGATTTGTGAAGACTGTAGTGGTCTTGATATCCACTGCACTGCCGAGGGATGTGCCCAATTTATGACTACGCACAGGCCTCCGAAAGTCCGTGCGCCTAAACAGAAATCTATGAAGATACATTTTCTCACGGTAGCTGCCCACGCCCCCTTACCAGACCCCCTTTTAGAAAAATGACAAGCATGAAATTTGCGACTTTCTACTGCCAATATTCTGGCGCAAACTGAATGAAAAATCTCCCCCTGTGATTTGTTTACTGGAAGTTCTCTCACTTCTTTAGTTACCGATCTATGACATGGAGCCATCACCAGTGTTTCTTTTTTGCATTGTTCAAAAAAATAAAAATAAAATGCATAATTCTCCTGACTCCTTTGACTTGGGCTCCATTCACACGTCCGTAACAGCGGCAATGGGCGTTCCGCATCTTGCGGACCACAAATTGCTGGCACTAATAGATCATGCCTATTCTTGTCCGCAATTGCGGACAAGAATAGGACATGTTCTATTTTTTTTCGGGAACAGAAATGCGGACCCGAAAGTGCGGGTCCGCATTTCCGGGGCCGGGCCGCACGTTGTACGGCCCCATAGAGATAAATAGGCCCGCAATTCCGTTCCGCAAAATGCGGAACGAAATTGCGGATGTGTGAATGAGTTATTCCGGTTAGTATCAATTGTGTGTGTGTGGGGGTGTTTTTTTTTTTATTTGCTTGTACATTTTTTTTTTTTTTTTTTTTTTTTCATGCAGTCACAATATTAAATCAAACCTGAATTGCAGAACAACTGTCTGTGACCAGAAACAAGTCCTCTATAGATAGGTTAGGTAGACACCAAATTAGGGCTGCTGCAAATGATTATTTTAGCAATTGAGTATTCTACCGATTTTTATTTTTATGATTAATCAAGTACTCTAATAAGAAAAACCTTCTTAAAATAACGTATGGCTTTATAAAAACAATATTTAATTTCTTACAGTGGTATAGCAAATAATTGCGTGCACACAAGGCTTCTTCTGACAGAATGTATATTGCAGCTGTAAAAGAACAGCCAGAATGTACCATATCGGGTATAGCTGTATACTGCCGGCTGCTGCAGTGATTGACTGGAATGGGATCCGTCCTTGTTACAGCATTCAAGCTGACAAAAAAAATAAAAAAATGCTTTGGACGATATCCAGCATGAATGCCGGAACATGGCCAAATGGCCTTGGACCACATTATAGTCAATGAGAGCATATAGCTGGTTGTATCCGGCTATACCCAATACGGTATACTCAAGTAGGCCGTTATTCTGCCATGCCATCCATTGCCAGCCCAATTGCCATGTCCCCCAGTGCCATCTGCCCCTCCATGCCATCCATTGTCTCCCTCCCCCAGTGCCTCCATGCCATCCATTGCCATGTCCCCCAATCCTCCAGTGCCATCAGATCAGCCCCTCCATGGCATGTCCACTTCCAGCATCATCAGCCCTTCTATGCCATCCAGGTGCCCCCTTCATTACAGGTGCCCCCTTCAAACCCCCTTCCTCCCCGCTAACTTTATACTTGCCTTTCCTGGCAGTGCGCTTACGTAGAGTCTGCAGGAGATGGACCACGTCTTTTTCCCAGCATGCACTAGGAGGGACCTGACGTGTCACACAGCGTCAGCCAGCGCGCTGACTATGTGTGCACGCAAGGCCCTTGCCAGTGCAGCGCCGCGCCGTGTCGGGAGGCCACGGAGCAGTGAGTGAGAGGCTTCACTTCACTCGTGGTCATGTGATTTAAACAAATCCTCGATGCATGGCAATTGCATCAAGGATTTTTTTTTTTTGCCTCGATTACATCGATGAATCATTTCAGCCCTACACCAAATCAGTCTTCAAGGTCTCAGTTCACCGTAATTTCATCAAAAATGGACACTAGGGCTACCACATTTGAATTGTTGTGCTTCTATATTCCAATCTTTACTTATGTTTCACAAAGCAGTGGACCAAATATTAATCCAACAAACCACAGTAGATCTGTATTGTTGGTTTCCACCCAATTTGCATAAACAAATTTCTACTTGTTGCATACCTCCTGACTTGGCTCTTCCTGGATGGTCCCCTCAACCCAGTCAATCCTAAATAGAAATGAGTTTTTCTCTCCATTTATGAAAAAAATAATAGTTTTACGCGCCCACACACAGATCATATGAACCAACTTTCTGGTCCTCTGGGACGTAACAATATTGCTTAGGGCCTACCTATACTAACAAAGCACATTGAAAGACCCAAAGTGATGCCTCATTCACGCGTCAGTGATTTTGAGCCAAAACCAGGTGCGTATCTAAACGCAGAACAGGTGCAGATCTTTCCCTTACACCTTATGTCTGTGGAGGCTCCAATCCTGGTTTTGGCTCACAATCACTGATGGAAATCACTGACCAAAACACTGACATGTTAATGAGGCATCAGTCAGGTGTGTTTGGGTAAAATTGTAAACCCAATGCTAGAAAGGCTGAATAACCTCAAAATATAAGCAATGGACAATGGCCGTTCGTGGAGATCCACAACTGATGCATGCATCTGTGGAGTAATGCCCATCCTGCATCCCCTAACTCAGTGTTTATCAACTCTGGACCTCGGGGCCCACCTAGCCGTCATGTTTTCAGGATTTCCTTAGTATTGAGCAGGTGAAATAATTAGTGTCAATGCATCAGGACTTACCACAAGTATTCATTCTGTGGGATATTTTTAAATCGTGACCCGCAGGTGGGCCCTGAGGCCTGGTGTTGAGGATCACTGCCCTAACTAGAGAAATGTATGATCCATGGAAGGTTTGTAGGACCATTTCCATGCATCTGGCTGTCGGGAGTGATTTTTGGACAATATTCCTGGATGTTTAAAACATCCAGGACATCCATCCTAAGGAAGACTGGGAGTATCAACTGATATCAAGCAGATGTACAATAGAATGTAATGGACTTAATAAAATAGTGCCTGCTATTAATTTTACAGATCCCAGCTGATGATGACTTTAGTCTGACGGATGGGGATGAAGATCTTTTGAGGGCAGTGCGGACTGCTCAAGAACAGGCTGAGGATGTCCAGGTCAGTATTTCGTTATCCGTATGACATTGTTGCATGCATGTGCGACTACTTTGGATATGTTAATTCTGCTCCAGGAAGTAGTTTGTGCCACACCGCTATTTTATTTATTTTTTTGTTCTGCACAATGCATCCTTCCTTCTATCCTTATTACAGGACATGATTTGTTGGTTTCATGATCATGAAAACTGTTCTTACATAAAAGACATTGCAGATTGTCATCCATCATTTTTTTTTTTTCTTTCTGTTTTTACGTGAAGTATTTTAGAGGCCTATAAATATACATTCTTAAATAGTACTCCTTTTTTTTTTTTTTTTTTTTAAAATTCCTTCCATGTAAAACCCAACAAGGTTGTGCTGCGAAGGCCCTAAAACGTGGTTAGGACAAGTAGATGGCTGTACTCCTCTGTTGTTGACCATTTTTACTAGGAGGGGATTCTGTTGATCCAGTAAATGCCCAACAACATCTGTTTTAAAGGCTTTTCCTGGACTTAGATAGTCCTATCCTTTTTATAGTTGTTGTCCAGGTTTTTGCAGGTGATGAACTATCCTCAGGATAACATATCACTATCTGATCAGCGGGGTCTGACACCCCGCATCTTTGCTCCTGCAGCAGTTCCACAGGATAGTATCTGATTGGTGGGGGCCCAAGCACTTAGACCCCCACAAATTTTTAGAACATGGATTCTGTGTCCTCTGTTTGAACAGAACAGCAGTTAAGCATGTGCACTGTCACTCCATTAAAAACTCAATGGGACTGCTGGAGATATCTGATTGATGTCCTCTGCTATCTTTGGCAGTCTCGTTGGCTTTGAATGGAGCGGTGGTGTAAATGCTCAACCACTGCTCAATTCAAATGTGTGGCATTGGACTACCATTCTTGTGACTAAGGGAGGGGGTCCCAACAGTTGGACCGCTACCAATCAGTGCACCCAAGCTCCAGTCCTTTCTGTGGCCAGCCCCTCCTCACTGCTTTACCACTGCCTGGCCCTGTCAATCAAAGCAGCCAGGGAGGGGCTGACCACACAAATAAGTGGAGCTTGGGTGCAACACGAGCAATGGGGATGCCCGCATTGCACTAAAGGCCTAATTTGCATATAAGGAGAAAGTGTCATAGCTTGGGAACGAAGCCTCAGATCAACTAAAGAAAACCGGTGTTTTAATCAGGTGAACCACCGCTATGTGTCTCTGCAAACAGTTGGATGGGGAGGTCGCTGGTGTCTTATTCCCTTTAAGTGCACTTTTACATGCAGTAGATCAGTTACTGTGCATTTATTTATTTTAATTTTTTCCCCCTCCTGTTATACACCTTAAAATATATATATATATATATATATTGCACCAAAATGAAAATTCTGGTCCGAAACCGAAAATTCAGGATGCCCTTGACTGAAAACCGAAACTGCCTTTTTGCCCAAATACTTTTTTTTTTTTTTAATGATTTTATTAATTCTTTTTTATGAATGAAATTCATCTGTGGGTGGCGCTGTTATGGTGGGGGGGATATGTGCACTGTTATGGTCATAACAGTGCACAGATCCCTTTCCCCATAACAGTGCACAGATCCCTTTCCCCATAACAGTGCACAGATCCCCCCTCCCCATAGCAGTGCCATAGACCGATCCCCCTACCCATAACAGCCCCGGCCCTGCTGCTCACAGCAGACTAATCACTCACTGCATCTTTATTTTACCTTACAATCGTGACGCTCCAGTAACAACTCTGCAGGCAGAGCGGAGGGCGGCGTAACGTCACTTACTCACGTGACGCACCTGCTCCGCCCACTTTATGAATGAAGGAGGCGGAGCAGGCGCGTCACGTGAGTAAGTGACGTTACGCCGCCCTCCGCTCTGCCTGCAGAGTTGTTACTGGAGCGTCACGATTGTAAGGTAAAATAAAGATGCAGTGACTTAAAGTAAACCGCCCGCCCGGCGCGGGTGACAAATCCCAAACCCCATATTTTCTGCCGATATGTACAAATATCGGCCGAAACGGATTAGGCCCATTTACGGCCGATATTTTCGGCCGCCGGAATTTCGGTGCACCCCTAAAAGAAAATGTCATATTCTAGGTTGTTCAAAGTAGCCACCTTTTGCTTTGATTACTGCTTTGCACACTCTTGGCATTCTCTTGATGAGCTTCAAGAGGTAGTCCCCTGAAATGGTCTTCCAACAGTCTTAAAGGAGTTCCCAGAAATGCTTAGCACTTGTTGGCCCTTTTGCCTTCACTCTGCGGTCCAGCTCACCCCAAACCATCTCGATTGGGTTCAGGTCCGGTGACTGTGGAGGCCAGGTCATCTGGCGCAGCATCCCATCACTCTCCTTCATGGTCAAATAGCCCTTACTTTCAAAGTTTTCCCAATTTTTCGGCTGACTGACTGACCTTCATTTCTTAAAGTAATGATGGCCACTCGTTTTTCTTTACTTAGCTGCTTTTTTCTTGCCATAATACAAATTCTAACAGTCTATTCAGTAGCAGTCTATCAGCTGTGTATCCACCTGACTTCTCCTCAACGCAACTGATGGTCCCAACCCCATTTATAAGGCAAGAAATCCCACTTATTAAACCTGACAGGGCACACCTGTGAAGTGAAAACCATTTCAGGGGACTACCTCTTGAAGCTCATCAAGAGAATGCCAAAGCAGTAATCAAAGCAAAAGGTGGCTACTTTGAAGAACCTAGAATATGACATATTTTCAGTTGTTTCACACTTGTTTGTTATGTATATAATTCCACATGTATTAATTCATAGTTTTGATGCCTTCAGTGTGAATCTACAATTTTCATAGTCATGAAAATAAAGAAAACTCTTTGAATGAGAAGGTGTGTCCAAACTTTTGGTCTGTACTATATATATACACTGCTCAAAAAAATAAAGGAAACACAAAAATAACATCCTAGATCTGAATTAATTAAATATTCTTCTGAAATACTTTGTTCTTTACATAGTTGAATGTGCTGACAACAAAATCACACAAAAATAAAAAAATGGAAATCAAATTTTTCAGCCCATGGAGGTCTGGATTTGGAGTCACACTCAAAATTAAAGTGGAAAAACACACTACAGGCTGATCCAACTTTGATGTAATGTCCTTAAAACAAGTCAAAATGAGGCTCAGTAGTGTGTGTGGCCTCCACGTGCCTGTATGACCTCCCTACAACGCCTGTGCATGTTCCTGATGAGGTGGCGGACGGTCTCCTGAGGGATCTTCTCCCAGACCAAAGCATCTGCCAACTCCTGGACAGTCTGTGGTGCAACGTGACGTTGGTGGATAGAGCGAGACATGATGTCCCAGATGTGCTCAATTGGATTCAGGTCTGGGGAACGGGCGGGCCAGTCCATAGCATCAATGCCTTCGTCTTGCAGGAACTGCTGACACACACTCCAGCCACATGAGGTCTAGCATTGTCTTGCATTAGGAGGAACCCAGGGCCAACCGCACCAGCATATGGTCTCATAAGGGGTCTGAGGATCTCATCTCGGTACCTAATGGCAGTCAGGCTACCTCTGGCGAGCACATGGAGGGCTGTGCGGCCCTCCAAAGAAATGCCACCCCACACCATTACTGACCCAATGCCAAACCGGTCATGCTGGAGGATGTTGCAGGCAGCGGAACGTTCTCCACGGCGTCTCCAGACTCTGTCACATATGCTCAGTGTGAACCTGCTTTCATCTGTGAAGAGCACAGGGCGCCAGTGGCGAATTTGCCAATCTTGGTGTTCTCTGCCGAATGCCAAACGTCTTGCACGGTGTTGGGCTGTAAGCACACCCCCCACCTGTGGACGTCGGGCCCTCATATCACCCTCATGGAGTCTGTTTCTGACCGTTTGAGCAGACACATGCACATTTGTGGCCTGCTGGAGGTCATTTTGCAGGGCTCTGGCAGTGCTTCTCCTGTTCCTCCTTGCACAAAGGCGGAGG
The DNA here is from genome assembly GCF_905171765.1 of Bufo bufo. Taxonomy (NCBI): domain Eukaryota; kingdom Metazoa; phylum Chordata; class Amphibia; order Anura; family Bufonidae; genus Bufo; species Bufo bufo. The sequence continues at coordinate 160,299,788 of NC_053395.1, forward strand.
TAGCGGTCCTGCTGCTGGGTTGTTGCCCTCCTATGGCCTCTTCCACGTCTCCTGATGTACTGGCCTGTCTCCTGGTAGCGCCTCCATGCTCTGGACACTACGCTGACAGACACAGCAAACTTTCTTGCCACAGCTCGCATTGATGTGCCATCCTGGATAAGCTGCACTACCTGAGCCACTTGTGTGGGTTGTAGACTCCATCTCATGCTACCTCTAGAGTGCAAGCACCGCCAGCATTCAAAAGTGACCAAAACATCAGCCAGGAAGCATGGGAACTGAGAAGTGGACCTAAAGAATTATTAAGAACACCATACTAATACGGTGTTGGACCCCCCTTTTGCCTTCAGAACTGCCTTAATTCTATGTGGCATTGATTCAACAAGGGGCTGATAGCATTCTTTAGAAATGTTGGCCCATATTGATAGGATGGCATCTTGCAGTTGATGGAGATTTGAGGGATGCACATCCAGGGCACAAAGCTCCCGTTCCACCACATCCCAAAGATGCTCTATTGGGTTGAGATCTGGTGATTGTGGGGGCCATTTTAGTACAGTGAACTCATTGTCATGTTCAAGAAACCAATTTGAAATGATTCGAGCTTTGTGACATGGTGCATTATCCTGCTGGAAGTAGCCACCAGAGGATGGATACATGTTCTCATTTCTGTTTACGCCAAATTCGGACTCTACCATTTGAATGTCTCAACAGAAATCAGACTCATCAGACCAGGCAACATTTTTCCAGTCTTCAACAGTCCAATTTTGGTGAGCTTGTGCAAATTGTAGCCTCTTTTTCCTATTTGTAGTGGAGATGAGTGGTACCCGGTGGGGTCTTCTGCTGTTGTAGCCCATCCGCCTCAAGGTTGTGCGTGTTGTGGCTTCACAAATGCTTTGCTGCATACCTCGGTTGTAACGAGTGGTTATTTCAGTCAACGTTGCTCTTCTATCAGCTTGAATCAGTCGGCCCATTCTCCTCTGACCTCTAGCATCCACAAGGCATTTTTGCCCACAGGACTGCCGCATACTGGCTGTTTTTCCCTTTTCACACCATTCTTTGTAAACCCTAGAAATGGTTGTGCGTGAAAATCCCAGTAACTGAGCAGATTGTGAAATACTCAGACCGGCCCGTCTGGCACCAACAACCATGCCGCGCTCAAAATTGCTTATATCACCTTTCTTTCCCATTCTGACATTCAGTTTGGAGTTCAGGAGATTGTCTTGACCAGGACCACAGCCCTAAATGCATTGAAGCAACTGCCATGTGATTGGTTGACTAGATAATTGCATTAATGAGAAATGGAACAGGTGTTCCTAATAATTCTTTAGGTAAGTGTGTGTGTATGTGTGTGTGTGTGTGTGTGTGTGTGTGTATGTATATATATATATATATATATATATATATATATATATATATATATATATATAAAATAATTTCAACAAATACTCTTATGGTAATGCTGTTCTGCACTTTTTTTCCAAAGATAATCCTTTGTGACGGCAAATGACAAACTCGTTTTATTAACACCCTATGACCGGTTTATATTTCTTTTTTTTTTTCTTCCAAAACTGCTGATAGAAAGAAGCTTAATTGTTTTGTTGACTCAAATAAAAGGTTTGTTAAAAGGTTAGCATTGCTGTAAATTGGTTTTATTTTATTTATTGTGATTGCTGCACGCTTTAATTATCTTTTTATTATGGAAGGTTATATTCGCTGAGATTGGAGACACGGTTCTACATAATATTGCAAACCTTGACAAAGGGAAAAGTGTGGGCAGAGCAGGCTACCGCTGTTTCAGTATCTTCTCCACCGTCTGGTTTTAGGTTTAGAGGGCACATCACATTTAGGACGAAGGAGTCTCGCCATCGTTGGTGCGATTCCAGGTTGCTGGGCTCATTTCATATTTTGGCAAAAGTAGATGAATTCTTCTCTCCCCACCTCTCCGTGGTGAGAGTCTGGATCTCCACCAGATTTATCAGGGCCAGACGGCCAGTTGAAGCCTTGTCGCAGAGTGTTTTATAGGATTATAAATTGTGCATGGTGATGCATTCTCAATTGTGCATTTACTCTGGAGCAGACACTCTTATTTCAAGGACGCATCGCCTGCAGGACAAAATGCTTCAGCAGAAGGAAGAAGAAGCTAAAGATGAACACGAGATGCTGACAGAGCATTGTGAGAGAAATAGATGACTAGGCATACAGTAAATGAGAGTAACTAAATATTCATCATGGCCTCTTACCTTGTATTACATCTTCCTTTGTCAGTTTAGGAGAACTGTTATGGGGTAATCAATAACGTTATTCAACTATGGTATTCAAAACCGCTTCGTTATAGCATTGTCTGCATGCATCGGCTTTCCATGCCCTCATGGCGCCCAATGTCAGCTCTGAGAATGCTCCTGCTTCAGAGCAGGGATAGACAGTAAAATGATCGGATAGACTTGTACAGTTACCATAATTCAAGAGTGAATACAAATGTATTCAAATATTGTGTCATAGCCGCCACTAATGACCATAATAATAGGAACGTGAGACACGACAGACAGCTGTCACTGGCCAGTTCCTGTAAATCAGATTATTTTGGCTTTATTGGAAAAGCTTTTTATTCCAATGTCATATTTTACTATGGAGATGGCTTTCATTGTAAACTTGTCCCATCTGTATTCTAATCTGGATACAGCAGTCACAAGACCTTATGTCCTTAAAAAGACAGAACAAAGGATGTTGTACTGTCAGATGCCCAGGGTTTTAGTTTTTTTCAGCTTGGATCTACATTTTATGGAGTTACATGATCTTCTAAGGGCAGACAAATGTTCTTTTTCACATGATTCAGTGTCCCTGTAATAGTGAGGACCAGTATGTTTTGCATTTGCTTCAATCATGACATCTTCATAAATTACTGTGCTGCTCTTAAGGTGCTCCAGAGTTTTTAAAAATAGTTTGCATAAAGGCTGTGCTTCTTTGTACAATCATAACTGTGAAGGAGCGGGTGTTTTTGGACTTTGCTGAAGTCTTGTTAAGCCATACTATTCCCTGTTTCAGCTGCACAGCTAGATACATTTCACTCAGAAGCAGTGGCATTTCCCTTCTGTGAAATCAGCCAGCACTGTACTGCTGTGACATCCTTTCCCTTACTTCCCATTATGTTTGTTTTCAGGTCCGGAGCACACAGAGCAGATAAGGAGGGGGAGGTCACACTTACAGAAAGGCAGGAGGTTCCTATAATCTTCAAAAGCAGTGTAGAAGCAGTTGTTTTATCAGGCTCAGGATTTGGCTAGCTCTAACACCCCCATTTCCTGTGAGCTGTCTTCTGAGTCTGTTACTAGGGATGGATCTTGCCTGACAACAGGCAGTGGACTGCAACGTAGGCAGGAGTGAGACCCCTAGTGGCCATGACCTTACTTCTTTTTTTTTTGTTGGGTGGATGCAGGTAGAGAGTTTTAGAAAAAATGATTTAGAAATTTACTAGTTACACAATTCTCTAAGTGAAAGTACAGTGACTCTTTCTTTAAACTGTTCCCTGCTCTGGACGAGGGTGTGTATTCGCTGTAGAGGTGTGTGAGACTCACAGGAGCAAATAGTGTTGGTCAAACCTAACATATCCCTTATGCTTGTCCATAAGGTTGGTGACTGGCATTACCGGCAACACTGCTAAGCGGAAACCTCCGCCGAGCAGTGTGCAATGTAAACAAAAAAGCCCTTGCCCTGCACTATACAATGCAGGACAATAAAGTGCATCGGAGCATGAAATTTACTTTACTATGGTTTTTAACAGATGCTCATGTAGTTGCTGATTTCATGTACATCTTTCCCATGCTTTTTTTTTCCAATTTGGACTCCTGATCTCTTTTCATTATGTAGACAAATCCCTCTGGTTTCCATCCTGTATGTAGCACTTCCTGTTGCTGTATCCAACCAAACCCATGATGCACTACTCCTTCCTCTGTCACATCTCCAGCACCATCCCTCAACACTCAGCTAGTTCATAGCTCCTCCCACCAAGCAAGTGAAATAGACACTCCCCTATCACTACCCCTGTTGCTCTTTGGAACGTCCATGGCCATAACCTCACAGGAAATTAGGAAGAGCTACATGGGCATGCCATTATTCTTTTTGATGCTTCTAGGAGCAATGGGGGTGTTGCTATTACACCTGCCCTTTATGCAACTGCCACGTCCTCTCTGCACTTTGGGAAAAGTCGGGGTGGGCATGATCACATTTTCACAATCAAAATGGAGAGGATGCGACAGTTGCAGAGATTGCTGAGCTTCTGAGTGTAACGGCAACACCCCCATTGCTCCTAGAGCCTCATTTGCATATAATAAAACATCATTTTCCATTTCATCTTCATTATGGCAACAACTGGAGATTGACCCCGACCTTTGTAGGGGCAGGAAACAGAGGGAGATTAAATTGCCCCCTCCCACCACCATTCACCAGTGTTTTCCTGCCCCTACAGTGGCCAGGACAGAGGAAGGCCTCTCTGCCTGTCAGGGAGGTGAAGAGGAACTTTTGATTTCTTTTTTGTTTTACCAGGATACGGCATCAGCGGTTTAGAGCTTCCCTTGGAGGTCTCCTAGATCCCCTGGGGGTACCCTGCTTGCTGGCGGTTCTTACCTATGCTGGGCAGGTAGACGGAAGGGTCACGTATTCTGTAGATCGGATGCCTACCCTGATGCTGCCTCCGCCTCCTTTCGCCTGGTGGGACAAGCTGGCGTGAGGACGTGAATGGCGCATGAGTCACAGGCGTCTGACGTCACTTCTGGGTTTGGGGACTTGTGTGGGAGTTACAGGGCCGGTGTTTTTAAAAAAAGGACCGCGGGAAAGCCACGTAGCTTCTGTTCTGAGGTCTGGTGAGTGAGATGTCGGGCCCTAAAATGCGGGAGACTAAAGAGTTGACGCTCTGGTGCAACACACTGTAAAGTCTTTTTCAAAGCCAGAATTCTCATTGATATGTACCACATTGGTTTATGTGTACACACCTGTACTGCTGCAGGTGTGTATATGTGTATGTATATCCTTGCAATGATGGAGTTGCTCTCTTACCGATATGTCTCTAAAGAGGCTTAGAAGAAGCCCAAAAAGAGTATCAATTGCATACACTGCTATAAGAAATTGCCTGATCAGTATACTAAAAAAACTCTGCAAAAAGTGTATTTCAAATATCGTAAGAGAAGAGCAACCGTCCATTATAGAAGAGTTCAGCACTATGATACATAAAGAAGTAAAATCTTCTTTGGCTTAAAGAAGAGAGGCGAATCTGGGTCCACAGGGTCCTAAACGCCAAAAGATTTATTTTTTTTCCTAAACCTTGTAAGAGAAGGGTGCAAAATAGAATTTTCGTCTCCTTCCCCAAGTCTATTCCGTATTACAAGCCACAAATCAAAATTGCTCTTAAGGTAGGTCTGGGAAGGAATCCAGGATCTCCTAAGATTGGGTGTAGTGGTTAAGGTTTCTCTGTCAAAACAAGAACATGGTTTATTATTTAAACCTAAGGTTCGCCTTAAGGCCTATTTCACACGAGCGTATCGGATTTGGTCCTGATGCGGTGTGTTTTGTTTGCAAGTGCTGTCGGTTTTGTATGCGATTGCGTTGCGTTTTTCCCACGCGGGTGACATGCGGATTGCATGCGTTTAACGCGCGTGAAACAAAACTGAACCAATCTGTGTATTAAAATAGATATGTGAAATCTGTAGTAATGTCATTACTATAAATATAAAATGTAAGCACTATTTAAATGTATGCCTGTATCACCATAATAATGAATGACTTAGTAGTTGGCCTCGTTAGTGCTCGAGCACCAAAGTGCTCTGGCCGAACACATCGGGGTGCTCTACAGAGCACCAGAGTATAATGGAAGTCAATGGGAGAACCCGAGCATTAAACCAGGTACCCCCTGCTCTGAAGAGGGGAGGATGCCTGGTTCATAGGAAAAGGTCAGAAATTTATGGAAACGCCCACCAAAATGGTTCGGAAACAGGAAATATTGTTAAAAAACATTTCCTGTATATTTACTTGTATATAAAGTGAAAGGGCTGCCAAAAATTACAAGGAACCGGCACTCCAAAACACGCTTTGTTACATATAAAGCAAGGGCCTGCTTATCTGACCATTTAAAACCTTAGGTGCGAGGGCCTGCTGCCGCATTTGTGACCCTAGATAACCTCTGGGCAATTGCCCAGTGACGGCGATGATCCAATGGATGTCTGCCCTATCAACTTTGGAGCAATTTTTCAACACTGCCATTCTGTTATAGCACCGTTTTTGCTCATCCTCTCCACCTGAGGAATGAGAGGTGAGAAGTTCTTTTTGTAGCAGGGGTCGAGAAGGGTGAACACCCAGTAATCCGTGTTGTCTAAAATGCGTATAACGCGTGGTTCGCGGGAAAGGCAACCTAACATGAAGTCAGCCATGTGTGCCAGAGTACCAACAGGCAAGACTTCGCTGTCGTCATCAGGAGGATCACTCTCAATCTCCTCATCCTCTTCCTCCTCTTCTGCCCACCCACGCTTAACAGATGGAATTAAACTTCCTTGGGTACTACCCACTGTAGCGGAGGCAACCGTCTCCTGGTCCTCCTTTTCATCGTCCAATTCACGCTGAGAAGACTGACGTAGGGTGGTCTGGCTATCACTCTGTGTATTGTCTTCCGCCATTTCCACCTCTTCCACATGCAAAGCGTCGTCCTTTTTTGAGCAGCGAGCGTTTGAGTAGACACAGAAGTGGGGTGGTTACGCTGATAATGGTGTTATCGCCGCTCACCATCTGTGTTTGATTCCTCAAAGTTTCTTAAAACCTCAGAGGTCAGACATCCATGCACACTCCTCGCTTCTGATTAGCAGAAGCTGACTGGAAAGGCGACTACCATGTAGCAGCTGGTATTCCTCTGCTGCTCACATAGCCTGGCCAACATGTGAAATTTGGAGTTCCAGCATGTGCTCACGTTGCACAACAGCCGGTGAGCTGGTAAGTTAAAGCGCTGCTGCAGTGTTGACAGACCAGCTAAAGCTGTCGATGACTTGTCAAAATGTGCACACACGCGGCGCACCTTCACCAGTAGCTTAGGCAAATTGGGGTAGGTTTTGAGAAACCGCTGAACCACTAAGTTTAAGACGTGAGCTAGGCATGGGATGTGTCTGAGCTTGCCGAGCTCCAAAGCCGCCACCAAGTTACGGCCATTATCAGACCCCACCAAGTGGAGGAGGAGAAGTAAGGGTTGGAGCCACTAATGTAGGTACTGGCGGAAACTCTGATTGGAATTAGTGCCCGCAATCCTCTGCCTCGGTAGCCCCTGTGCCATCCCAGGGTACAACTCACTCCCAGCCTCCACAATGTTCACCCAGTGTGCCGTTAGGGCAATGTAGCGTCCCTGGCCAAATGCACTTGTCCATGTGTCCGTGGTTAAGTGGACCTTCCCAGTAACTGTGTTGGTCAGGGCACGTGTGACTGATCACGACACACATGTTGGTGTAAGGCTAGCACTGCACACCTCGAAAAATGGTGGCAGCTGGGGACAGAGTACTGCGGGACGGGCGCCGACATCAGGCTGCGGAAGGCCTCGGTGTCCACAAGCCTAACTGGCAGCATTTCCAGGGCCAGTCATTTTGAAAGGTGCGCATTTAGTGCTATGGCCTGTGGGTGGCTGGGTATTTGCGATTGCGTTCAAATGCCTGGGGTAAGGACATTTGGACGCTGGGACAGGGAAGTGGATGTGGTCGCTGATGGTGCTTGTGAAGTTCCAGGTGCAGTGCAGGAGGCATCTGTGACAAACCACCCGCCAATCCCGTCGTACTATGCCACAGTTGCCATACAGGTCTCGTCCACTAGAGACTTCTGGAGGTGAATCCACTGAGCACCGTAGACGTTTAAGATTGGTTGGTGTGCCCATACATGATACAATCGGAAAAATAAAATGATCAATTTCACGCTGGAAATCAGATTATTTTGCTGCCACCACTCTTCCTATTGAATCGGGGCAAAGAGACCCCGGCTAGCTAATACTAAAGGGAAGAAACTGTTATTTGCAACCTAGCTAACCAATTAATAATTTATTAAAAATAAGACCATGCAGTAGTATGTCTCTTCTGAGGACAGGGTTCTTAGCATAAACCAGATAATCAATTAACAAGGGCAAAACTGGAACGATGCAATCGTTAGTTTTATTCTAAAACCTATACACCCAAAATATATACATTAAAACTGACCGATAAATTATACCTGCCAGTCGAACAGATTTAGTTGGATAGAAATGGGTAAGAGGTGGAAGGGAATAGAATGTCTGTCTATAATTTTCAGAATTACTGTGGTATAGTTCAGTAAAAGATAACGTTTTTGTAAGGAATAATCCAAGATGGCGGGGTGCTCGTGTCCAGGCCGCGGTTGTGATGTTGGTCAACGTCCGATGTTAGATGAAGGAACCAGGACCTGAGGGATCAGGGAGAGGATTCTGTTGACCAGACTCTTGGCTACTGAGACTGGACTTGGTGGAAGACAGCGTGGTGCTTAACCGGCTGGAAGCATTCTCTGCTGCAATCCAACTGACCACCTGGTCGCACTGGGCTGACTTCAAGAGTTTTGGCCTGCGTCGCCCTGCAAACTGGGACATGACGCTAGGTATCATGTATCATGGATGATTGTTTTTCTTGTGCTTTGGCAGCAGGCACAGTTTCAACGCGCCCAGGGCCACGGCCTCTGCGTGAACAATCAGCATCACGGCCACTTCCCTTACTGCTCGCCTTGCGCATATTTAAATGTTATATGCTCACTTGACACACAAGATGTGGCACGGATGTCACCGTTCACAGCAAGCACACTATATGGAAAAAGTACGTAAAAGTATGGAAAAAGAAAAATAGTTTTCAGTTCTATTTCTCCAGTCTCTGGCCCTGACACACAGAAGGTATTGGACAGATGTCTCTAGTCACTGCAGACACCCTCTATAGTAAAATTATTGAAAATGATGGGAAATTTTTTTTATTGTGCTGTAGCTATAAAATACTGCCAGCCTGCCACCACACACAATAGTCCTTTTTAAGGCTACTTTCACACTAGCGTTCGGGGCTCCGCTTGTGAGTTCCGTTTGAAGGCTCTCACAAGCGGCCCCGAACGCATCCGTCCAGCCCTAATGCATTCTGAGTGGATGCGGATCCGCTCAGAATGCATCAGTTTGGCTCCGTTTGTCCTCCGCTCCGCTCAGCAGGCGGACCCCTGAACGCAGCTTGCAGCGTTCGGGTGTCCGCCTGGCCGTGCGGAGGCAAACGGATCCGTCCAGACTTACAATGTAAGTCAATGGGGACGGATCCGTTTGAAGATGACACAGTATGGCTCAATTTTCAAACGGATCCGTCCCCCATTGACTTTCAATGCAAAGTCAAAACGGATCTGTTTGCATTATCATGAACAAAAAAAAAATAAAATTCATTTTTTTTTTTTTTCATTGTAATGCAAACGTATCCGTTCTGAACGGATCTAAGCGTTTGCATTATAGGAGCGGATCCGTCTGTGAAGTTACCAGACGGACCCGCTCTGAACGCAAGTGTGAAAGTAGCCTAAAAGGTCTTTTGGGTCTGTGAAGTGTTTTTCTACTAAATTGATTGCGATCAGACTCCCTACACTCTGTCCCTTCTGAAGCGCAGCTCTCCCTGACTAAAAATGAGCCGAACATGAGTCATCGGGTGCTATATAGCACCCGATGACTTGTTCCAGCCAGCCAATTGCTGTAATACCACCATGTGCCAAGCATGCTTGCTCAACACTACTCATTATCAATTACTAATACCTATCATTACATGTCATGTCAGTAAACTCAATATGTATTGTCTATACTATTGTGTTCATAATGGACATTAACTACGGTAGTTGTTGTACCTTTTTTTTTTTATGGAGATATGTATTATGAAAACAAATGTAAAATTACGTTAGTAAATTGTTTATAACTAAGTTTTTAGATTTGTGTGTAAATGATTTCTATTTACGTGTATGTAGGTTATGTAAATGTCTAATAAACGTTTAAAATTATTAATGTTTTCTATGTGTTTGTGCTACATAAATATATGAATTCAATGTATATAATAGACAGGAAACAAGGAAATGCTTGAAAAACAATGTTAAAACAAAAAAATTACAAATTAAAAAAACGTCTCGGTGACCCCGTTGGACCCTGAAACTGGGGCCCAGGGTAAGAGGGTTGTGAAGGTGGTCCAGAGTGGTAAGATGGGGCAGATTGGGATGTGAAGGGGCCAGGCTGGCCATATGGCATGTCGCCATGATACTGGGCATATGGGCGACTATGTTGCCCATAAAATTCCCTTGTGGGAGGCAACTGTGGGGCCCCTGTGGCATTTGGGAAATTTGGCCTTTCCGGGGGCCAGACATGTACCCATGGCTGCGCTAATTTTCCGGTGCGAGGAAGACTTCTGTAGGCTCATTAGGCGGAGTGGCTGCCTCCAGAACGATGTCAAGAGTCGCTTCGGTTCTCGGCACTTGTTCTGGAGGCAGGTTCCTCAAAAACGGTGCAAGACTGCGCGCAAACTAATCGAAATGATCCTCCTGCCAGGCTGGAGACAAATTGTCCAAAACTTGGCTATTTGTCCCAGCCTCAACAGGAGGGATTTGTCTGCGTCGGTGGCCTGGTAATGCCAAACTGGGGGTGGGGGGTTGGGGCACAGTGGGGGCTGAGAGGTGGACGAACTGCTGGTCCCTTCAGCAGTTTCTTCCATAGCTTGAGAGGCAGGAGGTTCTTGACTGCCGTGAATCACTCTGTTCAGCCTCCTCCTCAAGGTTGTCCTCCGTTCTAAAATATTGAAACATAACATGTACATTAATATATGAACCCACCAATATGTTCTAAACCAGGGATGCTCAACCTGCGGCCCTCCAGCTGTTGTAAAACTATAACTCCCATGATGCCCTTCTGTAGGCTGTCAGGGAATGATGGGAGTTGTAGTTTTGCAACATCTGGAGGGCCGCAGGTTGAGCATGCCTGTCCTAAACAAATTTTTATTATATTACTATCCTCATCAAAATAATTTTTTTACATAATACTATTTTAAACGTGACCTGACATGTAATTTATTTACTTCATGTATTACCGTACCAATGTAATAACATTTCTGGAACATCTATTGTTATGGCTCAATGTTGTGCCATTCCTTTTATTAATTATAAAGTCGAACTTATGAATGATTTGCTATTAGCCTTCTGTTTTAAAAAGGTACAGAGGGGTAGTTAACAAGTTGGGGGGGGGGGGGGGGGGGGTGTACCTGCCCTCCTAAACATGGCTGCACTGATTGGATAGAATGAGTGAGTGCAGGTACAACTTGTTAACACCCCTCTGTACCCTTATATTATTAAAGTCTAATAGCAATTCAATTGTAACTTCTAGCAGGAATAATAATGGAACGCCACTACATAAATGGTCATAAGAATAGATGCTCCTGAATTGTTATATGGGGAATACATAAAGCTATTTAAAAAGCCATGTCAGGAGTGGTGACAGGTCAGGTTTAAACTAACCAACATATTACATATGTGGTCATGTAGATACATTATGGAAATTAGAAGTCGTATAGCTGGCCTTTGCAAAAATTCAGATTCCACTTGGAATATTTTTTAACTTCTTATGCAAATATAAGGAGGAATCGGATTGGTTGCTATTGTCTACTATGACATTTCTAATTTACACATTGGTACAAATGACATTACGCACATAGTAAACATACAGTGTGTATGGATAAACATGTAGTCGTTATAATGTACTTACAGACGCTGCTCTATTAACGGGCGCAGGAACATAAGTTGCTCTGAAAAACAATAGTGCCTTTTCAAACTTGCCCCGGACCCACTGCAGCATTGCTGATGTATTTGTTTCCGGTACTGTCCCGGCAGCTCCTCCAGTGACTCTTTACTTCTTTAACTTTTAATAAACATACAAAAAAAACAATTACCAAACTATACAATCTTGAAAAAGATGATGTATGCCATGTGCTAGACTAGGGAGGACAGGTAGGATCAAACACGTTTAGATTGTCCACTTTACTTGCCGACTGTGGCGTTGACTACTCTCCCAAGCGGTTGGAAAAAGTTCCTTGCAAATTTCTTCCCATGCTTCTTGCTTCTTGAACGGTCGACGTATTCCTGCAGTGATGTCCAGATCCCTGTATTAGGGTTACAGGGTGAAAAGCAGGTGATTGCCAGGATAACGTCCTTAGGACTAGGCCAAACTGAAACCGGTTAGTTTGTCCAGTGGGTTCATACTGTACCCTCTGTAACAAGAGGTTTTTCCTCGATTTCCTCTTATATACGGTATACTCACTACACTAAGGACAACTTCTGCCAAGCTGGAAATGATGGATTACAGGCAACATTTGTTTACGCTAATGCAGGTACCGGATGTAGGCAAGATGGAGTTTGAGTTTAATGACCATATAAAGTGTATGTTTGGTGGTATATTAGCTAATTGAGTTGTATGTAGTTCCACAATCTATTCTCTGTATCTGAATTGAGAACAGAGCCCCGCAAGGTGGTGGCTGCAGGACTCCGGTCCGGGCCACAACCAAGCCGGCTCCCCATAGAAATGAATGGGAGCGTACCGCGCATGTGCTGCTCCCATTCATTTCTATGGGGCCGACGAAAATTGCCGAGCCAGTACTCGGCTATTTTCGCCGGCCCCATAGAAAATGAATGGAGGGCGGCTGCACCCTCCTTGACTTGCGGGGCTCCAGTCTCGATTTATAGGCGCGGATCCCAACGGTGGGACCCGCCACTCTAAGGCTGGGGGCATAGCCTAGCGATATGCCCCCCATTGTCCATGATGAGACAACCCCTTTAACAGAGAGCAGGCTTTGATGGGTAGATGTACCTTTTGAATATCATCTGACATGTCATCAGACTTTTTAGTAAGCTCTGTTTAAATTTCATTTATTTTTGCTTTTATTTTTGCCTTTTTTTTTTTTTTTTTTTTTCTCGTTTTGAAGCTCATGAGCATTTCAATCCCATTGAATTCAGTAGGAATGTAGTACTCCTAACCTACTTTCATAAACAAGGCAAGAGAAGTTGACAGTCCTCGCTGGAACACTATGGTCCATATAAAAAATGTATTAAGATTCGTGGAGGTTTGACTTGCTGTCAGGATATTTAACGGAGCACGCTAAAGGAGTTCTTCATAGCTGCTCTACTGCACGTTCATTAGTATTTTGATATTACAGTAAGTAATCTGCAGATTACAACAGAGGAGGAATCTGTAAGCCATCCCTCATATTCGTAGTACCTCTCAAAGTGTAACCTGGCTCCGCTGCTACCTGTTACGTGAGCTCCATAGAATAACTATAGTCCCCCATAAACGGCAGGCTTTAGGGGTAGTCGCTGACATATTTGCAAGCTGAAGAAGCTGCTTGACCAGAAGGCGTTGGGGAACTGCATGTACTGTCTGGATGGTAAAAGTGCAATTATAATAGGGAAGAAAAACAAAATTGTAAGAATAGATTCTGCTGTGTATAAAGAGCACATTTTTGTTCCATGGAGATAACAAAGGGTTACTTTTTTTTCACCTCCTGTAGGGTACCGCGCAGTCATGACCATCATACTCGCCTGCTATCTCTGAATATGTAGTGGGCCCCTCCATGGCTACACTGCATGGGAAATGTTAATGAGATTTTGCCCTAGTGATTTTTGCCAGTAATTAAATCTCAACATGTAATCTCACTACGACAGATTGAAACCACACTTTTTTTATGTTGTCCCCCCTGACAGTACATTTCTTGGTAATTAATTTAATAACCCATGGAGAAGGCATGTGGAAAGTTGGCTTGCTGGGAAAGGTGTCGCCATGCTGGTTTTCCATCAGCTTGTCTAGTGTTGTGTAATCTCCCATGTATTTTAGGTTCAGCAAGACTATGAATCAGGTACATGTATCACTTTATTTATATGCATCTTTTAAAGGGAATCTGCCGCCCCGATTCTGGACCATTATCTACAGTAATACATGAGTAGTATTACAAATAAGGAGTCCAGATCACCATTTTTTATTTTCCTATTGCCCTTGTTCCCCCATTGTCACTCAGCACTGAGATCTGAGTTGAAATACGTTGTCAGGACTGCTGTCCATGTGCACATGAGTCCTCTCCATTGTTTTAGAACAGCACAGCAGTCCGGACTGTATAGTTCAGTGCAGCTTTGAGTGCTGACAGTGGATGTACCAGGGGCAGCAGGAAAATAAAGTGTTCTGGACTCCTTTTATCTGCAGTACTAAGCATGTATTACTGGAGAGAATAGTCCAAAATCGGGGTGGCAGAGTCCCTTTAATGATGCCTGCGCATCAGTGCTTGAGAACGTTTATTCTTAAAGGAGTTGTCAGAGTTAAATAAAAAAAATGCTGCAGCCAATCAGTGGCCTCTGCAATGACGTCCTGTGTACTGCTGAGGCCGGTGATGCTGCACTTGTGTCACCACTGCTCCCACGAAGATGATGTCCGCAGCATGGAGAACCGGAGCAGAGCACTGGAAGCATCAGAGGAAAGGAGTGGGCATTATTCTATTTTTATTTTACCACCTTTACGGGGCCGTCTGAATATTTGTTTAAGGCTACTTTCACGCTGGCGTTTTGGCTTCCCATTTGTGAGATCCGTCATGGGATCTCACAAGTAGTCAAAACGGATCCGTTTTGCCCTAATGCATTCTGAAAGGAAAAGGATCCGCTCAGAATGCATCAGTTTGCCTCCGATCAGTCTCCGGAGGCGGACACCAAAACGTTGCCTGCAGCATTTTGCTGTCAGCTTGAAGAAACTGAGCCAAGCGGATCTGGCACAGTCCTGGCACCTAATGTAAGTCGATGGGGGACAGATCGGTTTTCTCTGGCACAATAGAAAACTGATCCATCTCCCATTGACTTTCAATTGAGTTCATGACGGATCCGTCTTGGCTATGTTACAGATAATACAAACGGATCCGTTCATGACGGATGCTTGCGGTTGTATTATTGTAACGGATCAGTTTTTGCAGATCCATGACAGATCAGCCCAAAAAACACGAGTATGAAAGTAGCCCAACTTGTACAACCTCTTTAATGTTGCCAGTTGTGCTGGGCTTCACCTTTTTAGTTTCTGTATTTGTACTATTTGCAGGTACGTAGAATCTGTGACTGGTTACTGCAGAGATGCTGCCATTCACTTAAATGGGAGCAGTGCTGCAGTAACTGGGCATGGCTACGACACGGTGGACGGAGGTAGGTAGTTCCGGTGCGTGGTTCCATCCCCAGAGCTTGTTAATACAGCTCATCAGCAGGGGTGCCAGGATCTGGCTGCCAACCAATCCGACATTTAATAACCTATCTTAAAGATATGCCATCAACGCGTTAGTCTGGGAAAACTCCTCCTTTTAATTATATAGAATCCAATATTTTAAGAGTTTTCCAACTCTTTACAACTAATAGGTCATATCTGATCGTGGGGGTGCGACACGGCTGATGAGATCAGATACTGATGACCTATCCTAAGAACAAGTTGCACAAAAATCAATACTTACCGGTGAGCCGCTCTCTGTAATGAAAGGTATGAAACATTTTATATGAATTTAGGGGGATGAGAATCTTTATAAGAGCATTTATGATAAAAAAATTAATTGCACAGTTTAAATGGACAAGTATTAAAGGAGGTATCCGACTGGTTGTAATTGCTAATCTGTCCTCTGACTAGGTCATCAGCATTTGATCGGTGGGGTCTGACAACCGGGATCGCTGCTGATCATCAAGTGCATAAGGTTGACCTGCGCCTAGACCACCAGAATTTGAAATATGGTAGAATGGGCAGGCTGTGAGCAGTAGGCACTTTGCAGGAGAGGCTGCTGGCGTTGTACAGTGCATGTCCTGAAGGCACATTTGGACTTGTTGGTGGTCTCATGTGTTTTTTTTTTTTTTTACTCATGACCTATAATTTCCTAGAGACAAAGCAGAAGACAATATCTATGGTGGTCCTCCTGAGGTACCCACCTGTCACTAGAAGGAGGTGCCACACACCAGTACATTATGTCCCACTTGTCTCTAAATCTACTTTGCAGGGTCCAGGTGTATACATCGACACAAACATGGCTGGCAACATTCAGTGGAGCACGTTGTCTAATGGAACAAGGAGCCCCTCTATCATGTTCTTAGAGATTGTCATGTTCAGCATTCCCAGTGTGTCATTGTCACGCACAGTATTTCCCTGAATATCTGTACATGTGACTAAACCGCCTCTTGGACGCAGTGCCTGTTCCGAATTATTGGCATTGCATGTGATACAATTATGCAAAATTACAAACTGAGAATCAAAGCATTGTCGGCACCACTAGGAGAGATTAACAGAATTGGAAGAGTCTGATATTTTCACTCATGGTCTATATTCAGTAGTTTATGTATAATTTTTATTTTTTCCTTTTTGCAGTCTCCGAGATCCCCCCTTTCCTCCCAGCGACCAGTGTCTCACAGACCTGAAGTAGTGGATGATTTTCTTCGTAATTTTCTGATTAAAATGGGGATGATGAAAACCTTGGAATGCTTTCAGACAGAATGGTAGGTTTACGTTCTTCTCTCTGCCATGGCAACATCTGAAGGCCTTACAAGCCACAGAAATAATTTTCTACATCGCCAGTGTTACTGAGCTTGAAACAAAAAAATGGCATAAAGATACAAAAAAGTAACTCCATGATTTGTTTTACCTGGTGACTTTTTTTAGATTTTTTAGAGAGAGAAACTTTTCAAAGGTTGAGCATTTTAAAATAATTATAGAACTTGGACAGCAAGAATAGATTGCGGATTGCGGCATCTGCTTTAGGATTGCCAGACATTTAGTCTGGGTGAGAAGGTGCTTTGTTACCAGCACAATGCCTGGTTCCAGTGAAAACAGATGCCACACGCCAGAGGAAACATGGATCGATGCCCTGGGTTAATGTGCCGGTGGCATTTACTAGAGGCGGATCACAGGCTTGCAAGAACATTTAGGTCATGTATAAAGAAAAACAGGGACGTTGGACATTTTTGCTAAATTTGAACTTTTTTTGCACAGATTGTAATTTTGTTAATTGTGTTTTAAATTGGCTTTCCCATCACACAGTGAGGTTCTGACTGTTACAACCCCCACTAATATCAAGAATAGGAGTACTGTTTTTCCAGAAGGAAAGGAAGTATTGACTGGTTACTCTCTCTGGTCATTTTTGGGACGACACCAGAATAGCCGAGTGAGCAAGCTGATCTGTTTTTATATCGTCCATGTGCTGTAATGGAGGATGACTGCATAAATTTGGCTTTACCAGATTTGAAGGACCAGTCAGCTGTAACTTCCTTGGCAACTAGGTCTTTTGCTTCATAGGTTAAAAAAATGCTAGAAATGGTAGCCTGTATTCTGGCGACAGGCCTGCAGACCAAAAATGTGGAGTTTTAAACCTGCCTGGAACATTCTCACTGATGACGGGGTGATTTGTGCAGTTCCATAATGAGTGCGGGCCCTCAAAAGGTTTACTTTAGTTTTCTACAGTTTTGTAACTGGTGGGTATCTTTTTAGTTTTGCCTGGCTTCTCATGTCATTTTAGAATATAGATAATTACATAGAACTTGTACAGTGAGAACATACAAACAAAGACCCCGATCAAATATGTGGTCAGGTTTTGAGTCACTTTAATGTGTTGGACATTAACTTCCAGAGTACCAATCCATAGGTAGCAAGCATTATAAAGAGACCTGGCTTCCTTCTGTTCCAGATCTAAGTTCCATACTTTTTTCCCAGGGAGCGTTGCCTGTAAGACTCCCTACACCAGCTGGATCTCCAGGAGTGCCACTTTTCCCTGGAGGTCCACAGTATTTAAAGACCTTAATGGGAAAACATTGGGAATTCACAGGACTGTTGCTGGTAGTTTGTAGATGTATTAATCACTTGTCAAGGTTACAGCCATCGATTTAATGGCTGGGACCCCCAGGGGTCCAGTGCCTCCATAAGTATGTAGATGCAGCTCGAGCATGCCGACTACTGCTCTATTCATCTCCATGGGAGTGCTGGAGATGACTAAATACCACGCCCTGCTCTGTCTGGTATTCCCATTGTGTTTTCATTGAGCGGTGAATGGGAGACGGGGGGACACGGGGCTCAGCTGTCAGTGATCTCAGCTGTTGAATCCTTATTGATAAAACAGTTACTCCTTATCTAGTGGACTGACGTAGTCTTGTAGGAGCACCCTTTTAAAGTGGTTTTCCAGGAATATTAAAGGGGCTGGTCATTATTGATCAATATGTTTGTAAGATGACTATATGGTGCTTACTAATATAACCTTTTGGTAAAATTCTGCACCAATTTTCTATATTTAAAAGGTATGATTTTTTGCTGTCCACACCGAGGTCCTGTCCATAAAATGGCTGCTGATGGAGGGTCATGTGACCAAGCAGATCACCACCATTCAGATGCACTGCACCTGATGTCTGCACTTGCACAGGTGGATGTTTAGTGCAGGTGCAGTGTGTTTGAATCCAGGAGACATCACATTTTATGGACACGACCTCCTATGTGGACAGCACAAAAGGCTTTGTAAACAATGGGGCATACCTTATGAAATTGGTGCAGAATTTCAACAAAGGCTATATTAGTAAGTGTCCTATAACCATCTCATGAATACATTTGTCAACAATTACCAGAAAAAGGCCAATGCCTTTAAGTTTTAAGAGCAGGTCTCTAGCCTATTTGAAAGTTTCATACTTACCTGCTCACATCACTGCTGAAGTCCGTTATTGGCTGTAGCAGCACACATGGCCATATGTATTCCCCTGTTCAGAAGACAAAAAGCCTTGGACGGGAAGATGGAGGAACACGAGTCAGCATGAAGGACCAGAGCAGATGAGAGCAGGTAAGTGTGAACCTGTAGGACCAAACAATACCTCAGACCATATAAAACAATATCCTAGGGGGTCTAATCCATAATACAAGAGCACCAATAGTCGAACCAACCAATAGTCCGATGCAAATACACATGAAACATAATATATTAAATACTGAATAAAAAGTGTTATTTAGTCCAGTGTTTCCCAACCAGTGTGCCTCCAGCTGTTGCAAAACTACAACTCCCAGCATGCCCGGACAGCCTTTGGCTGTGCGGGCATGCTGGGAGGTGTAGTTTTGCAACAGCTGGAGGCACACTGGTTGGGAAACTGATTTAGTCTAAGGTGTCTTGTGCACAACATAGAGGATATCCTCTCCATTTGAAGTCTCTCTTCCAGAAAAAATAATACAGCATGGCTTCGAAGAATATACTGGCCTCACAGGTGCTATTCAGAAAAAGAAAGAAAAACCTAAAATTAGACAGTTTACAGTCAAGTTATTTAAATAAAACCGAAAAATAGGGAGACGCCCCAAACAAAGACATATCATGTCCCACATACAAAAATATACAATGAAAAAGCGCAATTTAAAGAAAAGACCTGTAAGTTACTGCTTCATTTAAACCCCAGGGGATCTCCGTTTTCAACATTACAATCCATCTTGTTTCCCTTTTGTGATAGTAATTTTTTTTAGATATTATGTTTCCTGTTTATTTGTATGGGGCTATTGGTTGGTTTGACTATTGGTGTTCTTAAGTGTGAACCTGCAGACCGGGGGCCTTCCCTTAACAGTGCATATTCCCAGAAAACCCATTGAAGCTCAGTATATATATCATAACATGGTAATAATTGTTTTTCATATTTTAGAGTATATGTGTTTGGAGAATAAATAGATTTTCTTGTGGTTCCTCTAGGTATGAAATGATGCAGAAAGGCCTCCTGCAGCCAGAAGCTGCTGGCTTTGTCCCAGATGTTTATGCTCACAACCAGATGTTAGACTCCGAGATAAAGAGTTTAAAGAAAGAAGTGGAAACATACAAACTTGCTGCAAGGTACAACATTTTTATATATCTAAGGTAGTCACATGCAACCTGTTCCCCATTAAAAATGAGTATGTACTTTTGAGAACTGAATCTATTACTTCTGTAAGAAAAAACACCCACCTGCTCATAAATGTTAGTAGCTGCTTAAGGGTATGTTCACACAGCGGATTTGACGCTGTCAAAAATCCACTGGGTACTCCGCGACAAAGTGCTGTGGTTGGTCATTATGAATGCAGCAGACCCCCTCACAGCTTAATGCCATTGAATGCAGCTAAACTGCAAGTGGACACCCGCCTTGGCGTTCTCCCGGACACCACACCGAGAACGGACGTGTTCTTTCTTGGCACGATCATGCCTTTAAACCGGTAGCCTGCAAACTACAGCGCTGCCTCGCATTGAAAACAATGGGAGTCAAACGCCGCGTAGCTGCTGCAGGAGTTTTGCCGCAGTGTCTACACCAGAATTCTGACAGCAAATTCTGCCATGTGGACGGCAGAAGAAGTTTTTCCTTCTCCAGTTGTGGATTCATAAGACATGGTTTAATTCACCTGGAAGCAGGGATTCATTCTAACTGTAATTTTTGATTTTAGATATTGAAGAGACAATTCTGCTCTTTCAAGGGGTTGTTTGGTAAAATGTATTCATATTGGCTTAAAGGGGTTATCCTGGCAAAGATGATGATGATGATGACCTGTCCTCAGCGCTGCAAGCTCCCGGCAGCTTTCCATGCACAGGGCCGTACTTCGTATGGCAGCTGTGCTTGGTATTGCAGCCTAGCCTCGTTGACTTGAATCGGGCTGAGCTACAGCTGGCCATGTGACCCATGTACAGTGACGTCAATGGCCTTGGAAGAGGCTGCGGCACTCGTGGAGCACCTGGCCTCTTATAACAGCTGATTGATGGGGGGTCCCAGATGTCAGACACCCACCTATCTGATATTGATGACCTATCCTGAGGATAGGTCATCAATATAAATTCCCAAATAACCCCTTTAAATAATAAAATAAATCATATCACCTCACTCCCATTCTGACGCCTCTTGGGTCCCCGCTGGAAGTGTGGCTACTCAGAAGATCGCTGGAGTCTAGAAGGACAAGGAAGTAGAGACCAGTGAGGACCTGAGAAATGGCTTTTTTTAAACACTCACCTAAAGAATTATTAGGAACACCTGTTCTATTTCTCATTAATGCAATTATCTAGTCAACCAATCACATGGCAGTTGCTTCAATGCATTTAGGGGGGTGGTCCTGGTCAAGACAATCTCCTGAACTCCAAACTGAATGTCAGAATGGGAAAGAAAGGTGATTTAAGCAATTTTGAGCGTGGCATGGTTGTTGGTGCCAGACGGGCCGGTCTGAGTGTTTCACAATCTGCTCAGTTACTGGGATTTTCGCGCACAACCATTTCTAGGGTTTACAAAGAATGGTGTGAAAAGGGAAAAACATCCAGTATGCGGCAGTCCTGTGGGCGAAAATGCCTTGTGGATGCTAGAGGTCAGAGGAGAATGGGCCGACTGATTCAAGCTGATAGAAGAGCAACGTTGACTGAAATAACCACTCGTTACAACCGAGGTATGCAGCAAAGCATTTGTGAAACCACAACACGCACAACCTTGAGGCGGATGGGCTACAACAGCAGAAGACCCCACCGGGTACCACTCATCTCCACTACAAATAGGAAAAAGAGGCTACAATTTGCACGAGCTCACCAAAATTGGACTGTTGAAGACTGGAAAAATGTTGCCTGGTCTGATGAGTCTCGATTTCTGTTGAGACATTCAAATGCTAGAGTCCGAATTTGGCGTAAACAGAATGAGAACATGTATCCATCCTCTGATGGCTACTTCCAGCAGGATAATGCACCATGTCACAAAGCTCGAATCATTTCAAATTGGTTTCTTGAACATGACAATGAGTTCACTGTACTAAAATGGCCCCCACAGTCACCAGATCTCAACCCAATAGAGCATCTTTGGGATGTGGTGGAACGGGAGCTTCGTGCCCTGGATGTGCATCCCTCAAATCTCCATCAACTGCAAGATGCTATCCTATGAATATGGGCCAACATTTCTAAAGAATGCTATCAGCACCTTGTTGAATCAATGCCACATAGAATTAAGGCAGTTCTGAAGGCAAAAGGGGGTCCAACACCGTATTAGTATGGTGTTCCTAATAATTCTTTAGGGGTGTGTGTGTGTGTGTGTATATATCTGTGAAGGAGCCCAGCACCGCCTGCATCCGCAAATCTCCTTGCTCACGAAGTCAGATTGCCATAATCTCGCAATTCACGATCTCTCACATGTGCAGTGGCGGCATAGTGTTCCTTCCCTGTGCTGACATCAGCCTCAGGGAAGGAACTGCACATGTGCGAGCTCGCGCACCGCGAGATTACGGCTATCTGACTTCGTAAGCTAGAAGGAATTCTGAACAGTTCCAAATACCAGTCAATATTGGCACAAAACCTTCAGGCTTCTGCTAGAAAGCTGAACATGAAGAGGAACACTGTGGAGGTCACTGTGGGCACTGTGGAGGTCACTGTTAGGGCTGTTTCACACGAACGAGTCAATTGCGGGCATCGCTCAGTGTGTGAGTGTGATCCTCCGCTCTGGACTTGCAGGAGCACATAGCATTATAAATCGTGATAATGCCGTGCGCTCCTGCAAGTCCAGAGCGGAGGATCACACTCGCACAGGGAGCCTGATTCCCGCAATGGACTCGCTCGTGTGAAACAGCCCTTAAAGGGGCAGACACTATGAAGGTCACTGTTAAAGGGGTGGGCACTGTGGAGGTCACTATTAAAGGTACGGGCACTGTGGAGGTCATTGTTAAAGGGGCGGGTACTGTAGAGGTCACTGTTATTGGGGATACTGTTGATATCTTTTTACAACACACAGAAACATGGAATGAAATAGATTAAATATACCCGTAGGAAGCCGGGTCCTTCTGCTAGTGTAGATATATATTGCTGTTACTTCATATATTCTTGTAGTAAGCCTGATGAAGGTACTGGTGATGTTTCGAAAGCTCGCTATGTAGCATCCCTACTTCTGTTTTTGTTAGCCATTAAAAGGTATCAAACCTGCAATTCTCTTATTTGGTCTCTCTTAATGAGAGTACTACACTAGTTTTCTATTGGCTAACATGGTACCAGACTTTTTTTCAAAAAATTTTTTTAATTGTTTTACTGGCCAGACAATCTTTCCTCAGCTCCCATTCCATCCCTTAGTTTCCTCTTCAAAAACAAAGCATAACATGGAAACATAACATGTTCATGTGTTCAGTGAATGCAAAAGAGTTTTTATTGCTCTAAACATTTGCCTATCCACAGGACCTGCCCTGATTGCTAGAATAGGAGACCCCCATTTCCTCTTTCTTGTCCAATGAAGGAGTTGTCTGGAGTGATGGATGATGGCTTTTCTGGTTATAACCTGCAGAGCTACAAGGGTTGTCACATCAGAGATTTGTCAGAAGTTGTGATCAGTGTGGACCCTGATGCTGGGAGATGCTCCACATTGCTGCAGTTTGATAACTTTTCCCTGCTGGTGAAATACCCCTCGGGGTTCATAACTTGTTCTTTAGCTCGTCCAGGAGAACGATGATTGTCTGTAGACAATATATATAATAAATAGTGATAGATCCAAAACCCTTGTGATCACATCTTCTGTCTTGTCCCTGTGCGCTGTGAGAAGTTTTTGCCTTTACTATAAAGTTTATCTGTGTACTATAGCTTCTCTACCAGATACCAGAGATCATGTATGAGTGAAGCATTGTGATTGAGCAAGGCTCTGTCAGATGAGGTTATAATGCATGTGTTCTTCCTTTTTTCTTAAAAGTATATACACATGCTATCGGCCATAACATTAAAACCGGAATAACATGATTGTCGTGACAATGACACCGATCAAGGGCTAGGATACATTAGGCAGCAAGTGAACAGTCGGTTTTTGCAGTTGATTTGTTGAAAGCAGGAAAAATGGACAGGTGTAAAGATATGAACCACAATGGGCAGATTGTGATTGTTAGATGACTGGGTCAGGTCATTTTCAAAATGGCAGGTCTTGTGAAGTGTTCCTAGTATGATTATTTTTTTTTTAATCCTTAACAAAAGTGGTCCAAGGAGGAACAAATGGTGAACTGGCAACTGTGTCACGGGTGCTCAAGTCTCATTGATGTCCAATTCATGGAGACCCTACCTCGCAACTTACAGGATCTGCTGCTAGATACCACAGCTCACCTTCAGAGGTCTTGTGAAGTCCTTGCCTAGATGGGTCAGAGCTGTTAGATACATTGTTTTTTTGCGTAAATTGCCTATGCTGCAAGACATCTACTAGAAACCACAACATTTTAATATGAAGCCAGTGCAGACAACCTATAAATTATTTGTGTTGGTTTAGAGATGAACAAATTGATTCTAACGAATCAACTCTTCTCATCCGCAGGACTTCATCACCTGTGGGGGGCTGTCTGAGGAAGTGCCCACCTGCCATCAGATTGACAAGGGTGGACATTTAGGCTAGCCCTGACAGTTTCCTGCCTGCGCTGCTGCTCCAATTTGCAGAGCAAGGTTAGATGCTCTGCTTCGCAGCAGCGACGGCGTAGACGCCGCTACACTTCTGGGTGGCTACACCTGCGCAGTCGCTCTTCAAGGCAGAGATTCTGCCCTTGCTAATTCGAACACCAGCGTATACAAGAAACTGTCGGGGCTGGGCTAAATGTCAATGTAATGGGGGAAAGTGGGGGGGGGGGGGGGGGGGGGGAGTCCTGCTGATGAAACAAATGAATTTGTTAGAATGGATTTGCTCATCTGTACTGTATGTTGGTTTTCATGAATGCAGTGGTAAAATGATTTAACAAGTATTATATCTATAATATTAAGAGCGAGATTAGGGTGATAAACATGCGTTTTGTATTCGATGACCTTAAAAGAACATAAATCGGGGTGCATTAAGTGTGACCGCAGCTAGCATGAGATATACGGTTCACTCCAGAAGAATGTCAAATGGCATTTCACAAGCTTCTACCTCTGTATCATATTATTTCATCTGTAACTGAAAAAGAAAAAAAAAAACATCTTCGGAGCAGCGGCTCAGATCTCTGCTCCTCTCGTTGAAGAGAAATGAAATACCATTGCAAGAGAAATGAAAACTGCAAATGAATGGATAAGAAGGAGTGCAGGGTCGGGATGTGATTGTTCTCTACTCAACTTTGTGTGCCTTTTGGGAAAAAAAACATTACTTAATATAGAAAAATAACTTCTCATTAGCTTTTAAATCGAGCTATCCAGTGTCAAGCTTTTCCAAATGTAATATCACCGGAAAGAAATCCTCAGCTATGCCGGCGGCAATAAGATATTCATAAAGTTTTGCTCCTTTCAATATTTTATTTTCATGAGTGAATATGTATCACTTTTAGGGTACTTTCACACTAGCGTTATTCTTTTCCGGCATTGAGTTCCGTCCTAGGGGCTCAATACCGGAAAAGAACTGATCAGTTTTATCCTAATGCATTCTGAATGGAGAGCAATCTGTTCAGGATGTCTTCAGTTCAGTCTTTTTGCCTTTTCAGGACTGAGATAATACCGCAGCATGCTGCGGTTTTATCTCCGTCCAAAATTCTGGAACACTTGCCGGAATGCCAGATCCGGCATTTCTTCCCATTGACGTCCGTTAATGCCGGATCCGGCCCTGAGTGTTCCGGCAAAACAGATCGGCATTGCGGTCTGCGCATGCTCAGACCGCAAATTTTTTTTTTTTAAATAAATGCTGGATCCGTTTTTTTTCAATGCATTTGTCATATGGATCAGGATCCTGATCCGTCCAACAAATGCCACCAGTTTGCATGCATTTTGGCGGATCCGGCAGGCAGTTCCGGCGATGGAACTGCCTGCCGGAATCCTCTGCCGCAAGTGTGAAAGTACCCTTAATAAAGTGTAACCTACATCTTTAGGGTATTAAATGCATGTTTGATGCGTCCAGCTTGACAGAATACACTTTTGCAGATCTATTAAAGGCTATGTAAACCTTCAGAGGTAATTTTAGATTGATGGCATTTTACTCATTTTTGGGTAAAATCATATTTTCAATTGACCTTTTTTTTAAAATATTGAGCAATTTTGTCATAAAGGGTTAACTGCTTTTATAGCTGTTTGACTGGTACTTTCACATTCACTTTGTGACGGTCATCTAATAACACTCATCTCTAAACTAGTAAGAGGTCATAAACACTTATTTAAGCCACATTCTTATCAGTAAGATATGAACTGAGCTCTAAGTGTTTCTAAGGTCAGGGAGCAGAGATAATGAGTCTGTCTGCTCCCCAGATGACGGAAAAGACATAAAATCCACAGGCTGCGGCTATTTACACAAAAAAGGATTCCATATTTTTTTAATAAAGGCCAGTTGAAAAAATATATATTTTAGCTCAAAATAAGTACAATGCACCAATAATAATAAAAAAAATTCCCCCAAAGTGTACTTGGCCTTTTTAAAGAGGTTTTCCAAGAGCAAAAAAAAAACCTTAACATTTTAAATATCCCACCACTCCAGTTTCCAACATGAATGAACGGCTAGTAACCACAGAGGACAATGATTGGCTGTTGCGGTCACGTAACAATGAACCGCACTTGACCGCTACTGCCCATCGTGGCCTGAAACGGCAGCACTGGATCTGTGGGACATTTAAAAGGTGGCCTTTTTTCATTATTTTATACACCCACCTGCTCTAATAATATTTTAATGATCTTAAAGGAGTTGTGTAGGATTTTACTATTTATTACCTATCCTCAAATTATGCCACTTATGTCTGATCTGCAGGGGTCTGATATCCTGCACCCTTGCCGATTGGCTCTTTCATTGAAGGCGGCATCAGAAATACACAGCTTCGTCCATTGCCAAGGGATATAGGTAGTAACTGCAGCACTACTCTCAATGTGAGCAGTGCTGCAGTTACCAGCTCGGTTCACTGCGCAGTGGACAGAGTTGTGCAGTTCAGTGATTGGCCAATCGGGCGTTGAAATCCTGTCCTGAGGATAGTCCATCAGTAGTAAAATCGTGGACAGCCCTTTTTAAAAGGAGAATTACATACAACAAACTGCCAGAAAAAAGTGAAATCCTTTAGGGTCCATTCACACATCCGTAATTTGGGTCCGCATTCGTTCCTCAATTTGCGGACCCATTCACTTTCAATGGGGCTGGAACGGATGCAAATCCACATTTCCTGGATTCACATCCGCATTTTCAGGATCCGCAATTTTCGTTCCTGGAAAAAATAGAACATGTCCTATTCTTGTCCGCAATTGCGGACCAGAAAAGGCATTTTTTTTTAATAGTGTCTGTGATGTGCGGATCCGCAAATTGCGGATCGCACATTGCAGGTGTCCGTGTTTTTGCAGATCCGCAATTTGCGGATCCGCAAAACACTTACGGACGTGTGAATGGACCCTTAGGCCTAGTTTACACGAACGTGTTTTTTTTTTTTTTTTGCAAGTGTATGGGCCGTTTTTTTGTGTTCCGTATACGGAACCATTCATTTCAATGGTTCCGCAAAAAAAACTGAATGTGTTCCGTAAGCATTCCGTTTTCGTTTTTCCATTCCGTTGAAAGATAGAACATGTCCTATTATTGCCCGCAAATCCCGTTCCTTGGCTCCATTCAAGTCAATGGGTCCGCATAAAAAACGGAACACATACGGAAATGCATCCGTATGTCTTCCGTATCCGTTCCGTTTTTGCTGAACCATCTATTGAAAATGTTATGCCCAGCCCAATTTTTTTCTATGTAATTACTGTATACTGTACATGGCATACAGAAAAACGGAGAGGAAACGGAAACACAACGGAACTCAAACGGAACAACGGATCCGTGAAAAACGGACCGCAAAAAACTATAAAAGCCATACGATCGTGTGAACTAGGCCTTAGTAGGAGGTCAGAACAACAACAATGAGATGTCTTAGTAATATAAAACTGTCAAATAACAATGGAAGAAAATACAAGAGACTAAAAGGAGAAGGACTGGGGAGGATTTGGGTAATAAATCACAATGCTCGTGGGTATGTATAGCATGTATTTCTTCCAGTGTGACTGCCGTGGTTCCACAAAACACAGCCGTGTTGTCACGGCTGTATGTGAGCAACAACAGTATACACAGTAAAAAAGCTACTGACCGGACCCAAACTAGGGAGGATAAAGGGTGACCCCTGTCCGACCCTCAAAGCTCTCCCTATGCTGCTAAAGCACATGCCCGGATCCAAATGGCGGAACGAGGCATGCCCACGTGCCTAAGACTGATGACCACTGTAACCCCTACAATAGTGGAAGGGGCACGGCCACCGGTGCCCTACTCAGTATATGGAGGGAACCGTGGCCACCTCAGATCCAGTCAGAAAATAATCAGGTACACAACAATGTCTGTACACTTAGCTGAAGGTGTTGCAGCCGCAGAGAAGACGGATCCAAGGACAGCTGGCAATATCCGGAGTGCTTGCTGCAGCAGAACACAGGTCCAGTGAACTGATAGCTACAAGTGAAGATACTAAAGCAAGAGCTACAACTGAAATGAGAACTATAATCCACGCCCTACAATAGGAGGAGGGGTGATATAAAGAGAGGGAAATCAAACGCATGAGGAACAGCTGGGAGGAAGGAAACCAAAAGTAAACTGAGCAGTGAGAACTCCTCCCAGCTCTAGTAGTGAAATCATCACAGGGGTGGAGAAACAGAGCTGTGAGAACGTCCCAAAGCTCTGGTAGTGACAGTACCCCCCCCTCTACGGGTGGACTCCGGACACCCAGGACCCACCTTCTCAGGATGAGCCCTATGAAATGCCCTGATGAGGCGAGTGGCTTTAATGTCCGACACCGGAACCCACATCCTCTCCTCAGGACCATAACCCTTCCAATGAACGAGGTACTGAAGAGAACCGCGGACAGTGCAAGAGTCCACAATTCTGGAAACCTCAAACTCCAGATTGCCATCACCCAAAATTGGAGGAGGAGGCAAAGAGGAGGGTACCGTGGGCTGGACATATGGTTTTAAGAGAGATCTGTGAAATACATTATGTATCTTCCAAACCCGTGGAAGATCAAGACGGAAGGCAACAGGATTGATGACTGACAAGATTTTATAAGGCCCAATAAACTTGGGACCCAATTTCCAGGAGGGAACCTTCAGTTTAATGTTTCTTGTAGACAACCACACCAGATCACCCACATTCAGGTCCGGACCAGGCACACGTCTCTTATCAGCCACACGCCTATACCTCTCACTCATTTTTTTTAAGATTACTCTGAATCTTTTGCCAAATGGTAGACAAAGACGAGGAAAATCTCTCCTCCTCAGGTAAACCAGAAAGAGCCCCTCCCGAGAATGTCCCAAACTGCGGATGGAACCCATATGCACCAAAGAATGGTGACTTATCAGAAGATTCCTGACGACGGTTGTTCAGAGCAAATTCAGCAAGAGGGAGAAATGAACACCAATCCTCCTGGTTCTCTGCCACAAAACAGCGCAAATATGTCTCCAGATTCTGATTGAGGCGCTCAGTCTGACCATTCGACTGCGGGTGAAAAGCAGAAGAGAAGGACAGCCGAACCCCCAGGCGAGAACAGAAAGCCTTCCAGAACCTGGAAACAAACTGCGTGCCTCTATCGGAAACAATATCAGAGGGAATGCCGTGCAATTTAACAATATGGTCGACAAAAGCTTGCGCCAACGTTTTAGCATTGGGTAAACCAGGGAAAGGTACGAAATGAGCCATCTTGCTAAAACGGTCCACCACCACCAGGATCACCGACTTCCCAGAGGAACGAGGAAGATCCGTGATAAAGTCCATGGACAGGTGTGTCCAAGGACGGGAAGGTATGGGTAACGGGAGAAGGGAACCTGAAGGCCGTGAACGAGGGACCTTAGCGCGAGCGCACGTCTCACAAGCAGCCACAAAACCCTCCACCGACTTACGAAGAGCCGGCCACCAAAACCGTCCTTTTTTGACATGGATCCGCTTTCTGGCCTAGTTGACCGCATGCAGGGTCTTTCTTTGGAAGTAGCGGATCTCCGTCAATCTATGACTCAGCTTCAAGCATTGGGCTCTGCTCCGGCTCATGGAGTCTGTTGCGAGCCAAAGGTCTCACTTCCGGAAACGTTCTCCGGGGGCAGTGAGAATTTTGTTCGCTTCAGAGAGGCATGCAAACTCCATTTTTGCTTGTGTCCCCACTCCTCTGGTAATCAGGAGCAGAGGGTGAGGATTGTCATCTCCCTGCTCAGGGGTAATGCTCAGACTTGGGCTTTTTCGCTGCCATCAGGGGATCCCTCCCTTCGATCCGTGGAAAGATTTTTTTGTGGCCCTGGGGCAGATTTATGATGACCCGGATCGTGTTGCTCTGGCCGAATCTAAATTACGTGTTTTATGCCAGAACAAACTGTCTGCGAAGCTTTATTGTTCTGAATTTCGGAGATGGGCAGCTGATTCGGGTTGGAATGATGCTGCACTCCGGAGTTAGTTCTGTCATGGTCTCTCAGAGAGATTGAAAGATGCTTTTGCTTTCCATGAGAGACCAACGTCCTTAGAGTCTGCCATGTCAATGGCGGTACGCCTTGACAGGCGTCTAAGAGAAAGAAACGAGACCTTTCTGTCCAGCCATTGTCAGTCTAGGGGCAGTGGTGCGGACTCATTCAGTGTGCAGGGGCCTCATCCTGTCTCGCTCCCCTCTGAGGAGGAGCCCATGCAGCTAGGTCGACTTGCCCCTGATAAAAGAGGATTTAGTCCTCAGAGTATGGTGGATTATAATGTCACGGCTGTATGTGAGCAACAACAGTATACACAGTAAAAGAGCTACTGACCGGACCCAAACTAGGGAGGATAAAGGGTGACCCCTGTCCGACCCTCAAAGCTCTCCCTATGCTGCTAAAGCACATGCCCGGATCCAAATGGCAGAACGAGGCATGCCCACGTGCCTAAGACTGATGACCACTGTAACCCCTACAATAGTGGAAGGGGCACGGCCACCGGTGCCCTACTCAGTATATGGAGGGAACCGTGGCCACCTCAGATCCAGTCAGAAAATAATCAGGTACACAACAATGTCTGTACACTTAGCTGAAGGTGTTGCAGCCGCAGAGAAGACGGATCCAAGGACAGCTGGCAATATCCGGAGTGCTTGCTGCAGCAGAACACAAATCCAGTGAACTGATAGCTACAAGTGAAGATACTAAAGCAAGAGCTACAACTGAAATGAGAACTATAATCCACGCCCTACAATAGGAGGAGGGGTGATATAAAGAGAGGGAAATCAAACGCATGAGGAACAGCTGGGAGGAAGGAAACCAAAAGTAAACAGAGCAGTGAGAACTCCTCCCAGCTCTAGTAGTGACATCATCACAGGGGTGGAGAAACAGAGCTGTGAGAACGTCCCAAAGCTCTGGTAATGACACGTGTGCACCCTGCATCGCGGTGATTGACTTCAATTAGTTAGCAATCCCCAAGATGTGGCCAAAAATCACATCTCCTATCTTTTGCGACACGGAACCGTAAGCCCACAGAAACACACAGAAGGGCTTCTGGGTCTGTGCCTCAGCGCCTCAAAAGAAAGGACATGTCCTATCTTTGGCTGCATCTTGGGGATCCATTGAAGTCAGTGGGTCCGCACTGCCATGGCCGGTGCATGTGTTTTGCAAATACGGAAAGCGGACATGACAATCACTCGGTCGTGTGAATGCAGCCTAACAGTGAGTGTAGTCAGCAACGGTAATCATTTAAAAAAAGTTGCAAAAAAGGTGCAGTCTTACTACAGTAGTGGATTGGCATATAAAAGTGCAATAACCTTTTTAGACGCGAGGGGGGAGATTTATCAAACTGGTGTAAAGTAGCACTGGCTTAGTTGCCCATAGCAACCAGTCAGATTCCTCATTTCATTTTCCAAAGGACCTGTTAAAAATGAAAGGTCGAACCTGATTGATTGCTATGGGCAACTAAGCCAGTTCTACTTTACACCAGTTTGCTAAATCTCTTTGCTAAATTTATCAAACAACGTTTGACAGATTTGTCGCAAATTTTGGCAGGCAAAATTCCTCTCATAATAAATCCCCCCCTCCGCCATTGTATTAGAGAAGTCCAGTATGCTCCAACCCAGGTGCTGGTAGCTGCAACCTTCAGTTATAAATATAGTACAATTACCAGTACATTGTATGTGATTGTGTTTACAAAGAATAAAAACAGTTAAGTATGCGATAAAAACAAACACCTTATATCTGATTTTTTTATTTATTTTTTTCTTTCCTCTCTTCAGTCATTGGTTAAAGGTGACTGCGCTGACATTTAAGAAGTCAAGTAACCACTAAGTTAGCATTGTGTGAACGAACTCTGTGGTTACTTGCTTGTGTTTTTGCTTGGTCTTAACGGACATCTAATTTATTTATTTTTTATGTTATCATTACTCTTTGAACAGTATGAAATATTTTATGTCTTTGTTGCCCACAATGTACAAATTACAGTGGCTAATTATAACACTTTTGGTCATTGATTTGGCGTTGTGGCACCTTTTTTCTAGGTCCTAATATATTTTATTATATGATATTTTTTTTTTTTAAATTGCACTGTGGAGCCATTTTCTAAATTGGTGTCAATTTTAATAAAAGAGCGTGTTCATCTCTGGCTGGAGATTTTTTGGGAGTTTTGAATGATCGCATTTAGGCAGCCCTGCTACCTTCTCAGGGGAGACCCCAGGTGTCGGACCTCCACTGCTCAGATACTGATGACCTATCCTGAGTATACCTGTAGGTCATCAGTAAAAATAAATAAAAAAAATAAGAAAAACCCTGTAATATTTTCATATAATTTACATGGTGATCCTCCAAAAATGTCTACATAAGAACTTGGACTGCCCCTGAAAATGTTCTAGACTAACAAAAAAACACACACTTGGGGTCCATTGACTCGTCCGCATCCGTTCCGCAATTTTGCGGAACAGGTGCAGACTAATTCATTTTCAATGGGGCCGGAATGTGCTGTCCGCACTCCTGTTCTGCAAGAAAATAGAACGTGTCCTATTCTTGTCCGTAATTGCGGACAAGAAAAGGCATTTTCTATGAGAGTGCCGGCGATGCGGGGTCCACAAAATGCGGAACGCACACTGTCGGTGTCTGTGTTTTGCGCATCCGCAAAACACATACGGACGTGTGAATGGACCCTTACCTTTTCTCCTGCATTCCGCAGCGCTGAGCTTCGGTCCACCTGCCACTTGCAGCCAATCATTGGCCTCGCAGTGACATCCCATATACTGCTGAGGCCACTGATTGGCTGCACAGTGACCCGTGTGCACGCACCATCACTGCTGCAGGCAGGAAGATGACGTCAGTGGCAGGAAGGACCTGAGTGCTGCGCTGGAAGGAGCTGGGGAGAAAAGTGTAGAATATATTGTAAAATAAATGGTCCAACTCCAAGCACAGAAAGACACTGGGCATACATGGAGCCCAGATGCTCATGATCTTTTTCTGAAAAGTTTCGCTTTCACAAATAGTAAAGTGGTTGTCTCACAGTGATGTCCCATTCTTAGGCCTAGTTCACACGAACGTACGGCTTTTATAGTTTTTTGCGGTCCGTTTTTCACGGATCCGTTCCGCTTTTGAGTTCCGTTGTTTCAGTTTCCTTTCCGTTTTTCCGTATGGCATATACAGTAATTACATAGAAAAAATTGGGCTGGGCATAACATTTTCAATAGATGGTTCAGCAAAAACGGAACAGATACGGAAGACATACGGATGCATTTCCGTATGTGTTCCGTTTTTTTTTTGCGGACCCATTGATTTTAAGGGAGCCACGGAACGTGATTTGCGGCCAAATATAGGACATGTTCTATCTTTCAACGGAACGGAAAAACGGAAATACTGAAACGGAATGCATACGGAACACATTCCGTTTTTTTTGCGGAACCATTGAAATGAATGGTTCCGTATACGGAACACAAAAAAACGGCCCGTACACTCGCAAAAAAAACTTTTATGTGAACTAGGCCTTAGTTAGAGGCCAGCCTGGAGATCACCCGATAACTGCTTGATGGAGAGCTTCCTGCTAGAGTCTCCTTTAGAGGTAGGTTGGACTGATCTGCAGTAATAAAGGAGTATCATTGCAGTTAAGTGCAGGTGCTATTTTTTTTTTTTCTTACTGCCCCCATTCCCATGCAGTCCGGGTTTAATGCTGCACTGAAATACTTTGTCAGGACTGCTGTGCATGCGAGTCCTCTCCATTATGTTAGCAGTCTGGCTTGTATAGTTCAGTGCAGATTTGGGTGCTAAATGCAGACGAAAAGGGGACAGTAGGGGATGGGAAGGGGGGGAAGAGATCTGCCATACTAATATGTAATACTGCTGATAATTGTCCAGAACCATGGAGACAGATTCCCTTTAATACTGGATATATGTACACATATGCGATACATATCACATAAAAACATTGTCAAACCATGAAACATGCTGTATCTTTCTTACTTTTAAGAATCTTTCGAGGCGTTGGCCTTTTAGAAATATTTCTCTTTTTTTATGTTTCCATTGCAGTAAAGCTAAAGAATCGATGGTAAAGCTGCAGAAAGAGCGTGATTTCCACCGGATGCATCACAAGCGCGTGGCCCAGGAAAAAAACAAGCTCATTAATGACATCAAAAGGTAACAAAACCTCAAGGCACATTATGGTTTAGGCCATATACAGAACCCTGCGAGACATTAACGATGGCACAAGACGCTTGTAAAAGCTTCTAGGGGAAAAGGAATGGAAATGTATTTACAACATATTCATAATAAATAAATAAAAAAGTAACTGTTTGGATTACATGATAAGGCCGATGGTGGTGATGATGATTGGGGATGGCGGGGGGGCTGCAATTGTTGTAGATGCCGCAGGCTTTTTGAAAATGTTAAAAGCTATCCCCCATGCCGTGAGCATTCTGAAATGTCACAGATAAAAGCAATTTTTGTTAACGTTTCACATTGGTATTGTTAATGGAAATGTACAAGACAAGAGGAGTTGTTTATTGGAATGAGTCAGTGCTGTTAACCAATGCAGTCACCAGTGGATGAAGTGTAGCGATGGCCTTAAAGGGGTTGTCTCACTTCAGCAAATGTCATTTATAAGGTAGAGAAAGTTAAAGGGAACCTGTCATCAACTTTGTGCTCCCCATACTAACTGCAGCATAAATTAGAGACAGGTGAGTTGATTACGTTCGACTAGACTCTCTAAAGATTCACCAAATTTATCATCCAGCTCAGCCTCTTCTGGTTCACTTTTAGGCTACTTTCACACTCGCGTTTTGGCTTTCCTTTGTGAGATCCGTCATGGGCTCTCCCAAGCGGTCCAGAACGGATCAGTTTTGCCCTAATGCATTCTGAATGGCAAAGTATCCGCTCAGAATGCATCAGCTTGCCTCCGATCAGTCTCCATTCCGCTCTGGAGGTGGACACCAAAATGCTGCCTGAAGCACAAAACTGAGTCAAACGCATCCGTCCTGGCACACAATGTCAGTCAATGGGGACGGATCCGTTTTATCTGACACAATAGAAAACAGATCCATCTCCCATTGACTTTCAATGGAGTTTCATGACTGATCCGTCTTGGCTATGTTACAAATAATACAAACTGATCCATTCATGACGGATGCATGCGGTTGTATTATTGTAACGGATCAGTTTTTGCAGATCCGTGACGGAGTGTGAAAGAAGCCTTAGGCTGTCTAGTCTCAGTTTATACAACATATAAATTTGACAGGATTAGCAAATCTGCTTTATTGTATAAAGTTATTGCTGTTTATGCAGTCTCCTAAGAAACGTTTAAAAAAACTAACCCGCAAATATGTTTATTCTGTGACCCATTAGAATGGTACGTAATGTAAACTGTAGTGAAGGTAATCTTCCGGTGTCTGTATTTGTGAATTTTAAACTCCCTTCTGATCCTCAGATGTGTAATTGACTTCCTGTCCTGTGTCAATTGGAGGTCAGAGAGTTGGTCACATGACACAGCTGAGTATCAGAAGGGAGGTTATAATTCACAAATACATTCACTACAGATTACATCATCTAGCAGGTCAGAGAATAACATTTTTTTTGTGGGAGTTCTACTTTAAAATTGCTCCAAAAACGAAGGCTCTTTTTTTAAATACCATGTTGCATATTTGGAACTGTATTAATTAACCTGTCTGAATGGCAGGCATGCGACTGAAGTGGAAATAGCCTGAAATATCTTTATAAGATGGCAGCCAGCCTACAACCGCCCTTGTCTTGTAGTCTGTCACGTCTTTGCAAGGCCTTACTAATCAATGAAGCTGGAGCTATTGACTTTCATACCGCAGGTAGCATTTTAATTAACTCGTCTACTGAAGAAGTGGTTGTGACAGCGTCCGCTGCCTCTTATATTAATGTTACTGCAATATGAGAAGCCCACAACCCTGCTCTTGTCATACCTTTGTATAATCTCTTATTGATCAAATTACACTTTGCCTTTATTTCTTGTGGAGTAGTACTGCACTGATCACCGTTTTGAGTTTTGCAGATAAAGAAATGTAGCTGTCATCCCCTCCAGGGAACACAATGATTTTGATTAAAATATGAAAAAACCTGTCACATTTTTCTGACTGCTTTGATCTCCCTGCGTTACTATATTCTGGAACAAGTGACAAAGTATTACCCCCCTTAGGACAGACAACACAAAAAGTTAAAATCAATTATAAGTCGTTGCTGGAGTGCAGTCGTCTTCGAGAAGATATGACTGTAAAAAAACTGTCTTTCCCTCAGGCTAGTCAAACATGAATGTTCTGGATTTCTAAGCTTTTAAGTTTTGCACTGGAGGCAGTTGAGATATTGCACTTACGCAGTCCGTTCTGTAGCAGAGGTGTATGAAAACATAACATGTTTCTTAGAAAAACTGTCCAAAAAATAAGTTGTCCATTTACGATCTAGCTCAGATCAAAAAGTTTTTTGTATGTCAGGGAGCTGTAGAATCCCTAGTCCATACTAGTTATGCAACTGTCCCATTGACTACAATTATTCAACTGCCCATTTATTTCTACCAAGTCTCGTTGGGAAAGGTAAAAAAAAATAAAAAATAAATAAATATATATATATATATATATATATATATATACAGTACAGACTAAAAGTTTGGACACACCTCATTCAAAGAGTTTTCTTTATTTTCATGACTATGAAGGCATCAAAACTATGAAATAACACATGTGGAATTATATACATAACAAACAAGTGTGAAACAACTGAAAATATGTCATATTCTAGGTTCTTCAAAGTAGCCACCTTTTGCTTTGATTACTGCTTTGCACACTCTTGGCATTCTCTTGATGAGCTTCAAGAGGTAGTCCCCTGAAATGGTTTTCACTTCACAGGTGTGCCCTGTCGGGTTTAATGAGTGGGATTTCTTGCCTTATAAATGGGGTTGGGACCATCAGTTGCTTTGAGGAGAAGTCAGGTGGATACACAGCTGATAGTCCTACTGAATAGACTGTTAGAATTTGTATTATGGCAAGAAAAAAAGCAGCTAAGTAAAGAAAAGCGAGTGGCCATCATTACTTTAAGAAATGAAGGTCAGTCAGTCAGCCTACAATATTGGGAAAACGTTGAAAGTAAGGGCTATTTGACCATGAAGGAGAGTGATGGGTGCTGCGCCAGATTACCTGGCCTCCACAGTCACCGGACCTGAACCCAATCGAGATGGTTTGGGGTGAGCTGGACCGCAGAGTGAAGGCAAAAGGGCCAACAAGTGCTAAGCATCTCTGGGAACTCCTTCAAGACTGTTGGAAGACCATTTCAGGGGACTACCTCTTGAAGCTCATCAAAAGAATGCCAAGAGTGTGCAAAGCAGTAATCAAAGCAAAAGGTGGCTACTTTGAAGAACCTAGAATATAACATATTTTCAGTTGTTTCACAATTGTTTGTTATGTATATAATTCCACATGTGTTAATTCATAGTCATGAAAATAAAGAAAACTCTTTGAATGAGAAGGTGTGTCCAAACTTTTGGTCTGTACTGTATATCGATAGGTAGATATTTTTTTTTTTTTTTTTTTTGGTTGTTGTAGCACCAAACACTAATGTCCTAAGAGAATTATAGTCTAGGGAGAATCTATGACCAAAACATGCAAAGCTTCAAAACACCTTTTTTTTTTTTTCCTCTCCATCTTCCAAGACCCAAATTGCATTTTTAATGGCACCATTTAATTTTCAAAAACTTGTATTGGGAAACTGAAAAAAAAAAATGGAACAGAACAAACATCATTTCGCCAATGTCTTTTTTTTGTTTTTGTTTTAATGTTTATGGGGTTCACTGTGCACTAAAAATGACATGACAGCCTTGTTCTGCAGGTTGGTACAATTAAGATGATACCAAATTTATTTAGTATTTATGACCTTTTACTACTTAAATTAGAAAGCTTAAATATTACATTTTTTCTTTGCATCACCATATTCTGACAGCCATAACCTTTTTTTTTTTGTTCCATCTACAGAGCTGTGTGGGGATTTTTGTGGTGCAAGCTGTAGTTTTTATTGGTATTTTGGGGGTACATATGACTTTGTTCTCTTTTTAAACTAATGTTTTTGGGGCGTATTGTGACCAAAATACTGCAAATTTACAATTTTTATTATTTTTCTACCCGCGTTCACTAAACATGATAAATATTACTATATTTTAATAGTTCTGTATTTTTGAACATGGTAATACCGGTTATGTTTATTTATTATTGGTTGTTTTTTTATGGGAAAGGGGGTGTTACAGTATATAGTTAGGGGACAGAGGGTGTAGGGTGTAAACCTGTTTTACTGTGTGACAAGACAAAAATGCTGATTGTGGCTTTTATTTAAAAAAAAACAAATCCACCCTTTTGGAGTAAAAGTTCCTCTTTTTTGCCAACCATCTTGCGCAGGAGATGGCGATCTCGTGAACTGATTTAGCACAGAGTTGCCCCATCTGTTTTACTTGGTTGTTTCATGGTTCCTCTTTCTGCATTTTTGGTATGATTTTTGATGTTCCCTCCTCACTCCCACCCCTGCTTTTACAACAATTCATAACCTAAGAGACAGACCCTAAAGTAGATTTACAAGCACTTGGACACGCGTCATGTAAATTTTAATCCGCAAAAATGTAAAGTTCCTTTTGTTTTACAGGGAAAGCTAAAAAAAAAACAAAAAAAAAGCGCTGTGCAATTTACTGCCTCTCTGGTTATGTATGGGGTTGTTTTGTAAGTGAGTTCTCACAATGACAATGGAAGTATATAGAAATAAGCCCCTGGAATTACCGGTGGAAACAATCCGTCAGATTTCAGTGGGATTTATTAGATCTGCTTCTGAATTATTTATGAATCTGTTCCAGAGCCAGCAGGACAAAATGTCTGCTAATTTGGTAGCATGCTTGTGAAATATGCTCAAATATCACTGTATGGAGTGATTTAGAAATGATGCCGAGGCTTCTAGTAAAGTCTGCTGGTGTCATTTCATGACAAGCGGATTAATCAAGCATTCACTGTGAATGAAGCAAGGAAAATCGCTGTGTTACAGCTGTTTTACGCTCCTGTATTGTGGCGTAGACACCTGACACTTCTCAGTTTGCAGCCGTGTGAGGAGACTAACAATGACCGAGTCGTCGGCTTGCAATATGCTCAACAGACACCAGATCGCGGTGAAGTCCTAGCAAGCAGGGGTATGACCAACGGAGGGGGGCAGAGATTGCCGTTGCCCGTCAACCACCTAACGGGAGAGCAGTGCTATAAATTGTTAGAGGCCCTTGTTGTAAATTTTGCATTGGGGGTCCCAGAAGTTTTCTTTTGTTGGCATGCCCCCATAAAATCAAATAAAAGCATCTCTTCAAAGTTCAAAGGGGTCATGCGCTGCCTGGGGATTTGCTTAGTTTACCATGAGGCGGGTGACTGTTCAAAAATTTGGCGCACCTCGGGCAGCCAGTGCATCCGGAATAAAAACGACTTACGGGAGTAGTTTTTAAGCCCCTTAAACACAAGTGAGTTTTCAGCCCAGGGGCAATGTGTGAGGTGAACGCATTGCACCCGCACTGAATCCTGACCCATTCATTTCTATGGGTCTGTGCACTTGAGTTTTGTTTTTCATGCATCATTTCTGTGTTGCGTGAAAATGTTCTATACTCTGCGTTTTTTCATGCAATGCGTTTTTCCACAGTTGGTTGTTATGAGATGTTTATAAAGCTTAATGTTTTTTTTTTCTTAGTTTAAGCTGACTCCACCCATGCAGAAAAAACCAACACTGAACTCCATTGCAGACAAAACTGACAACTTGCTTGCGAAATGAGTTTCACTGACCGCATCCTGACACAATCCGTATGGTTCGTGTGAAAGAGGCCTTACACCTCTAAGGCTACGTCTACACGACGACATTTGTCGCGCGACAGATAGGGCACAACTACATTGCGACATTTGTCGCGCAACAATTTTTATAATGGCAGTTTATGGTGTCGCACTGCAACATGCAACATACTGCGACGCAACAGTCGCAGAAAAATCCATCTCGACACCATAGACTGCCATTATAAAAAATTGTCGCGCGACAAATGTCGTCGTGTAGACCTAGCCTTATACACCTGTTTTCAGGCTTAAATAGTAGGAAATTTACTGGAGCTGAAGTCCTGGCCAAGTGGTGAGGATGGTATAAAAACTCCCATGCGACAAAATAATGCTGTTTAAATAAGGGGTTTTGTACCTTTTTTTTTTTACGTCAAAAACTGGTGTAAAAATTTTCATAAATGAAACCCAAAAAATGTATTTACAGATCTTGTAAATTTAGTCTCACTGCTGCTGTTTTTTTTTCCCCCTCCACTTCAAAAACAGAAATATCAGCAGTATAAGGCCTCATGCACACAGCCG
Organism: Bufo bufo; assembly: GCF_905171765.1. Classification (NCBI taxonomy): domain Eukaryota; kingdom Metazoa; phylum Chordata; class Amphibia; order Anura; family Bufonidae; genus Bufo; species Bufo bufo. The sequence goes on from NC_053395.1 coordinate 160,340,535, forward strand.
TTGTTTTGGTCCGCATCCATGCCGCAGTTTTGGCGGCTCGGATGCGGACCCATTCACTTCAATGGGGCAGCAAAAGATGCGGACAGCACTCCATGTGCTGTCCGCATCCGTTGCTCCGTTCCGTGGCCCCGCAACAAAAAATATAACCTGTCTTATTCTTGTCCGCGCTTTGCGGACAAGAATAGGCAGTTATATTAAAGGCTGTCCGTGCTGTTCCGCAAATTGCGGAACGCACATGGACGTCATCCGTGTTTTGCGGATCTGCGGTTTGCGGACCGCAAAACACACCGGTCGTGTGCATGAGGCCTAAATCGTGAGATAATGTTCATACGGTTTTCGATTGGGGTAGGGTATTTGGTTTCAGAACGTAAATGTAGATTATCCCTAGACAATAGGATAAAGATATGGTCAACACACTGTATTCTTTTAGGTTTCCTGAGTTTGGTGGTTGTCTCATCCTGTCTGAGAATTTAGCTGTAAAATGTGAGGGTTTTTTTTTTTTTTTTTTTTTTGCAAAGCTTGTTAGAACAGGTGTGATAGTTACTACTTTTACAATATTTGTAAGCTTTTGTCCCACAGCTTTTTCTTTTTTTTTTTAACTAAGCATTTACATTTTTCCATTGTAACAAAGTGTAACTGTCTGTTTTATTTTTTAAAAAAAAGTGTAGGGCTGTGATGCCTAACCTCCGGCACTCCAGCTGTGGTAAAACTACAACTTTCAAGATGCACACTTTCAAGATGCACACAAGAACGCCATAGAAATGAATGGAGCATGCTGGAAGTCGTAGTTTCACCACAGCTGGAGTTTCGGGAGGTTAGCCATCACTGGTGTAGGGACTGGGAGGTTAAAGAGTTTTGTAATATACTTTATTAGGGAAAGATGTTTCTTTCTTCTAGAAAACAGGGTCTAAAGAGTCGTCTTATCAATAACTGAGCAGTGCCAAGTAGACTCTAGGGCACATTTATTAAGACTGGCATTTTAGACGGCGGTCTCAATAAACCATCAAGCTGGCGGTGGATCATCCGCAGTTATGAAGAGGCGCCGCCAGTTCTAGATGTAAGACAGCTTCCTTGCTGTCTTACATATAGACCTTTTTCTACTCCTTATAAAACAGGCATAGAAAATGGTAAATGAGACTGGCCTGTCTCCTTCCCCGTCCACGCCACTCCCACTTATGTAGACCTGGTGTGAGCAGGGAGAAGTTGCAGATTGCGGTGCAGCTAACCGTTGCGCAACAATCTGCTCCTGAAATATACCTAATTTTAGTTTTATTTCAGCTTGATAAACGACCCCCTCTGTCTTCAGTCTTTAGTTCTACTGAGCTCTGAAAGTCAGGAAGGTTCATGAGCAGTGATAATTTGGGCACATGTACATAGTCTGAGACTGGGGTAGTGACAAGAGACCGGCTGGAAACCTTTGTATGTTATACATAGGCGTCTTCAGTGCTCGGTGAAATGCTGAAGACAGATTCTCCTTAGCAACGCTTAGCTAGAGCTTTGCGAAGAAGACTCTTTTCTAGTACAAAGAAACATTTTTCACAAGAATGTAGATTACAAAAAATGTTTTACATCCCAGTCCTTACACAATATTTTTCTGTAATTTAGCAAATATTATATATTTTTTTTTTTATAGCTAGTGACATATTCTGGCTGATAAAGAGAAAAGTTAAAAGAATATTGGAATTGTAGCAGAGCTTGCTGATTTTTACCATTCTTACTATTGCTGTTAAGCCATTGATGTATTTGTTATACATAGTCTGTTCTTATGCTTTCCCTTTTCTAGAAGCGGTTTTGGGGTCACTTATGCAGATGTCTTGCAACCTATTACTGTACACAAGAGATACACTAAATAATAATAATGTGAATAATGAGCCTTTACAAAGCTGATTTGAGTAATCACAGTGCTGTCTTCACTGCTGCATGCGTTCATGAAAGGTCACTTGGTTTTATACGTCTGAATTATTTTACTTTCTTCAAGGTTGAAGGCACATTATGCATCTTATGAACCATTGCTGAAACAGCTACATGAAAAATACCAAACAGTCCTGCGGCAAAAGATGCTGACCAGTCTAGAGAGGGACCGAGCCGTTGGAGAGGTGATGACTTTGTTCTATTAATTGCTCTTGAGAAAATTTAATGATTTTAAAGGAGCTATGGGCTTTTAAATAGTGACTGCAAGTCTTTTGTGCCTCCTTCTGAGGTTCCCAGCAGTCTGGCCTGTACCAATCCCTATCGACAAGAACCCCTTCAAATAGGTGCTATACTTTTATGTCAATGAGGGAGAGATAAGTTAATATATACAGTATGCTGATGTAGCTTGTCAGTAGGCAGTCTATTAAAATTTGTTGATTTCAGCAAGTCCTGCTACAGGGGAGGAATTGAGTGCTGACAAACTCCTGTGCGGTTGAGATACATGGGATACATTCATAGAACTTCATGTGTATCCAGCTCATATAGAAAATTATTGTACAGAGGTATTTGACAGTTTATGAACGCATCAGAATTTCCTATATTTACATCAGATTTTCACACAAGTCCTAAAAGTGGATAAAGATAACCAAATCATACTAATAACTCAAAACTATTAGAATTAGTCATTTATTTATTGAGGAAAATTATCTAAATCGCATGTCTGTGAAGTTTCAAAAGTATGTGAAACTTTAGGATTAGCAGAATTTGAAGGTGAAATTAAGTGTTTTCAATAAATGATGACAATCAGGTGTGAGTTGGCGACCTGTTTTATTTAAAGATCTAGCAAAGTCTGGTCATCACAACATTTCCTATTTGTTATAATGGGGGGGGGGGGGGGGGGATAAGGAGATTTCTGAGGACCTCAGAAGAAGAGTTGTTCATGCTCATCAGGCTGGAAAACATAGAAACATAGAATGTGTCGGCAGATAAGAACCATTTGGCCCATCTAGTCTGCCCAATATATCTGAATCCTATTAATAGTCCCTGGCCCTATCTTAAATGAAGGATAGCCTTATGCCTATCCCATGCATGCTTAAACCCCTTCACTGTATTTGCAGCTACCACTTCTGCAGGAAGGCTATTCCATGCATACACTACTCTCTCAGTAAAGTAATACTTCCTGATATTACTTTTAAACCTTTGCCCCTCTAATTTAAAACTGTGTCCTCTTGTGGTAGTTTTTCTTCTTTTAAATATGCTCTCCTCCTTTACCGAGTTGATTCCCTTTATGTATTTAAAAGTTTCTATCATATCCCCTCTGTCTCTTCTTTCTTCCAAGCTATACATGTTAAGGTCCTTTAACCTTTCCTGGTAAGTTTTATCCTGCAATCCATGTACTAGTTTAGTAGCTCTTCTCTGAACTCTCTCTAGAGTATCTATATCCTTCTGGAGATATGGCCTCCAGTACTGCGCACAATACTCCAAGTGAGGTCTCACCAGTGTTCTGTACAGCGGCATAAGCACTTCACTCTTTCTACTGCTTATACCTCTCCCTATACATCCAAGCATTCTGCTGGCATTTCGTGCTGCTCTATTACATTGTCTTCCCACCTTTAAGTCTTCTGAAATAATTACTCCTAAATCCCTTTCCTCAGATACTGAGGTCAGGACTGTGTCAAATATAATATATTCTATATTCTATATTAAATATTCTAAAAGCTTACGAAACTACAGTATCTCTAAAGAGTTTGGACTCCACCAGTACAGTCAGACAGATTGTCAGGACTATTACCCTCCCCAGGAGTGGTTGACCAACAAAGATCATGCCAAAAGTAAGGCAAGGGAACCCAAGGTAACCTCTAAGCAACTAAAGGCCTTTCTCAAGTTAGCCAATGTTAATGTTTGAGTCCACTATCAGAATGGCTTGCCATCATAGATCGACCAATGACTTCTGTGTTCTGTGAGGACGTCTATATGTGAGCTGAATCTCAAGAGAATGTGGGCCATGCAGCAAGATGATCAATGACCCTAAGCACATAAGCTGTTGTACCAAAAAATGGTTAAAGACGAATAAAGTTTTGTAATGGCCAAATCAAAGTACTTTTAATCCAATAAAAATGTGAAAGGACCTGAAGCGAGCCGTTCATGGTAGGAAACCCACCAACATTTAAAGCTATTTTGAATGGATTAGTGAATTAAATTCCACCAAGCTGATGTGCAGGACTAATCACCAATTACTGTAATTACAGGGGGGTCCACATACTTTTGCTGCTCACAGAAATATATTATACTGGTCGTTGTTCCTCAATAAAAAAGACCAAGTCTATTTTTGAATTATATGTTGGATTTGGTTATCTACTTTTAGGACTTGTGAAAATCTGTTTTAGTTCAAATTTATGCAAAAATTTAGACTAATTGTGAACGGTTCACAAACTTTCAAACACCACTGTAAGTAAATAATGGGAGAAGATTTGTTCTTGGAATAGATTGAAAACAGTTTATATTACACAGATGTAACGGTGCGCCGAAGGCACACTCGGTCTCCCATCAGCCGCAGACCTGCTGCTTAGCTTCGGGAGCGAGGATCTGTGTTTGACCTCGTTCCCAGGGCGGCTTTGCTAGCTGGGAGGCTCCCTGCTTCTAGGTCTGCCTTGAGCGCCGAGCTGACCACTCGGTGCTCGACTGGTCAGTCTGTAGGTCACTGATGCTGGCCATGTCACATGACCCTCACTCCCCACTATAAATACAGGCAGCCTGCTGGCCACAGGTTGCCTGTTAATTTAGGTTCCTGGCAGTTGTTGGATACCTGTGTACTTACCTGATCCTGTTCCCTGACGATCCTTTGCCTGCTCCTCCTGTACTGCGCATCCTTTCTGGTATATTGACCTCGGCTTCCACCTGACTATTCTTTGCGGACTCCTTTGGTACTTCTCGACTCTCCTGGTATTTATGACCCCGGCTTCTCCTGACCTTTCTTTGCTTATCCCGCTGTACTGCGTTGTCCTCTTGGTTTTGACCCGGTCCGTTCACTATCCGTTATTTGTCTTGTCTGTCCATCCCGCACGTATACTAAGTTAGGGACTGCCGTCCAGTAGTCCCCTGTCATCAGGACTCGTGAGGCAAGTAGGCAGGGCCAGGGGTGAGGGTGGAGCGCAGTGGTCACTATCCTCCCCCCTGTGTGTGTACGTGACCGTTACAACAGAGGTATACAACGCTTTGGATGGTAACCAATAGATTAATTTCTCCGCCTTTTGTGCTACTACAGTTGCAGTGAGTATTCTGTACTATACTGCACTTCTTGGGTCCTAAGGTGTGTAGTGTCCTGCATCGGAAGACCAGTTATCACTATTGATCAACTGATCAGTTGTTTTGTTTCCCTCTACATTTTAGATGCACCATATGTTGAAAATATGCAATATTTTTTATATATTATCTGCACCAAAACTTTCTCTAAGGTTATGTTCACATGTTGCACATGTCCACGATTTTCTGAAATAACAGCATAAACGCTGCAGTTTTGCCACCACAACGTGTGCAACGTTATCTCAATGTTTGAACATTGCCTGACACAGTAGAATGACATCCATTTACTCGGGCAAATAGTAGTTTGGCAGTTCTTCATATGATTTTTAATTCCAGTGCAGCCAGTTAAACTGTACTCAAAGCTATAAAATCCTTGTGTGAGGATGATAATATTTGGGCTATATGTCTTTACCTTGCCAAGGTACGTCCATTCCACATTTTAAAGTGTATGGACATTGAACACCTGCCTGACCCAGATCCTGCCCGATTAATGCAGTTTGACTAAACTATGTCCTTCTGAAAGGCAATCCTATACAAAATAATAATCTTATAATAATAATAATCTTTATTTATATAGCGCCAACATATTCCGCAGCACTTTACAATCGCGGGGTTCAAGTACAAACATTTTTTTTTTTTTTTTTTGAGTGCCTAAAACTGTGGATGTTAGTTGGAAGCCATTAGCTGAATGAAGAGCACGAGTAGGATAGGAGATAGATATGTAGGGGGTGCAGCACTGTGGAGAGCTTTGTAGGTGAGAATGAGAAGTTTAAATTTAAATTAAATCCTGTACTGAATGGGTAACCAGTGCAGTGACTGGCACAGAGGGGAGGCATCGGGGTAGCGGTTAGACAGATGAGTCTGGTTGCTGCGTTCAGGATAGATTGGTGAGGGGGAGGCCAATTTACTAACTAGTTACAGTAATCAAGACTGGAATGGATCAGGGCAACAATGAGAGATTTTGTTGTTTCCACAGTAAGAAATGGGCAGATTCTAGAGATGTTTTTGAGGTGCAGGTGGCATGAGCGTGCAAGAGATTGAATATAGGGGGTAATAGATAGATGAGTGTCAAACCTAACACGAGTCAGCGGGCGTGCTGCCTAGGTGTGATTATAGTGCCACACACTGAGATGGAGATATCAGGTTCAGGTAGGTTAGTAGATGGAGAAAACACCAGTGGTTCAGTTTTTGAAAGATTGGTTTCAAATAGAGACACAACATGATGATGGAGACAGCGGACAGACAGTCACTGGTGTACTGTAGTACAGCAGGGGTGATGTGACGGTAGGAAGTATATAGTTGGGTGTTGTAGGCATAGAGGCATTATTTCTAGGCGCTGCTCCATTCGCCTGCTGTGGCCCCAGTTACATTCTCCCACGTTGTATGCTAAGTAATGGCATCGGAGCAATGGGGAGAAGACACCAGCTGTTCTCCCTGGGCATTCCTTCTTCCCTGGCTTTAGCGCTGTCCAATCGCTGTGCAGAGCGTCACAGCCAGGGATTAAAAAAAAAAACACTTTCTCCCTGGATGTGACGCTCTGCGCTGCGATTGGACAGCGTTACAGCCAGGGAAGAAGGAACGCCCAGGGAGAACAACTGGTGTCTTCTCCCCATTGCTCCAATGCTATTACTTAGCATACAACGCGGGAGAATGTAACGGGGGCCACAGCGGGGGAACGGAGCGGCGCCCAGGAATAATAGTAAGTGCAGGGACCCCCCCCCCCCCCCCTTCATGTATGCCCTACATGTTCTGCTACTTATATAATAAAGTATGGACCCATGAAAGGTCCTCTTTAAAACCAAATTTGCTGAGTCTGTCCAATAGGGGCTGTGTAGTGAAAAAAAGAGGAGCGGACCTAGGACAGAACCCTGAGGAACGCCAACAGCAAGAGGGAGAGGAGGGGAAGTAGAGCCATTGAATGATACACTGAAGAAGCGGCCAGAGAGGAAAAACACAAAAGGCACTAACCAATTATTAAAACAACTTTTTATTTCTAATATTAGAGAGAACCATATGAAACCCATCCTTAAAAAGACTTGCGATAAAAGAATTGGTAATAGTCTGTGTGAGGCAGTGACAGGCCTCATATATATTAGAGGAGATGTATGGTATGGTATGGTATGATTTGCTGTGTGTTCCCCACGATCACCTGGCCGGAGGTGAGGCCAGGTGCGATAATCACTTGGGGATAAAGCAATTCTTAGTGTGTGAGAGGAGAAGTTAGGCCCCAGGGAACAGACCGGCAGCGGCTCTGTGTGGTTCCAGCCAGGAGGGCTGGGGGGCCAATAGGCTGAGGAACCCTGAGTTTCGGGGGGACTCGGCGACACCTGAAGGAGAGGTTGTATCAATAGTGTGGAGACAGCACACCAAAGACGGCATATAGCTTAAATTCAATGTTTATTTTACCAGTGGTTAAAATTATTGGTTAGTGCAACGTTTCGGGCCAAGTTTGCTGCCCTTTATCAAGCTATAAATGCAAAAACAAGGGATATATATCAATACAAATATTCAAAAAATTCAGAACATTAATCATAATGTACAGTATTTCATCCATAACATAAGGAAAAATATAATTAGAATTCCACGGCTTGATAAGGGGCACCAAACTGGGCCCGAAACGTCGCAATAAATGTAACTGACTGCTGGACCATATCCCCCCAAGGTATTTCGGTGCTTCCACCAGGAGGACTGGTGGGTTGCACTGGTCACAGCTAGGAGGCTGTCTGACCGAAGCCGAATACTGCAGTCTGAACACTGAGCTAGAGGTGAGTTAGGGAGTAGTGTTGAGCGAACTTCTGTTTTAAGTTCGGCGTCTAAAGTTCGGCTTCCGGTTAGCGGAGAATCCCGATATGGATTCCGAATTCCGTTGTGGACCGTGGTAGCGGAATCAATAATGGCCGATTATTGATTCCGCTACCACGGACCACAACGGAATTCGGAATCCATATCGGGATTCTCCGCTAACCGGAAGCCGAACTTAAAACAGAAGTTCGCTCAACACTATTAGGGAGACCTCTGTATAGTGAGTGCCTAGCCGGGCAAGCGTTTGTTGTTTTGTGTTGATGTAACATCATGTGATGTGAAGCTGCAACTTCATGGTGCCGAGTGAGGCCAAACTTGGAAGTGTGGTGTGCTGTGTGACAAATAAAGCACTGATTGAGCTTGAAAACCCCCTGTTTGATGAGAAGTCCGTCATTGCAGACACCTGAGAGAGAGAGAGAGAGAGCGATCCCTTACACCTGAGAGGATGGATATGCATGGACTTTACTAAGTAACTAGTCAATTGCCTCACAAGCCTTGGTCATGAATAAGAAACTGATGCATCAATTTATGTAAAAATTGGAACAACCTTATCTGTTCCTGATGAACTGTTCCACAATTATCCACATAGAGGCCAGTCATTCTTCCAATTCATCCAAACAAATGGGGGCACATACTGTACATTGATGCACCAATCTTTTAAGTCTGACCAAGCCTTGTCGGGTGATTGACCAGTTAGTAAATGTCCACGCATTTGATTCCTTGGACCGTGAATGAATCTCACGGTCAATGGTGACGGGCTATTGCCACTTCTTTTATGTCCAATGTTTTGAAGGATGGATTTATATTTTATTTCTAATACTAGAAGTAAAAGTTATGATTTTATAATTGGTTTATGTCTTTTTGTATATGATTGCTTAACCCAGCATCCATCTTGAATGTAGCGATTTTTAGACTCTCTTCTTTTTCCTGACATTTACCTTCTGGAAGGCAGTTTCCCAAGTCACTACTTTACCCTTCCCTTTGCCGTTTTAGAAAGCTATTTTCCGGAAGATGGTAAGTGCATATATAAGCAAAGCACATCCAACAACTGATAGATGAGAAAATACCATATTTCCTTCATCTTAGTCTGAGATGTCTCAGAAGCTGGAAACTGATTTTTTCCAATTATGTTTTGTTCAAAATCCTAATATAGATGTGATTTTCTTTCCAGGTGACTGGTCTGCAGGCTACCTTAAAGAATATGGAATCTGGACATAAAGTTGATCTCCTTGTCAAAAAGGGTATCTGTCTGTCTGTTTGACCTTTACTGATGTTTTAATAAATACATGTATTTTCGAAACAGCAACTTTTGTTAGAGCTATGCTTTCTGTTCCTGTGTTATTCCTCCAGGAAATGTATAATTAAATTGACAACTGTGTGTTAACAAGAAAATATGAACCCCACCTCTCCCCATCCCAATGACAAACAACTGGGGCCACTTCCTGTCTATGCTGTCCATTGGTCAAAGTAGTTGGCTTTTACAATTGGTTGTTGCCGATTTGTAGTCGGGGCTAATTGGTTCTGACTGTGTAGGGACACATTCCTTTGACAAGTGGAATAGTAATCGGTTGTCAATTTATTCTTTACGTTTCTTAAAGGAATAACAGAGGGGCACCCCAAATCAGAGCTTTAAGGTAAGATGCTTCAGAAGTGTTATTTATCAGGAATTCGGGTATCTACTAAAGTAGACATGTCAGGACTGGCGACAAGGACCCCGTGGATCACACAAAGCATCTACATTGCAGTAACAGAACTACAGAGCTCACACTTCCTAATGTGAATTCTATGAGATCTTCTTCACCTATCTAAGGTACATGTCCTGTTTACAGTGTAGACTTAAACAGGACCTGTGGCCTCTCCTGACATGTATGTTATAGTAACTGCTTGCATCCCCTTTGTAATAATAATTCTGGAGCATCTATTGTTTTGACTTTATCTCGTACAATTAGTTTATTATTCCTTCCAGAAGTTTTGATTGAATTGCTGGCAGTTTTCATGGTAGGTCTAGCTGGGAGATGAACTCTGTTTTCTATGTTGGCATACAAAATTGCAGTTTATACTACTTTCTAGGAAATAGGATATGGCGCTACATAATAAGTTCACGTAACAGTCAATATGATTGATATTTTTTAATGTTCATTTTCTCACTTGAATACATTCTTTCCTATTTTGATTTAAAATTAACTTCCAGCAGGAGCTCAGGAGCTTGCTGCATTCAGTTACTGATCTCAGTGTATAACAGTATGCAGTAAGCTGCTGAGCTCCCTCTAGTGGTGTCTGCAGGAAGCCAGCATTTTATCCCTTTAAAACAGTTGTCCAGCAGGGCAAAATATTTTGCAAATGGCACAAAGTTGGTAAAAAAATACAAGAATCGGATATTGCTTCACTGATTCCTGTCCTGATGCTTACTGGTCTCTACATCCTGATCACATCTCAAAATGTCAGAAACCAATCATTTGCTGAGACGGGGGAACCCCTGTGACCATTTTGCATCTAAAAGTGACGCGGTGACCATGTTAGTCACGACCACCCCCATTTAAATCAGACTTATGACCGCCAGGACGCCCCAGCAGGGAGAAAAGCCCAACGAGGGTGGACCGTGACAGGGGGGGGAGATACAGAATTACCCAAACAGTCAATCCTGGACACCCTTTTATTTTCGTTCGTGAGCGACTCTGTAATTGTAGGGATAGGGGTTCAGACCACTCACAGATCAGCCCCGGTACCCCGCTACAAGCTAACACCAATCGAGTCATAAAACAGATAGGTCTCTTCAAGGCGTACAAGTACTTTGTTGCAGTGTGGCTTAGAGCGATAAGAGAGAGACAATTTAAAAGATATAAAGATATATTTTAAAAAGAAAAAAGAGACCGTCACTCTAACAATAGGAGTAATGTGGAGCAACTAAAATATGGTTAACACTATTTAATAACATTTATATCATACAGTTCAATAAAATTGCAATACATAGGTAAAAAGATACATATAAAATAAATATAGCAATAAGAATCTACTGGATAGGATTGTAAGTCCAAATATATACTATTGGTGTCCTCCTGAGGTAGCTTTCAGTATAATGTGGCTTCTATTTAATCATAGAATGAATGAAAAAAAGCGCATGGTTTATATCGCATGGATGGTAATAAAACGCATGAGAATATATTGATGCGTAAATAGTGGTATTACAGCGTATAGATAGTCTCTCTGTAGTGTTCCGACATATGATGCAGTTTGTTAAATAGTTACTCACTGTTTCGAGCTGGCCCTTATTGCTGTGGCGTCCCACATGTAGGTGCTCTGTGCTCCAAATCGTTTGTCGGATACAAAATTTTCTCAAAGTTTTTTTCGGATACGAAAGTTTCTTTCTTTCGATTTTTCGATAGTTTAAGTTTCGCAATGGAGTTAATCCGGGTGTTTCAGTCCGCAGCTGTTGTGCTGTGTGTAAAGATAGTCTCTACAGAGGACATTGAATGTGAAAGTCCTTATTCAAGTTTTCATATAGATCGCATGGCCATGCTCCAAAGACTTTTGTGAGCGAATATTTCTCAGCTTTACCAGACGCGTTTCGAAGTAATCACTACTTCTTCTTCAGTGGGTTCACTTGCAATGAAAAATCTCATGCTTTTATACCCAATATCCTCAGGTAAAAATGTCAAATCGAAACTCAGGAATGGACTTTTCGATCCTAAGTCTCCATATTTCGTTTTTCATGCAATTTAAATGTCTATTCAAAGGGGGAATGCGATTTTTGTGCGTTTTTTCGTCTGCAGTTTTCCCTTACTGCACAATATATGTCTTATTGATTATTTTATGTTAAGAGATTCGGAACATGAATTATATATAAAAACTCATAACGTATAAAATACAATCGAGTAAAAATCGCTACTAAAATCACAAAACATCACATACTTTGTCTTTAAAAATATACGTTTGTCTTGATAGAGATGTGGGGATGGGGGTGGGGGCCCTATGCGAAGGGGACATCACAGTGCTGATAGACAGCCGGACATGTGATCTCCAATTGGCGAAGGGCAACCACCCCAATAATTTATAAAAAGCCGAATATTTCTAAGTCTGCATTTAGCCCTGCAGGACGCAGACTTCCAAAGTCATAAATGCGTCGAGATTCAGCTCTTGACATCTTTAAAATATAATTGCCTCCCCTCCAGTGTCTTTCTATTTTCTCCAGTGCCGCAAACGTTATTCCACTATAGTTTTTGTCATGGACGTCTTTAAAATGTTTCGACAGTGGGTGGTTTTCATAACCTTTTTTGATGTTGGTTATGTGTTCCGCAATTCTCACTTTCAAGAGCCTTTTGGTTCTGCCAGTATATTGTTTATGGCAGGGGCACTGGATAATATATATGACACCAGAGGAGTTGCATGTCAGGCAATCTCTTATCTCGAAGGAGAATTGGTTTTGTGTGGACTGGACTTTTAGTCTTTCTCGGGAATGTAGTTCCTCTGCAACCTATACATTTACCACCCCTGAAGAAACCACTCATATTTATCCATTTGTGTAGAGTTAAAGGGTTTCTTTTTGGATTTTTTATAGCAGGTGCTATTTTTAAAACAAGGTTTGGTGAATGTGATGGAAGGTGATGTGTGAATCAAAGGTCCAATAATCTTATCTTTTAAAATATAGTGCCAGTGTTGGTGAATAGGGTAAAATAATCCTAAATTCTGTTTGTTACTTCTTTGTTTTTTTGGTTTAAATTACTCCCAAAGAAAGTTTGCCTCTCCATTTTTCTCACTTTGTCAAGTGCCGTGTCAATTGTCTCTGCAGGATAATTCCTGCTAATGAATTGAGATTTAATTTCGACGGCTTCCTCTTCAAAGTGTTCATCTTTGGTACAGTTGCGCTTTATACGGCGAAACTGGCCCAAAGGAACATTCAGGAGCCATCTTGGCAGATGACAGCTGGTAAATAAAATGAAGCTATTTTTTGCAGTTGGTTTTTTGTAAGTAATGCACACAAATCTACTTGCATTAGTTGTGATCTGTAAATCTAAAAATTCAACATGTGTTTTATTGGTGTTCGAAGTGAATATTAAATTAACCATATTCCTAATAATTTCTTCCAAAAATTATTTTAAATTGTGTTTCCCCATTTTTCCAAATAAACAAAATATCATCAATCTCTATCAAGACAAACCTATATTTTTAAAGACAAAGTATGTGATGTTTTGTGATTTTAGTAGCGATTTTTACTCGATTGTATTTTATACATTATGAGTTTTTATATATAATTCATGTTCCGAATCTCTTAACATAAAATAATCAAGAAGACCTATATTGTGCAGTAAGGGAAAACTGCAGACGAAAAAACGCACAGAAATCGCATTCCCCCTTTGAATAGACATTTAATCGCATGAAAAACGCAATATGGAGACTTGGGATCGAAAAATCCATTCCTGAGTTTCGATTTGAGATTTTTACCTGAGGATATTGGGTATAAAAGCATGAGATTTTTCATTGCGATTGAACCCACTGAGGAAGAAGTAGTGATTACTTCGAAACGCGTCTGGTAAAGCTGAGAAATTTCCGCTCACAAAAGTCCTTGGAGCATGGCCATGCGATCTATATGAAAACTTGAATAAGGACTTTCACATTCAATGTCCTCTGTAGAGACTATCTTTACAACACTTGGAGCACACAGCACAACAGCTGCGGACTGAAACAACGCCCGGATTAACTCCATTGCGAATTTTAAACTATCGAAAAATTGAAAGAAACTTTCGTATCCGAAAAAAAACTTTGAGAAAATGTTGTATCCGACAAACGATTTGGAGCACAGAGCACCTACATGTGGGACGCCACAGCAATAAGGGCCAGCTCGAAACAGTGAGTAACTATTTAACAACCTGCATCATGTGTTGGAACACTACAGAGAGACTATCTATACGCTGTAATACCACCATTTACGCATCAATATATTCTCATGCGTTTTATTACCATCCATGCGATATAAACCATGCGCTTTTTTTCATTCATTCTATGATTAAATAGAAGCCACATTATACTGAAAGCTACCTCAGGAGGACACCAATAGTATATATTTGGACTTACAATCCTATCCAGTAGATTCTTATTGCTATAATTTATTTTATATGTATCTTTTTACCTATGTATTGCAATTTTATTGAACTGTATGATATAAATGTTATTAAATAGTGTTAACCATATTTTAGTTGCTCCACATTACTCCTATTGTTAGAGTGCCGGTCTCTATTTTTTTTTTCTTTTTCTTTTTACATATTTTCTTTTTACATATCTGCTTTTGACTAGGGTGATTCAAATCAGACCAGAGCACCTGACCCTGATTACAAGGAGTGAGCCGTCTGAACTTACTTTAACCACCTCAGCCCCCAGTGCTTAAACACCCTGAAAGACCAGGCCACTTTTTACACTTCTGACCTACACTACTTTCACCGTTTATTGCTCGGTCATGCAACTTACCACCCAAATGAATTTTACCTCCTTTTCTTCTCACTAATAGAGCTTTCATTTGGTGGTATTTCATTGCTGCTGACATTTTTACTTTTTTTGTTATTAATCGAAATTTAACGATTTTTTTTGCAAAAAAATGACATTTTTCACTTTCAGTTGTAAAATTTTGCAAAAAAAACGACATCCATATATAAATTTTGCTCTAAATTTATTGTTCTACATGTCTTTGATTAAAAAAAAATGTTTGGGTAAAAAAAAAATGGTTTGGGTAAAAGTTATAGCGTTTACAAACTATGGTACAAAAATGTGAATTTCCTCTTTTTGAAGCAGCTCTGACTTTCTGAGCACCTGTCATGTTTCCTGAGGTTCTACAATGCCCAGACAGTACAAACACCCCACAAATGACCCCATTTCGGAAAATACACACCCTAAGGTATTCGCTGATGGGCATAGTGAGTTCATAGAACTTTTTATTTTTTGTCACAAGTTAGCGGAAAATGATGATTTTTTTCTTTTTTTTTTTTTTTCTTACAAAGTCTCATATTCCACTAACTTGTGACAAAAAATAAAAACTTCCATGAACTCACTATGCCCATCAGCGAATACCCTGGGGTCTCTTCTTTCCAAAATGGGGTCACTTGTGGGGTAGTTATACTGCCCTGGCATTCTAGGGGCCCAAATGTGTGGTAAGGAGTTTGAAATCAAATTCTGTAAAAAATGACGAGTGAAATCCGAAAGGTGCTCTTTGGAATGTGGGCCCCTTTGCCCACCTAGGCTGCAAAAAAGTGTCACACATCTGGTATCTCCGTATTCAGTAGAAGTTGGGGAATGTGTTTTGGGGTGTCTTTTTACATATACCCATGCTGGGTGAGATAAATATCTTGGTCAAATGCCAACTTTGTATAAAAAAATGGGAAAAGTTGTCTTTTGCCAAGATATTTCTCTCACCCAGCATGGGTATATGTAAAATGACACCCCAAAACACATTCCCCACCTTCTCCTGAGTACGGAGATACCCGATGTGTGACACTTTTTTGCAGCCTAGGTGGGCAAAGGGGCCCATATTCCAAAGAGCACCTTTCGGATTTCACTCGTCATTTTTTAGAGAATTTGATTTCAAACTCCTTACCACACATTTGGGCCCCTAGAATGCCAGGGCAGTATAACTACCCCACAAGTGACCCCATTTTGGAAAGAAGAGACCCCAGGGTATTCGCTGATGGGCATAGTGAGTTCATGGAAGTTTTTATTTTTTGTCACAAGTTAGTGGAATATGAGACTTTGTATGAAAAAAAAAAAAAAAAAAAAAAATCATCATTTTCCACTAACTTGTGACAAAAAATAAAAAATTCTAGGACCTCGCCATGCCCCTCACGGAATACCTTGGGGTGTCTTCTTTCCAAAATGGGGTCACTTGTGGGGTAGTTATACTGCCCTGGCATTTTCCAGGGGCCCTAATGTGTGGTAAGTAGGTAAATGACCAGTGAAATCCGAAAGGTGCTCTTTGGAATGTGGGCCCCTTTGCCCACCTAGGCTGCAAAAAAGTGTCACACATCTGGTATCGCCGTATTCAGGAGACGTTGGGGAATGTGTTTTGGGGTGTCTTTTTACATATACCCATGCTGGGTGAGAGAAATATCTTGGCAAAAGACAACTTTTTCCATTTTTTTATACAAAGTTGGCATTTGACCAAGATATTTATCTCACCCAGCATGGGTATATGTAAAATGACACCCCAAAACACATTGCCCAACTTCTCCTGAGTACGGCGATACCAGATGTGTGACACTTTTTTGCAGCCTAGATGCGCAAAGGTGCCCAAATTCCTTTTAGGAGGGCATTTTTAGACATTTGGATACCAGACTTCTTCTCACGCTTTGGGGCCCCTAGAATGCCAGGGCAGTATAAATACCCCACATGTGACCCCCATTTTGGAAAGAAGACACCCCAAGGTATTCAATGAGGGGCATGGCGAGTTCATAGAAATTTTTTTTTTTTGGCACAAGTTAGCGGAAATTGATATTTTTTATTTTTTTCTCACAAAGTCTCCCGTTCCGCTAACTTGGGACAAAAATTTCAATCTTTCATGGACTCAATATGCCCTTCACGGAATACCTGGGGGTGTCTTCTTTCCGAAATGGGGTCACATGTGGGGTATTTATACTGCCCTGGCATTCTAGGGGCCCTAAAGCGTGAGAAGAAGTCTGGAATATAAATGTCTAAAAAATTTTACGCATTTGGATTCCGTGAGGGGTATGGTGAGTTCATGTGAGATTTTATTTTTTGTCACAAGTTAGTGGAATATGTGACTTTGTAAGAAAAAAAAAAAAATTCCGCTAACTTGGGCCAAAAAAAAGACTGAATGCAGCCTTACAGAGGGGGGGGGGATCAATGACAGGGGGGGGGGATCAATGACAGGGGGGGTGATCAATGACAGGGGGGTGATCAGGGAGTCTATATGGGGTGATCACCACAGTCATTGATCACTCCCCTGTAAGGCTGCATTCAGACGTCCGTATGATTTTTACGGATCCGATCAGTCTATCAGTGGATCCGTAAAAATCATGCGGACATCTGAATGGAGCTTTACAGGGGGGTGATCAATGACAGAGGGGTAATCAATGACAGGGGGGTGATCAGGGAGTCTATATGGGGTGATCACCACAGTCATTGATCACTCCCCTGTAAGGCTGCATTCAGACGTCCGTATGATTTTTACGGATCCGATCAGTCTATCAGTGGATCCGTAAAAATCATGCGGACATCTGAATGGAGCTTTACAGGGGGGTGATCAATGACAGAGGGGTAATCAATGACAGGGGGGTGATCAGGGAGTCTATATGGGGTGATCACCACAGTCATTGATCACTCCCCTGTAAGGCTGCATTCAGACGTCCGTATGATTTTTACGGATCCGATCAGTCTATCAGTGGATCCGTAAAAATCATGCGGACATCTGAATGGAGCTTTACAGGGGGGTAATCAATGACAGGGGGGTGATCAGGGAGTCTATATGGGGTGATCACCACAGTCATTGATCACTCCCCTGTAAGGCTGCATTCAGACGTCCGTATGATTTTTACGGATCCGATCAGTCTATCAGTGGATCCGTAAAAATCATGCGGACATCTGAATGGAGCTTTACAGGGGGGTGATCAATGACAGGGGGTGATCAGGGAGTCTATATGGGGTGATCACCACAGTCATTGATCACTCCCCTGTAAGGCTCCATTCAGACGTCCGTATGATTTTTACGGATCCGATCAGTCTATCAGTGGATCCGTAAAAATCATGCGGACATCTGAATGGAGCTTTACAGGGGGGTGATCAATGACAGGGGGGTAATCAATGACAGGGGGGTGATCAGGGAGTCTATATGGGGTGATCAGGGGTGATCAAGGGCTAATAAGGGGTTAATAAGTGACGGGGGGGGGGGGGGTGTAGTGTAGTGGTGCTTGGTGCAACATATTACTGAGCTGCCTGTGTCCTCTGGTGGTCGATCCAAACAAAGGGGACCACCAGAGGACCAGGTAGCAGGTATATTAGACGCTGTTATCAAAACAGCGTCTAATATACCTGTTAGGGGTTAAAAAAATCACATCTCCAGCCTGCCAGCGAACGATCGCCGCTGGCAGGCTGGAGATCCACTCGCTTACCTTCCGATCCTGTGAACGCGCGCGCCTGTGTGCGCGCGTTCACAGGAAATCTCGCGTCTCGCGAGAGGACGCACCGGCGCGTCCACCCAGAACAACAGGACCGCCGCAAAGACGCAATCCTGCGTACGGCGGTCCTGAGGAGGTTAAGTAACACAGAAGTGAAACAAACAATGCATACAAAAATTTACAGAAAAGGATTACAATAGCAAGCTGGGAAGCATGTGGAAAATAAACAGGGATAAAAAGAGAAATTACTATCTTGGACTTTGCCTATGCAAAATCCAGGCACAAAACGTAAGTTCCAACGGACAGCCTATTGTGACCACAGGGCAAAAAGCTCTCCTCTCCCATTGCGCACAGACTTTTATGCCCCATTTTGTGGGAGGGTAAGGGGGGTTGGCCCAGCCAATCACTGGCCAAGGGCTGCACGGTGGGTGTTCCTGAAGGAGGGTTTCGGAGGGCTTGTTCGCCCCTCCCTGCTGCTGGCCAGGCCAGTTTTCCCTAATTTTACAAAAAATGGCCCATAACTTTGCCAGTGTAATAAATATGAAAAATCGGGAGCTTGTGCTGGGTCCCCCATGAATTTATGGACGATTCCATGGGTGACACCACACCTCTCTCCCCTCTAGGTGACTAGTAACCCGTTTCCCAGTCTGAGAAGACCCCAGAGCTGCCTCGTTTGGACTCTCCCGGTTCCTCTGGGTGAGAGGTGCATTTTGAGTGTACCTACATTTTTGTGTCATAATTCCATATAGCCCAAATATGCTTTTTTGGGTTCTCGGAGCACGGTTCACATGTTTCTCCTTATGCGCTCCCCCATCCCAGCTCTCTCTGCTTCTGATGTGTAAATTGACCAGGCTGCAGAGAGGGGGCAACTAGCATGTGTTTAACTTTCGTGGTTTCAATGCGGCCAGGAGACACATGGTCTGGTTTTGTCCCTTGAAGCTGTCCGAGGTGTGAGGTGATCTCAGCAGGGGGTGATTAGAGTCTGTGGTCTACAAAGGGCTACAGGAACGGCCGTATATGGACGTCCTGTTCCCTGGCTAAGGTGGAACTCTGCTGTGGCTAGAAGGGGTTCATATTTTAAACTGACAGTCAACCGGATTCTACTCATAAAACATTTTTATGAATAAGACCAGGACGGGGACGTGGCATCACGTCAGTGTTATTCGCCTTCTTCAGCTTCAGTGTCAAGCCCCAGTCAGTGGGCTGTGCTCCAGCTGACAGCCTCTGATTCAGTCTTCAGCTGCTGCTCTCCTCTTTATCATGGGTGGCAGCATTAGGTTGCCAGCACCCAGTGTTTGTCAGGCCCAATGGCCAATTTAAAGGAGAATCTGCCTGCCATGCCTTTCCTGCAGATTGAGGTTCATACCCTTGCCCAGCTCTTGTACTGTTGATTTTGACCCCTGACTTTTCCCTCGGCCTTGCTCATGGCTATTGGTTTGTGTCCTTGATGTTATTTGCCTAGTACCTGTTGTTCTACACCTTGGCCTGAACCTTGGCTCAGTTTCTGACTATGCCTCCATCTAGTCCTCTGGCCTGTCCCATCTTGACTACGCTGTTGAAGACTCTTGGCTCCATTCCTGACTACACTACTGCTTCATCAGCACTACGAGCACTAATCATTGACTATTCTGAGAACTGCATTCCGGGAATACAATCAGGAAAGTCCATACCTTCTTGCAATGGTCAAGGGTAAACAACGGGAGATTCCTAAGACTGTGCATCCCAGTCCAGCTAGTGCCAAACTTCACAGAATAAACATCTCTGTAACAAACTGCATCTGTCAGCAGATTTGTATGAAACGGTCTGTCTTGTTGCATGTGCGCTTGGCAGCTGAAGGCATCTGTGTTGGTCCCATGTTCATATGTGCCCGCATTGCTGAGAAAAATGATCCTCTAGGAGCAACAGTGGAGGCATTGTTACACCTAGAGGCTCTGCTCTCTCTGATACTTCCACACACTCTAAACTTTAATTGACCGGGTCAGGCTTGATGACTTTTTCACTGCCTGGTTCTGTCAATCAGTTCCATAGGTATAAATCTGCTGACCGATGCCCTTTTAAAGTGGCTCTGTCTGTACAGTATATACGTAATTAATATTATTTACATTGTCTCCCATTGATAGTTATAGGTATGGTGAATTGGCAAAAAAAATATTGATTTTAATTTAAATATTCCATGTTTCCCATTCTTTAGTTTGTGGGGACCAATGAGCGCCCAGATTAGTTCTGTCTTTTATGCTGAGCTCAGTGAAAGTATTACAGTACTTTGTATTTCCAGGAACGCTCCTTGCTCTTTGATACAAGGAATAAACATTAGATTAGGCGACATTGTCAGATCCATATGGTTTAGACCTTTTTCATGTCCTTATATTTAACACAAGTCTTTTCACTGAATGGTAGCCAATGCCCCATGACACATTGCAGCCAGCACACGACCCACTCACATTGATAAATAAATGAAGCCAATATCCCTGCTGACTATAAAATCACTCTTTTCTTTATTAAACCTCAAAAACGCTATATCCTGTTGGGCTGCGAATAAAGAGAAAAAAGGAATACAACTTTGACAAGGACGTGCACTATTTTCATGTTCACAACACTATCAGTTTTATAGCTGTCAGGATAAAAATTGTAAAGTGTAGTACAAATGATATGAGTTTGCTTATCAAAGCCTCTATGTGTTTCACAGATGTCAGAAAATTGGAGAAATGCAGCATCTAGTGTCTTCATTATTGCTATATATACTAGGGGGATTTGCGCAGCGGTGAGAGAATTTCTCGTAAATGATCTTGTAGTCTTCACTGATCTGACCTTTATGTAACAGACTTCAAGTTACAATTAGAGATGAGTGAATTTCCGCTTATGAAACTTGTTCACACTTCGTTTGGTGGTAAAAGATGAATTGCGTTATGGATTCCGTTACCACGGACCATAACACAATTCTATGACGGAATGCATAACTGAATGCCTTTTTAGAGGCATTCCGTTATTCATTCCG
This sequence comes from Bufo bufo, assembly GCF_905171765.1. NCBI lineage: Eukaryota > Metazoa > Chordata > Amphibia > Anura > Bufonidae > Bufo > Bufo bufo. Next base: position 160,361,658 of record NC_053395.1, read on the forward strand.
TCATAATAGAAGTCTATGGCCTGCAAAACACGGAAACGGGACAGATCCATTTTGCAGCCTATAGACTTCTATTATGACGGAATGCCTCTAAAGGCATTCCGTTATGCATTCCGTCATAGAATTGTGTTATGGTCCGTGGTAATAGAATCCATAACGCAATTCACCCTTTACCACAAAAACGAAGTGTGAACGAATTTCAAAATATGAAATAAGCTAATCTCTAGTTACAATACACATTTATTCTTTGTATTCTATGTCATTTAATCAATACAGGTTATACTTATTTTCGGAAGCCAAGAGACATACTGGTTGATTATGACCGGGCTGGTTGCTCCATTCATTTCTCAATACTTTGAGCATGTTTTATATGGATATTGGAATTCTGATACTTTCAATGGGAATATTACAGCTCCCGTCTTAAATAGTCAGATCATATTAACTATAACGGATCTCCTAGCACCCCGACCGGGTACCTCTGTTGATAGGTGCTCCTAGTGCTTCCCGAGGTCCCCAAGCACTCCACTTGACACCGTAAGCGCTGCAGACCCCACAAACCGCCGAAACTTGGTTGAGGTCTCACCGTCTCCTACCCACCCTGGACCTACGACAAGGCTCCAGGCTCCAGTGGGGGAACCTCTTCCAAATCCTGAGAGCAGGAACAGCTCTTACAAGAGCTAGTAGTTATGCCGGGGGAGTATAGCAAATCTTCAGCGTATAGCAATCCCCCAGTGTTGATCAGTTACCCAAACACCAGCCTCAACATGATGAAGGGTAAAAACAGGAACTCTTTATTTGAACACACAAGCATTGATTTATACACATTTTCCAACAAGGTTACCACCCACAGGGTTTTGTAAAAACAGCCAATAACCACGTACAATACACTCAGACACTCCCACACAAAATCCTCCCCTCTGCCTGTGATCCAATTACCTCACTCTGGGTTGATGCAATCATCACAGGCAGGAGAATACACAATGTCTTCTGTCCTGGAGACAACCGAGACGTAATTCAATTATCTCTCAGGACAAAGGACATCGCCAATACACACAGAGAGCAATGGAACAGACCTCACTACTCAGCGTATACAATGTCCCACCCTTTTCAATACTTAGTCATTTAACATCCCAAAATGGCACTAATTAGACCAGGGGTTCAAGTTAGTACAAGTCCTTTGTGAACAAAGGAAGCCTGGCTGATGAGAGGGCCCATAATCCTGGGGCAAGAGGCTGGTAGCCAGACCCCTCCAAAACCCAGTGGCGAGGTTGGTTTCGCCACATTAACTATGCTCTTTACTATATGGGTTGCAGTTGCATCTTGAACCTATTAGGGCTCAATGACCAATCTCGCAGAAAATAAAGAAATCTCACTGTATGTTATATCTGTATGGTCATATCACTGTGCATTATTCTGGTATTATACAACTGTGCATGAACTGCGCTAGAACATAGCTAGTGTCATAGCTGACATGACCATATTCTGTGACATCACTGTGTGTATCATTTCTATACTGTTACATCACTGTATGCATTATTCTTGTTTTATACCATCAATGCATTCGCTATCCCTATTTTCTCTTTCGCCTATGACAGCATCCCTGGGGAGAAGGCTTCCTCCTCTAGACAGGAAACGGGAACCAGAACGCCTTTTTAAAAGAGGGATCCTCCCTGCTACCTCCAGTTCTGTTTCCTGTCCTAAGAGGCAGGAGGGAATTGGATCGCCAATACAATCCTAGAGCTGCGGGGGCCCCGGCAATGAATGTGGTGAGGAGGGCTACCCCGAGCGGTGTAAGTCTCCATGGGGAGCCGCTGCTGAAGTCTGAGCAGTCTCTGTCCCTCACCTTCCGTCCCCTTCTCTGGACCTGGGGAGGTTTTTGTCCTCTCTGAGTCTCCTGCGAACCTCTGTGGCCGTGTTCGCATGTTCGGCCGCCGGCCCGTGTGTGTTTACAGTCTATTTCTGGGTTCAGCGGTGGGAGGAAGCTGTCGCTGCAGCCCGGAAGGGGAGGGAGCTGGCAGAGCACGCCGACGAGAAAATACCCGGCCAGCTCACTGCTATGCCGACTGTAGAGCCGGCAGTTTCCCATTCCGGCTGATTGTGCTGCTAAAGCAGGTTCAGCACACTGAGACCACCAATGATACATCGGTACCAGGGTGGGGTAAGAGAGCTCATTCCCCAGCAGATTTTATATTTTAATATTGCTCATGGGGTCATGTTTGTTTATGCCTAGGTGTCTAAGGAGTCTTCCAGGAAGACATCCAGAGCTAAAGAAAGGGGGTGTGCGGTCTGTAAAAAGTAGCTTCCCTCTGCATGGGCTAAACCCCTTTGTCAAGGATGTGTCAGCAAGTTAATGGAGGAGGAAGCTCCATCCTTGATGAGCAGTATTAAGCAGATGATCAGGGATGAGGTCAAAGAGTCGGTTAGCGGTTTGATTAAATGCCGGTTGGGGTTGGATGATTAACAGTCTTGCACTGATTGCTGAGGTCTTTTGAGGGCCTAGGTCCTAGAAAGGTGAAGGTTTTTGATGCACATAAAAACATTCAGGCGGTAATCGCCAGGAAATGGAAAAGACCATTTAGGAAGTTTTTCGTTCCTTCCTCTGTTAAGCAGAAATATCCGTTTGATGAAGAAGTCTTCGCCCCCTGGGATAGAGCCCAAAAGCTGGATGCTCCGGTGGCTAAGATGTCCAGAAAAAATTCTCTCCCCTTTGAAGATATGTGTTCCCTTAAGGACCCAATGGACAGAAGGGCAGAGGTTTATTTAAAGAAGAACTGGGAAGCCTCTGCAGCAGCTTTTAAACCTGCTATTGCTGCTATGTCTGTCGCTGGGTCCTTAAAGAGTTAGAGTCCCACATAAAAGGGGGTACCCCTAGGAAGCAGTTGCTCACCTCCTTTCCCATTATAAATAATGCCCTAGATTTCTTGGCTGATGCCTCTGCGGACTACTTAAGATTCTCCGCTAGGGCTTTGGCCCTATCTAATTCTGCCCATAGGGCTATTTGGTTAAAGGGCTGGAACGGGGACACTTCCTCTAAAGCAAAGCTTTGCGCTATCCCGTGTCAGGGTGAATTTTTGTTTGGCCCCGTCCTTTAACACCTACTAAAAAAAGCTTCTGACAGTAAAAAAGGCTTTCCCTCCGCTAGTCAACCCCCTAGCAGGTCTTTCCGTCTTAGATTTAATAAAGAGAGATTTATGGGGAAGGAGAGAGCAAAGCAGTTTTCTGGTGCCACTAAGAAAAATAAGGGGTTTCTTTTTATCCAGGTCAGATGCCTCAAAAAAAACAGTCCCAATGATGCCAGGCCCCCTGTCGGAAGGAGTCTGTCTTTTTTTTGCACATTGGTGGCAGGAGTTCTCAGACAGCACCTGTATAAACTCTGTGATAAGGGAAGGTCTGAAATTAAACTTTCAGAGCATTCCAGAGTGGAGGTTTGTGGTCAAAGATTACCAGTCAGATCCCACAAAGCAGTTGGCTATCATTACAGAGATCTTTTCCCTAATAGAGAAAAGAGTGTTGATAAAGGTCCCAGAGCAGGAAGTGACAAAAGGATTTTACTCTCCCCTGTTCCTTGTCAAAAAACCAAATGGTTCATTCTAGACCATATTAAACTTAAAATGCTTAAATCAGTATCTGGTGTACGAGAGGTTTTGTATGGAGTCAATCAGGTCAGCAGTGAGTAATCTTTTTCCGGACTGCTTTTTGGCCACAGTAAACCTGAGGGATGTTTATTACTATGTCCTTATCCATCCCAAACAACAAGAAAGGGAAATATAGTGGTGGTGCCTGTGATGTCAGGTGCCAGTCTGTAGCACCCCGTCTCAGCAAGTACAAATAAAGATATACTACGGCACTCTCATGTCTTCATCATTCCAATGTTTAATCACCAAATCACAGCGACGTTTCGACCGGTGTGGTCTTTTTCAAGCAGTGTACATAGTGAATAAGGTACAACATTTATACCCTCCAATACTAATCACATGATGCAGTTGAGCCCCTCCCCCAACATCAGTAAATATTATCATCACAGCTCATGGTAAACTCTCATATTTATCAATTCTTATATATGTGAATATCATACATAATCACCATATGTGCGTGCTTACATTAATATGGAAACCTGGTAGGCATAACTCATCCTGTGGTTCCGGTCTCCTCTGCGCTCCTGCAGCGAGCGCGCTTCCTTCGGCGTGCCTCCAGATCCAGTGCGCAGGTGCTTCGGGTGCATGTGTATACATAACACCTCGTCTCTATAGAAACAATGCGCCTGCGCAGTCGGTCATTCCAAAGCGACTAGTATTCAGGGAATTGCCCACACCTTTTCTGCGCATGCTCTGTCTTACGCTGACAATGCAGCAATACTGTCGAACTATTCCTATTCATACTACTCGAAACCCATTTCTACAATGGTACTGGGCTCACAAACAGACCGGATTTCAGTGGCAGATCTATTATAAAATCATTTTTATATTTATAGCTTAACTATTTCCAAAGCGGTACCTCTGCTGTTGATCCACACCTATTGGCATTACAAGGTAAATCCTTATGTTAGTCTTACTCATACTGCTCCAGGTCATATAATATAATATAAACAGTGGTCAGGGCTCCGTCATTCAAACCCAGTGTATGGGGGTACACCCTCTTCTCATATTTAAAGGGGACGTCCCCAAACCATATATCACACTCCCTCAGAAAGAGGTGCGACAACTCCCTAAAAAGGGGAACCGCACTCTCCTTCATAGAAGATACCATCCATATCAATGGTGAGGGCACATCCTTCAATACAAGAAGCACCCACAACCCTTTTATGCCAGACAGTCACGATGGCCACAGCAAGGTCCATTCTGCCACCTCAAGCCATCTCTCATACCATAGCCCTACGCAGCCACTGTAAGCACTTTTCCATCGCAGTGATCAAAAGTTTCTGAGGCTAGCAGTCCAATCAGGGCAGGAGGTTCTTTACCTTCAGTTTCAGACCCTACCCTTTGGGATTTCACAGGATCCGAGGGTGTTCACAAAGATCGTTTCAGAGATGATGGCCCACGTGAGAGAGAAAGAGAGTCATTATACCTTACCTGGATGACTTTCTTCTCGTGACTCAGTTGTATCAGGCTCTTCAAAGGCAGATTTCCTGGTTGAAGGAGGTTCTAAAAAAACTAGGTTGGGAGATAAATCTAGAAAAGTCCAGTTTACGTCCAAGCCAGAGCTGCAGCTTCCTAGGGATGATTCTAGACTCCAGAGCCCTAAAATGTCTATTGCCCCTTCTGAAGGTCTTACTATTCAAGTCCAGAGTCCAACAGATTTACTCGCGCCCATCTGTCACCCTAAGAGAAGCCATGTCTGTTTTTAGGTCTCATGACTGCTGCGATTCCCGGAGTAGAATGGGCCCAATATCGTTCAAAAACTCTACAGCTTCAGATTCTAGAGGAATGGGACAGATGTATACTCTCTCTAGACTCAGATCTCTCTATCCCCTCGGACTTGAATGGATTTACCAAATCTTCAAAAAGGGGTTCTGTGGATCAGAGAAGCGGTTCTTCCTTTGACTACGAATGCGAGTCCATCCGGTTGGGGAGCCCATGTGGAGTCCCTTCTGTTGCAGGGGAGCTGGGACAGCAGAGTTTTATCCCAGTCTCACAATTTCAGGGAGTTAAATGCGATCAGGCTAGCCCTGAAATAGAGCCTTCCCATTATCAGGGGCATAAATGTAAAGATCTACTCGGACAACACGACAGCTGTAGCCTATATCAATCGGCAGGGAGGTACAAGGGCTCAGGGCCATGTCTCTCACCCATCAGATATTCAATCTGGCAGAAGCTTCTCTATCTTCTCTTTCTGCTGTGCATCTAAAGGGCTCAGACAATGTGAAAGCGGACTTCCTCAGTCGTCATCATCTAAGCCAGGGAGAGCAGTCCCTAGATCAGAGGGTTTTTAACCAAGTCACAGCATTATGGGGGATTCCGGAGATAGATCTCTTTGCCACCAGATCAAACAGAAAGGTAGAAGTTTTCTATTCCCCCATCTCCAGGAGAACATCCGAAAGTAGTGGATGCATTGACTTAATCTTGGGGGCAGGGCCTTCTCTATGCCTTTCCCTCCCTAAAGATGTTACCGGCATCCAGAGCTGCGGTGCAGAACTGAAGCACAGAAGCACTGCAGAGTGCTTCTGTGGTGTTTCTGTCCATGCCTCCGCACCGCAAAAAAATATAAAATGTTCTATTTTTTTTTGTGGTGCGGATGGATCATGGACCCATTCAAGTTGAATGGGTCTTGATCCGTCCAGGCCACTGCACGGACGTTGCCTGTGCATTGGGGACCGCAAATTGTCCCAGTGCACTGAACGACCGTGTGCATGAGGCCTAAGTCCCGTATACACTCACCTAAAGAATTATTAGGAACACCATACTAATACGGTGTTGGACCCCCTTTTGCCTTCAGAACTGCCTTAATTCTACGTGGCATTGATTCAACAAGGTGCTGATAGCATTCTTTAGAAATGTTGGCCCATATTGATAGGATAGCATCTTGCAGTTGATGGAGATTTGAGGGATGCACATCCAGGGCACGAAGCCCCCGTTCCACCTTATCCCAAAGATGCTCTATTGGGTTGAGATCTGGTGACTGTGGGGGCCATTTTAGTACAGTGAACTCATTGTCATGTTCAAGAAACCAATTTGAAATGATTCGAGCTTTGTGACATGGTGCGTTATCCTGCTGGAAGTAGCCATCAGAGGATGGGTACATGGTGGTCATGAAGGGATGGACTTGGTCAGAAACAATGCTCAGGTAGCCCGTGGCATTTAAACAATGCCCAATTGGCACTAAGGGGCCTAAAGTGTGCCCAGAAAAAATCCACCACACCATTACACCACCACCACCAGCCTGCACAGTGGTAACAAGGCATGATGGATATATGTTCTCATTCTGTTTACGCCAAATTCGGACTCTACCATTTGAATGTCTCAACAGAAATCGAGACTCATCAGACCAGGCAACATTTTTCAAGTCTTCAACAGTCCAATTTTGGTGAGCTCCGTGCAAATTGTAGCCTTTTTTTCCTATTTGTAGTGGAGATGAGTGGTACCCGGTGGGGTCTTCTGCTGTTGTAGCCCATCCGCCTCAAGGTTGTGCGTGTTGTGGCTTCACAAATGCTTTGCTGCATACCTCGGTTGTAACGAGTGGTTATTTCAGTCAACGTTGCTCTTGTATCAGCTTGAATCAGTCGGCCCAGTCTCCTCTGACCTCTAGCATCCACAAGGCATTTTTGCCCACAGGACTGCCGCATACTGGATGTTTTTCCCTTTTCACACCATTCTTTGTAAACCCTAGAAATGGTTGTGCGTGAAAATCCCAGTAACTGAGCAGATTGTGAAATACTCAGACCGGCTCGTCTGGCACCAACAACCATGCCACGCTCAAAATTGCTTAAATCACCTTTCTTTCCCAGTCTGACATTCAGTTTGTAGTTCAGGAGATTGTCTTGACCAGGACCACACCCCTAAATGCATTGAAGCAACTGCCATGTGATTGGTTGACTAGATAATTGCATTAATGAGAAATAGAACAGGTGTTCCTAATAATTCTTTAGGTGAGTGTAGACTTACCCTATGAGTTATACATGTGTAGTCATATCGGTTTGCATCTTCAGGGATGAAAGTATATAAAGTGTATAGATTACAGTTGCCATGAGGATTCTAGTACTGTAAAGTGCATGTAAAATGGAGGGTCCAGAATTGCAAATCACTTTTGAGACACATTAATTGCCCAAAAGAGACACATTTATTACCCTAAGACCAACTTTTTGTCTTCCAAAAGGGGTATGTGATAAACATGTCGCTCTACCATACTCAGACTTTTGAGTATGTTTTGCCCCCTATCCTTTTCAGAACTGGTTTAATATAGACACTACGGCACACGTTTACTAATGTGAGTGCTTTTTAGATTTTGGTGTAAATTGTTCCAAAATATGGTTCCATTTTTATGATCTATGTTTAGAGAAATTATCTGTCTAACCCAAAAAGATGTTGTGGCTTCACCAGACAGTAGGCATGGCTTAAGATATGCCTAAATTCTGTCACGAGGTAAGCTAATCAATAGTTGGTAAAGAGTTCGACAAAAATGCGCAGCCCTGCACCACATTTATCAACCAGTCTGAGCCACTGTGATAAATTTGGTGATTGTCTAGACTAGAGTTGTTGCGATACCAAATTTTTTATTTGGTTTCGTTACCATGAAAAAGTATTGCGATACTCGATACCATTCGATACGACTCAAAAAAATAAACCAAAAAAGCCACGTGCATTCCGCATTTTAAAAAATGGCGAATCGCGTAGTTTTTATTTATTTTTTCTGTTCCAGCGTTCACCGCATAGATTTTTTTAAATATTTTAATAGTTTGGACTTTTCTGACGTGGCGATATGTAATATGTTTGTTTATACATTTTATATGTGAAATTGGGAAAGGGGGTGATTCATACATAATATTATGGTGGTTTTTTTTATTTAATTTTTTCTTTTATATACACTTTTTATTTAATAACTATTTCCCCCCTTAGGGGCCAGAACCTGGGATTTTTTTTATCCCTTGTCCTATTCACCCTGATAGAGCTCTATCAGGGTGAATAGGACTTCACTCTGTCCCTGCTGCTCTGTCCCTGCTGCTCTGTGCTCTCTGCACACAGCATCAGGGATGTTACCATGGCAGCCAGGGCTTCAGTAGCGTTCTGGCTGCCATGGCAACTGATCAGAGCCCCAGGATTACACAGCTGGGGCTCCGATCAGAAGCTGCCACTGCACCACCAATGAGGGGGAGGGGAGAGGACCCTGTGGCCACTGCCACCAATGATTTTAATACTGGGGGGGTTGAGAGAGGCTGGCGCACTCTGCCACCAATGATTTTAATGGGGGGGGGGGAGGGCACACTGCGCCACCAATGATAATTAACCCTTAATACAGGAGGCGGGTACTGGCAGATCAGCGGCAGTTAACCCCTCAGGTGCCGCACCTGAGGGGTTAACTGCCGCTGATCGCAGTTCCCTGTCAGGGGCAGGGTGCCGGCAATGCAATTCTGCTGCCGGCACCCGCCTCCTGTATTATGTGTTAAAGTCTACTTTTCCTGGGTCCAGACTTTCAGTATTAGGCTACACAGAGCGGCGCCCAGAGATGTCCCAGCACTTACTGTTAGTCCTGGGTTCACCCGCAGTGCCCCATTACTGTCTCCTCTCCTTCTCCATATGCTAATTGCTATCGGAGCAATGGGGAGGAGACATAAGCTTCTCTAGTGGGCGTTCCTTCTCCCTGGCTGTAGCGCTGTCCAATCGCAGCGCAGGGAGAAGGAACGCCCACTAGAGAAGCTGATGTCTCCTCCCCATTGCTCCGATAATAATTAGCATATGGAGCAGGAGAGGAGACAGTAATGGGGCACTGCGGGTGAACGGAGCAGCGCCCAGGAATAATGGTAAGTGCTGGGACATCTCTGGGCGCAGCTCTGTGTAGGAAAAGTCCTATCATTGGTGGCAGCAGCAGCACAGGGAGGAGGGTGAGACTACTTCCTTCTCCCCTGTGCTGCTGAGGGAACATGAGCGCGCTCACAGCAGCACAGGGGAGATACTAGACTGCGCAGCAGCGCAGCCCAGTATCGAAAAAATCGATACCGGGACAAAAGTATCGATTGGGTATCGAAATTTGGATACCTGCAACAACCCTAGTCTAGACAGCTGCCTGTCTAAATTTGCACCAGCTTAGTAAATCTGCCCCTTAGTAAATCTGTTCTTTTTTTGTTTGTTTTTTCTCCAAGTTGCACCTCAGTTTCTATTTGGCTGAAGTTAAAGCAGCTCTGTCACCCGATCAACCCTACCCTACCAGACATATAGCCTGACGCTGATTAAAACTATCCGAGTGACAGAGCCTCTTTTAAGGGGTTCTCTGGGAATTAAGAAAATTAAAATTCCTAAATATTACTTTATTATAAACATATTCCCAAATATCTTTCATTAGCTATATTGTTTCATTTTGTCTTGGGAGCAATCATCAGGAGAAATAAAATGGCTGCCGTCCTATTAGTACATACAACCTTTCTAATCACACCGAAGGACAAGTTACTCACAATACCGAGCTAAAGAGCTGCCTCATCCTCCTTTCTGCTGTCAGGGATTACAATCCTGAATACAGATGATAAGATCTTCAGCTGAATTTCTGAAGGAAAGGAGCTCATTAGGAGACATGAAGTGCAGAGAGGATGGACAGGACAGACTGTGGTAATGTGGGGCTGTGGTAATGGAGACTGCATACAAGTGCTGCTGCTCATTAGCCACATCCCCACCTCCTCTCTGTCCTTCATGTCTCCTCATGAACTCCATTCCTACAGAAATTCAGCTGAAGATCATATTTAAACTGTATTCAGGATCATAACCCCTGACGAGTAGATCAGAGAGGAGTATGAAGCAGCTCTTTAGCTAAAGTGTTGTAAAGTAACTTGTCCTGCTGTGTGATTAGGACAGGTTTTCTGTGCACGAATAGGTCAGCGGCCATTTTATTTCTCATTATAATATAACTAATGAGTTATTTGGGAATATGTTTATAATAAAGTATTATTTTAAGTAAATATATTTTTTTTTATTCCCGGAGAACCCCTTTTAAGATATTGACTTGGACAATTCAAAAGTTTTCTACCATATAGATGTAGATTTTGTTTTGTATATTGATCATTTTGTAGCTTTTATTATCCAATTATACTTCAGATTACAGACAGATGATCAATAGAAAGTTATAACCTTCCATATTAATTTATGGTGGACCTATGATCATCATGGGACATTATATAAGGGTTCGTTTTGTAATTTTTATTAATTTTTTCAAAGACATTTTCTGGCAATTCCATTCTTATTTAGAAATTTTGAACCCTTGGAGAACACAGAAGGCGCATATGTAATCTTTCTTTCTTCTTTCTTTGAAGCTCACAAGGTAGATTTTTGGCTATTATATCCAATGTGTTTCCTTTAGTAGGACATCTTATAAATATCCTAGTATATGTTTCTCTGACTCAATAATATTTTTTTTAAATTTTTTTTAATTTTTTTTTATTTTTACTCTAGAAACCAATTAGTGTGACAATTATGTAATCTAGTTAATAAAATTATTATTAAATAAGGTTGTACGACTTGCACTGCATTACCATGCGGCAGTAAATTTTCTGTACATTGGGCACATGATCCTAGCCTGGTTAGAACCCACAGCGCTTGTGTGAGAATGAATCTTTCACCTAGCGCCTACCTGCATGTCAGAGTCCTATGCCTTCAGGTCCCCTCTCCAGCATTGGTGCCATTGGCCATGTTCCCGGGAAAGCTTCATGGTGGAAGTGTCAGTGATACGCTATCAATGTGGCTCTAGCTATCGTGTAGTATAACTGATGTCTGTGTTAGTGTCTGCATTACCAAGGTGATCCATCAATGTCATCCACTAATTACTGTGCTCATTACAAGACAGAGACCTGAACATACTGATAAGGGAAGTATCGTGGACAAACCACAATGACATTTTTCTTCTGCATTTTCCCTTTTCATATTAAGCCAGTTATCATGTTCATACTAATCTATTATGTATGCAAAATTAAATGTACTCTTTATCATGAAAGACATTTTATGGGTGGAACAGATTAAAGACATGATAAGAATGAAGTATTATTTGGTATTCCATATTGGTTATATTACTGTAAGGTACCCGTTGAGCTTTGTTCACATCTACAGTCATATTTTTGTTCTGTTATAGGAACAGACAGCAGTGCCAGATCCATTACATGGCAAACACCAATGACACCCAACAGGCCCCAATGACTATGGCCTCTTTCACACGGGCGAGTATTCCGCGCGGATGCGATGCGTGAGTTGAACGCAATGCACCCGCACTGAAATCTGACCCATTCATTTCTATGGGGCTGTTCACACGAGCAGTGATTTTCACGCATCACTTGTGTGTTGCGTGAAAATCGCAGCATGCTCCCCTTTGTGCGTTTTTCACGTAACGCAGACCCCATAGAAATGAATGGGGTTGCGTGAAAATCGCAAGCATCCGCAAGCAAGTGCGGATGCGGTGCGATTTTCACGCACGGTTGCTAGGTGACGATCAGGATGGGGACCCGATCATTATTATTTCCCCTTATAACATGGTTATAAGGGAAAATAATAGCATTCTGAATACAGAATGTATAGTACAATTGGGCTGGAGGGGTTAAAAAAAAAAATATTATATATATACAGTGGCGGAAATAATTATTTGACCCCTCACTGATTTTGTAAGTTTGTCCAATGACAAAGAAATGAAGTCTCAGAACAGTATCATTTCAATGGTAGGTTTATTGTAACAGTGGCAGATAGCACATCAAAAGGAAAATCGAAAAAATAACTTTAAATAAAAGATAGCAACTGATTTGCATTTCATTGAGTGAAATAAGTATTTGAACCCCTACCAACCATTAAGAGTTCTGGCTCCCACAGAGTGGTTAGACACTTCTACTCAATTAGTCACCCTCATTAAGGACACCTGTCTTAACTAGTCACCTGTATAAAAGACACCTGTCCACAGAATCAATCAATCAAGCAGACTCCAAACTCTCCAACATGGGAAAGACCAAAGAGCTGTCCAAGGATGTCAGAGACAAAATTGTAGACCTGCACAAGGCTGGAATGGGCTACAAAACCATTAGCAAGAAGCTGGGAGAGAAGGTGACAACTGTTGGTGCGATTGTTCGAAAATGGAAGGAGCACAAAATGACCATCAATCGACCTCGCTCTGGGGCTCCACGCAAGATCTCGCCTCGTGGGGTGTCAATGGTTCTGAGAAAGGTGAAAAAGCATCCTAGAACTACACGGGAGGAGTTAGTTAATGACCTCAAATTAGCAGGGACCACAGTCACCAAGAAAACCATTGGAAACACATTACACCGCAATGGATTAAAATCCTGCAGGGCTCGCAAGGTCCCCCTGCTCAGGAAGGCACATGTGCAGGCCCGTCTGAAGTTTGCCAATGAACACCTGAATGATTCAGAGAGTGACTGGGAGAAGGTGCTGTGGTCTGATGAGACCAAAATAGAGCTCTTTGGCATTAACTCAACTCGCTGTGTTTGGAGGAAGAAAAATGCTGCCTATGACCCCCAAAACACCGTCCCCACCGTCAAGCATGGGGGTGGAAACATTTTGCTTTGGGGGTGTTTTTCTGCTAAGGGCACAGGACAACTTATTCGCATAAACGGGAAAATGGACGGAGCCATGTATCGTGAAATCCTGAGCGACAACCTCCTTCCCTCTGCCAGGAAACTGAAAATGGGTCGTGGATGGGTGTTCCAGCACGACAATGACCCAAAACATACAGCAAAGGCAACAAAGGAGTGGCTCAAGAAGAAGCACATTAAGGTCATGGAGTGGCCTAGTCAGTCTCCGGACCTTAATCCAATCGAAAACCTATGGAGGGAGCTCAAGCTCAGAGTTGCACAGAGACAGCCTCGAAACCTTAGGGATTTAGAGATGATCTGCAAAGAGGAGTGGACCAACATTCCTCCTAAAATGTGCGCAAACTTGGTCATCAATTACAAGAAACGTTTGACCTCTGTGCTTGCAAACAAGGGTTTTTCCACCAAGTATTAAGTCTTTTTTTGTTAGAGGGTTCAAATACTTATTTCACTCAATGAAATGTAAATCAGTTGCTATCTTTTATTTAAAGTTATTTTTTCGATTTTCCTTTTGATGTGCTATCTGCCACTGTTACAATAAACCTACCATTGAAATGATACTGTTCTGAGACTTTTCATTTCTTTGTCATTGGACAAACTTACAAAATCAGTGAGGGGTCAAATAATTATTTCCGCCACTGTGTATATATATATGTATATATATATATGTATAATTTTTTTTAACTCGCCTTAATCCACTTGTTCGCGTAGCCGGCATCTCTTCTGTCTTTAACTGTGAGCAATAGAACCTTTGACGTCATTACGCTCATCACATGATCCATCACCATGGTCCAGTGACGTCATCAAAGGTTCTATTGCTCACAGTTAAAGACAGAAGAGATGCAGGCTACGCGAACAAGTGGATTAAGGTGAGTTAAAAAAACAACAACATTTTTTCTTTATTTTTTTTAACCCCTCCAGTCCTATTGTACTATGCATTCTGTATTCAGAATGCTATTATTTTCCCTTTATAACCATGTTTTAAGGGGAAATAATACAATCTACACTATAACTAACCCAAACCTGAACTTCTGCAAAGAAGTTCGGGTCTGGGTACCACAGTCGGTTTTTTACCACGCGCGCGCAAAACACATTGCACCCGCGCGATAAAAACTGAACATCGGAACGCAATCGCAGTCAAAACTGACTGCAATTGCGTTCCTACTTGCGCGGGTTTGCCGCAATGCACCAGGACGCATCCGGACCTAATCCGGACACGCCCGTGTGAAAGAGGCCTATAATGGGGGGGGGGGGGGGGGGGGTCTGTCTACCTAATCTAATACAGTTGCACATGTATGAGCAAACTGACCAGACCTCCAATATAGTCCTACCAAGTAGCTTATTAGCACACCGCATTCAATACGCGTTGTAGTGAGACAAGTGGCGCACTGCTCTGTTAAGCCCAATAGTACCTACATATACAGATGTGTCCATGCTTACCTGAGCTCGATTTTGGTTAAGAACCTCAGTTTCTCATAAAAAACCAATTCAATACAGTATAGCAACATATAGGAAAGACATCTTGTGACACAATATCACAAAATCATCTTTTGAAAAGCTGAACATCTTGTGACACACCTACCAGGACATGTTCAGAGGAAAGGTAATGGACACGCTTGTAACCTCAGTTGATCTCTGTGATGTGTGCGTAGTGAACTAATGTATAGGAGATTGCAATATTTAATTAGAAAATAGTCACATGCCTGAAATAGAAAGCACATTTTGAATGTTCTAACTGTCCGTAGGGTTTTCGTTCCAGTGCCTGTGTTGACCAGAATGGTTAACTACAATATTGGTATGATGTTCCTGAAGAGAATTGCAATGATCCCTTTATTAATATTTTACATCTGTACTTTCTTGCTGCCTTGATTCAGAGCCCACACTATCCTGTACCATACCAGCGGTTTGCTTATCAATGCTCAGTCTTCACCGCTTAGTAATTTCTCCTACAGAGACTGCTACACTCTCTTTATAGCAGAAATTCACTCCTAAATGCCCCGGGCTTTCTATCACTTTATTACAGTTATTGCTGTTTGCCAGATACAGTTTTGTCTGTACAAACAGTTGCACGTACGGATTCACACTGAGCAATTGATTTGACACAAAACTGCCATAGCGGACAATGATTACAGTGATCAAGCTAGGCGACTGCTAATTCTTAAAAATGTTGTGATTGGCACAAGTAAAAAATGTTAAATCTTGCACATTGGATGGTCCTGTACTGTTCAGCTGGTTTGTTTCAGTGATGGATATTTAGTGTAGGATGCTTATGTAACAGAAATGCTTTTTGTTCAGTAAAAAGCCCCCCCCAGGGGATGAAGATCAAATGCCCTGGGTGTACATCCTATCTAGTCCCCTGACTGGCTCTTCCTTCTAGGGTATTAGAAAGTCGTCGGGTAAAAAAAAAAAAAAAGTAAAGCATTAAGGGGGGTTTTCTGAGTTTTTTTTCAACTGGGATAGGTCATCAGTATTTGATCGGTGGGAGTCAGACACCCAGGACCCCCTGGATTAGGTATTTGGGAAGGCACTGGGGCTTGCAGTAGCGCTGCAGCCACGTTCATCGGTCACAAGGCCTAGTCGCAGCTCAGCCTCATTGAAGTGAATGATGCTGAGCAATGTACGGCACTGCGCTTGGTGAGCAGAGAGGCCGCGCCGATACTGTGAGTGCTTGTGCCTTCTTAAACAGCTGATCAGTTGGGGGTCCCAGGTGTCAGACCCCCACTGATCAGATACTGATGACCTATCCTCAGGATGGGTCAGAAGTAAAAAAATCTTAGAAAACTCTCAATACTTACTGTACATAGCCCATTTAATACCCGCTCCTTTTCGAGCCCTCCCCATCAGAATGGGCAGGCAGGCACTCCTCCATTCACTTCACTTACTGTAGACTGTTTTGAATAGTAGTATGAAAATCATAGGGACATTTGTACAGGTGGCTTTACATGTCCTCTCTTTCACAGACTGCTCCCCATGTACCCATCACAGGCTGCTCGACATGGGCCCCTGTCTCGTAATGCCTCCCCACACACAGTCTTCTCGTTATGCCTCCCCACACAGTCTTCTCGTTATGCCTCCCCACACACAGTCTTCTCGTTATGCCTCCCCACACACAGTCTTCTCGTTATGCCTCCCCACACAGTCTTCTCGTTATGCCTCCCCACACACAGTCTTCTCGTTATGCCTCCCCACACACAGTCTTCTCGTTATGCCTTCCCACACACAGTCTTCTCGTTATGCCTCCCCACACACAGTCTTCTCGTTATGCCTCCCCACACACAGTCTTCTCGTTATGCCTCCCCACACACAGTCTTCTCGTAATGCCTCCCCACACACAGTCTTCTCGTAATGCCTCCCCACACACAGTCTTCTCGTAATGCCTCCCCACACACAGTCTTCTCGTTATGCCTCCCCACACACAGTCTTCTCGTTATGCCTCCCCACACACAGTCTTCTCGTTATGCCTCCCCACACACAGTCTTCTCGCTATGCCTCCCCACACACAGTCTTCTCGCTATGCCTCCCCACACACAGTCTTCTCGTTATGCCTCCCCACACACAGTCTTCTCGCTATGCCTCCCCACACACAGTCTTCTCGTTTTGCCTCCCCACACACAGTCTTCTCGTTATGCCTTTCTCACAGACTGTTCCCCTGCTCCACACAAACTGCTCCCCCACCGCAAAGACTACTCTGTTTCACATTACCTTCTAGTGCCTCCATTGCAAAGAACTGACCGCTGACCCGTTTCCTCCCTGCACTGATCATAGAGATGAGTGAAAGGATGGAGAGGTCTGCGCAGCTGTAACTGTATGGCTGCTCTTTTCTTTCTGTGATTTGGCTGGAGTGATTTATGTGCCTGATCATTAAGGGTAGGTTCACTGAGTTTTTTTGGAGCAGGTTTTAGTGAAGGTTTTCATGCAGGGTTTTCAGACAAAGTCTGAAACCTCAAATTAGTGTGAACCTCTCCTTAGAGGTGAGTTCAGGACATCTGTGTGACTACAGACTTTCCCTGGGGTAGGGGAATCCAGCTTAAAGCGAACAGAGCGTTTGTTGCTATGGCTGCTACCCGGACCACACTGGTGTCTTTTAGCAACACAGCAACATTTTTATTACAGCAGTTTTTCGCCCCACAGGCCAATAGATCTGCTCATTGCCAGCATTTATTTTTTTTTTAAACATTAGTCTGTGTCCTATGTTTGCTTTATTCCGTAATCTAGTTAAAGGGGTTTTCCAAGATTTTGATACCGATATCCTTAGGATAGGTCATTAGTACCTGATCGGTGTGTGTTGACACCCAGGACCCCTATCGATCAGCTGTTTGAGAAGTCACTGGCGCCCCTGTGAGCACCGTGCCATTCTCTAAGGTCACCAAGCACAGTGCCGTATATTATATAGCGGCTGTGCTTGGTATTGTGCTGAGCCCTGTTCATTTGCGTTCTCAAACAGCTGATCAGCAGGGGTCCCTGGTGTCGGACCCCCACTGATCAGATACTGATGACCTATCCTGAGGATAGGTCATCAGTATCAAAATCTCAGAAAACCCCGTTAAGACAAGTCAAAGTACATTTCAGAAGCTATAGTCCAAGCATGGCCAACCTGAGGCTCTCCAGCTGTTGCAAAACTACAACTCCCACCATGCCCTGCTGTAAGCTGTAGGTAGCCTGGGCATGATGGGAGTTGTAGTTTTGCAACAGCTGGAGAGCCTCAGGTTGGCCATCCCTGCTATAGTCTTTGTTTTCTGCTTCTCATTTCATACTGTGATAATATATATATATATATATATATATATATATATATATATATATATATATATATATATTCTCTAGCTCTTTTTTTTTTTTTTTTTACCCTTCTCTAATATTGTTGCAAGATTAAAATAGTAAGTTTCAACAAATATATATCCTTCAAAAAACTATATATAATATTATGACCTGTTATAATTCAATTCTGCTTTATAGATGACGTTAAACCCAAGAAAGATGATGGCCCTACTCAAAAGTCAATTCGGGAGGCTCGAGAGAAAGAACTGTTACAGGAAGGGGTAGCTTTATATAACGCGGAGAAAGACCCAAATAAACAAATCGAAAAGGCACATCCTAAGGTAGGACCCTCAGAGAATCATCACCTGTGTCATATTTGTCATTGTTCCTCATCACTTACTTAGAAATGCAGATACATTGGTGGTTGAATTACATCGTCATGTGCCTATTGCAGTTGGAGAGCATTTGAAATGAACATGCAGTCTACAGAGCAAGGAATCCTCTCCACTGTTTTTCTTGAAAATATCTCAGGGGATTCATCACCGCATCTGTTTATTTCACTAGGATTCTGTCTTTATGCTTTGGTCTAACAGAGGAGCACACTGGTTTGCATGTACTGCTTCTTCATTCTCTCTTAAAGAACAACTAGATTCTCCTTTAGAGACCCTAAGCAGATCCTCTTTAAACAGAATCAGTTTTGTCGACAATTATTGTGAAGACCAGGATAGCCATCCACGGTACTGTATATCCTCCAACAATTGGTATTTCGTAGAGAGAATTGGTAAAGTAAAGCTTCGCCTTGAAGTCATTGCCTTATTTTCCGTAAATGAAGAAATACATATTCCATAATATTTGGCCTTTGCCGGAAATGTTCCTTCCTACCGGACCTCAACGTCTGTTTACCTTTTGCATGCCCTACAAACTCTTTAGCAGTCCATTGGTCCAGTTTCTACAGTGTAAATAAGCTGGTTGAATGTATGCTGATTTAATGGTCCCTTGTGTGCGACAGCATCTTACCTCATATTTGCCATCAAAAGTAGCAGTTCTGACCTCACCCTGTGGCATTACCTCCATGGAGGCCAACACTCGTGTGCCAGTCACCAATATCCAGGTAGTCTCCAATGTAAAAGACTAACCAAACCGATTTTTGTTAATTTTTTTTTTTTTTTTTTTTTTGTTAAAATTAGACCTATTTGTGTGGTTTATGTTTTGTTTGCTCTACTCTATTATTACCCCAAGTCAGACACAAGATGTACACAAAAGATGGCCTTCTCCTTACGGTTAGATAAATGAGCGTAAGAATAAAATAGATTACATTTGGAATAATCCACCAGTGATATAAAAGACTTACAAATTATTTTCTGCCTAAAGAATTCTGTGTATGTACTCAGGAGAAGTAATGAACAAGACTATTCTGAGGGATAATTACAAATAAATCAATAATTAATGGTTCGGGAATGTGTTAATAGGTTCATTATGGTGATTCACTGTTGCTTCCAAGCTGCATTCGCTTAGAAATGTAATAGGAGAGATTACAGCCTGTTCTCAGATACTTCTAAACAGTCAAGAATTATAGCTTTAAGATGATGTTGCAAACCATTATTAATTCAGTTAATTTAGAATGCTTTTACTATGAAGCTCTCAGAATTAAGAGCATTTTGGTTTGCCCTTGTGGCCACAAGTGTCATCTGTTTTATACTGGAATACTTCCTCTGGGCTCTGGATGAGCGACAAAGATTAATAATTATTTTTTTATCTTGAGACTTTTTTTGGTTTATTTATGTAGCTATTACATAGATAATTATAACATTTGCAGCACTGAAAAAGGTCATACAAGCGAATGGAAAGTAAACTACCACTTTACACTTCTTTTATGTGTATGCCTGTTTTAAATCTCCAAAATAAATCAACCTTCCTCACCCCCCCAGGATGGGCCATCCGTCCTTCTCCATACAGTTGTTTAGTCTCGGGGTCCAACTTATAGGACTCCCATTGTAACCCTTCTGCTCACTACATACTCACGTTATGATATCATCAGTTGTTGCTCGTTATGAGTTCATCACTCTAGAATTGGAGCCATATTATCACTGAAGATATCCCACAAAATAGCTGTGAATATAACTACTAGGGTACAGCCACAGGAATAGAATTTCTGCTGCAGATTTCCTGCACTTTTGCTGCTGATTTGGCCCAGATTTATCTCTGTTCATTGTGAAGTCCAAACCTCAGGTCAATTTACACTGTAGAATTTTTCACAGTGCATGGAGAAGACGTCTTAAAGGGGTTGTCCAGCCATGTATAGATACGTTCAAATACTTACATTTTACTGCTGCATCCGTACAACGTTAAAATGATTTGGCTTTGTGGAGCCAAAGTTCTTCTCACCAGAACCCGCGTGAGACTTTGGTTAATTCCCACTGTATGCATATCTACGTGTTGAAATTTTAAAATGGCAATTTAAAATAGGAATCTGAAGTGGACGTTGGTACTGAGGTACCAGCCAGTACCAAAGGCCAGTGTGGATTGCTAGTTTAAATTGTTCTTCAATACGCAGATATGAAAAGTGTAGGAATTAACCGAAGTCTAGCGCGACTTTGGGCGCAAAGAACTTTGGTTCCACTGAGCCCATAACTTTTTAATGCTGTACGGATACAACATTAAAATGGAAGTATTTAAATGAATCAACGTCTGCTCTATGATCCGAAGGCCGATTCGCTCAAGCCTAGCTCAAGTGAATGGAGCAGGTACTTGTATTACACTGCACCTCAGAGACGAAGTGCAGCATAATCTACAGGAAGCGGTGATCGCATGGAGCGTCGCCTCCTATTCAAAACAGCTGACCGGCAGGGGTGTTGGACTCCCGCCGATCAAATATTGATGACCCATCCTGACAATAGGTCACCAATATATCTGGCTGGACAACACTTTTAAAATCTCATCCACTTTGCTGCTAGTGTTAAATGTTATGATTTTGCTGCAGAAAGATGTACAGCATATCCCGTCCTATGTATAGATATTTTCTTATTGTTTTTATTTTTAGTCTGTCAGTATGATTGTAAATGGTCAAAATCACTGGAGACAGTCTGTTGGTCATGGTCCGAACAGTTGTCCGTTATCTGTTTTTGGGGTACACCCCAGTTGTCCAATATACTACTCAGGAACTTGCTACCGCAGCACATCAGACTCTCCCCCAACATCCAAATCTTCTAAAGTAACCTGAAAACCTACCCTGCCATCACACAGCCACATAAGCAGCTTTTTAGGCTTCCCTTGTAGTTTGTAAGCTCTCGCGGACAGGGTCCTCTCCCGCTCTATACCAGTCTGTTAATAGTTTTATGTTTATATGTTTTTGTTTTATATGTTTTTTGTGTATATTGTGTTTTTATATTATGTATGTGTAACCCCCTCTTGATGTACAGTTCCCTGGAATTATTGGTGCATAAATAATATACCGTTGAATCAAATATTTCCACCAGTGAAGTGCTGTTAATTGCCAGTATCTGGTAAATTAGAAAGCTTTTATCCTCTTAGAAATGTATGGCATATCCACAAGATGTACCATAAATGTCTAGGTTGAGGCTTTCACCTTTGGGACCCCACCTCCGGGGGGTAATGATGATCTCTTTAACGCCTATAGAATTGAATGGAGGGATCAGATCACCAGGCATTCTCCACCTGGATGTGTTGGCTGGCACTTGGTAGAACTGAATTTAAGGGATCCTTTTGCAATGTGTTTTTCATCTTGATTGCTCCTATCTTCCGTTCTGTGACCATGTCCATACAGCTTTCTTATTTCCTGTAAAGTTATGTTTATGGGCAGGGGCATAGCTATATTGGAAGTAGGGAAAGCAGCTGCTATGGGGCCCAAATTCAGAAGGGGCCCTTCAAAGGAGGACTAAAAGATTTCATCAGGGTCCCCTCAACAGCATAATACAAATGACATTATATACAGTGACTGTATATACAGTCACCTGACATACACGATATATGTGTAGGAAATGGATGGAGCGGCTGCCAGGCCTGGTCTGAGAGAGTGATCTTGACTGGCCACAAGATTGGGGGTTGCATGGGGGACGGGGCCCATTCAAAAATGTGCTGTGGGACCCAGTCATTTCTAGTTACACCAGTGTTCATGTTCTTTTCAAAGCAGCGACATGGGCAGTGATGGGGGGGGTATGTCTATGTAACTAGTGGGGTGGGAGGAGCTATAAACTATCTGGGTGTTAGGGGCGGTGCTGGAGCTGTGGCAGAGAAAGGAGAAGTACATCATGGGTTTGGTTGGATACAGCAACAGGAAGTGCTACTTGTAGGATGTAAAACCAACCAGAGGGGTTATTTTACATTGTAAAAACGGGTTGGGAGAGTTCAAATTGAAAAAGAGCATAGGGAGCATGATGTACAGTCGTGGCCAAAAGTTTTAAAAATTACATAAATATTGGAAAAGTTGCTGCTTAACTTTTTATAATAGCAATTTGCATATACTCCAGAATGTTATGAAGAGTGATCAGATGAATTGCATAGTCCTTCTTTGCCATTAAAATTAACTTAATCCCCAAAAAAACTTTCCACTGCATTTCATTGCTGTCATTAAAGGACCTGCTGAGATCATTTCAGTAATCGTCTTGTTAACTCAGGTGAGAATGTTGACGAGCACAAGGCTGGAGATCATTATGTCAGGCTGATTGGGTTAAAATGGCAGACTTGACATGTTAAAAAGAGGGTGATGCTTAAAATTATTGTTCTTCCATTGTTAACCATGGTGACCTGCAAAGAAACGCGTGCAGCCATCATTGCGTTGCATAAAAATGGCTTCACAGGCAAGGATATTGTGGCTACTAAGATTGCACCTCAATCAACAATTTATAGGATCATCAAGAACTTCAAGGGAAGAGGTTCAATTCTTGTTAAGAAGGCTTCAGGGCATCCAAGAAAGTCCAGCAAGCGCCAGGATCGTCTCCTAAACAGGATTCAGCTGCGGGATCGGAGTGCCACCAGTGCAGAGCTTGCTCAGGAATGGCAGCAGGCAGGTGTGAGCGCATCTGCACGCACAGTGAGGCGAAGACTTTTGGAAGATGGCCTGGTGTCAAGAAGGGCAGCAAAGAAGCCACTTCTCTCCAAAAAAAAAATCAGGGACAGATTGATCTTCTGCAGAAAGTATGGTGAATGGACTGCTGAGGACTGGGGCAAAGTCATATTCTCCAGTGAAGCCTCTTTCCGATTGTTTGGGGCATCTGGAAAAAGGCTTGTCCGGAGAAGAAAAGGTGAGCGCTACCATCAGTCCTGTGTCATGCCAACAGTAAAGCATCCTGAGACCATTCATGTGTGAGGTTGCTTCTCATCCAAGGGAGGGGGCTTACTCACAATTTTGCCCAAAAACACAGCCATGAATAAAGAATGGTACCAAAACACCCTCCAACAGCAACTTCTTCCAACAATCCAACAACAGTTTGGTGAAGAACAATGCATTTTCCAGCACGATGGAGCACCGTGCCATAAGGCAAAAGTGATAACTAAGTGGCTCGGGGACCAAAACGTTGACATTTTGGGTCCATGGCCTGGAAACTCCCCAGATCTTAATCCCATTGAGAACTTGTGGTCAATCCTCAAGAGGCGGGTGGACAAACAAAAACCCACTAATTCTGACAAACTCCAAGAAGTGATTATGAAAGAATGGGTTGCTATCAGTCAGGAATTGGCCCAGAAGTTGATTGAGAGCATGCCCAGTCGAATTGCAGAGGTCCTGAAAAAGAAGGGCCAACACTGCAAATACTGACTCTTTGCATAAATGTCATGTAATTGTCGATAAAAGCCTTTTGAAACGTATGAAGTGCGTGTAATTATATTTCACTACATCACAGAAACAACTGAAACAAAGATCTAAAAGCAGTTTAGCAGCAAACTTTGTGAAAACTAATATTTGCGTCATTCTCAAAACTTTTGGCCACGACTGTACATATGAGGTAAGAAACTACTTGAGCATATCTATTAAAAACCAGAGGAATACCAGGAACCACCTTAGAGAAGTTTCAGTAGAATACTTAGAATTGTATAAATATGGGAAAAGTTTTTTGGTTTTTTTTTCATTCGAGTATATACAGTACAGTTTGTAAACTCTTTTTCCCTGTTTATACAATTTTGTAGGTAAGAAGCTAGGTCACAGGAAGTCGCAGAGAAAATAAAGCCTGGAATTGTCAAGACTTCCTCAATGGAATCCTTTTCTCAATCTAGCTTTGCCTATTGCAGGAAGACTAGAAGATAGAAAAATTGTCGACTAAGATAGGAAAAACGTAAGCAAGACGAACAGAGAATCGATCGATATTTCTTGTCGTGCATCTCCTCTGGGACCTATTGAATAAGAATAGAAACATAAATTGCAGCCTTTCATGTGGCTATTAAATATCGCTATAGGATTAATTACCCAATTATTGACTGGTTTTGCGAATCTAAAGCCAAAACGTATTACGTTTTAGTAACGGTTATGAATAGATTGTAATCTCTTTAGTATAATCAATATGTCATTTTGTTTCCTTAGAAAAACGAAATCAACCGTATATCATTGCCTTCTGTTAGCTGAGTGAGTTCTCTTGTATCTTCCAGCTGACAGGGTTGCGTTGTATAAAGTTACGCGACTTTTATGTATCGCGCCGGACTTTTAAAAAGGGAAACGCACAGCAATAATTTTAATGAAGTGATTACAGCAAAATTTCAATAAAAGTGTTGATGCACACTGATTTCTCTCGTTTTTAATAAGTTGCTGCAAGGAAAATGGGAAGGTTCATTAATATTTCATTTCTTTTATTACATACAGTGTTCCTACTAAATGCTGCTCACATCTAGCGACCATTTTAATGGGACATAATACTGCTGGTACTTATTTAAGTTTAATAGCAAAATGTAATTTCTTGGTAAAACTGGTAAAATCCCCAAAGGATAATACAGTTTGTAGTTTAAAAAATTGCCTTCAACACCAAGAAAGATTAGGGTTATTTAGTTTAGAAAACATAAAGATGGCTGAGGGGAGACCTTATGACCATGTATAAATAAATTAAAGGTCAGTACAGTGATCCCTCCCATGATTTATGTATACCCAGGACTGTGACGAGGGGACATCCTCTGCGTCTAGAGGAAGGAAGGTTTCTACGCAAACACAGAAGTGGGTTCTTTACTGTAAGAGCATTGACACTGTGGAAGTCTCTTCCAGAGGAGGTTGTGATGATGAACTCTTATTTTTAGAGTTCACAAGTGGCCTGGATTCATTTCTTGAGTGTAATCGTATTACAAGTTACAGTTACTAGATTTCTGGGGATGTGTTTAATCTCAGGAGATATTCTGATTGCTGAAAATCTGGAAGGAATGTTTTCCTCCAAGATGAGGACAATATGCTTTTCCCCTCATTTTATATACACTGCTCAAAAAAATAAAGGGAACACTTAAACAACACAATGTAACTCCAAGTTAATCACACTTCTGTGAAATCAAACTGTCCACTTAGGAAGCAACACTGAGTGACAATCAATTTCACATGCTGTTGTGCAAATGGGATAGACAACAGGTGGAAATTATAGGCAATTAGCAAGACACCCCCAATAAAGGAGTGGTTCAGCAGGTGGTGACCACAGACCATTTCTCAGTTCCTATGCTTCCTGGCTGATGTTTTGGTCATTTTTGAATGCTGGCGGTGCTTTAACTCTAGTGGTAGCATGAGACTGAGTCTACAACCCACACAAGTGGCTCAGGTAGTGCAGCTTATCCAGGATGGCACATCAATGCTAGCTGTGCCAAGAAGGTTTGCTGTGTCTGTCAGTGTCCAGAGCATGGAGGCGCTACCAGGGGACAGGCCAGTACATCAGGAGACGTGGAGGAGGCCGTAGGAGGGCAACAACCCAGCAGCAGGACCGCTACCTCCGCCTTTGTGCAAGGAGGAACAGGAGGAGCACTGCCAGAGCCCTGCAAAATGACCTCCAGCAGGCCACAAATGTGCATGTGTCTGCTCAAACGGTCAGAAACAGACTCCATGAGGGTGATATGAGGGCCCGACGTCCACAGGTGGGGGTTGTGCTTACAGCCAAACATCGTGCAGGACGTTTGGCATTTGCCAGAGAACACCAAGATTGGCAAATTCGCCACTGGCGCCCTGTGCTCTTCACAGATGAAAGCAGGTTCACACTGAGCACATGTGACAGACATGACAGAGTCTGGAGACGCCGTGGAGAACGTTTTGCTGCCTGCAACATCCTCCAGCATGACCGGTTTGGCATTGGGTCAGTAATGGTGTGTAATGGTGTGCGGTGGCATTTCTTTGGAGGGCCGCACAGCCCTCCATGTGTTCACCAGAGGTAGCCTGACTGCTATTACGTACCGAGATGAGATCCTCAGACCCCTTGTGAGACCATATGCTGGTGCGGTTAGGGTTCCTCCTAATGCAAGACAATGCTAGACCTCATGTGGCTGGAGTGTGTCAGCAGTTCCTGGAAGACGAAGGCATTGATGCTATGGACTGGCCCGCCCGTTCCCCAGACCTGAATCCAATTGAGCACATCTGGGACATCATGTCTCGCTCTATCCACCAACGTCACGTTGCACCTCAGACTGTCCAGGAGTTGGCAGATGCTTTAGTCCAGGTCTGGGAGGAGATCCCTCAGGAGACAGTCTGCCACCTCATCAGGAGCATGCACAGGCGTTGTAGGGAGTTCATACAGGCATGTGGAGGCCACACACACTACTGAGCCTCATTATGACTTGTTTTAAGGACATTACATCAAAATTGGATCAGCCTGTAGTGTGTTTTTCCACTTTAATTTTGAGTGTGACTCCAAATCCAGACCTCCAAGGGTTGAAAAATTTGATTTCCATTTTTTTAATTTTTGTGTGATTTTGTTGTTAGCACATTCAACTATGTAAAGAACAAAGTATTTCAGAAGAATATTTAATTAACTCAGATCTAGGATGTGTTATTTTTGTGTTCCCTTTATTTTTTTGAGCAGTGTATTTTTTTTTGCCTTCCTCTATATAAACTTTTTTGATTTAATAGGCTAAACTGTATAGATTTTCAGCCTTACTGACTTTGCTACTATGTTCAAACCTTTTTAAATGCCATGGAATGGACCTTATGTGGTCACTAAGACACGACAAATGTTTTAGATCGGTGGAGAATCTGAGGGCTAAGACCTCCACAGTCCTTAGAAGGAGGGGGGAGCAGCTTGCACATGTGGCACTCTCTCTCTCTCTCTCTCCTCGCTGCTGAGGATCGGATCTAGAGGGGTCCATAGCTGGTCTTGTGCAATGAGGAGAGAGACAGAACTATACGGAGACTTCTCTCCCCACGTTCTTGGGAACGTGAGGGTCTTGGTGCTCAGACCCCCACTGATCTAAATTTTTATATGTCTGACATATCAAAAGTTTTTTTGAAAAGTTAGTGACCCTTTAGTCATTTGTCATTATTGGCACATTGCTTACAGCCCACCTGCAGGCACTGACTTGTCAGAACATTGCTTCCTTTTTGTTCTTTTTGCTTTCCCAGTTAAATTGTTTATATACTTTTGGGATTTTGTTTCGCTAGCCTTTGTTATTATATTATCGATTTACTTGCTAGAATTTGGCAGCTGTACCTTGAATGGTCTTTGACTTTTGGATGACTTTTGACTGTCATTTGCTTCTGCTCTGTGTAACGCACCACACTGTGTGATGTTCTGCCTGCACAGGATGAGATAAGCCAACTGTAGGACAATACATGTAGAAGTGTTTCATTACATGTCTTTAAATAATACCGCAGCACCTGCTTTGGGCATTCTAAAATAAGCCTGGAGAGAGTGCCAGGTGCAATCCAATTAGGAGACGAACAACTTCTTTCTCACAAAAGATAGCGGTGTAGGTGTGATTCTATCATCTCTTATTGAAGAGAACATACTTCTGTGTAATTGTCTAAGAAAAAGAGGAGAGGAGGCCAAAAAGATTTGTCATCATGATTGATAGCGATGCCTGGGATGAAAGTGTTTTTCACTGGTCAGGCATGTTTCATTCTTTGCTCAGTGGAATCGGAGGTATAAAGAGACTCTGATTAAAATACATTTTACCAGGATTATTTAGAATGTCTGCCATTAATTAGATACGTTTTAGACTTGGATTTAGAAAAAGCCATTACCAGGTTGCTGTGCTATTTTAATGACAATTTTAATTGGATGGAAAGTCCCATCCACCTTTTGGGGGTATCTTTACTAACGGCGACTGACCAAAGCCTTTACTCATAGAAACCAAAGACACTGATTTTAGATTAGGAAATGTGTAGCCATCTGCTAGTTAAAATCAGATAGAAATACAAATCCTTTATTTCTAATCTGTCTTTAATTTCTGATTTACAGATTTTTTTTTATTTATTCCGTTTCCTGAACATGATTATGGGGCGGCCATCTTGCCTGAGCCATCTTAACAGCATTTAGAAAGCATTAAAACAATTGTTTGAAAGCAGCCCCATGGGCCATAGACACAATGGTCAGGAGGGGAACTCATTGATTTCTATGAGGGAGTTTTCTAGGCATGCTCTGTCACCTGGGCAGAGGTGATTGTGCAAGCAAGGAATAGATACGTTTTGGCAATCGCCTATTGTAAATGGTGTGTCCGGCCTTATCTATACACAAAGGTGATATCATGACTGGCAGGATTAGAATGACCGATAAGCAGGTAACTGCAGTAAAGTGATCCGTACGGACCAAGGAGTTGCCAGTGCGTGAACTGCAGGATTTTATGGATTATTATTTTTTTTTATCTGGATACTGACATGGAAATTAAAAATAACATCAAAATTCTTTAAAAAAATGTTAAACATAAAAACTTAAACCGTAGGTAATTTGCTGATGACACATTCCCTTTAAGTGATTTTGATTCAACTGTATCCTTCAGGTTTGCTGTCTTTTGTTGAAAAGCACCCAAGAACAGTATAGTATAATTTTTAGGAGCCATCTGGGTCCAGTGTACGAATAGACCAGGCGTGCTCAACCTGCGGCCCTCCAGCTGTTGTAAAACTACAACTCCCCCTGCTGTAGGCTCATAGCTGTAGACTGTCTGGGAATGCTGGGAGTTGGTTTTGCAACAGCTGGAGGGCCGCAGGTTGAGCATGCCTGGAATAGACAATAAAGTGAATAGGATTATTGTCAAAAAACGTAGATAAGTTCAGCCCTCGTTCAAAAATTACAAAAAGCTTTATTAAATCTCAGAACATGGCAAAAAAAGATTAAAAACACAATAGCTTATGCTTTTCTGGTGAGAACACCCTTAGTCGTAGCATGACTAGCATGGTATGACTTAGGGTCCATTCACACATCCGTGTGTGTTTTGCGGATCCGCAAAACACGGACAGTGGCAATGTGCGTTCCGCATTTTGCCGGCACTAATAGAATATGCAATAGCGGACAAGAATAGGACATGTTCTATTTTTTTCGGGATCGGAATTGCGGACCCGGAGGTGCGGGTCCGCAATTCCGGATCCGGGCCACACATCCGAAATTGCGGATGTGTGAATGGACCCTAAGGGTGTTCTCACCAGAAAAGATGGATGCTTAACTTAACCACATTTTTGCCTGTTGCTCTGGCAAGCCAGCCCTGCATTCATGCACCGTGTGGAGGTGGAGGTCTTTTTTATTATTTTTTTTACTTTCGCTCAGTATAAGATTGTCTGGGATTAGAAACACATTGCTGCATTATAAAAAAAACAAACAAAAAAAAAAAACGGCCCCACTGCAGTCCATGGGCTGTATCTGGTATTGCATCTTGGCTCCTTTTGTAAGAAGGCAAGCATCTTTTTCTATTCCCGAAGAAACCCTTTAAAGACCTTGAGGCATCAAAAAAGTGCAAAGTTAATACGTAACACAAAAAATTTGTGAAAGCCTCCATTGTTTGATACCTATAGCTTTCAACATCTAAAATGGGTCGTTTTTTACATATTTTGGAGAAAACTGGGCACATTACACTGCATTATTTTATAATAATTTTATATAATATATTGCAGTGCTAATAATTGTCTTGTTTTTATCCATTTTTATGACTCTTGGAATCCTTTTTAATCAGTGCACATCTTTTTTTGTCACAAGGTGAAATGGAGTCTAACCCCTGTCATGTCCTTTGTAGTCTCTAGAGGTAATGAACAGTGAGAAGCTTCCTTCTTGGATACAGCAATTCTGTGTAATGACTGGTGAGATAAATATGTCTTCAGTGTAGAATAGAAACTCTACAATATACGGCTGATTAAGAGTTTTGGAGAGCACTTGGGTCCCTCCAGCATATGTGGCTTTCATTATTCCTATCTTTGACCTTGCTAAAGTACCATCTCCGTCATACGGGCAAGCAGGTCATTCTGTGGAACTCAAATAGTAGATGAAGTGTTCGGTGATGGGAATTTTTTTTTTTTTATCGGCTTAGAACGACAAGCCTCTTATTGCCAAATCTCTCCCGAAAGAATCGTATGTATATATTTTTTTTTTTTTTCTTCGCAAAAAATATAACTAACCAAGAAAATGAAACGCATCAAGTTTCTGTGCTTTGTCTGGAAATTGACAAAACAAATAGGTCTTCTTCCTCGTGAGATAGATAAGCAAATTGAGGCTTGAGGAGAGATGAGTTTTGTTGAGCGTTCTTGGAATGCACATTTCCAGTTCATTGAACAGCCCTGTAATGATTATCTGATTCCATTACCTGTAATTTACTTCAGCGCTACGAGTTTCTTTATACCGCAGTGGTTGCTTTGATGGAGAATGAGTGCCTCTTCTAATGTAGTGTCTTTGTAATATTGCCACGTCTGAGTCCAGCTGCCAGAGGTCACTGAAAAATACATTGCAAGCTGCACTGAGCATTCACGACAAGGGACCTGTCTTGAATGCTTGTGTGTCAGAATTATCCTGCCAAGTATGCTATGACGGGATGTCTTGAATTGGACACATACTTAAAGGGGTCGTCCTACAAAAAATATTCTGCTATTTTTAAACCAGCGCCTGGATCTGAATAATTTTTGCATATAATAAACAAAATTTGTGTAGACACTGAGTTATTCAATAAATTGTATCCGTATAGCGCCACCTGCTTTTTAAATTTTTTCATATTATTTCTTTGTCCTGCTCACTGAGATGGCCGCACATGCTCAATTTCATCCTTCGATTGCCTCCTGAGCTGTGATGAGGAGAGAGCTGCAGCAGAAAGGACACTACCAGCTTAATATAAATCTAGCAGAGCACTTGGAGCCTTGAAACTTCTCTATGGGGGGAGCATTGTTTGGAAGAGATTGTCATGTACTATATGATGTCTGATTTTTACCTTAATTACGGGATATTCCCTTTAAATGTTCATGGCCTATTCTTAGAATAGGATGTCTGTGCTTGACCCATGGGGTCCAGTCCTGAAGTATCACCAGTGATCAGCACAATAAGGTACAAATAGTACGTAATAGTTAACGTATGTCTTGTTTAATGCTAGTACGTGTTAAAGCATCTTCCCTTGGATCCCTACCTATCCACAGAACGGAGGGACACAACCACTTCTTTGTTTATACAGGCACAGCTATACATACATACATACATACATACATACATACATACATACTTCAGCACATGTATTGAATCTGGCATCACTGTGCTGAAGATGGGTCATCATTTGTTGATAGGTGGGGATTCCTGCTGATAAGTTGAATGATTATGAGAATAGGACATCAACCCCTTTAAGTCATTAAGCCTTCTAGAGCAGAACACATTTTATATAATCAACATTTGCAAATTTTAAATCAATGTATAGTTACTTGTAATTCAGGCTCTCGACAGACTGGCTCTAAATTTATGACAAGCAGACAACCCCTTTAAGAAAATTTATTTTCAATCCTTTTATTGAGAAAAATTTCATTTCATGTTGGATTATGACCCTTCTTAGGATGTGTGACTACTATATTATCCTAGTAATCCAAATCAACAGCTCACGTTCTTATTTCAGCTGCACGGAAAAAGGGGAGGGATCCCTACCCAAAATCCAATTAAAAAAATTCCCAGCTGCCTTGCTTGCTTCAATCTTGTATCTTTCTTTATTAAACTGTAGTCCTCAACGGGACGCGTTTCGGCACATTTTTGCCTTCCTCAGCCATATTCACAAATGACAATACATCAATTGGACTATATTATCCTATGTGCATATCTACATTAAAGTTAACCTGTCACCGGGATTTTGGGTATAGAGCTGAGGACATGGGTTGCTAGATGGCCACTAGCACATCCGCAATACCCAGTCCCCATAGCTCTGTGTGCTTTTATTGTGTAAAAATACCGATTTGATACATATGCAAATTAACAACATAAGAGTCATATCTTACTTGTGTGACCAGAGAAGAGTCATATTTTCAACCTCTGACTCATCTCAGGTTAATTTGCATATGTATCGAATCGTTTTTTATACACAATAAAAGCACACAGAGCTATGGGGACTGGGTATTGCCGATGTGCTAGCGGCCATCTAGCAACCCATGTCCTCAGCTCTATACCCAAAATCCAGGTGACAGGTTCCCTTTAAAGCATTAGGTTCACTTTACAGTGACAACTTATCACCTATTCACAGGATAGGTCCTAAGTACCTAATCAGCGGGGGTCCGGGGGTCACTCATTTGAATCGAGAATAAATTGTGCATGGAAAATCATGAAAAAAATGGTCCCCTATTCTCTTGATCAGGGGAAAGGGGGTCCCAGCATTCGAACACTCACCAATCACCTATCCTGTGGGGACCAGAGGGTAGGCTGTAGTCACAGCAGTAACGCTCTGGTCTCCAGTCTTTATGTTCATCTCAACTTGAAAAAAGGATTTTAAAGGAATTCACTGGTTTCCTATATTCTGATGTAACCTCAGGATAGGTCATCAATATCACATCAGTGGGGGTCCGATTTAGGGCACTCCAGTCAATCAGCTGTTTGGAGAGAACACTGTTCCTGCGAGTACTGCATTGACATTGCAGCGGTGACCAGGTGTAATTACAGCTTCTCTACCCCCTCACTTTAATGGGAAGGAGCAGTCAATCTGCTCCTTTGTATTGAAGTGTATGGGACGGAGGAGTGTAGTTTCACCTGCTCGCTGCTGCCATGTTGACGGCGAGCAGAGAAGGCATCGCTCGTAGGAGAGCTGTGTTCTCTTCAAACAGCTGATGGGCCACCACACGTCTGATAATGATGACCTATCCTGAAGAAAGGTCATCAATGTAACAAACTGGCCAACCCCTTTAATGCCTGAAATGGTGATGCTTGTAGTTGTAGTGACTTTGGCGTTCTCAAAAAAAAATATTAATTCTGCCTGGATTTCGTATTCATTTTTCTGTGTGGTCCATCTTTATACAGTACTTTATGACCATATTTATGAGGATGACACTTTAGCTACGGTAGCTACTGACCTGGGTATATTTAAAGGTAGCCTGCCACCTGGTTTGGGGCCACTAAGCCACCAGTTGGCATCTAGGAACCCAAACCTGCCTTCATTAACCATTCCCATGTCTGCTAACAAATTTGGAAGATGAGTCTGACGTTGCTCTCCAGTGGCATTGGCGGGGGGGCATGCATGTGCTTGATGTGCAATGAAGTTAAAGGGATTCTGTCACCAGGTTTCACCCCTGTCAGCTAAACATATGCTGATGTTCAGGGCCTCATCACGATTCCTAATGTGGGTTTATAAATGTGATCTGTAGCCTTATTTTGCTAAAAAACAGCTTTTACTAACCTGTCACTCAAAGAAATAAGGTGCCCAAGGGGATGTCAAGGGATGCAAGGTGCCCGCCGCACCCACCGCTGCCTTTCCAGACTTCTGCGCCGCCTCCTAATCCTCTGTGCCTGTAAGATCTCGCGCGTGCGCACAGGGCTCTGCCTGATGCGCCCGTGCGGACTTCTCCATTTGGCTTCTTACAGCGAAGTGCGCATGCGCCGGCACTTCGCTCAACCCCTTGTATGACCTGCACTCTGGCGCCAGCCTCTCAGAGCCCTGTGCGCACGCGCGAGATCTTACAGCAGGAGGAGGGAGGGAGAGTGAGAGGCGGCGCAGAAGTCTGGAAAGGCGGCGCTGGGCACGAACGGCGGTGGGTGCGGCGGGCACCTTGCATCCCTTGACATCCCCTTGGGCACCTTATTTATAAGCCCACATTAGGAATCGTGACGAGGCCCTGAACATCAGCATATGTTTAGCTGACAGGGGTGAAACTTGGTGACAGAATTCCTTTAAGGTGTACCACTGTCTTGTTCATTCATTGCTGCAATGCACATGCATCTGATGCAGTTGGAGATGAGTCCCATATTTTGGAGGGTTGTTCCCATTTCATGAAGTGTTGAGAGAACACTAGGATAGGGTCGGCTAAAGTTCCCTGGGAAGCTGGTTGGCTGGAAGCACCACTGTGCAGGGAGAATTAGAAAGGGATGCATGGCTACACCCCTGCTGCTATCCCTTCATTTTCAGGATTGATGGGGATCCCCGGGGGTCGCAACCTGATTGATCATAAAGCAATAGCATGACACTTATTTCAAGAATGTATTATAAAGGATTAACACGTTACTTTTTAACAATTTTCTCAAATTTAAAAATAAATACTTTTGAAGTGTCTGAAAATAATGCAGTAGATTAAAACAGTGTAGTAGCTGGGGACAGGACAGTGAGTGGTCAAGTCATATCTCGATATGTTCTCATAAGGAATAAAGCATGTAATCCAAAGTGTGATAGCTTTATGAGCGTACCTGCAGAGCCATAAAAGAATACAGCGGTTAGTGCGAGCTCCGTAGGTGTAAAGAAACAGATGTTATCATGAATTTTCCCTGTGAATTTATTGTCAGGCTGGAAGCTCAGTCTGCGAGGAGGGCAGTTGGATAATCGCAGCGGCGTTCAGATTAAAAGTGTCTCTGCACAATGGTTCTTTTTTAATTAATCTGATTTTTACTGTCTTACATATTATCTTTATGTTTATTAAAAGAAAAGGAAAAGCAACAGAATAAGAAAAATCTGTCAGGCCATAAAACTGAATCACAGAGATTTATTTAGGCCCAGCTCACGCCGGAGGATTTTACGGGTTTTTATTAGCAAGCTAAGCAAGATGTAGTATGCAATAAACGGTTTACTGAGCTCTCCTGTTATTGCATTAAACTTTTTTTTTTTCTTTCCTATTTGGGAAATTTATAAAATTAATAGAAGCTTTAGGAAACAAAGTAACATCGGCCATGAATTAAAGAATTTCTTTGCTGCAAAAACATCCTCTAATCATATTAATTCTGTTGTGCGACATAGTAAGGACATTGGATAATGGACAATATTTCCACATATTGTACTTTATTGTCTTCTTAGACTGGTCAATGCAAAGCACTTTTGTATCCAGCAGCTGTATAAATCACATTAACAGTTCGTCTGTACACCTCAAATTGGAAAATGTCATAAAACTTAACATCTATGGTGATTACATTAGATTGTTGGACGAAGCTAAAGTGGAAAACTTTTTTCTATTGTGTGTGCCTCATTTTAATATACTGTTTTGTGGAAAATGGGACCTGACGTAAGGCAGTTATCAAAGATTTAGAAAGTTCGTCTGAAAGGGCATCTGTCAGCAGATTTGTACCTGTTGCATGAGCGCTTGGCAGCTGAAGGCATCTGTGTTGGTCCCATGTTCATATGTGTCCGCATTGCTGAGAAAAAAAGGTTTTTTAATATATGCCTGGTCCTGTTAATCAAAGTGCGGAGGGTGCGGCAGCAGCGATAGCTGAACCTCTAAGTGTAACGGTAACGCCCCTGTTGCTTCTACAGGTCCATTTGCATATAATAAAACTTCATTTTTCACAGAAATGCAGGCACATATGTACATGGTACCAACACAAACGCCTTCAGCTGCCAAGTGCACAAGTAACAGGTCAGCCAGCTTTATAGGTACAAATCTGCTGACTGATGCCCTTTTAGATGGGTCGGGACCCCAAATTTGCGGTTATCTAATACATTTTCTAGGAGTCTTAAAGGGGTTGTCCCATTAAGACACCTTATCCCTTATCCTCATGATAGAGGGTGAATGCCTGATCAGCTGCGGTCTGAGCACTAGAGCATGCTGGGAGTTGTAGTTTTACAACAGTTGGAGGGCCGCAGATTGAGCATCCCTGATTTTAGGTTGAATCCACATGGGCTGAATACGCTACTGATCTGCCATAAATTGACGTGCGGTATGGACTTTAAATCCGCAGCAAGCCAATTTATGCTGTGCATATATACAGGGGGATTTCAATGAAGGGTGAATATGTGGCCAGTCTGCCGCACTTAGGTGTTACCATTAGCATTCAAAGAAATGTGTTCCTACACTGAGTAGTACTTGGACGGTATCAGTGTGTAGGGACACACCCTAACCAGTAACACCCAGATATACTGTATATATAAATTAATTATATAGGAGAAATAATGGACAGCACATTACTGGGTCCTAAGAAAAGTTGCCCCCAAATTCTTAAAGGGAATACAATTATTTGCTGTTTTTATTTTAAATAGTCCATTAATTAGTAAATCTAAAATTTGTCAGTTTTCATTTGACTCAATATACGGTAGATATAAGTGTAGCATAACTGCTGAAATGGTTCCTGTTATCTTAAAATGCACAATAATAACTATTATAGGCGCTATATAGCTGTTTCCAGGGGACTGCAAAATAAAATTCCATTTTATCAGCCGGGAAAACAGGTAAAGTTATCCACAGTGTAATAGCATGCTGTTTCTGATTACCAAAAATGAAAATGTAATGCATAGCACTTTGGCTGCAACCAGTGGAATTATTTTACACGGTACTCTTCTTCTTTTTTTATTATATGTTGAATTGATTTTTATGTAAAAAAAGTTCAATGTAAAAAAATATCGACTTGTAAATTTCTTTTTTTCTGTACCCCTGGGCATCTCCATTATGTATAAGGCACTAAGCAAGCATCATACAGTCCGGATCAAAAGTTTAAGACCACTTGAAAAATGGCAAAAAATCTTATTTTACATTGTTGGATCTTAACAAGGTTCCAAGTAGAGCTTCAACATACAACAAGAAGAAATGAGAGTGAGACAAAAATTTTTTTGAGCATTCAATTAATTGAAAATAACGATTAAACTGAAACAGGCTGTTTTTCAGCTGATCCAAATTTTAGGACCACATGCCTTTTAAAAGGCCAAATCTGTGCAAAGATGTGGATTCATTGTCATTTTCTATCAGGTAGTCACACGTTGTGATGGCAAAGGCAAAAAAACTCCCTTTTTGAACGTGGTCGGGTTGTTGAACTGCATAAGCAGGGTCTCTCACAGCGCACCATCGCTGCTGAGGTGGGATGCAGTAAGACAGTCATTTGGAATTTCTTAAATGATCCTGAGGGTTATGGAACAAAAAAGTCAAGTGGAAGACCCAAAAAAATTTCATCAGCACTGAGCAGGAGGATCCAATTGGCTGTCCGTCAAGACACTGGACGATCCTCGACCCAAATTAAGCCCCTGACTGGTGCTGACTGCAGCCCCATAACCATCAGATGGCATCTGAGACTAAAGGGCTTCAAAAACAAAAAACGTCTTCATAGACCTCGTCTCCTTGAACGCCACAGAACTGCTCGTTTGGACTTTGCAAGAGAGCACCAAACATGGGACATTCAAAGGTGGAAGAAAGTTTTATTCTGTGATAAGAAAAAATTTAACCTTGATGGTTTCCAACGTCACTGGCATGACCAGCAGATCCCACCTGAGATGTTTTCTACGTGCCACAGTGGAGGGGGCGCCATAATGGTCTGGGGTGCTTTTTCATTCAGTGGAACAATGGAGCTTCAGGAAGTGCAGGGGCGTCAAACGGCCGCTGGCTATGTCCAGATGTTGCAGAGAGCATTCCTCATGACTGAGGGGCCTCGTCTGTGTACACAATGCCTGCAGGACAAGGGACTTCTTCCAGGAGGATAACCTCACTCTTTTGGCCCATCCTGCATGCTCCCCTGATCTAAATCCAATTGAGAACCTTTGGGCATGGATGGCAAGGGAAGTTTACAAAAATGGACAACCGTTCCAGACAGTAGATGGCCTTCGTGCGGCCGTCTTCACCTCTTGGAGAAATGGAACCTCATGGAAACGCTTGTATCAAGCATGCCGAAACAAATTTTGGAAGTGATAAACAATAACGACGGAGCTACTCATTACTGAGTTCATGTTTGGAAGTTGGGGGGGGGGGGGGGGGGTGTTGTTTTATTTTTTTATTTTTTGGTGGTGTGTTCCTAAACTTTTGATCAGCTGAAGAACGGCCTGTTTCAGTTTATTCGTTGTTTTCATTAAATTGAATGCTCAAAAGATGTTTTGTCTCACTCCCATTTCTTCTTGTTGCATGTTGAAGCTCTACTTGGAACCTTGTTAAGATCCAGCCATGCTAAATATGATTTTTTTTGCCATTTTTCAAGTGGTCTTAAACTTTTGATCAGGACTGTATGTTATGAAGAAGGTTGCAGTGACTGATGATTTGATGATGAGCGTACATAGGGGAATGTGTACTGCTGGTACCTGGTGCAGTTCAGTTTGTGACAAATGTCAGTGTCAAATTGTTGGCAGTAAGAGCGGTGTGACATCTCGGGGTCATTTAGATCTCCAGGATCGCAGTATTCTCACCTTAGACAGTTGGCACACCTCAAGAAGCCACTCCAACACTGCAGACTTGGGTGCAAACTGGCCACGACCAGCTTTATTGTCACTTTAACAGCAGACCAAGCATAAATTATAAACACAAATCCTAGGCTGTCTGGCCACTGACTACACAGTAGTAGTTCTCCCTCTCTATCGGGATCTGGGTCTACCACCCAGCTCCCCAAAACACAACACAGTGCTTACCCCACACAGGGTTAGAGGGCTCGGTCTCCCACCAGGCTTCGGCGCAGCCTGTTTCTTCCCCAGACTGGGAGACCTGATTGAGGAGCTCTGCCCATATTTACTTGAGCTCCTCAACTGGCTGCTAATTATCTTAATTACCAGCCTGGCCGCTGCAAACAGAGGAAAAAAAATACTATCTTAGCCCCTTCCCGACACATGAAGTACTATTACGTCATGGAAGCCACTGCGTTCCCGCAATTTGACATAACAGTACGTCATGGTGACCGGGCGGGCACCGGAGCGGTGCGTGCCTGATCACTGCAGGGGTCCGGCAGTTCCTGGTAGCCGGGCCCCTTCTGTATCTGCTGGCATCGCTGTAAAAACTGATGCCTGTGGATTAACCCCTTCTATGCCGCGGTCCGTGCTGACCGCTACATACAAGGGGTTTGTGTCGGGTGAGGGAGCGCATCGAGTCCCCACGCTGCTGTGGCGGGGACACTTTGTGCCCAATGCCTTGCACTGCATCGGGACCTGCCTTCTACGGGTGCCCAGGAGATCCAGCCTCAGGCTGGGTCTCCTAGGCAGCCTGTTAGTGTACTACTCACTGTAGTACAGGCAATGCATTACAATACAGATGTATTGTAAAGCATTGCAGAGGGGATCAGACCCCCAAAAGTGAACGTCAGAAACAAAGTAAAGAAGAAAAAGTAAATAAAAGTGTTTTTTATCAAATTAATAAAGTTTTTAAGGAAAAAAAGGAAAAAAAAGGCACTTTACCCTTATTTTATAATAAAAAGCTGAAAAAGAAAACCACACATATTAGGTATCGCCGCGTCCGTAATGACCGGCTCTATAAATATCACATGATCCACCCTGTCCGATAAACACCATTAAAAAATAAAATAAAAGCGGTGTTAAAAAAAAATGCCATTTTTGTGACCTTACATCCCAAAAAGTGCAACACCAAACGATCGAAAAGGCATATGTCCCACAAAATGGTAGAAATAAAATGAGCACCTACCTAAGACAATCGCCCAAAAAAAATTAAAAAAATAGCTCTCAGAACATTGAGACACTAAAACATAATTTTTTTAAACACCATAAAAAAATTAAGAATAAAATCGGTGTAAAAAAAAAGCTATTTTTGTGACCTTACATCACAAAAATTGCAACACCAAGCGATCAAAAGGCATATAGCCCCCAAATATTACCACTCAGTCAGTTACCTCATCCCACAAAAAATTAGACCTCTTACCTAAGACAATCGATCAAAAAAATAAAAAAGCTATGGATGCACTAAAACATCATTATTTATTTCGGTTTTAAAAATGCTATTATTGTGTAAAACTTAAATAAGAAAAAGTAGACCTATTCGGTATTGCCACGTCCGTAACAATCTGCTCAATTTAAAAAAGTCACATGACCTAATCCCTCAGGAAAACGCTGTAAAAATAAAAACTGCGCCGAAATAACCAATTTTTTGGTCACTTTGCCCCATAAAGTGTAATAATGAATGATCAAAAAATCATATGTACCCAAAAATGATACTAGTAAAAACTTCAACTCTTCCTGCAAAAAACGAGCCCCTGCACAAGACAATCGGCAGAAAAAATTAATAAAATAGGGAGTTCAGAAAATGGAGAAAGCATTTTTGA
Organism: Bufo bufo; assembly: GCF_905171765.1. Lineage (NCBI taxonomy): Eukaryota > Metazoa > Chordata > Amphibia > Anura > Bufonidae > Bufo > Bufo bufo. The sequence goes on from NC_053395.1 coordinate 160,402,104, forward strand.
AAAAAAAATTTTTTTTATGTAAAACTGAAACAAACAAACATAGAAAGTAGAAATATTTGATATCATTGCATCCGTAACATCCTGCTCTATAAAAATAGCGTATGATCTAACCTGTCAGATGAATGTTGTTAAAAATAAAAACGGTGGCAAAATATAAATTTATTAATTTTTTGGTTACCTTGCCTCACAAAAAACATTATATAGAGCAATTAAATCATATGAACCCCAAAATAGTACCAATAACACTGGCACCTTTTCCAATAGTTTCCAAAACGTGGTCACTTTTTTGAGTTTCTACTGTAGGGGAGCATCAGGGGGGCTTCAAATGGGACATGGCATCTAAAAACCAGTTCAGCTAAATCTGCCTTCCAAAAACCATATGGCGTTCCTTTCCTTCTGCGCTCTGCCGTGTGGTCATACAGCAGTTTGCGACCACATGTGGGGTGTTTCTGTAAACCGCATAATCAGGGTAATAAATATTGAGTTTTGTTTGGCTGTTAACCCTTGATTTGCTACTGGAAAAAATTGATTAAAATGGAAAATCTGCAATTTCATCTCTATTTTCCATTAATTCTTGTGGAACAAAGTTTGTAAAATCAGTTTTGAATACCTTGAGGGGTGTAGTTTCTAAAATGGGGTCATTTTTGTGTGGTTTCTATTATGTAAGCCCCACAAAGTGATTTCAGACTTGAACTGGTCTTTAAAAAGTGGGTTTTGGAAGTTTTCTGAAATTTCAAGATTTGCTTCTAAACTTCTAAGCCTTCTAATGTCCCCAAAAAATAAAATGTCATTCACAAAATGATCCAAACATGAAGTAGACATATGGGAAATGTAAATAAATAACTATTATATGAGGTATCACTATCTATTATAAAAGTAGAGAAATAGAAATTTTAACATATTTTTGGTAAATTTTTAATTTTTTCACAAATTAAGGTGATATACACTCACCTAAAGAATTATTAGGAACACCTTACTAATACGTGTTGGACCCCCTTTTGCCTTTAGAACTGCCTTAATTCTACGTGGCATTGATTCAACAAGGTGCTGATAGCATTCTTTAGAAATGTTGGCCCATATTGATAGGATAGCATCTTGCAGTTGATGGAGATTTGAGGGATGCACATCCAGGGCACGAAGCTCCTGTTCCACCACATCCCAAAGATGCTCTATTGGGTTGAGATCTGGCGACTGTGGGGGCCATTTTAGTACAGTGAACTCATTGTCATGTTCAAGAAACCAATTTGAAATGATTCGAGCTTTGTGACATGGTGCATTATCCTGCTGGAGGTAGCCATCAGAGGATGGATACATGTTCTCATTCTGTTTACGCCAAATTTGGACTCTACCATTTGAATGTCTCAACAGAAATCGAGACTCATCAGACCAGGCAACATTTTTCCAGTCTTCAACAGTCCAATTTTGGTGAGCTCGTGCAAATTGTAGCCTCTTTTTCCTATTTGTAGTGGAGATGAGTGGTACCCGGTGGGGTCTTCTGCTGTTGTAGCCCATCCGCCTCAAGGTTGTGTGTGTTGTGGCTTCACAAATGCTTTGCTGCATACCTCGGTTGTAACGAGTGGTTATTTCAGTCAACGTTGCTCTTCTATCAGCTTGAATCAGTCGGCCCATTCTCCTCTGACCTCTAGCATCCACAAGGCATTTTTGCCCACAGGACTGCTGTTTTTCCCTTTTCACACCATTCTTTGTAAACCCTAGAAATGGTTGTGCGTGAAAATCCCAATAACTGAGCAGATTGTGAAATACTCAGACCGGTCCGTCTGGCACCAACAACCATGCCACGCTCAAAATTGCTTAAATCACCTTTCTTTCCCATTCTGACATTCAGTTTGGAGTTCAGGAGATTGTCTTGACCAGGACCACACCCCTAAATGCATTGAAGCAACTGTCATGTGATTGGTTGACTAGATAATTGCATTAATGAGAAATAGAACAGGTGTTCCTAATAATTCTTTAGGTGAGTGTATATTGACTCAAATTTATGACTATCATGAAGTACAATGTGTCACGAGAAAACAATCTCAGAATGGCTTGGATAAGTAAGTGTTCCAAAGCTATTACCGCATAAAGTGACACATGTCAGATTTGCAAAAAATGGCCTGAGCAGAAGAGCGAAAACTGGCCCGGGGTAGAAGGGGTTAATAGCCCTCTGATGGCTCCACTGCCACATCGGTTATATCCTTAATAGCAATTTAATGAAAAATCCACAACAAAAAATTTAACCTTCAGAATAATGATGCAAATAAAAATGTTTTAAACAACTACCAAAACTAAAAGAGGCAAATACGATGAAAGGACGTTAAAAGAGTTATCCTTCCCTTGTAATGACCCCCCCCCAATGCCCAGGCCCCTTATATACATTATACTTACTATCTCCCTGGCACCCGCGTTGCTTCGGATCCCTGCACGGCCGCCACTGCATCTCCTTGTCGCTCGGATCAAAACATCCGGCAACGGGGGGAGCAGCCAATAGCAACACTCAATGCTAGGGAGGCTCGTCCTTGTCATGGCCTGCTATAGGCTGGTCCTCCATCGCTGTCGATTTTGAACCAAGCGACGGGCAGATGCATTGGCGGCTGTGCAGGGATACGGAGCGATGCGGGTGCCAGGAAGCAGGTAAGTATAATGTATCCGAGGGGCCCGGGCATTGAGCGGGGAAGGGTTAGATAACCCCTTTAACTACATGTAATTTTTGATGACTTAGCAAAAACTGTATGTTGCTGCTTTTGTTTTAAGTTCTTCTATTTACTATCTTTGTTTGGGCAGTTGCTATGTAGCTGCCTTGCATTTAAAGGGAATCTGTCACCTGGATTTTGTGTATAGAGCTGAGGACATGGGTTGCTAGATGGCCGCTAGCACATCTGCAATATCCAGTCCACATAGCTCTGTGTGCTTTTATTGTGTAAAAAACCCGATTTGATACATATGCTAATTAACCTGAGATGAGTCCTGTATGTGAGATTAGTCAGGGATAGGACTCCTCTCAGGTTAATTTGCATATGTATCAAATCGTTATTTTTTTTGCACAATATAAGCACACAGAGCTATGGGGACTAGATATTGCGGATGTGCTAGCGGCCATCTAGCAACCCATGTGCTCAGCTCTATACACAAAATCCCGGTGACAGGTTCCCTTTAAATCTGGGTTTGGTTATCATTTTGTCTTGTTGATCGCGCAGCCTGGCTTCTCGTCTGTCGTCTTTCTTCAGGAACTGGGTAAAAGACCTGTGATGATGTCACTGCGCTCATCACATGGTCCGTCACATGATCCATCACCATGGTAAAATATCATGTGATGGACCATGTGATGAGCGCAGTGACGTCACCACAGGTCCTTTACCCAGTTCCTGAAGAAAGAAGACAGACGAGAAGCCGGGCTGCGCGATCCAGTGGATTAAGGAGAGTTAAAAAAAATATATATATTTTTTTTTATTTTTTTTTAACCCCTCCAGCCCTATTGTACTATGCATCCTGTATTAAGAATGCTATTATTTTCCCTTTATAACCATGTTATAAGGGAAAATAATACAATCTACAGAACACCTAACCCAAACCCGAACTTCTGTGAAAAAGTTCGGGTTTGGGTACCAAACATGCCAATTTTTCTCACGCGCGTGCAAAACGCATTACAATGTTTTGCACTCGCGCAGAAAAATTGCGCATTTTCCTGCAACGCACACGCATCTTATCCGGGCAAAAAACAAGACGCCCGTGTGAAAGAGGCCTAAGTGTCTTGTTTATTGCAGGTGTTGATACATGTTTGACTTGTGTTTTTTTTATTTTTTTATTCCATGCGGTTGTTAAGGCACTCAGCCCTGATGTAAGACCTGGGGGTATCTGAATACCATGAGCAACAGTTAGGACGTGAGGAAGATAACTGCTATTAGTCCAGTTTTATGGTCTATCATACTGTAACAAATGGTGTCGTTCCTGTGTGACATGGAAAACCAGTGCTTTATATGGGGGGGTATGCAGGGATGCATAAAGGATTTTCTTACAGGGTGAGAGAAAAAAAAAATTATGAAGGTTTGGCCATATGAGGCGTATTGTGTGATATGTACTCTAATAGTTCCCAATAAACCTTGGGTAAATAAAGGAATTGACTGCTGGGATCGGGGAGAAAGATGCTGAATCTCCTCTTGCGGAAAGGAGAAAAAGGGAACCTTTCTTCCCCACCCTTGAAAATGACGTCCTCTGCTCAGCAAAGTCGGCTGTACCGTACAGCTTGCCCTGCCCGTCCTAATGTTGCAGTTCTGGGAGAGAATATTTGCTAACAGTAGCAGTAGCCAGCAAGTCTTCCCTTTCAGCTCAAGGACAGGGGAGGCTGTACAGGATGTGGCTGTAGGTGTTCGGGGAGAAAGGCATCCTCTGCTCTGTCCTTCTGTTCAGTCTCCTTTCCCATACACAGTTTTTAAATAATACAGTCATAGGGGGTCGTTTATGAACTATGGTACGCCTGTTTTCTGGTCTGAAAAAGTAGCAGATGGGTTTTTTTGCGACTTTTTACAGGTTTTTGCTACATTTTGGTCTCTTCGTCAATTCTGCAAGAGTTCCATTTTCTAGACGAAAACTCCAGATTAGACTGGGATTTTTGCACATTTATGATCAACTTTTCCAAATGTCGCAAAAATGTCATATCTCGCGCTAGGCAAATCCCTAGTCTACTTTTACACCCAAAGATTTACTACATTACATTACATAAATTATTATTGTGCACCAGTTCATAAATTTGGCGCAGGCACACAAAGCCAAGCCAGACTTAAAACTGACATAACACAATAAATGATAAATGAGCCCCCTTACGGGCATATAATGCCTTCACACCTTGACCATGTATTACTACTACACAGTGATTGAATAATATTGTTACTGATTAAAAACCACTATGCAAAGACCAATATTAACATCATACAGTAACTATATAGTCCTAGATACCAGTTCTACATAGGTGCTTTTCAGAATACAGTACAGTTAAATCAGTTGACTCACAGTTGACATCTGGCTCAGACCGTCATGAGGATTTTTTTCAACCACCGCTCATTACTGCAGAATTTGGAGCCCAGACATCTTTGTATCATCACTTTTCCTGTATCCCCCCCACCTGTTTTACTACCCTGTATACTAACTTCCCATGCTGCCTCCTCTTGAAAGTACCATCCTGCTGTTTCCCCCGATAGAAGCCCCCTAATTGCCAAACAGATGTCTGCTTTTGTGTCCAACACCGTTATAGTGCGTCCTTTTGTATCCCATACAGTAATAGTACCCCATGTTGTGTGCAACATGGTATTATTGCTCCCTTTTGTACAACACACAGTAATAGTCCCTTTTGTGCGCTACACAGTTAACATGCCGCTTATTGCTTCTCTAACATTGATAGAGCTCTTACTTTCACGTACACATTACCAGTGCTGTACTCGCAGTAATAATGCCCTCATAGTGCCTCTACACTGTAATAGTGTCCCACACAGTAACAGTAACCTGTTGGCACTTCCCACACAGTAATGTTGCCATCTTACCTCCCCTACACAAAGGTAGTGCCCCTTTAGTGACTCGCAGTAATAGTCCCTTTACTAGACCTACACAGTAATACTAGTAACATAGTATATAAGGCCGAAAAAAAGACATCTGTCCATCCAGTTCGGCCTGGTATCCTGCAAGTTGATCCAGAGGAAGGCAAAAAAAAAAACTGTGAGGTCGAAGCCAATTTTCCCCACTTAAAGGGAAAAAAAATTCTTCCTGACTCCAATCAGGCAATCGGATAACTCCCTGGATCAACGACCCCTCACTAGTAGCTATAACCTGTAATATTATTACGCTCCAGAAATACATCCAGGCCCTGCTTGAACTCTTTTAGTGAACTCACCATCACCACCTCCTCAGGCAGAGAGTTCCATGGTCTCACTGCTCTTACCGTAAAGAATCCTCTTCTATGTTTGTGTACAAACCTTCTTTCCTCCAGACGCAGAGGATGTCCCCTCGTCACAGTCACAGTCCTGGGGATAAATAGATGATGGGAGAGATCTCTGTACTGACCCCTGATATATTTATACATAGTAATTAGATCTCCCCTCAGTCGTCTTTTTTCTAAAGTGAATAACCCTAATTTTGATAATCTTTCAGGGTACTGTAATTCCCTCATTCCTGTTATTACTTTAGTTGCCCTCCTCTGAACCATATCCAGCTCTGCTATGTCTGCCTTGTTCACAGGAGCCCAGAACTGCACACAGTACTCCATGTGTGGTCTGACCAGTGATTTGTAAAGTAGTATGAATATGTTCTCATCATGGGCATCTATGCCCCTTTTGATGCAACCCATTATCTTATTGGCCTTGGCAGCAGCTGCCTGACACTGTTTTCTACAGCTAAGGGTACTTTCACACTAGCGGCAGGACGGGTTCGACAGGCTGTTCACCCTGTCCAAACCGTCCTGCCGCTATTTCGCCGGACCGCCGCTCCGTCCCCATTGACTATAATGGGGACTGGGGCAGAGCTCCGGCGCCGCACGGCGAAAGGCTGCCGGACTAAAAGTACTGCATGTCCGACTTTTTAGTCCTGCAGCCTCTCACTGCGAACTGCCGTGCGGCGCCGGAGCTCCGCCCTGTCCCCATTATAGTCAATGGAGACCCAACCCCATTCCTAAGATGAACCGAGCTACTCGGGATACAGATGTCCTCCGGCCTGTGACCTACGACTAGAGATGAGCGAAGTTATGAAAAATTTGATTCAGCTGCTTCGCCAAATTTCACAAAGAAATTTAATTTATGATGAATTAGTGATGTATGTAGAGGGCATAATGACGTGAAGAGGCAGTCGTTCCACCCTCCATCATTGAACCCCTCGGATGCCATGTCCATCGCTGATCGTGACATCTGAGTCTACGATTTATGCCTTTCAGGGGTTAATCATGCTAAAAATGTATAAATACTCACCTTATCCATTTGCTCGCAAAGAGGCTGTCATGACCATCTTGATTGAGATTTTGCGTGATGACGTGATCACCCTGGCCGGGCGTGGTGAAGTCATCACTGATGACATCATCCTGCATGAGATTTTGCACTATATGTTAAATCAAGATTGCTGTGACTGCCTCTTCACACGCAAATGGATGCAGTGAGCATGTATGTTTTGTTTTTTTTTAACGCCATTTCAGGAAAAATTTATTAATTACCACAAAGCATGATTAAATTTGGCTTTGCAGCTAATTGAATTTTTCCTGAACTTTTGGATCGAAGTCAATTTGTTTGACTTTGATTCACTCAACACTAACTACTATGTTTACAACTCTGAATTGGAAGGTGAAATGACATCACTGCATTGCAGCAGCCAGTTGTGAGTTCCCAGTGCCTCATAGGCTGTACGCCTTAACTAGCCTGCAAGCCTATGAGTGTGTGTGGTTGGGCAGGAACCAATTGCTTTCCTCTCAGTGGACAGACAGCACTATGGAGGCTTTTGTGACCCTGTAAATTTTGACACCTGTCTGTTCTGTAGACCGGCATCTTTCTGCAGTGACCAGGAACGGGTACGCTGATGCCCCTTATGCAGTGGGCCAGGATACGGGTGGATAATAGTCTGTATTTGACACCAATTGCAGCGCGCACAAGGTACTATCCCAGGGCCCTTCCAAGGTGTTATAACGCACGTCCCAGGTTAGGAATGCCAGAGTGGTGTAATGGCCTATAATGTCTCTATAGGGTGGTGATAATTGTGTCAACGGTGTCTCCTACCTGGGTATGGCTGTGCTCCTGGCTCACTTTCAATAAATTTGAGTGTAGTGATAGTAGGAGTAATAGAGGAATTTTGCAGCAGAAATGATGTCCAGACCTTTAGATGAAGTTTAAACGTTTCTTTACTGAAGATAACTTGTATCCAAGCAGTATACAGCTTTGATCTCTGGTCCCAGCAGGTTTTGGCAATCATTAGCAGGAATAAATGCTTCTGCTTGATATGTGGGGAGCTTGCAGGATAGGATGTCTGCTTGGTAGCTCTGTAACTGTGGCAGGAATTAATCTTCTGCGCTTTTCTGTAACTTCTGCTGTATGGGGACAGACTAGCTGAGGAGGGATGGCTTCTCCTACGTCTCTGGACTTGACTCACAGATTATCAAGGAACCTGGGACTTACCACTTGTCCTAGTCATGCACTATGAGTAGGCAATTAGTATTTAACGTCCAAAGAGGCAGTCCGTATAAAGAGAACAGAGCTATTAAGCAAAGTGACACAGAAGCAAGGTGCTACTGATCTGGCTAAGTGCAAAGGTTAAGTGCAGTATCGCAAAAAGTGCATAAAGCTCACATTGCAGCATCTATAAAAGAGTCCATCCAATGGGCATAAGTACTTGAACGCTGCTACACCTGTAAACTTGAGTGCAAAAACATGATCAGCAAGCTGGGTAACAGTTAGAAAGCGGGGTAGAGGGAAGAGTGCCAGGGAGGCTAGCCCTGATCTGACACACCCCAACAAGTTTGCACGTTTGGCAGATGAGGGTAGTTGGAGACTCCATTATTAGGGAAACGGATAGGGCAATCTGTCACAAAGACCGTGATTGCCGAACAGTGTGCTGTCTTCCTGGCGCTAGAGTTCGAAACATCGCGGATTGGGTTGACGATTACTGGGAGGGGATAGAGAAGATCCAGTGGTCATGGTCCATATCGGAACCAATGACAAAGTTAGAGGTAGGTGGAGAGTCCTTAAAAATGATTTCAGGGATTTAGGTCAAAAGCTTAGGGCAAGGACCTCAAAGGTAGTATTTTCCAAAATACTGCCTGTACTACGAGCCACACAAGAAAGGCAGCGGGAGATTAACAAGTGGCTCAAGAACTGGTGTAGGAAGGAGGGGTTTGGGTTCCTGGAGAACTGGGCCGACTTCTCGATCTGCTACAGGCTCTATCGTAGGGACGGGCTGCACCTCAATGGGGAAGGGTCACCTGTGTTGGGGAGAAAGATGGCTAGAAGGTTGGAAGAGTGTTTAAACTAGGGACTGGGGGAGGGAAAGGAAGTGCGACTGGGGGAGGAATGGAAAGAGGGACTAGAACAGTTCAGAAGGAAAGGTGTAAGTAAAAAATATATGTAAACCTCTCAAATGTATGTATACTAATACCAGAAGCCTGACTAATAAAACTGGGGAACTGGAATTAGTGTTGTGTGAGGAGGACTATGACATAGTGGAATAACGGAAACATGGCTGGATGATAGCTATGACTGGGCAGTTAATGTACAAGGCTACAGTCTGTTTAGAAAAGATCGTCAAAAACTGAGAGAGGGAGGGGTCTGCCTTTTATGTAAAGTCCTGTCTAAAGTCCACACTCCGGCAAGATATAAGTGAGGGACATGAACATGTGGAGTCACTGTGGGTAGAGATACATGGAGCTAAAAACAACAATAAATTACTAATAGGAGTTTACTATAAACCACCTAATATACCAGAGTCCACAGAAAATCTACTACTAAACGAGATAGACAAGGCAGCAAATCATAATGAGGTGGTTATTATGGGGGACTTCAACTACCCAGATATAGACTGGGAAACTGAAAGCTGTACATCCCATAAAGGAAACAGGTTCTTGGCAATAACCAAAGACCATTACCTCTTCCAACTGGTTCAGGACCAGACTACAGGGACGGTCATACTGGACTTGGTATTAACCAATAGGCCTGACAGATACCTGGGAAATAGTGACCATACAGTAATAACCTTCCAATTATCATTCAAAAGAGTATTTCTACAGGGAGGAACAAAAATACCAAACTTCAAAAAAGCTAAATGTAGCCAACTAAGAGAGGCCATAGGCCTAACTAACTGGGACAAAGTCCTCAAAAATAACAATACAGCCACAAAATGGGATATCTTTTAAAAGCATCCTAAAATCTCATTGTGAGAGGTACATACCGTATGGGAATAAAAGGTTAAGGAACAAAAAGCAACCAATCTGGATAAATAGAACTGTAAAGAAAGCAGTAAATGACAAAAAAAAGTATATAAATCACTAAAACGGGACGGTGGCGCGGAAGCACTGAAAAACTATAAGGAAAAAAATAGAACATGTGAAAAACTAATAAAAGCGGCCAAACTAGAGACTTAGAGATTAATTGCCAAAGAGTAAAGCTAACCCTAAAATGTTCTTCAATTATATATATGTTAAAAAGTATAAATCTGAAGGTGTCGGACCTTTTAAAGAGTAATGAGGGGGGAGTCGCAGAGAGCGACGAGGAGAAAGCAAAGATGTTAAATATTTTTTCTCTCCAATGTATTCACTGAGAAAAATAAACTGTCAGATGAAATGCTGAATGTAAAAATAAATTCCCTATTAAGTGTCCTGTCTGACCCAGGAAGAAGTACAAGAGAGAAAGAAAAAGATTAAAATAGACAAATCGCCAGGACCGGATGGCATGCACCCCCGTATCCTAAGGGAATTAAGTAATTTCATAGCCAGCCCCTTATTTCTGATATTTGCGGACTCTTGATAAGTGCAAGATAATGCACCTGGGACGTAAAAACCCAAGAGCAGAATATAAAATCAGTGATACAGTCCTAACCTCAGTATCTGAGGAAAGGGATTTAGGGATCATTATTTCAGAAGACTTAAAGGTAGGCAGACAATGTCACAGAGCAGCAGGAAATGCTAGCAGAATGCTTGGGTGTATAGCGAGAGGAATTACCAGTAGAAAGAGGGAGGTTCTCATGCCGCTCTACAGAGCACTAGTGAGACCTCATTTGGAGTATTGTGCTCAGTACTGGAGACCATATCTCCAGAAGGATATTGATATTTTGGAGAGAGTTCAGAGAAGAGCTACTAAACTGGTACATGGATTGCAGGATAAAACTTACCAGGAAAGATTAAAGGACCTTAACATGTATAGCTTGGAAGAAAGACGAGACAGAGGGGATATGATAGAAACTTTTAAATGCATAAAGGGAATCAACAAGGTAAAAGAGGAAAGAATATTTAAAAGAAGAATAACTGCTACAAGAGGACATAGTTTTAAATTAGAGGGGCAAAGGTTTAAAAGTAATATCAGGAAGTATTACTTTACTGAGAGAGTAGTGGATGCATGGAATAGCCTTCCTGCAGAAGTGGCAGCTGCAAATACAGTGGAGGAGTTTAAGCATGCATGGGATAGGCATAAGGCCATCCTTCATATAAGATAAAGCCAGGGGCTATCCATAGTATTTAGTATATTGGGCAGACTAGATGGGCCAAATGGTTCTTATCTGCCGACACATTCTATGTTTCTATGTTTCTATACTGACAGGGAATGTCCCACAGGATTAGCGCATGGCAAATGTGGTGCCAATATTCAAAAAGGGTCCAAAAACAGCGCCTGGAAACTATAGGCCGGTAAGTTTAACATCTGTTGTGGGTAAACTGTTTGAAGGTTTTCTGAGAGATGCTATCTTAGATCATCTCAACGGAAATAAGCAAATAACGCCATATCAGCATGGCTTCATGAGGGATCGGTCATGCCAAACTAATTAAATCAGTTTCTGCGAGGAGGTAAGTTCTAGACTTGACAGCGGCGTATCAATGGATGTCGTATATCTGGACTTCTTCAAAGCATTTGACACTGTACCACATAAAAGGTTAGTATATAAAATGAGAATGCTTGGACTGGGAGAAAATGTCTGTGGGTAAGTAACTGGCTGAGTGATAGAAAACAGAGGGTGGTTATTAACGGTACACACTCAGATTGGGTCACTGTCACTAGTGGGGTACCTCAGGGGTCAGTATTGGGCCCTATTCTCTAATATATTTATTAATGATCTTTTAGAAGGCTTGCATAGTAAAGTGTCAATTTTCGCAGATGACGCTAAACTGTGTAAAGTAATTAACACTGAAGAGGACAGTATACTACTACAGAGGGATCTGAATAGATTGGAGGCTTGGGCAGATAAGTGGCAGATGAGGTTTAACACTCACAAATGTAAGGTTATGCACATGGGTAGGAATAATACAAGTCACCCGTACATACTAAATGGTAAAACGCTCGGTAACACTGACATGGAAAAGGATCTAGGAATTTTAATAAACAGCAAACTAAGCTGCAAAAACCAGTGTCAGGCAGCTGCTGCCAATGCCAATAAGATAATGGGTTGCATCAAAAGGGGCATAGATACCCGTGATAAGAACATAGTCCTACCACTTTACAAGTAGATAGTCAGACCACACATGGAGTACTGTGTACAGTTCTGGGCTCCTGTGGACAAGGCAGACATAGCAGAGCTGGAGAGGGTCCAGAGGAGGGCAAATAAAGTAATAACTGCAATAATAAATATACGACCAGGCACTCAAATATGGAATTAAACCAAGATATCTAATTTATTGAAAAATACACCTAAAATGGCAGTATAAATAAATAAAGATTAAAATATGCAACTTTAAAATCAAATAGGCAGCATTAAATCCACAAATGGCAGCAATGGATGTATATCATGAAAAACCGCAGTCAGTCAATACTCATCAATGGGTCTAGATATAACTGCAATATGAGACCGCAATCAGATGGTCATGCTCGTAGTTTTCCTTTGTTGGAATGGCAATAGTTACCAACTTTCTTTAAACATCCTTTCAAACGGTTATGTTCGGCTTTTATAAAGGCAGTCAGTCTCAAGTGGACAACATATGCAACCAGTCACAAGGCAAAAAACAAATGGACACAGTGTGGTAATATGTCAAGGTGGCGTCCCACCTACTATACGCAACTGTGCCACTGTTACCTGTGTCCGACCGGTGTCTCCTTATCCTTGTGGAGACTTGGTGTCTAAAGATGCTCGTTGTCTTTTAGTTTTAAAATAGACGCCACATGAATGTCCGCTCACCTGTCTTGCTGAAGCTCCTATGACCCGGAGCTTTTGAACGGAGGATCCAGAGATTGCTGGTATCTAACACGGCCGTTAAACTTTGGAATTTGGGGGGACCGCTATGCCAGCATGCCAGAACCAGGTATAGACCATACGCGTTTTGGGGTTTCTAAATGACCCCTTCCTCAGTGGTAACCTTGAAGTGTTTCCCTGCATCCTTTTATATTAGATTGTAGCAAAAACTAAGATCCGAGCTGGAGTCGGGTAACTTCATTGAGGTATAGAAAACCCGGATTTTAAGCATTCAAACATTTTCATGATGATGTGACTTCTATGCGTGTTTTTTTTTTCATAAATTGCGTTTTGTATGCCATTGCTGCTTAAATACGCAAAAAATAATGATTAATACAAAATTAGATCAAAAACCGGCTTATATTAAAAGATATATCCAATAAACATCCATAATATCTTTATATGCCATTATTAATCCGGCGAAAGCAGTAATTGTATTGCAGCTAATATTCAATGCCCACAACAAATAACATATCCCCACATTGGATGGAAAAATAGGGGAAATTGGGCAAAAATGAAGAGGCCCATCGACAAAGGGGACCAAGGAATATAAAATTTGCTGGTCTCCCATTAAATCGGGGGGCGCCCGATCACAGAAAACCATATAACTCCCAATCTGCATTTAACCCATTTGGGGTTAATGACCCAAAATCAAATATAAACTTAGATTCTATTCTTGACCTCTTCTTAATCAAATCACCTCCTCTCCAATCCGATACCACATTCGTCAATGCTGTATAAATAAGACCAGTAGGATCTTTGTTGTGGCATAGTTTAAAATGCTTGGAGACAGTGTGATTCTCATAACCTCTGCGTATGTTGGCTACATGTTCCGAGACCCTCTTTTTTTAAACATCTCTTGGTGCGGCCAACATACTGTTTTTTGTAGGGACACATTAACAAATATATCACATTCTTACTATTGCATGTCAAGAAAGTTTTCAGTTCATGTGTAAAACCATTATTAGTTGAAATAACTAACCGTTTTTCTAGGAAAGCTCGTTATTTTACAATTGAAGCAGGAATTACAAAAAAAAAAACTTCAAAGCACAACCAGTGATTATTCCTTACTCTATTGGGTAATCTTACTGTGGGTGCTATTTTCAAACCCAAATTGTTCGCCCGTGTGTACACTATGTTTGCTCTTGACGGTATCAATGGTCCTATGACTTTATCTTTTTGTAGGAAGGACCAATGCTTCGTGATAATATTTTTTTATACTGAATGTTAAAGGGTAATATAATCTGTAACCCTTCACAAAGCATCGGGTCAACATTTGACTGGACTGACTTCTTTACAAATTTTTTTTTGCGATCCAACACTCTAACCTTATTCAAAGCCTTATCAATACATTCATTTGGATATTTTTTTTTATCAATAAACTGTTTTAGAACTTCAGCCTCTTTCTCAAACACCTCATCCATTGTACAATTTCTTTTGAGGCGTCTAAACTGGCCCATTGGTACATTTAGCAACCACCTGGGGAGGTGGCAGCTAGAGTGTAAAATGAAATTGTTTCTAGCTGTAGGCTTATAATATGTACTGCATGGAATTTATATTACACAGGAAAGAACTTAGTGTCGATTCTGATCCCCTCCAAATAAAGATAACATTGTCTATGTACCGACTCCAGAGCACCAGATCCGCCCCCAACACTGGCAGGATAATTTGATCCTCCCAGTCTGACATAAAAAGATTTGCATAACTGGGGGCGAATCTGGTGCCCATGGCGGTACCAGATTTCTGCAGAGAAAACTCAGAATTAAACACAAAATAATTATGTTTCAAAATAAAATTCACTACCTCTACAATAAAAATGTATTTGTGTAGATTCAAAATGCCCTCTCTTACACAATTGAGATGTTAATGCCTCCAGACCCTGCTCATGTCTGATAGACGTGTACAGGGACTGGACGTCCAAGGTGCCCAATATCCAACTCGTATCCATCGTGAGATTTTCCAAGATTTTAACTATGTGTGGTGTCTTTCAAATAAAATTTAGTGTTTTTCACTACTGGTTTGAGCTGACGGTCAACTTATTGAGAAAGGTTGGCCGTAAGGGAATGTATTCCCGAAACTATTGGACGGCCTGGGGGATTAGTGAGGCACTTCTGTACCTTCCGTTTTTTTTATTATTTTCCGAAGTCTACATTGTGTACTTAATAAAAAATTTGCCTCACGTTCCAATAAAATACTGTCCTGCACACCTTTCTCACAAAGTTTTACCATTTGTGGATAAAATTCCACAATGGGGTCCATAGTCCACTTAGTGTAGACCTCAATATCCATCAATTGTCTATAGCATTCTTTATTGTAATCTTCAGTGTTTAAAATCACTATTGCCCCTCCCTTATCCGCGGGGCGAATAGTAATATTGTTGTTTTTCTAGAACTGCTTAATCGCTGCAATTACCTGATTGGAAAGATTGGATCTACCTTTGTTGGCATTACCCATAGATCTAATATCACGCTCTATGTTCTTTCTAAAAGTTTCTATCTCAGGACTAATTTCTTGTCTGGGATACTTGGTTGATTTGGGTTTCAATTCAGTATGGACAAATTTGAATTCTCTCTGAAAATCGGAAATAATGGGATTTTTTATAAAATATTTTTTAAGACAAACTTGCCTTATGAACTTCTCAATGCCCACATAGGTGTCAAACTTGCTCAAGTGTGAACTTGGAGCACATTTGAGACCCTTATCCAACAATGATTTCTGAGATGTAGTCAGATTAATTTTACTTAAATTTATGATTGAGGTCTGTAAACCTGAATCAGTATTTAATACCTGTGTATGTATCTTCTTTCTCTTTGCCCTTCGTGTCTTTCTTTTTGTCCTTAATAATCCTGTGTCCATTCTTGTGATTCTACCGGTGTTCTGTTGTGTCTCTAGTGAAAATTGTGATTGGGGGATGGACTGTATGGTGTCCCTCTATATCCCCAATTCTGTGTTTCTTGTCTGTTTCTCAAATTGTAAGAGTGTAGATCTGGGGGATTTAAGTGATGTGCCCTCTCGGGAGAGTGTTGATCTAAAAAAGGCTCTCTAGCCAAAACTTCATATTTAATTGAAACTTTAATATTAGTATCTACATTAATATCACTGTTATTCATTACTTCTTTATGTGTTTCTCTATGTCTCTCTGTGTTTAGTCTTCGCTTTCACTTTCAAGTGTTGTGCAGTGATCTCATTTTTTCCCCCTAATGTTTCATCCCCTGTGTATTCCTTATTACTTATTTTCTGACCCCTATTATACTTTTTCATCTTTTTATCTATAATTTTCTGCTCCAATCTGTTCATACTTCTACAAATCCGCTGTTGCCAAGTACTATATTCTTTATTCCTTGGTAATAAGTCCACTTTCGCCTTAATTTTCACAATCTTTCCTAACAGGTCATCTAAAATCTGCACCCGTCTTTTAATAATCAATTTCATCAAGATAACAGATTGACTTTTCAATATTGATCCCATTCCATGTTGAACTCATCACACAGATCCTGCGCAGGGGTCTTGGAGAGTTGTAATCCCCTAGGGATATTACCATTCTTAATACATTGCGTGAGAGATCTAATCTCCCACCGCTGTTTAAGTTGTTTATGTAATAATGTCTCGAACTCTCCAAAGAAAGTTGGTAACTATTGCCATTACAACAAAGGAAAACTACGAGCATGACCATCTGATTGCGGTCTCATATTGCAGTTAGATCTAGACCCATTGAGTATTGACTGACTGCGGTTTTTCACGATATACATCCATTGCTGCCATTTGTGGATTTAAAGCTGCCTATTTGATTTTAAAGTTGTATATTTTAATACTTATTTATTTTTACTGCCATTTTAGGTGTATTTTTCAATAAATTTGATATCTTGGTTTGATTCCATATTTAAATGCCTGGTCATATATTTATTATTGTATCTTATTGTCTTTTGTGACTGGGTGGGTCACAGGGACCAAGAACACCTTATTCTGATAACCCAGCTGTAGTTATCCACAGTCATTTGTGCAAAGTAATAACTGGAATGGGGCATCTACAGTACCCTGAAAGATTATCAAAATTAGGGTTATTCACTTTAGAAAAAAGACTGAGGGGAGATCTAATTACTATGTATAAATATATCAGGGGGCAGTGCAGAGATCTATCCCATCATCTATTTATCCCCAGGACTGTGACTGTGACGAGGGCACATCCTCTGCGTCTGGAGGAAAGAAGGTTTGTACACAAACATAGAAGAGGATTCTTTACGGTAAGAGCAGTGAGACTATGGAACTCTCTGCCTGAGGAGGTGAGATGGTGAGTTCACTAAACGAGTTCAAGAGGGGCCTGGGTGTATTTCTGGAGTTTAATAATATTACAGGCTATAGCTACTAGAGAGGGGTCGTTGATCCAGGGAGTTATTCTGATTGCCTGATTGGAGTAGGGAAGGAATTTTTTATTTCCCTAAAGTGGGGAAAATTGGCTTCTACCTCAGTTTTTTTTTTTTTTTTGCCTTCCTCTGGATCAACTTGCAGGATGACAGGCCGAACTGGATGGACAAATGTCTTTATCCCTTCGTCCTATGACAGCACCAGTAGAGAGGGATCCACCTCCCAGGACAGGAAACCCACAGGTATAAATCTTCACAGACGCCCCTCCTCCTCAGTGGTTTCCTGTCCTAGGAGGACAACCTACAGGTGTTTGTTATTTTCGGTGGGAAGTAGTTTCTCCCTTTTAACATTGCAGGCTGGCTGGAGAAGGTGTGCACCGGGTGAAGTCCTGGCTCCACACACCTTGAAGAGGAGACGGACGGCTAAATACCGGGTACTGAAGTCCACTCTATCCTCCCTCCTTCCCTACCTCCCTCCAACCCTCCCCGCTCTGTACCTGAACAAGATCAGGCATCTCGCGCGAGGACATGTGCGGCGCGGGCAGCGAGCTCATGGCAGAGGAAATAGCAAGGAAGTGAAAGCTCCAGTGACGCAGAGAAGGGGCGGAGCTTATGGGAAAGGCGGCAAATTTCGAAAGGAAGGAGCGCAGAGCGTCCAGAGCAGCACATAGATGTCTGCCTGGCGTTTCGTGTGCAGTTTCTGAAGATAAAGCCAGTATCCAGCCAATCTTCCCTGTGATCTTTGCTGGGGTCTTCCAGATCCAGGGCTATAGGGATATTTCCAGCATGGAGAGTTCTGGAGAAAACCCTAAGGACCCAGTTACCCCTGCACCTATGGTAGGAATGGGTATGGGCCTGAAGAAATGTAAGTGATCTACATTTAACTTCTTTCTCTAGAGATCCTGATTTTCTGTTTGTTTAAATTTCCAGGGTGTAACTGAGAAACCCCAAAAAGCTACCGCTAAAATAAGTCATAAGGAATGTGGTATCTGTAAGGCTAAACTAGATACTTCATACACTAAGCCCCTATGTAAAGGGTGTATTGAGAGTACCATAGCGGAATAATCCCCTAGTATGGTCAAATGTATGAAGAAAATGATTAGAGAAGAGTTAAGTCTTATGTCAAGTAAAGAACGCAGGCGAAAGAGCGCCAAAGATAACACATCTTTTTCAAGGGGAAATTCTGACCCCTCTAGTTCAGAGGACAGACTTGAAAGCGGTGAAAGGGAGTCAGTTACATCCTCTTCAGATGAGGAATGCAGTGGTAGGCCCTTTTTTCCTGTTCAGGAAGTAGATCAATTAATCAAGGCAGTGAGGGCAACTATGAATCTTGAAGATACAAAAAAGGTTCGCTCGATTCAGGATATCATGTTTGGGGGCCTGCAAACTGAGAACAGAAGAGCCTTTTTTATCCACAAGAATGTAGAGGCCATGATGAATAGAGTGGAAACATCCAGATAAAAGAAGCTTTATCTCATCAGTAATCAAAAGAAAATATCCGTTTTGAAGAGGGTGAATGTTCTCTATGGGATAGGGCTCACAAAATTGATGTGCCCATAGCTAAAGTGTCTCGAAGGTCATCCCTACCCTTTGATGATTTGGGCAATCTTAAGGATCCGATGGACAGAAAGGCTGACACATTTTTAAGGTGCACCCTTTAAACCTAATATAGCTTCCACCTGTACGGCTAGGGATCAAATATTGTGGATGAAACAGCTGGAGACGCAGATCCGGGATAAGACCCCTAGAGATAAATTATTAGAATCGGTCGAGGCTATTGGAAAAGCAGCCGATTTTTTGACAGACGCCTCTGCAGATGCAGTTAGGTTGTCCGCTAGTGCTTCATCCATGGCTAATTCTGCTCCGTAGGGCTATTTGGCTCAAGAATTGGTCAGGAGATATGGCGCAGGATATTATTCTACTCTGTTTTTAGTAAGAAAACCAAGTGGAGAATACAGGACTATCAGAAACTTGAAGTCTCTAAACAAATACCTGTTATACCAATGCTTCAAAATGGAGACTATAAAGACGGTAATTCAGCTTCTTTACAAGGCCTGTTTTATGGCAGTTTTAGACATCAAAGATGCCTACTATCACCTTCCGATTTTTCCAGGGCACCAGAAGTATCTCAGAGTGGCCTTGAGATTCCAGGGGGAGCTGAAGCATTTTCAATTCTAGGTATTACCTTTTGGAATCTCGATGGCACCAAGGATTTTTACAAAATTAATCTCGGAGATGGCAGCCCATATCAGGGAAAGGGATATCCTGTTTATCCCATACTTGGACGACTTTCTGATTGTCGCACTGTCTTACCAGAGATGCTTATTTCAGGTCCAGCAGGTGGTAGAAATCATGACAACCCTGGGCTGCATCCTAAACAGAGAAAAATCAAGACTGATTCCAGAAAAGAAACAACAGTTCCTGGGAATCTTACTGATTTCAGTGTCTCAGAGATCCTTCCTAACCTCAGAAAAGATTCAGAAAATAAGGGCAGTGGTTCACACCCTGATAAACAATCCGTGTGTATCCATAAGGAAGGCAATGTCAGTACTAGGAACTCTGACCGACTGTATACCAGCAGTTCAATGGGCTCAGATTCATTACAGAGCCCTCCAAGAGGAAATCTTGGGGAACTGGTCAGGAGAAATAGAGGACCTGGAAATCAGTATAGTGATATCAGCCCGGACTTGTCAGACACTGAAGTGGTGGTTGTCACTAGAGAACCTGGGGCAGGGAGTTCCATGGAGGATCAAAGATCCCCTTATAATTACCACGGACGCCAGCCCAGTGGGGTGGGGGGCTCATGTGGGAGAGACCTTGCTTCAAGGATTGTGGAACTGCCGGGTGTTGGACAGTTCTTCAAATCTAAAAGAGCTTATGGCAGTTTTTCTGGCCCTTCAAGAGTTACTCCCTCTGATCAGGGGTCGACACCTGAGAATTTTATCCGACAAAGCCTCGGTCGTAGCCGATCTGAATCATCAGGGTGGTACCCGGTCCGTGTACCTGGCGGTTCAGATTTTTTCCCTAGAGGAGGGGGTAGCTTTGTCCCTCTCGACCCTTCACATCAGAGGTGTGGATAATTGGAAGGCCGATTTTCGATGGCGTCGATCTCTGGATCAGAGGGAATGGTCTCTGAACCTTTCTGTTTTCAGCAATATTGTCAAGTTATGGGGGATGCCTCAAATAGATCTTTTTGCCACCAGGGAGAACAGGAAGGTAAAAAGATTCTATTCCCTGTCTCCCAGGGATCAACCAGATGTGATAGACGCTCTGGTTCAGCCTTGGAGTCAGGGTCTATTATATGCCTTCCCTCCACTTCAGTTGATACCGAGGGTTCTCAAGAAGGTGAGGGAAGACAAAGCCAGAATCATCATAATTGCTCCCTTCTGGTTACGTCGAGCGTGGTTCTATTGGCTGAAAGTGATGTCAGTAGCAGATCCTTGGGTCCTTCTGGAGATCCCAGATCTTCTTTTTCAGGGTCCTATTGTCCACCCCCCTGTGAAAAGGTTCCATTTGACGGCGTGTCTTTTGAACAGCGCCTTTTACTAGATAGAGGTCTTTCTGAATGGGTGGTTGCTACCACGCTGTTAAGTAGGAAGCCGGTAACTACTAATATCTATGCTAGAACTTGGATTACCTTTTTTAAGTTTCTAGGAGTCCCTCCTTTCACAACCTACCCTCTTCATGAACCTGTCCCGTCTGGCTGGTCGGCCCATTCCACAAGAGCGGTAGCATTTTCCTGGGCAGAAAAGGCAGAGGTTTCTATACAAGACATTTGCAGAGCAGCAACATGATCTTCTGCTTCTTCCTTCTATAGACACTATAGATTAAACCTGTCAGAAGTATCTAATGTTTCCTTTGGACGCAAAGTCCTTCAGGCTGTGCCCCCCCCCCCTAATTTTTCACTCTCTGGGATATCTCCTGGTGCTGTCATAGGACGAAGGGATAAATGATCATTACGTACCGGTAATGTTGTTTTCCGGAGTCCATGACAGCACCACTTTAATCCCCCCCCTGTTTCCTTTCTACCTTACTTTTCCGATCTGTTCTTTTTGGTGTTGGATCCTGCATCACTGGCTGTGCAGTAAAAAAAATAAAAATAATAATATATAATTCTAAACTCGGATAATGTCCGAAACCATGAGATGGAGCTGGTCCGGATGTACTGAAGATGTCTCTTGTCTCTTCTATAAAAACCACTGAGGAGGAGGGGCGTCTGTGAAGATTTATACCTGTGGGTTTCCTGTCCTGGGAGGTGGATCCCTCTCTCCTGGTGCTGTCATGGACTCTGGAAAGCAACATTACCGCTACGTAATGATCATTTTTTCGCCCTTATGTACTATGTTACTATGTTACAAAGAGCTCAGGTACACGTTTGAGTCTTTTCTTTGGGTGCTGACTTTTAACGTTGCATAACTATGTTGGGAAAAACAGTACAAATATATATTATGAATTTATTAGTGCAATCAATATTCAATAATACGCTCAAATATGATAAGTCCTTTTTCTTTGAAGTGCTTTAAGATTGGAATCCTCTGGAAACGCATAAAAGTCACTTGTAATCCACGGTAAACAATAGAGTCAATTGTAAGCCAAGGGATGGTATAAAATGTTATATAAAAACACATAAGATGGCAGCAAAAATGAGAACCATAGTCTCATGAGGCTCTCAAGTAACCTGAGAAAGTGGGTAAAGGCAATATGCAAACTGGGATGTAAAGGGTTATTGAAGATGGGGGGAGTCCTTACAAAAGTGGCCACCCAGCTGAGGCTGTAACTAGCGGCAACGGAGACAACAAAACTGGCCAACAGTCCCTCAGATTTTAGGACCAGTCCACACTGGGGCTCCCAGTAGTTCTTCATTTGTAGAAAAGAAGCATTTAGAGAAGGACTTGCAGGTCCTCCTCACTACTGGAGCTGCTAAAGCTCATTAGGGGGTGCTCTTGCTTCTGGTAGTTAAAAGTCACAGCAGTTGTGGTGCGCCACTACCCTCTTGTGGTGTTCTTGGGATTTGGCTGAGCAGTCAGCCTGGTGAACGCTGCAGTGACCTTCTGCAAACCGGGATTCCTAGCTGGTGCAGAGGTGGACAAAACCTCTGGCTGGAGGGGCTCTGGAAGGCAAACTGGGGGTGCCTGTGGGAGCTTCCAGGGCAGGATGTATTGTTGCACCCTGGGATTAAAGGTAAGTACAAAGTTATTAATTTGACCCACCTGTAGTGTTGGGGGTGCTGCCAGGTCAGGGATGAGTGGCTCTGGTTCTGGCTGGGCTTGTTCCCTGAACCTTAATTTGCCATCTGGGGTATCCTGCAAACAATGGACCCTCCCTGCAGAGCCTGGGTCTTCCTGCCAGGTCTCAGGGGTAAATGCAGGGGATAGTGGCTTTGCCAGGAGGGTCATTCCTTCGGCAAAGGGGCCTTGAATTGACCGCATTGGAGTGTATTCAAACTGGTCCCCCACATACAGATTGTGTCGGGCTTGAGGCAGGTAAGCGCGCTTGACAGGGCGGCGGCCCACAAATTGCTTGGCTCCCGAGTAGTTATCTTGGAGAAAGCCCACTCCTCTCTCTACAGAAAACCAGAGTATGGTTCCTGTGCGCCGGGTGAGTTTGGGGTCCCCTGGCTGGGAGTCATCCAGTACCTGTTTCACCCACTCCTCAACGGCTGTCTTATACTCTGACTGGCTTTGGGCATGACAGGTGACCTCCATTGGGACTTCTGTATTAAGGTGACTGGGCCTGGGTTCCGTCCGGCTTGGCGGCGGAGTGGAAGCTCCGGCCTCCTTCGCTGCTCCAGCGGGTGTGTGGAGCCGGGCCTCTCTGGGCCTAGTAGTAGTGTCGGGGACCACCGGGCATGGTGCAGTTGCTGCTACGGGCTGGACCGGGGCTTTAGGGAGCGGGATGGCTACAACCTGTTGTCGCGGCCAGGTGGCTAGTTCCGATGCCTCCTGCTGGTGCTCGGCGGTGGTCGTGGCTGTTTTTGAAGCTGGGACATCGGTCGCTGGAGGCGTAGATGCAGTCTGCGATGCAGGGACCTCCGGGGCCTGGACAGCTTTGCTGGCGGTTGTTTCCGCGGGAGCAAGCTCGTCATCGGCGGCCATCTTGGGGACGTCTGGTCTGTGTGTTCAGCTGTCGCAGAGGGATCCACAGCCTCCGCGGTCCGGACTGTAGTCTCAACGTCATCTTCCGTGGGAGCAGGAACCGTGGCCATCTTGACTTGAGCAGCGGCGTCAGTCTCACCACCAGTCGCGGAATCCACAGCCACCGGGCACACTCCAAACGCGCTGGGGCCAGCTTTCCTCACAAGTTGGGAGACCCGGATCTCCGGTGGGTGAGTCGCATAAACTGGTTCTCCTTGTACCAACATTTGGTCCCACTTGGGTCGTGGGAGCTCCATCTTCCTCTGCTCCTTGGTCAGGATCAATGCAGGAAGTGAGGGTGGAGCCCATAGGGAGGAGTCTTCACTCCCTTGGCTCACATTGCAGAGTTCTTGGTGGGCAGTCTTTAGTTTTCCAGCTTCTAGGAGGGCGTAGTCATCATTTTTGCGGCGTCATTACAAAAATATGGTGGATTAACCCCTGAAGTGCTGGTGCACACCGTGTAGCGCTTTCTGGCACCGCAATAAAAGTCAATTTTCAGGGTATTCACACAGTCTGTAGGCCTTTGTAGTAGGAATAGGCACACAATCCGATCCTGTTAGGCACACAATTCGATCCTGTTCGTGACGCCAGTGGGCCAGGACACGGGTGGATAATAGTCTGTATTTGTTGTGACGCCAATTGCAGCGTGCGCAGGCTACTATCCCAGGGCCCTTCCAAGGTGTTATAATGCACTTCCCAGGTTAGGAATGCCAGAGTGGTGTAATGGCCTATAATGTCTCTGTAGGGTGGTGATAATTGTGTCAACGGTGTCTCCTACCTGTGTACGGCTGGACTCCTGGCTCACTTGAAATGAATTTAAGTGTAGTGATAGTAGGAGTAATAGAGGAATTTTGCAGCAGAAATGATGTCCAGACCTTTTAGATGAAGTTCAAACGTTTCTTCACTGAAGATAACTTGTATCCAAGCAGTATACAGCTTTGGTCTCTGGTCCCAGCAGGTTTTGGAAATCATTGGCAGGAATAAATGCTTCTGCTTGATATGTTGGGAGCTTGCAGGATAGGACGTCTGCTTGGTAGCTCTGTAACTGTGGCAGGAATTAATTTTCTGCGCTTTTCTGTAACTTCTGCTGTATGGGGACAGACTAGCTGAGGAGGGATGGCTTCTCCTACGTCTCTGGACTTGACTCACAGATTATCAAGGGATGCTTTCTTCCTGGAACTCTGGAGATTGTCTGTAGCTTTCTGCTTCTTTTCATCCAGCTGAGGCTGAAAGGGCTCAGCCTGGGTATATGATCAAGTCTCAGCCGAGATGAGATCCTTGCTGTCTTCCCTATGCAGGGGATCTCCTACACACAACCTACCCCTAGCAGGGGGTGGGCTACACTGACTCTAACTTCCTTCTCCACCCATGCTGCAGGATGTGGGAACAGTCCACACCTTCACAGAGGGGGAGCTAAGCTGGAATAATCCATTCCAGCCTAGATGCACTAAACTGGGACTTGTACCTGGCCAATGCATTGCTGCCACCTGCTGGTGACCCTGGAAAATTACAAGGAACAATTGTCTTTAACATAGGTTTTAGATGCACATTTGTGAAGACATAATGCAAATTACATCTGATAACAATACAAAAGCTCTTAAGAGATATAGTAGCGGGGTAGAGGCGTGTAGTAACACAACTCTTGAGTGTTACATTTCTTTATCCACTTTCTCTTTCTCCGTATCAAAACCTGTTCTGGATGACTTGTTTCATGTAACTGCTCAATAACATTGACATCATTTGTCAATTATATGCTGCCTCAAAAGATGTGCGTGGTTGTTGTGTGTTTTTTTTTTTTTTTGTATTCGACCGTAGGGGGTCCGACTCCCACCAGTCAGCTGTTTGAAGATAATGCAGCACTCTTCACTGTTTAGCGTCTCGCAATCAACATTGTAACAACCGTTGCAATCAACTGATCGGTGGGACCCCCGCCAATCTGGTGATCAATATAGGAAACCAAACAACTCCTTTAATAATAATAACTCCAGGAGATGCCGTTTGTTTTTGTACTTTGACATTTCCCACTTCTGTGGTCCTGCAACCTTGAAATCTTATTTTCTGTGTTTTGTTGGAACCTCGTCCAAGCCATTGTGCTAAAAAATGTAGCACTGCAACTCCTATACTGCAGATATACAGTATAATTACTAGAGAATGTGTTTTGTCTATTATTAATAGCATTGCCATTGCGCTGAATAATAGCATTTGCATTGGAACTGAATTGCACATTACACAACCACTTTACTGCTGCAGGGACCGCAATACATTGCTGAGTAGTGAAGGGATTCAATTAGGTCCCTTAGCTTTTTAGTGGAGCTCCAGTGGCAAACACCGAATGTTTTAACAGCAATCAATCTTCCTATGGCCATTGAAACAGTGCCGGATTTTACAGAATGGATGCCAGACCCCGACATTTCTAACTTTATATTCTCATGTCAGCACTGTTTTTTTTATATTGGCACAGTGTTAACTTTGAAGACAAGTGCTCCCCCCTACTGTCTTACTGAAAAGGAGAAAGCTGCACTGCACATTTTGCATTGTATATCTGTAGGCCAAATCCATCTTAAAGGGATGCAATGTAGGCATGCAAAAAGTCGACTGCTGGAGCAGCAAGCCAGTGTAAATAGGCTTGCATGGCAGTGTTGGGCTACATGCACACAACAGTGAAAAATTTATAACCTGTCCATTTTTAACGGACGTTAAAAACTGACCCATTCAATTGTATGGGGGCAGTCATTAAAATACAGAAAAGATCGAACATGTATCTATCTATTATACTGGGGTTTTTCACGTGTTGCTTCCGATATATCTCTTGAAACTGGATGACTTCAGGCATATGCAGTGAAACTTCTTTAGGTTGGAATCGCACATGCAGCTTTGGCACAAAAAAGTCATCAAGACTGCATCAAAACTTAACCAAAATTCCCCTGACCATACCGGTGACATGTCTCCGAGCGGCACATCACTGCTGGGTCATGTGCTGCTTGGTAACATGTCACTGTTGAAGCCAGTCATTGGCTTCAGCGGCGCATGTGACCCTGTCTGCTTGGATGTGGACAGTCGGGGATCGGAAAGACAGCCCGGAGCCACTGAGCCAGTAAGTATAGATCTCTTGACTAGTCCAGATGGGGCTGGGAGGTACCGGAATAAAAAAAAATAATCCTGAACAACCCCTTTAATCTGGCATAAAACTGCAATATAATAGGGGCATTCAGAAGACCAGAAGCAGACTTGGGAGAAAGGATTAGGTTGGAATCACCCATGCAGTTTATAATTTGAGATGTATTTTATCAGTCATAGAAATATCTGCTGCATGTTTACCTACTGTACCTTAAAGGGTTTATCTCATGAAAAATATTCTACAATTTTCAAACCAGCACTTGGATCTGAATTATTTTGAAATTGCATGTAATTAAAAATTTTGAATAGTCACTGAGTTATTCAATAATGTATAGCACCATCTGCTGTTTGTTCTTTTCCTTATTTCTTTGACCTGCTCACTGAGATGGCCGCACATGCTCCGTTTTACCCTTCAACTGCCTCCTGAGCTGTGATAGGGAGAGAGCTGCAGCTGAATTGACACGCCCCCTGAGCTGCAACAGAAAAGACAGTCCTCCTTTTGCTGCCAGCTTGATATAAATCTAGCAGAGCAATGAATGTGGAGATCTCTGGACCCATGTGAGGTACAGGGCTGGTTCTAGCTTTGTTAGAAAGAGGTTACCATGTACTATATGATGTCTGATTTTCATGTTTTACATTAGTCATAGGATAACTCCTTTAAGTCCCCTTCACCCTATATCTGTCAACGCATGAAAAGATAGTTGAGGGTTGGGAGTTCAAGAAATTAAGCTAATAGGAGCAAAGGTTTTTAAAAAATTGCTTGCCATTCAAGTGCCAAAGTTCTGGTGGTCCTGCCTATCTTTTTCTGCAGCAGTGATATGCCGTATATCCATTTGACCACTGCAGTCAATCGCTGGCCTCATTGCTTGTGCGGCACAAGACTGCTGAGACCAGTAACCGGTTGCCATGGTCCCATTTATTTTGTGCCACTTCTGCAAGAAAATAATCAAAGAAACAAAACTGGCGCGCTGGAACAGCAGCGGGATAGAACAGGCAATTTTGTTTAGGTCCTCTGGGCATCAGTGATATCCATCAGGGTATTTAGCAGAGCGTTGTGGCTCCTTTTTAAACAGAAGTCACATCGGTCCTGTAAACTGAACTTTAAGCAGTGATGTGAATCGGAGTATAATAAAACAGTACCTTTTTGAGCTTTTGAACAAATATTTCAATGAGCTGTTAAGTGCACAGAGGGTAGGCTCAAACCTGCTAGATGCACCCTAGCTCTGTTGATGTTCTTCTCAAGCTGTTAGACCAAGCCAGGTGTCTTTAATTCTCCTCTTGGCCTGCCCTGTAATTTCATGCCTGCACCTTGCAGTATAACATCAGTACCAGAGCATAGCAGTTATTTTCTCCCAAACAGGAACAAAAGCACTGTCCCTGCACATGCGCCAAGTTTTCATGAGATTACAAGAGGAGAATTTAGATTCCTGGCTCTGCCAATCAACCATAGGAAGGAGTGGCTTGAAGAGAAAAGGTTCATCCCTCGGTGCACATACCAGCTCACTTATATATTAGTTCAAAATCATTATTATCAGGATGCAGCAATATAACAAATATCCAAATATTATTTTCTAAACTGTGGGTAGGCCAGTTTAGACGAGTGAGTTGTCTGCGTAAAACATGCTCCGTGTGGGAACGTGATTTCCCGCACAGAACTCTGGTTCTGTAATGGGACCTCATGGCATTATAATGATTTATAATGCTGTGTGTCCCTGACCGACCTCGGCTGTGATGAATTGTACTGACATAATGCCCTCAGTACAATTTTTTACTTGCTCTTCTGAAACTGGCTTTAGGGTGATGTTGCACAGCTTTTTGTGGCAGTTTTTGATGCAGTTTTTTTTAGCCAAATCCAGAAGCAGATCCAGTAGAGATGTAGTAGAAGTCATTCATTTTATATTCCTCATTTCCTTCCAACTCACTTTGCGTCTTAGGTCATAAAACTGCACCAAAATCTACCCCAAAAAGTGCCTGAAAAAGGTTTGTGACACCTTCGTTAGACCTTAAACAAGTGGATTATGCACAAAAATCTGTTAAAGGGTTTGTCCTACTACAATAACTTATCAACTTATCCCCTGTCCATGGCATATGTGTCTGGCAGGGGACTGACTGCTGGGGACCCAGGTTCTCCTGTTTCAGTGGATTTACAGACAAGCTTGTGTGCTGCCACTCCATTCAACTTTGTGGGGCTGCTTGTACTTGGCTATCTCCTGCAGTCCCATAGTACACAACTGAGCTTTAGACATGCATGTGTGTCTGCTCCTTCATTCACATAGGGGGATACTGCACCCTGGTCTTGTGACTGGTGGAGGCCCAGCAGTCGCGTGCGCACTTAACTTTTATCCTGTGGTTAGGGAATACGTTGTTGTAATGGACCAACAGCCCAATTTTTAAGGGGTTTTCCAGGCTTTTACTATTTATGACCTATCCTCAGGATAGTTCATCAATATCAGATCTGCAGGGGTCCAACACCCAGCACCCCCGCCGATCAGCTGGATAAGGTGACGGCATGCACAAGTGCGAATGTGCCGTCTTTCTTCTCTATTCCTGTCCGCTGTCATAGACTGCGCATGCCGTCTCCTCATACAGCTGATCGGCGGGGGTTCTGGGTGTCTGATCCCCGCCAATCTGATATGGATGACCTATCCTGAGCATAGTAAAAGCCTGGAAAACCCTTTTTAATGTGTTTATGTAGAATAGGTGGCAGCTGGAAGGTAGGACCGGACACTATTTAGAGATAGAAATTTTTTTGGAAATTTTTTGTCTAATCCAGTTATAGACAATGTGTGATCTTGTTTTCTTAACCTTACTTTATCTGAATTCAAGCAAAGTTTTCTTTTCATTAAGCAATGCATATGATACAGAATCAATAAATATTGTCCCTGTTTAATTAAAAGGAAGAATAATTTGTGTTTTCATCCATACAATTAAACAAGAGGTAAATCTTGTGGTCCACATTGAGATCTTCAGGCAGTAATTTACTGTGGACATTGATCCAGTAGGTACAGCCATATGATAAGGTGGCTAGAAACGAAACATATTTTTTTATTGATATTAATCGTTGAAATATTATGCCCTGAGGAAGGTGAAAGTAAATAACTGAATAGGTTAGGTTTGAGGTGTTTGCTTGCAATGTTATATTTATGGCAGCGTTTCACCTTTACATCCTCGTGATATTATTTGCATTGATGTGATTACCATTTATTTAGAATGCAATCTGTCACAAATTCTGTGTTTAATGCTTTTTGTTGGTTCCATCTGTCACTTAGCGTACTTTCACACTTGCGGCAGAGGATACCGGCAGGCAGTTTCGATGCGGATCCGTCTGACAAATGCATTGAAATACTGGATCCGTCTCTCTGGTGTCATCTGAAAAACGGATCCGGTATTTTTTTTCCCACCGATTTAACCCCTTAGGGACGCATGACGTACCGGTAAGGCATGTTTCCCGAGTCCTTAAGAACCCATGACGTACCGGTACGTCATGAGTTTAAAATAAGATTGCGGCTCCCCGGGGGTTAATCCGAACGGGATGCCGGCTGAAATTATTCAGCCGGCATCCTGTCACAACGTCGGGGGATGTCATGTGACCCCCCGTATCGGCGATCGCAGCAAACCGCAGGTCAATTCAGACCTGCGGTTTGCTGCGCTTTTAGCCGATTATGATCCCGCGGTCAGAAATCAAACTTTAAAATGCCCGAAATAAAGTTTTCTTAACCCCCCCTGCACCCCTGAATGATATTGTGGGCGGGTGGTGCAGGGGGGGTGTCGCAGGCGTGTAAATACAAAGTGTAAGTAAAATACAGTACAGTACCCTATATAGTGTACTGTACTGTATTATACAGACATCAGACCCACTGGATCTTCAAGAACCAAGTGGGTCTGGGTCAAAAAAATGTAAAAAAAACATTTATCACTGAATAAAAAATAAATAAAATACACTACACATATTGGGTATCGCCGCGTCCGTAACGACCTGATCTATAAAACGGTCATGTTACTTTCCCCGCATGGTGAACGCCATAAAAAAAAAAAAACGATGAGAAAATTGAAATTTTGCCCACCTTACTTCCCAAAAAAGGTAATAAAAGTGATCAAAAAAGTCGCATGTACGCCAAAATAGTACCAATCAAACCGTCATCTCATCCCGCAAAAATCATACCCTACCCAAGATAATCGCCCAAAAACTGAAAAAACTATGGCTCTTAGACCATGGAGACACTAAAACATTTTTTTTTGTTTTAAAAATGAAATCATTGTGTAAAACTTACATAAATAAAAAAAATTGTATACATATTAGGTATCACCACGTCTGTGACAACCTGCTCTATAAAATTACCACATGATCTAACCTGTCAGATGAATGTTGTAAATAACAAAAAGAAAAAAAAAAAAACGTGCCAAAAAATCTATTTCTTGTTACCTTGCCGCACAAAAAAGTGTAATATAGAGCAACCAAAAATCATATGTACCCTAAACTAGTACCAACAAAACTGCCACCCTATCCCGTAGTTTCTAAAATGGGGTCACTTTTTTGGAGTTTCTACTCTAGGGATGCATCAGGGGGGCTTCAAATGGGACATGGTGTAAAAAAAAACAGTCCAGCAAAATCTGCCTTCCAAAAACCGTATGGCATTCCTTTCCTTCTGTGGCCTGCCGTGTGCCCGTACAGCAGTTTACGACCACATATGGGGTGTTTCTGTAAACTACAGAATCAGGGCCATAAATAATGAGTTTTGTTTGGCTGTTAACCCTTGCTTTGTAACTGGAAAAAAAATATTAAAATGGAAAATCTGCCAAAAAAGTGAAATTTTGAAATTGTATCTCTATATTCCATTAAATCTTGTGCAACACCTAAAGGGTTAACAAAGTTTGTAAAATCAGTTTTTAATACCTTGAGGGGTGTAGTTTCTTAGATGGGGTCACTTTTATGGAGTTTCAACTCTAGGGGTGCATCAGGGGGGCTTCAAATGGGACATGGTGTCAAAAAACCAGTCCAGGAAAATCTGGCTCCCAAAAACCATACGGCGCACCTTTCCCTCTACGCCCTACTGTGTGCCCGTACAGTAGTTTACGGCCACATATGGGGTGTTTCTGTAAACGGCAGAGTCAGGGCAATAAAGATACAGTCTTGTTTGGCTGTTAACCCTTGCTTTGTTAGTGTAAAAAATGGGTTAAAATGGAAAATTAGGCAAAAAAATGAAATTCTCAAATTTCATCCCCATTTGCCAATAACTCTTGTCCAACACCTAAAGGGTTAACGAAGTTTGAAAAATCAGTTTTGAATACCTTGAGGGGTGTAGTTTATAGAATGGGGTCATTTTTGGGCGGTTTCTATTATGTAAGCCTCGCAAAGTGACTTCAGAGCTGTAGTGGTCCCTAAAAATTGGGTTTTTGTAAATTTCTGAAAAATTTCAAGATTTGCTTCTAAACTTCTAAGCCTTGTAACATCCCCAAAAAATAAAATATCATTCCCAAAATGCTACAAACATGAAGTAGACATATGGGGAATGTAAAGTCATCACAATTTTTGGGGGTATCACTATGTATTACAGAAGTAGAGAAACTGAAACTTTGAAATTTGCCCAATTTTTATTTTTTTTTGTAAATATGGTATTTTTTTATGCAAAAAAATTTACTTTTTTGACCCAATTTTAGCAGTGTCATGAAGTACAATATGTGACGAAAAAACAATCTCAGAACGGCCTGGATAAGTCAAAGAGTTTTAAAGTTATCAGCACTTAAAGTGACACTGGTCAGATTTGCAAAAAATGGCCAAGTCCTTAAGGTGAAATAGGGCTGAGTCCTTAAGGGGTTAAAGGTCTGCGCATGCGCGGACCGGAAGAACGGATCAGTCAATGCGGCAATTTTAATAAGGCACTAATACATTTCAATGGAAATTAATGCCGGATCCGGCATTCCGGCAAGTGTTCAGGATTTTTGGCCGGAGAGAAAAATACAGCATGCTGCGGTATTTTCTCCGTCCAAAAAATGTAAGAGGGACTGGACTGATGCATCCTGAACGGATTGCTCTCCATTCAGAATGCATTAGGATAAAACTGATCCGTTTTTTCCCGGTATTGAGCTCCGGTGACGGAACTTAATACCGGGAAAGAAAAACGCTAGTGTGAAAGTACCCTTACACTGCACATTTATATCTCCATTATCTTTAATTAATCTGCCACTTAAATTAAATTATTGCAATATGGTACATTAGTAACAGGCACCATATGTAATATTCTTGCTGTTTAGTCTTTGCTTCCGTCTGGTTCCTGGTGTTTGTGTATAAAAGGGAAGTAGATAAATACATTATACAATGTACACATGAAAGAAAGAAAAAAAAAATAATATATATATATATATTGTAGACATTCAATGGGTGAAGTGTTAGATGGCAGGTATGTATCACTGAGGCTGCTGCTCTCAGTGATATAAATCCCGGAGGTAAGTTGTGACCAGTGGTGTTGGAACACTGAGTGTGTGGTAGCTGGAGTTTGGGTCCGGGAGTGACTGAAGAGTTTGGATGGGAAGGTCACTCCCATACTCCATCCCGGGTGTTCCTACCTTAAACCGGTGGAAAAGAAACTAATTGAGAGACACGCTGCCAGATAAGGTGGTGTGTATTGGTCTGAGAGAGAGACTCTTGGACAAGACCACTTTGCAGAGTGGAATCTCTAGCTGAAAACCTACAAGCTGGTGAGAAGTCTGTATCACCGTTTCTTTATTATTTCCATGAACTGTTATTTTGATTACGGAAGCAAGCCTGTACCGTTTTGCTGTGTGTATCCCAATAAACCCTGGGAAAGAGACTGTATGAATGGTCTCGTTTTCACATATGGTGGAGGATGCGGGCAAGTTTGTTTGGTTGCTAGGAGCAACGGCCTGAACACCTGTTAATGTTGAATGTCCTGGGATAAAGCAGCAGCAGAATTGCAAGAAGAGTCTGTTGTAATGGAGGAGCTCATTAAACAGATGGTGCAAAGCAATCTGCAGCAGAGACAGGCCTTGGAGCAGCAGCAAAGA
The DNA here is from genome assembly GCF_905171765.1 of Bufo bufo. NCBI lineage: Eukaryota > Metazoa > Chordata > Amphibia > Anura > Bufonidae > Bufo > Bufo bufo. The sequence goes on from NC_053395.1 coordinate 160,435,624, forward strand.
GGTCATGCAGAGGCTTTACAGGCTCAACGGCAGGCTAATGCGCAGCAACAAGAGACTAACCGCCTATTAACAGAACAAATTGCGGCCGTCAGAGATACTGCGACCGCACAACAAGTGGTGCATGTGGCTGGGCAAGGTTCTGGTGCTAGTGTGTGGAAAACGGTGCAGACTGCCTTTCAGAGAATGACAACTGAGGACGATGTGGAGGCTTATTTAACTGTCTTTGAGCGTATTGCGGACAGACAAAAGCTGCAGGTAGTGTAGATCAGTGGGCTGAGGTGCTGGCTCCATATTTGACTGGAGAGCCGCAGAAGGCTTACTATGACCTCACCTTGCAGGATTCCAGTGACTACCGCAAACTAAAAGCAGAAATACTTGCTCGCCTTGAGGTCAGTCCCGCACTTCAGGCCCAGCGGGTATAACAATGAATTTTTTGCAAGGACAAGCCGCCAAGGTCACAGATGTTTGACCTATTCCACGAAAATGGTTGGAGATGGTGGAAAAAATGGTGATGGATCGATGTCTTCACTCTCTTCCGGTGCTAGTACAGCGCTGGGTTGCCCAAGGAGATCCCCAGAATGCGGACCAGCTGGTATACCACAGCGGAGAACCTCCTTGCTGGTGCAGAGAAAGTGAATGCGGCGCCCGGTAACCACAGAGTCTCTGCGGAGCCCAGTAAGAGGTGGTTTAAACCTGGGGGAGAGCAGGGGCAAGTGCCAGTGGGCAAGAAAATAGAACCCTTGAAACTAGAGCCCAACCCCGCCAGCTGATTTGTTGGAGGTGCAAGAACCCAGGGTACATTGCTACGCACTGTCCCGCGATGACTGATCCTATGGAATGTGATATGGCACGACGATGCTCTAAGTTTGCACATCTCGCCTGCAGTGCTATACCCTATTAGACAACAGTGCTTCAGATGTGCCAGGTGACTGTCAATGGTAGCCCTCTGACTGCACTACTAGAATCCGGAAGCCTGGTAACTCTTCTCAGAGAGAATCTTTCCCCCGTGTTGCCAACTCCTCAACAGGTCATGGTGGTGATGTGTGTACATGAGGATGTGAAAGACTATCCCGTGGCTCAAGTCACCATAAACACGGAATGTGGGACAGTGTCACATTAGGTTGGCGTGGTGAAGGACTTAGTGCATGCAATGATAATAGGGCGTGATCTGCCATTTTTTGGGGAACTGTGGGGTAAAGTGTCACTTAAGCAGGGAAACGCTACACCTGCTTATGATGGGTCTCCTTTTGATGCAACCGGAAACCAGGGTTTGCCCAGTGAACCCACAGAGGTAGTTGGGTGGTTTCCGCTATCTGTTTTGGTAGGAGAGGAGGTTGAGACAGGAGAGTCTGAGCAGACCATACCCGTTCTGGATATCCTACAAAGTAATTTTGGGATGGCCTAGTTGCAAGACCCCACTCTAAAAGATGTTCTGGCAAATATAACTGCTGTAAATGGTGTTCCCCAAGAGCCGGGTGCTGATGACAGGTATCCGCATTTTGAAGTACACAACAATCTCTTATATTGGGTTGTCAAAGCTCACAATGAGGTGAAAGAACAGTTGGTGGTTCCAGGGCCCTGTAGGAAAATAGTGCTAGACATGGCTCATTCTCATGTATTGGGGGGTCACTTAGGTACAGACAAAACCCGGGAGCGGATATTCCAGAAGTTCTAATGGCCGGGGTGTTATAATGACATAGATGAGTACTGTAAATCCTGCACTACATGCCAGTTAAAGGCCCCATTGTCTCATTTTAGAAGTCCCTTGGTGTCCCTTTCCATTATTAAGGTACCATTTGAACGGATCACCATGGACTTAGTGGGACCGGTAGACAAATCTGCTCGGGGACACCAGTATATTTTAGTAGTACTCGATTATGCTACCCGATACCCAGAGGCAGTTCCTTTAAGAAGCCCCTCCGCTAAGTCCATTGCTCGGGAGTTGTCTCATATATGCTCTAGAGTGGGACTACCCAATGAAATCTTGACTGACCAGGGGACGCCATTTATGTCCCGGGTTATGAACGAGCTGTGTAAAATACTGAAGATTAAACATTTAAAAACTTAAGTATATCATCCACAAACCGATGGCCTTGTAGAAAGGTTTAATAAAACCCTGAAAGCAATGCTGAAAAAGGCTATTGAAAAAGATGGTAAGGATTGGGATTGTTTGTTGCCATACTTGAACTTCCCGGACTCAAAAGAACCTCAAGCTTCTACAGGGTTCTCACCGTTTGAGTTGCTCTATGGTAGACACCCCTGGGGGTTTCTTGATATAGCTAAGGAAACATGGGAGACTGAAGCTACTCCATACAGAAATGTAATTGATCATGTGGTACAAATACAGGAGAGAATTGCTAAGGTGATGCCCATAGTCAAGGAACATCTCTAGAGGGCCCAAGAAGCTCAGAGAAGTGTTTACAACCGTTCTGCTCGAATTAGAGAGTTCAAGCCAGGGGATCGGGTATTAATTTTGGTACCTACGGTGGAGAGCAAGTTCTTGGCTAAGTTGCATTAATGTTGTGGAACATAATATAATTACGGAGCCCCAGGTAAGGATTATAGTAAAACCATACCGCATCCCCGAAGCCCGTAGACAGGCGGTCTCAGAGGATGTTAACATTGGAAGTAATTGAAAGGTCCAAAAGTGAATGGTCTAGCCCAATTGGTCTAGCAACGATTTTTGGAAACTTAATGAGGTTTCCAAATGGATGCCTACTCTATGCCCAGGATGGATGAACTGGTTAAAAGGTTGGGTCCAGCCAGGTACATAACCATGTTAGACCTCACAAAAGGGTATTGGCAAATACTGTTGTCAAGAGACCCGAGAGAAAACAGCGTTTTCTACTTCAGAAGGGTGTTTTTCGCGATGTTAGAATGCCATTTGGGTTGAAGAGAGCCCCTGCTACATTATAAAGGGCAAAGGATGATATTTTGGTTCCCCATAGAGAATATGCAGCTGCCTACTTAGATGACATTGTCATCTATAGCCTTGATTGGGCAAGCCATCTAAGTAAATTCCAGGCCGTCCTAGACTCGCTCAGAAAAGCAGGGTTTACAGCCAACCCGGAAAAGTGTGCCATAGTTTTGGAGCAGGCTAAATACTTGGGCTACATTGTGGAAAGAAGCATAATTAAACCCAAAGCCAATAAGGTAGATGCCATACAAAGTTGGCCACGGCCTCTTACAAAAAAGCAAGTAAGGGCTTTCTTAGGTATAGTGGGGTATTACCGGCGATTTGTGCCTAATTTTGCCAGTATTGCAGCCCCTTTGACTGACCTCACAAAAGGGAAAAAGTTGGTTATGGTTCGGTGGTCCCCTGAGGCAGAAAAGGCATTTGTAGAACTAAAATCCATCTTGTGTAGACAACCAGTGCTGATGGTGCCAGATTTTTCTAAAGATTTTGTAGTGCAGACAGATGCATCTGAGGTGGGCTTGGGGGCTGTTATGTCCCAGGAAGTTAATGGAGAAGAGCAACCTGTCATGTATTTAAGTAGAAAACTGAACTCCTGTGAGAGAAACTACTCAATTGTGGAACGAGAGTGTCTGGCAATAAAATGGGCTCTAGAGTCCCTAAGGTATTACTTGCTGGGCAGAAAATTCTGACTGGTCTCAGACCATGCCCCTTTGAAGTGGATGAGTCAAAAACAAGGGAAATAATACTAGGCTAATAAGGTGTTTCCTGGCATTACAGGATTTTGATTGTGGTAGAACACAGGCCAGATAAATTGCATGTCAATGCAGATGCCCTGTTAAGAGTCCACTGTCTTGTTGCGGAAGGTGTCAAGCCCCCCGGCTTTAGGCAGAAGGGGGAATATGTAGACATTCAATGGGTGAAGTCCTAGATGGCAGGTTTGTATCACTGAGGCTGCTACTCTCAGTGATATAAATACCAGAGGTAAGTTGTGACCAGTGGTGGTAGATCACTAAGTGTGTGGTAGCTGGAGTTTGGGTCCGGGATTTTGTAGTGACTGAAAAGTTTGGGTGGGAAGGTCACTCCCATACTCCATTTCGGGTGTTCCTACCGTAAGCAGATGGAAAAGAAACTAATTGAGAGACACGCAGGCAGATGAAGGTGGTGTGTGTTGGTCTGAGAGAAAGACTCATGGACAAGACCCACTTTGCAGAGTGGAATCTCTAGCTGAAAACCTACAATCTGGTGAGAAGTCTTTATCACCGTTTCTTTATTATTTCCAGGAACTGTTATTTTGATTACGGAAGCAAGCCTGTACCGTTTTGCTGTGTGTATCCCAATAAACCCTGGGAAAAAAGTCTGAATGGTCCTATATATATATATAATTATTTTTGTGCTTGTGGTGGAGTCAGCAATTATAGACACACAAATTTCAGGAGTTAAAACCGCTTTTTATTTTCCAGCCAACACAAGAAAGTGGTATGCAATTTCATTAGTCACTTTTTGCACATCCACATGTGCCTGACATACAAAACTAATCACCTTGCCCATCTCGGCAGTAACGATACATTAGATTTCCTCACCTTATATACTTCAAACTCGAACACAGGTCATGCAGTTTCCAGGCACTGACCCCGAAGCCTCTTTCAGCCTTATCTTTATGCCCACAGCAATGAGCCCAGCAGCTACACCTGGTTTACTTTCAGGCAAGGTAAAAAGTTGTACCAGAGTAGGCGGGAATGGTAGATCCCTCTATCAACCTACCCACCATTCCAGAAAAATCCAGGCCCATGAAATACTTTAATCAAACATGCCTCAGCAAACAACGCTTTGCTGAAACACAGGTTTCCTGGATTCTTTTAGCTGAGCATTCCAGGTGACATATGCAACCCCTCTAGTACTTTACAACACACATTCTATCTATCTAGTTGATTTATCTTTCTATCTATCTTCTATACAAACTGTTTATCAGTATTATAAAAATGTTAGAGTACTGATTTTATATACTGATTCTGATTTGCAGCTTCTACTACTGCCCAATAACTGCATTTAGAATACTGCCTTTTACTGAAGATGGAAAGCTTTTGTCATACATATCCCTAGCAGCTGAACTCTTGTAATGCAGTAAGACAGTAACTGTACAGAAAATACGTCTGAAAATGTAAATTACCTGAAAAAAAAAGCTTTCTGAAGACCTTTAAGCTAGATCTACACAACGACATTTGTCGCACCAATGTCGCGTGACAATTTTTATAATGATAGTCTATGGTGTCGCACTGCAACATGCTGTGACTGCGATGCGACAGTCGCAAAAATCCATTAAAAATGGATTTTTCTGCGACTGTCGCATCGCAGTCGTCGCATTTCGCTGTGCGACACCATAGACTATCATTATTATAAAAATTAGTGTGCGATACATGTTGCAGTGTAGTTGGGCCCTATGTGTAGTGTAGACCTAGCCTTAAGGTTCAAGATGTTAGGTAATTTCAGCTCTGAAGCCTGCAGAATTGTAAATACAGCTGTGGACTGAACAGGCTGTAACTCAGTATCAGTGATCAGTATACAATTAATATTGCAACATCTTTATAGTACAGTATAGTTACTATACTTTTTATGCAGATGCATTGTGACCGTATTCCTCTCCTCTGTAAATCTTCAGCATCTCTAAGACAGATTGTGTAACCTGTTGCTGAACTTCCTAGAATGTAGCATTTCTGTCACTCTATTACTAATTCCTCGGACATGCTAAGTAGTGGTCCATTCGGATCAAAGAGCCTAAGCTTCAAATGTGGAAATTCACATATCACTGCTATTAACAAAGTAATAAAACAAAAATTATAGTACATAATAAGTTGAAGTGCATATCACCACAAACCTGTAATAACTCCAGTCCGCACTGAAAAAAACTTGGGGTATAGTACCTGCTTGTAACAGACAGTGGATGTGGACCCACTGTGCCAACTTATTAGTTTGACTTTGGGCTTAGCCGAAGGGCATTGTCCTGGCGGTTCACTGATATTCACCCTTTAACCCCTAGACAGCAATCTGGACTTCGCTGCAGGGAATTAACCAAGCCACTACCTCCTGGAGTAGTCCTGGTGTAGTTGGCTGCTGACCCACGGGGCTCAGAGTCACTGGGGGAAAAAAAGCATAGTTTGAAGTCAGGGCAGCCGTCAAGGGGCAGAATCTGTAGACAGTACAGGTTTGGGACATGGGTATTCAGACAAAAGATCTCTTTCACTGGCTACTAGAGACTAGAAAATCTCAAAGCTCAGGTGAGGAGGTCGATCTACAGCCCAGTGAAATAGGGAGACTGATCAAACCAGCACCTTGACAGGGGCCAGAGGAGAAGATTAACTCTCACAGTTCTGAAGGAAGTTCACTGAAGACTAGTCCCAATACATACAGGGAGAGTGGAGTGAAGCCTGAGCCTGCTTGTGACCACAGGATAGCAGTGGACATGGGCCGCTGGCAACACCACTTAACATGGTTCAGATAGGTCCATCAAATAGTCAAGGTTCCTGTGGTATAGGCAATGTCTCAGGTCCTGGAACCACCTGATCAGTTAGGGAAGATGTCGCTTATAAGCCAATATATGCCGGCCTTCTAAAGAAATGGCTTAGTCAGCCCGAAAAGGTTGCCCCATTGGAGGAACCTGTCCCTGTTGTATGCCCCTATTAGGCCTCTGTCTTTCCACTCAGTTTCTTTCCAGTGTGTACTAGGAGTCATGGGGGGGGGGGAGGGGTCTAGTGACAGAAGCCTTTGGTATTATTTGTATTAAAGAGGACCTTTCACCTCTCCTTACATGCCTGTTTTAATATCCTCATGTATTCCCCATGTAATAACAATTCTGGAGTATCTGTTTTTATGGCTCTATGTTGTGCCATTCCTTTTATTATTTCTACTAGAAGTTATGACTGACTAGTAGTCTGCAGTAAGGGTACAGAGGGGAGGTAACCAATTGGAGGTGTGTAACTGCACAGACTCACTCTATCCAATTATTACTACCATTGTCAGCCTGTGCAGGTACACACCCCCAACTGGTTACCACCCCTCTGTACCCTTACTGCAGACTACTAGCAATTCATTCATAACTTCTAGTAGAAATAATGAAGGAATGGCACAACATAGATCCATAAGAATAGATGCTCCAGAATTATTACATGCGGAATGCAGGAATATATTAAAACAGGCATGTCAGGTCCTCTTTAAGTATTAATTGTTATCAGGGCAGAGGAGACTGGAGCATCCGGCATGAGCTGCAGTTGTACTTCTAGGTAGTACAGTGTCGTGCAGATCAAATGGCAAGACCATGAGCAAACGCATACCTGTATGTTGGTGTGCTAGGTAGATGGACTGCACACATTTTTTGCATCCACACTGGTCCAGATTTACTAGTCCTAAAGATGGCGTAAATATTTGACCGTCTAGGGCAGTGCTTCTCAATTATTTTCTGTCATGCCCCCCCTAGGAAGAAGAAAACATTTCGCGCCCCCCGCGAGACTGTAAATAGTATCGTTTGTCTATAAAATTGTTATAGTACACCTTATTATTGGTATCCTCCTGCGGTGTGCTTTGTACCCCTTCCACTCCTGCTATTATGCCCTTTTTTATCTAGGTTACCTTCAGGGCTTAGTTTACCTGCAGAGCGTCTTTTTGCACCTTCCCCCTCCTTCTTTTTATCCAGGGTACTGCCTTCTAGTTCGTATACTTTTTCCTCCTCCATCCCCTGGTTACTATTTCTTTTCCCCTTTTCAGTTTTATTATCAGATTTTGTGTTTGTCCTACCTCCTCTCCTTGACCCCTGCTCTTTATGTTCTTTCTGTGCTTCAGCTCTTGTTTTCCCACCTGGTGATGCTGCGGATGTATCTTTGTGACTCTGCCTTGATGACATGCCGGCGTCCTGCTCTTTCTCCTCTGTGAGTGGCACTAAGAACCGGCGTATTGATTCCTGTATGTCTCCACGGGTCCTCTGCATGTGTCACGTGCGTTGGCGGTCATGTGGTCCTCCGCGTCGGGCTGCTACTGGGGCTGCGCTGGGACAGTCTCCAGTGATCGCGCCGCGCTGCTCCCTCTCTCCAGCGGTAGAGTTGCTAGGCAACCGACGCCGTGTGGGACGCCGCTTGCGAGTGAGTCGGATAATCCGATCTGGACATCCAATATGACAGTGTTTGCCGAGGTCAAACGAGCCCCCCTTCACGGAGCCTCGCGCCCCCCTCCCCTGGTTTATATACTTCTTACCTGTTAAGCTACAATGGAACAGAACGTTCAACAAAGGTCATGTAAGATCATGGAGGAACTAAAAATTTACGAATTTTTCCCTTGGCTGTATATAACCAGATTCTCTTTGTCAGGTCAGGAATGTTATTCCTGTAGTTTGTGGGTTTCGCTATGAAATGCTTTATTGCTAATAGCTTTTGGGGAGAATTCCATTTTAAATCTGGTTTGTGAATGATTGATCAAAAATGAAATCAACATATATTCTCTAGCAGAAAGTTAACTGGAATGCATTGAGTTGAATTTGATTTTCCTGGTCTACTTGAAGCACAGCACTCTGATCTGGAGATTGTGTACGGGACTAAATACTATTTCAGTACTTTCTTTAGTGATGGCTGTACTGGTAAGGCCACATCTTGAATATGGGGTTCGGTTTTGAATTCCATATCTTATAAAGAATATAGGAGAGGTAGAAAGGTTTCAGAATCAGACAACTGGATAATTTAAATCAGATGAAAGGTCTCCCGTATAATGAGAGGCTTAAAATAATTGGGCTTGTTCAACTTGGGGAAAAAAACAAACACTTTAGAGCTTATCTCCTTTACGTGTGGTCAGTACGATAAACTGGCAAGTGATATATTCGTTCTAAGGACTTTACAACTGCAGGAAAGGATTCTTTACAGTAAGAGCAGTTGAATTGTTGGATGCTCTACCCTAATAGGTAGTAATGGCGTATACTATATCGGCTTTAAAAAAAAACTAAAAAACTGCTAGATGCTTATCGAATAGGAAATGGCATTGAGGATTATAACTAAAGGAGTTTCCGGGCTTTTAATATTGATGACCTATGCTTCAGGAGAAGTCATCAATATCAAATTGGGTCCGACACCTGGCACCTCCACTGATCAGCTGTAGGAAGAGAAGGCACGCGCTGTGTGTGCGTGCCATCTCCTGTCTCTCTTCCTGCTCGCTACTGCTATGTGTATGGCAAGCAGGAAGGGAGACGTCACACACTCACAGCGCATGCCTTCTCTTCCTACAGCTGTTTGGCAGGGGTGCCAGGTCTCGGACCCCCGCCAATCTGATATTGATGACTTATCCTGAGGATAGGTCATCAACATTAAAAGCCTGGAAAACCCCTTTAATTTCACAATGTCATGGAATGTACTATTTAACTATGTAACTTACAGTACAGTTGAAATTAATGGGTTGCATACCTTTCCATTCATACCCTGTTCTCCGCAGCCCCTACCTAGTACTATCAGCAGTTTTATGTGGTCAAAACTGCTGACCGACTCCCTGCATTTTAGAATGGAAACACCTATTGTATATTTGTGTTTTTTGTTTAGTAGTACGATACTATGCCAGACAAAGAACTGATAAAGAAAAATAAATGTGTTAAAGAAGCACAGTTAAATGAAAAAAATAACTGTAATAGGTCATCTCACCATGATGGCCCCTTTTTAAAGGTTATGTACACCTTTAGGGGCAGTTTTTTTGTTTGTTATTGTATTGTACTCCTTTTGAGCTAAAAATCATGTTTTCAATTGGTCTTTATTAAAAATGTTGAGCTCCTTTCTCTGTACAGCCTTGAAATTCTCTAGTAGCAGGCTCTTCTGTTTGTGCTACATGTATACTTGCTTCTTCAGTATATTGAGGATGGGGTGCTAGAGCCCATAATGCATTGTTTTTAGAAGATTTAATCCATTAACTGGATTATCTCTCATAATTCCTTGAATAACCGCATCTATCATTCCTGCGCCTACAAGGTCCTGCGATATAGCCTGCGTCAGAAGCTTTCTTCACTTGCAAGAAAAAAGGTATGTGACAAAATTAAGGTGCCACAGCGCTAACAGGTTTTCTTTAAAACCTAAAACTGTTAGAAATAGAAAAGAAATCCTCAATTTTCAAATGGCGAAATGAAAAGACTGTTTCAACAGGGACCCAAAGCGTGCTTGTTGTCAGATTGTGCTATAGTAGAGCACACAGCTGATTCTCTTTTGGTGACTTTTCGATATCCTTCACTTATCTGTCTCCATTTAAAGATTTACAGTCCTGTCAATAGTAGATCAGGCAACTGCAAGTTCTCTGGGTGATTCTATTTTATTATGTGAGTCCACAGTGGAAGATAAAAGAGGTCATAATAGGTTCTGATGGCAGCAAATTCTGAGCTTCTTCATAATGGAAAGCTCATTGCAGATTGCACTGCTGTATGGCAGAGAACAGAGTCGAAAAATTACTTGCAGTACAAGTACCCAATTAAATATACCCAATTTACTCCATCTCAAACAGCATTTTGTCTTAATGTGCTTGGGATTCTAAGTAATTTACATTTGATATAAGCAGACTGGCCATGGTGTGATGCATCACCCTTGTTTTATATAGTCTCTGATATGTCTCGGCTATTTCTCAAGTAATATATTTCCTAAACGTAGATGGGAGCAAATCCATAATATGTTGTGAACTAGTAAATTGTATACTAATGTACTGGATACACTAGGTGCAGATGCATATAAAGTGTGCAAAATTCAGGGTCATATATAGCACACCTTGTACCAGAAAAATAAAATTGAGCCACTCGCACCTGACTTCCAAAGGAGCAGTTCACCCTGGCACAGACAGAGCGCAGTACAGGACATGTTGTACCGCACCGCACTGTACTGTAAAGAGGAGCTACTAGACACAAATACAGGTGTTTTACCAGTGAAATGGCCATGGTGATTGCTTGGATCTGAATCTGAGGCATGGTATTTCGAGTCTAGTTTCAACATACGATGGCCCAGAAAAGACCATTGTATTTTGAAAATATTGTATCCTGAGGGACCACTGTATATGTCCTATACTGGTCTGTTTTTGCAGATCGGAATCAAGGTATGAGAGTGAGATATATACTGAATGCACATGGAATCATCAGTGTGCTCTCTGTTTTTCACGGATTTGTTTTTTTTTTGCGGACAGAAAATGGGACATGGTCATGTGCAGAAGGTCTTGGTAATCCCCAGACAATTCTTTTAATTCTTCACACTGTACCAATAAGCTACGATCTTTTGTGCTGTTGCTTCCTATTGTTTCTTTCCTTCCTGAATGTTGGTTTATTTATGATATTTAAGGGATTTGATCAACTTCAAAAATCTAAAAACAGCTTAACTTCAGTACAAGACCCAGCCCATGGAAGAAAGCAAAGCAGCCATGTTTTTCTAATCTCGTACAACTCATTTACAGTATTTTTTATTGTATTAATGGTGATCTTCTACTTAACACTCTCTGCGTAAGGTTATGTATCAGATAACTATAAGCATCTGTCCACAGAATAAGTGGTAAATATACTTTTAGGATCGCTGGGACCACCACTGCTCAAAAGAATGAACGAGTCCAAGTTTACTGTTCCTTATTATTGCATGACCACAATGAAGAGGAGTTTGAATGGTACGTTGGTCACTCGTGCAATGCGGCTTAGTTCAAAGTCTATGGGACTTATGAGAACAGAAGAGTGCTGTAGTTTGCTGTTTAAGTCCGCCCCATATAGTGAGGGGGACATCCATTCTAGTGATCGGTGAAGTCCCAGAAATCATTTTATTATTTTATTTTAATTTTTTTAAATAAAAGCTGGAAAGCTGAAGGTTTCAAACTCCTGCTCGATGTCATCACAGACAGCCACTAAAGTTGCAAGAACACTACAAGCAGCAACATTGATCCTATCTTTCAAGAACCTCATGAGAAGGTTATGGTGGGCAAGAGGGAGACTGGAGATAACTGCTGTCAAGACCTGAATATTCAGGTTAATGCTGACCTCTGTAGGTATCACTGCTCGGCATGCAGCTGTACTCTCATAGGATGCCTACTCTGGCCATATTTTTGCCCTAAATCACCAATGGCTAACCAAGTAAGGTGCAGATAAGTTGGTTTGCTATTAGAACAACAGCTAATAGGGTGGTTCAGAGTGGTAGACCCCAGTCTATACTATATCCATATGCCCTTATCCAGAGGATTTTTTCAAAGGGGTGATAATTAGGGATGAGCGAATCGACTTCGGATGTAACATCCAAAGTCGATTTGCATAAAACTTAATTTCAATACTGTTTGTACTGTTTGGAGCAAGCGCTCCGTACAGTATTAGAATGTATTGGCTCCGATGAGCCAAAGTTATTACTTTGCAAAGTCTTGCGAGACTTTGCATAATAACTTCAGAAATTGATTTATATTGTAAAAAAACATTTCCCGAACTTGGGTTAGGTTCCAAGGTACCACTTGGAACCGAACCGGAGTTCGGGAAATGTTTTTTTTACAGTATAAATAAATTTCTGAAGTTATTATGCGAAGTCTCGCAAGACTTTGCAAAGTAATAACTTCGGCTCATCGGAGCCAATACATTCTAATACTGTACGGAGTGCTCGCTCCATACAGTATTGAAACCAAGTTTTATGCGAATCGATTTCGGATGTTTCATCCCTAGTGATCATAAACTTGTCCATGCCCCTGATGGTGAACACAGATGAGTTTGTACGTGGACCGCACATGTATGGAGTCTTTGTGAGGGCCATTTGTTTGCACAGAATTCATGAATGACTCTTGTGGGAAAAAGATATAAAAACAAAAGGTGCTTAGATTTTTTTCGCCACAGACCGATGGTCCATGCAACAAATCGCTCATGTGAATTTGCCCGAACCATTCAGCCCAGGTGCTGTGCATTGTAAATTCGGAGTGCACCCAAAGAGAGAGAAATGCCTGTTAAAAAAAAAATTTGCACAATGGTACAATCCCTGGTACTGTGAACAAGAATCCATATTTTCAGCCTTTTTGTTTAAATTTTTATTTTTTGTAGACACAATCAAATGAATTGCTGCTATTGAAGCTCTAATTATGAGTTTGTTGTGTGAAGATAAGTAGCTAACACGGATTTCTGTTGCGCGTGGATGTTTTGCTTTGTCTTTTCTTTCCCTGTAATTGTTGGAGCGCTTGTTCTTCTAATGGAGTGTTCTTTAAACCTCCGATATCTGTGTTTTATTGGGTCTATTCAAAACAAATAACTCTATATTGTCGCTGTTTTATCAAATAAACTCTTAGCGAAGTGAAGAAATGCAATTCTCTTATCCATTTGGAAGTGATTTGCTTTTATATAATGTTATAGTTTTAATTCCGACCTCACAGTCACCCCAATATCCGTTTTTTCCATTGTACCGTTGCAGACTATTGCTGTGGTGTATTGTCTTAAAACAATTGCAGAAGATTCTTCAACCTTTTTGTTTTAGAGCTGTCCAATCTAATATAACTGTGTTTATTGACAACTGTCCAAAGGGAAATTGAAATTCCAAATGCAGCAGAAATCAAGCTTTTTACTCGACTCCATATGTCTTCAACCCCGGTCTGCGAAAATGAATAAATTGCTGGTCAGAACGTAGCGGTTGCAATACTGCAAGCTTACTAGAGGATTTCTATTCCATCTTAAATAGTAAGGTCGCGTCTATCCCAGCAGACAAAGGTCAAATGAAAGACGTTGCTTGCTGCAGGCCGTTTGCTACGTGAAGGGCTTCAAATGGAGCCCCAGATTCACAAATCATCCCTGCGCATTATTTCTGGGCATTTAGCGAGTCCAGCATTTATTAATCTAATTTATTTATAAAGCATAAAAACGTCTTTCACCATTCAGTATAATGGGAATTGTGATTACTCCTGCTGCATTACAACAAGGCTCTATTTAAATCCTCATTTTAACATAATTCATTAATTTCATCTTCCCTGACTGACAGGCTGCTTCATTAGTTTGTACAGCCTGACACAAAATTTCCCTTTCTGCCTCAAGCAAATAAAGTATGTGAAATAAATCAGTAAAGCCAGATTATTATGCTTTATTATATTCTCTACTGCAAGTCTTATTAGCTAATATCTTAGAATTTATACCAATTTATATTTTCTTTTTACAGTATTATCCTTTTTTACTTAGGGTGTTGTTGCTAAGGTTTATTACAGGGATTTTTGTCTTTAGACTACCTCTATCATTGGGCTCTTCCTCTGGACAGCCTTCTGCTAGCACAGCTTGTAAGTGTGGACAAGCGCAAGCATCCAGCCAAAATACCGGCCCTCCATTGCTTCCACTTGGTAGCCTATAGGGCCTCATCTTTTCTGTTATGTCGATGAGCAGCAAGGAAGATGCACCATGATTCCCCTGCTAATAGTAGCTGCTTTGTGGGGGTGTCAGCACCTCCCCAGAGACCCTGCTGCCATTGGGTGCTGGTATCACAGCAGAAACAAAAAATTACCCCATAAAACATAACCTTTAATAGTAATTATAAAAACAAAAAAATAACTCCAGTAAAAAAAAACGTACCTTGTCTCTACTCTTGTCCTGCCTGAGAGCGAAACTACTGCCCTGACCAGGGCAATCCCACTGTCGTCTTAGCTTTCCCTCTATTACCCTGATACCACTATAACACTGGGGTCCAAGAAGGTAGGGAGTCACCAGATATAGCGTTGAGAATTTTGTCACAAATGTTCCACCAATTTTGTTGTGATATATGTGTACTGTATTTGTCAGTCACCTGTACGTCGGTACATAAAATTCATAGGGCATTGTAGGGTAAAAGTATATACATAGTCCAGTATAAGGTCCTCAAATGTCTAGACAGCTATAAGGTTCACAGCTATCTAGATATTAATAGGTAAATTAGGTCCACAAGTCTACAAGACAGCATGGATTCATAGACCTCATCAGGTCCAATGCGTTTCTCCTAAGATTCTTAATATACTGGGGTTCATCAGGGACTCGTAAGAACAAAAATGGATGTCAGGTCTACTGAGAAAATAGACCAGATATGTCCCTCCGTATTAATCAACATCTGCAGTTAGTGCCAGTATTTAGTGTTCAGTAGCCGCTGGGATGCATTATTTGAATATTAAACGTAAGGATTATATGATATTAACCCCCAGTGGTGTAGATGTCACATCCTAAGTGACTATATGCTATAGCCTAGCAGAATAATCAGGACATATAGCAAAATACACCGACCAGGAACCCTCTCCTTGAATAAGATGACAGTGCAGCTGCTGCTAGGTATCTAATAAATAATGAAAGTAGGCTCAATGATTCTATATCAATGTATTCTGTGCTCCCAGGTCTGTAGATACACAGAACAGGCAGTTAGGTGAGTTTAAGCACTTATCTTAGCCCCTTATTAAGGGTAGTCATCTGTTAGAGGAAGCCTCCTAGGTGATGGAGATTCTGTAGCCAAAGACGGGGTGGTGCACTTTGCTCAATGTTCTACGTTCTCCATTGGGTGCTGGTATGGACCTCTCCTTTTTTTGAGGTATCTAGACCCACCAACACCATACTTGATAAACTGTGCAAAACAAGGAATGCGACAGTGTTCTGTCAATGGATGCGTAGTACTGAGACCGGGATTCCATGTACTTTGCAATATAATCCTAAAGTGCAAATCTCCATAAACAGGCAAAGAAACGATGGATCCTTTATGTAGCATGGGTACGTAGCAAATCAAGGATACATATTTCCAGATGCGATTTCTAGATCTAAAGTTCCATTTTGAGGATTGAGATAAAATATTGACAGGATTATCCAAAGCTAAATTAAAAACTCGGGCAGCCCCTGTAACTGGTCTAAAATAACAAACAAATTAAAACTAAGGCTACTTTCACATATATGCGTTTTGTTTTCCGGTTTTGAGATCCTCTGACCAAATCAGTTCCGTTTTGATTACACATCAATATGCATCTGTTAGGATGCGGTTGAGTGAAATTGAAATGGAACAAAACGGAACCATCACTAAATACATTGAAAGTTAATGGGTGATAGGTCTGTTTTTTTTAGGATCCTAAAAAACTGGATCAGTCGCCATTGACATCAACACTATTGACTTATTGTTTTTAGTGACTGATGCGGTTTGTTCCGTTTCGATTACCAGGCACAAAACCGTAGATTGTAGCGGTTTTGTGTCCGGTCACAAAACAGAATGCTGACGGAACGGATCTCTTTCTATTCAGAATGCATGAGGACAAAACAGAATTGTTTTGGCCCGGTTTAGCGTTCCCCTGCCAGATCTCAAAACCGGAATGCCAAAACGAATATGTGAAAATAGCCTTAAACCTTTCCTTACCTGCTTCTTCCAGTGCTGCGCTCCGTTCCCCTTAGTCAGAGCGCAGATAAACAGTAGGACTAAATAGTTCCATATACATATATATATATATATATATGAAATCGAATAATAGCGTAGTCCAATGAGATTTGGATGATCATTAGTGAGCATGTGATTCAGATCTCAATGAACAGGTTATTTTAACCTTTTTGAGACGCTGCTTAATATACATTAAAAACATACACGCAAACAAAAAAGCTCATGATAGATGAAAATGAAAAGAAAAAACAACCTATAAAGATATATTCATATCATGGATCAGCTCGAGCATCCACAGTGTGTCAAAAATAAGAAACATATGGGGGTTATTTATCAAACTGGTGTAAAGTAGAACTGGCTTAGCTGCCCATAGCAACCAATCAGATTCCACCTTTCATTTTCCAAAGGAGCTGTCAAAAATGAAAGGTGGAATCTGATTGGTTGCTATGGGCAACTAAGCCAGTTCTACTTTACACCCGTTTGATAAATTACCCCAATAGTAAATTGCTAATACTGATGCGATACTGGTGGTACACCGCAGAAGTGAAAGCATGTATATATTGGCTGTTAATGCAGATATGTTGTTCATACATATGCGTGGATGCCAGGGTAGACCCTCTCAATATACAAACACCATGTTATTATATATGAAGGAGAACCTTTTTCTAGATCGGACTTGGACACTCCAATCTTGTAACATGATTTCTCGCTTCATATTTAAGCCAAAATGCACAATTGTATTGCACTGGAAAATCCAGTATGCCTCAAGATTGTGAAAAATACTATTTATATCACCGCCCCATGTTTTTTTTTTTTCCTGTGCCTATCATTGTAAAATCACTTTCCCTTTTGTACCTGTAAAAAATGTTGTGATGCCTTGGATATATTCCTGTTTTTGGGATCTGTTATATCATTTAGGTTTTTTTTTTGAGTCTGTACACGAAAGCATGTAGACCACATGATCAGAGTTACAATTAATATGATTGTTGATGGGAAAAGTACAAGTATTTTCAGAATTTTGGAAACTCTTAGCTGGTTTGGCCAATGTACACACTTTCCATGGATGCAATGGAAAATCCAGAATGTCACAACCATTTATTACTCTCACACATACTGGGGAATAGAATTTGTCCTAAAGACGGAGGGTGTTTATAGATTACATTGCAGCCATAGAATTTCTTTTATAGCACTGTTGGCACATTGGTTGGCATATTGTAAATAGAGCAGAATTAATTTAACAAATTGTGTACTCCCTTTGTGGTTATTTTTATTTGTGTTTTTATGTATATTTTTGCTATCAATAAGTATTTGGGAATGTTCTTTTTTACGGACTACATTCTTAGCTCGATGTAAAATCCAATCTTTGTAGCCACACATTTTGGATTTGCTTCCTTTTCATAGTCGGCAAATTGGCTACAATTGCATTTAATGCGAGTAAGTTCGCCCACTGGGATGGGATTGATGCTGTGCTTAGGGTGTGAGCTTTTCGCATGTGGGATCGTATTGCCAGCAGTGGATTTCCTGTTTTAGAAGAAGCAACGTACAGGATCCCTCACTGGTACTTCGTAATGTTAAATCCAGGAACACAATCATATCCCGGTGGTAATGGCATGTAAAACAAATTAAAATCATTGTTGTTTATATAATCAATACACATTGGTATGGCAGACATATCATCCCGCCAGGTGAACAGAAAATAATCGATGTATGTGCCATACCAATTCAGATGTCCTCACAATAAATGAGCCTATCCTCCCACAGTGCCATAACTAGGTTAGCCAATGAGGGCGAGAATTTGGCCCCCATTGACACCCCCCTTACTTTTACATAAAAAGATCTGTCAAAAGAAAAATAATTTGTCACTAATTAGGAAGGCACACAGTTCACCATGCAACCAATCAGAGCCCTCAACATTACACAGTATGTCGTTGCTAAGCCCAATGATTGGCTGCAGCGGTGACTTGTGCGCACGGAACACCACTGTGGCAGCCAGGAAATCAAATGGCAGCGAGGAGGACCGTATCACAGTGCAGAAAGTGGTAGGGGAGAAAAAAGGTGTGTATTAATTCGTTTGTTAGACCATTTACAAGGTTTGCCCAATTATTTCTTTATCTCAGATAAGGCTGAATTCAAATCACCTTCCATTCTTCTGAACCATCAGAAGAACACAAATTTTTGTTTTTTATGTAAAAAAAAAAAATGGATGTTATTTTGAGCACCAGTTATACTCTCCTTCAATTTGTACTAAAAATAACTGATCTGTCTTTTTTGAGCTTCAGTTATGATCAGTTTGTGTCAGTTCTATCCGGGATCAGTTATTTTTGACAAGAGAAAAGGTACTGTGCTTGTGCTCTCCTCCCTCCACACAGACCTAGAGAGTAGTCAGGGATATGCCGAGGTCCGAAGTCAAAGTTCGTGAAATCTAGTAAACAGTCCAAGGTCAGGGCAGGCAAATCAGGGTATTTACAGAGATTTGGCTGGGGTCAGGTCAGACAGCAAAGTATCAATATTTAGGAAATAGGCAGAATTAGGTACATGGATAAATGGACATTCTATGGTCTTTGCAGGAACTTGGCTACTAGAGCGTATTGCTTCATGTGAGAGGGTGCCTAAAATACCCTAGGCAGGTCTGCCATAGGTTGGAGTTGATGAAGGTGTGCCCGCACTGGTCTTTTAAAATCTCATGCAGACTCTGCAGGCAAGGAGAAGCATGGCCATAGGAAGCAGGCCACAGCTTGCATGTAATGAAAGAAGAACTACTCCAATGAACCATCAGCATCCAGGAGCAGGGGTCAAGTGCCTGATGGAGGGCAGAGCAGCGGCTGAAGCAGACTGCCGCCATAACACAGGCCAGTAAGAATATCATGTGAGAGATGATTTTGCTCTACACAATGTACCTGGCTGATCAAGGTCAGAGCAGAGGCGAAAGAAGAGTTATCTGAAGGAGTTGAGCTATGAATAAATAAAAATAAGGTATAGGTATTAGATGCATTCTCCCACACTTAGAGGCAGTGTGCGACAAGTGTTGGCTGTAGTGTGGTCAAAGCCTTGCCAACTTAAAGCTAAAAGCAGTTTGTTAATGACTAGTAACTGATTGTAAAGTGCTGTTTAGCTGTAAAGCTGTGTAATCATTAACAAACAAATAGCTTTTACCAATTTATATAGTTCTATATGGTGGTGGTTTAAAAAGTCAGCTGTAGTAAAATGTGCTTTTTTTTTTAACCACTTCCCATCTGGGCCCTTTGCCCCCTTCCTGACCAGGCCAAATTTTGCAAAACTGACATATCTCACTTTATGTGGTAATAACTTTGGAACGCCAAGTCATTCAGAGATTGTTTTCTCGTGACACATTGTACTTCATGATAGTCATAAATTTGAGTCAAAATATTTCACCTTTATGTATGAAAAAATCCCAAATTTACCCAAAAATTTGAAAAATTCGCAATTTTCTAAATTTCTATTTCTCTGCTTTTAAAACAGGAAGTGATACCTCATAAAATATTTATTATTTAACATTCCCCATATGTCTACTTTATGTTGGCATCATTTTGGAAATGTCATTTTATTTTTTTAGGACGTTAGAAGGCTTAGAAGTTTAGAAGCAATTCTTCAAATTTTTAAGAAAATTGCCAAAACCCACTTTATAAGGACCAGTTCAGGTCTGAAGTCACTTTGTGGGGCCTACATAGTGGATACCCCCATAAATGACCCCATTGTAGAAACTACACCCCTCAAGGTATTCAAAACCGATTTTACAAACTTTGTTAACCCTTTAGGCGTTCCACAAGAATTAAAGGAAAATGGAGATCAAATTTTTAAATTTCACTTTTTTGGCAGATTTTCCATTTTAATCAATTTTTTTCTTTAACACATCGATGGTTAACAGCCAAACAAAACTCAATATTTATTACCCAGATTCTGCGGTTTACAGAAACACCCCACATGTGGTCGTAAACTGCTGTATGGGCACACGGCAGGGCGCAGAAGGAAAGGAACTCCACATGGTTTTTAGATGCCATGTCCCATTTGAAGCCCCCTGATGCACCCTTACAGTAGAAACTCCCAAGAAGTGACCCCATTTTGGAAACTAGGGGATAAGGTGCCAGTTTTATTAGTACTATTTTTGGGTACATATGATTTTTTGATCATTCATTATAACACTTTATGGGGCAAGGTGACCAAAAAATTGGTTGTTTTAGCACAGTTTCTATTTATTTATTTTTACAGCGTTCACCTGAGGGGTTCAGTCAAGTGACATTTTTATAGAGCAGATTGTTACGGACGTGGCGATACCTAATATGTATACTTTTTCTCATTTATTAAAGTTTTACACAATAATAGCATTTTTGAAACCAAAAAATTATGTTTTAATGTGTCCATGTTCTGAGAGCTATAGTTTTTTTTATTTTTTGAGAGATTTTCTTATGTAGGGGCTCATTTTTTGCGGGATGAGGTGACGGTTTTATTGGTACCATTTTGTGGGACATACGCGTTTTTGATCACTTGGTGTTGCACCTTTTGTGATGCAAGGTGACAAAAATTGCTTGTTTTGACACAGTTTTATAAATTTATTTTTTACGGTGTTCACCCGAGGGGTTAGGTCATGTGATATTTTTATAGAGCTGGTTTTTACGGACGCGGCAATACTAAATATGTCTATTTTATTTTTTCTATTTTTAATTTTTTTTTTTATTCCTTACTTGGGATTTTTTTTTTTTTTTACATGTGAATTTTTTTTTTATTTTTTTTTTTCAACCCTTTATTTTTATTTTATTTTATTTTACACTTTTCGTCCCCCATAAGGTCATACAAGACCACTGGGGGACATTTACTTCACTTTTTATTTTTTTTTACACTGTTGATTTCTCCTGTAACTGGGGCTGACATAGTAGCCCCAGTTACAGGACAAATGCACCCCTATAGAGGCTGTACAGCAGCAATCCTGCGCTGTACAGCCTCACAGCAGGGCTGATCGAGGTCTCTGAGAGACCTCACACAGCTCCTGCACACTCCGGTCACGGCGGTCACACGACCGCCGGGCCGGAACAGGAAGCGCACAGCGCTTCCTGCTCTGCAGACACAGCGCTCGGTGAGCGCTGTGTCTGCAGCGATCGTGAAGGCAGGGACACCTGGGCACTGTCCCTGCCTTGTCTTAGGGTTGCCCTGCTGTCACTGACAGCGGGCAACCCGATCAGCAGCTGCACGATTAGCGTGCAGCTGCTATTTCTGACAGGACGTTTTAAAACGTGCTGTCAGAAATAGACGTCCACCCATAGGACGTTTATATCCTATAGGCGGACGTGAGGCGGTTAAATCAATTTGGCACATCTTCTGGGCTATCTGTATACCAGATATTGAGCTTGCATAGATTCCCGCTGTCACTTACTGCAGTTCTGTCTGTGAATGGAAGGTCACGTCCTACTCCCGCTAAGCCCAACCAAGTTTTCCTGCCACTTGACAAGTGGTGAGAAGCGTAAAAAGTCCAAATTATAGTGCAAATATCACGTGTGACATAATTTGCCACTTTTTTTCCCCCCCTAAACCTATTGATAAATCGGCCCATTGTACACTCACCTAAAGAATTATTAGGAACACCTGTTCTATTTCTCATTAATGCAATTATCTAGTCAACCAATCACATGGCAGTTGCTTCAATGCATTTAGGGGTCCTGGTCAAGACAATCTCCTGAACTCCAAACTGAATGTCAGAATGGGAAAGATTGGGCAATTTTGAGCGTGGCATGGTTGTTGGTGCCAGACGGGCCGGTCTGAGTATTTCAAAATCTGCTCAGTTACTGGGATTTTCATGCACAACCATTTCTAGGGTTTACAAAGAATGGTGTGAAAAGGGAAAAACATCCAGTATGCGGCAGTCCTGTGGGCAAAAATGCCTTGTGGATGCTAGAGGTCAGAGGAGAATGGGCCGACTGATTCAAGCTGATAGAAGAGCAACGTTGACTGAAATAACCACACGTTACAACCGAGGTATGCAGCAAAGCATTTGTGAAGCCACAACACGCACAACCTTGATGCGGATGGGCTACAACAGCAGAAGACCCCACCGGGTACCACTCATCTCCACTACAAATAGGAAAAAGAGGCTACAATTTGCACGAGCTCACCAAAATTTGATTGTTGAAGACTGGAAAAATGTTGCCTGGTCTGATTAGTCTCGATTTCTGTTGAGACATTCAAATGGTAGAGTCTGAATTTGGCGTAAACAGAATGAGAACATGTATCCATCCTGATGGCTACTTCCAGCAGGATAATGCACCATGTCACAAAGCTCGAATCATTTCAAATTGGTTTCTTGAACATGACAATGAGTTCACTGTACTAAAATGGCCCCCACAGTCACCAGATCTCAACCCAATAGAGCATCTTTGGGATGTGGTGAAACGGGAGCTTTGTGCCCTGGATGTGCATCCCTCAAATCTCCATCAACTGCAAGATGCTATCCTATCAATATGGGCCAACATTTCTAAAGAATGCTATCAGCACCTTGTTGAATCAATGCCACGTAGAATTAAGGCAGTTCTGAAGGCAAAAGGGGGTCCAACACCGTATTAGTATGGTGTTCCTAATAATTCTTTAGGTGAGTGTATATATCTTGTGATACCAGGTATCCACCGTATTAGGGCGGATTCACACTTGCATTAGGATATTCCGTTATAGGTTCCATTGCAACAGAGTTATAATGGTATTCGTAAGATGGAATGCAAAATGGAAGCCTATAAGAGGCATTCTGTTTTGATCCGTCATAATTGAAGTCTATGGGCAAGCATTTCGGATCCGTCTGGTTTCCGTTATGCAGATCTTTGTTTTCCATCCTGCATAACTGAAACCAGACAGATCCGTTATGCTTGCCCATAGACTACTATTATGACGGATCAAAATGGAATGCCTCTTAAAGGCAGTTTCTGCATTCCATCTTACGAATTCTGCTATATTCTGTTATAACAGAATATCCTGACGTAAGCGCGAACCCGCCCTTACTTTGTATACGTATTTTAATCCATTTTGCTTCTTTGATGGGCTGGAGCTTGCTAGTAATGTCATATATTAGTTATTTGTATACCCGGACACTGCTGAGGTTAGGGCTATTTAAAATAAGAATGGTAAGATTTAAACATAAAACATGTTAAAAAGTGAATTTACCTTTTTAATAATCTTGGTCAGGTAATTGCCCAGTGGAAATAATTAAAAACTTAATTTTCCATTTCAGTTCATCCTCTCTGGTCCGGGGAGCTATCTACAGCATGGCTCTGTCTTTTGCTGCCAAGATGGTGTTAAGAAAATAATTCCTATAGAGCAGGGGTGCACAACGTTTCCTGGTTGGGGGCCACATTGCCAGACTGAACAAATGACGAGGGCCGCAACTAAAATTTAAAGGTGTATTAACAACTGAAATATTGTACTTATGGCATATTGAACACACATTATATAACATTAATGTCTAGTTACACTTCCAGGACTCCCATCTAATGGGAGAAATACATGAAAAATACATTTGAGCAGCCACAAGACATAGGCATACATGTCTGTTACCAGATGGTTGGGGGCCGCACAGAATGGTATCAAGGGCCGCATGTGGCCCCCGGGCCGCAGGTTGTGCACCCCTGCTATAGAGGGAAACGTGGCCAATACATGCTGCTGCTGGAGATGGGACACAGAGCTCTCTGTGGGAGTGGACATAAAATTGATGTACAACTGTATAGCAATGGACAGATAAATTGAATTTAGAATGAGTAATATGCATATGTATGAAGAATAAACCAGTGAAGAACAGCAGAAAAGGCTGAAGTTTAGGAATATTTTTACACAGATTTTAGTTTTCTGCATATTTCCAGAAAATATTCAAACTGTGTGGAAGTATTTATAGGGAAATAGCTATTACATTAACTGGATATGTATATAGAAAGAAATAGGTATATATCTATCCTCTTCCACCCTATTCTATATAAATAGACATTCAAGGGGTTCTCTGGGAATTAAGAAAATGAAAATACTTAAATATCACTTAATTATAAATATATTCCCAAATACCTTACATTAGTTCTATTAGATCGTTTTGTCTACGGAGCAATAATTAGGAGAAACAAAATGGCCGCTGTCTTATTAGTACACACAGAACCTGTCCTAATCGCACAGCAGCACAAGTTACTTCACAACACTGAGCTAAAGAATTGCCTCATCCCCCTCTCTGCTCTGCTTGTCAGAGATTATGATCCTGAATACAGCTGATACGATCTTTAGCTGAATCTCTGTAGGAACGGAGTTCATGAGCAGATGTGGCTAATAAGCAGCAGCACTTGTGTGCAGTCTCCGTTACCACAGTCTGTCCTGTCCGTCCTTTCTGTACTTCATGTCTCCTCATGAAGTCTGTTCCTACAGAGATTCAGATAAATATCATATTAAACTGTATTCAGAATTATAATCCTTGACAAGTAGAAGAGGAGTATGAGGCAGCTCAGTAACTTGCCCTCCTGTGTGATTAGGATAGGTTCTGTGTGCACTAATAGGACGGCGGCCATTTTATTTTTCCTAATCCTTTCTCCCCAGACAAAAAGAGCCATTATAACTAATGAAAGGTATTTGGGAATATATTTATAATAAAGTAATATTTATGTATTTTTTTTAATTCACGGAGAACCCCTTTAATATAAAGTTGATCCTCCCTTTGTAGCTAAAACAGCTTCCTCTCTTCTGGGAAGACTTTCTACAAGGTTTTGGAGTGTATCTGTGGAAATAGTTGCCAGTTTATCCAGAAGAGCTTTTGTCAGGTCAGACACTAATGTTGGGCAAGAGGGCCTGGCTCACAATCTGTGTTCTAATTCATCCCAAATATGTTCAATGGGGTTGAGGTTAGGGCTCGGTGCGGGTTTTAAAACTCGCCCAACTCTGCCTTTAAGGACCTTGCTTTGTGCATTGCGGCATGCTGAAAAACAGTTCCTACAAATTTGGAAGCGTACAATTGACCAAAATGTCTTGGTAGTAACTAAGTGGCTTAGGCCACCCCATGAAAGACAACCCCACAGCATTATCCCTCCTCTACCAAAGTTTACAGTTTGGCACAATACAATCCAGCAGGTAACATTCCCCTGACATTCGCAAAACCCAGACTCCTGTATCTGGCATTTAAAAAAAAAAAAAAAAAAGTGTGATTCATCACTCCAGGACTTTTCCACTTCACCAGAGTCCAGTGTGAGACATCTTTACACCACTCCATCCGATGCTTGGCATTGAGCATTGTGCTTGGTGATGTAAGGCTTGCATGCAGCTGCTTGACCATGTAAACCAATGCCATGGAGCTTCAAGTGTACAGTTTTGTGCTGATGTTAATACTAGAGGAGGTTTGGACTCTTCAGTTTTTGATTCATCAGAACATTGATGCACTGTGCACCTCAGCACTTGGCGACCCCGTTCTGTAACATTGCATGGCCTGCCACTTTGTGGCTGAGTTACTGTGGTTCCTAAATGCAATAATAACCCTCACAGTTCATTGTGGAATATCTAGGAGGGAAGAAATTTTACAATTTGGCACTCAATTACAGTACCATGCTAGAATTCAGAACGACCCATTCACAAATGTTTGTAAAGTTAGGCTAGGCTTGGCTAGGTGCTAATAATACCTATGGCAATGGGACGGAATAAAACACCTAAATTCAATGATTATGACGCATGTCCCAGGACTTTTGTCTATATAGTGTATGTATGTACACATGTACCCCTCTTATTCTGTATCAGCCACACTCGTTGTAAATGGGGGTATAAACTGAGGCACATAGCCATGCACTTTGTGTAGACAAAGTCAGGAAAGGCTCATAAATGGAGGACAAATATAAAGGAAAAGCTGAGTCTTATGCACTTCTTGATTCTACTCCTGGGCTTGACTTCAAAAACTGCATAAAATACCTGAACATGCCCTGGTGCATCCCTATTCTAATGGCAGCCACATATACCTGCCTTATTAGTCTTGTAGGATTGTGCTTTTTGTACCTGATTCAAACAAGTATTTCCCATTCTCCTCTTGACTTCAGTAGTTCCTTTTAACTTCTGGTAAATCATTTTTATCTTCCGTTCCTCAGCCCACTGCTTAACGGAGTGCATAGCTTTTTGGGTGTTGGCACAATATCCAAAAAATCTGGGAAAATAATGCACTAAAACAATAGATGCAAACATAATATATGGACTCACTCAAGTCCTCACTCTGATACTATAAAATCTGAGACTCTCCGCCAATGAGGGAGATATATCAAGACTGGCGGATCCATCCGCCAGCCTTGTTCTCCCTACGCTGGCATGAAATGCGCCTGATTTGTTAAGAGGCATAAGCCTCTTAACAAATCAGACATATCTCTACCCTGCTGTGCACCAGAAACTGAAGTCTACACCAGCTACAGACTACTGCTATAACTTCCTCCACTTTCTGGCGAAAGTTATAATAAATGCGGTGGCGCAATGCTGTGCCCCCTCTTCTCAGCACTTCATAAAAGGGCCGGGAAGCTAAAAAAGTCACACATTATGGTGCACAGATGCAGTATGCCATAATGTGCGACTTTTTACGCCAGAATTGTGGCATAAAGGCATTAATAAATGTCCCTCATTATTTTTTGATCAAAACACACCTGTGCCCGCCTACCAGTGCCAAGGTGGTTTCAGTCAGGCAGGTCCTACTCTAAACCTACCTATGCCATTGGGCATCTACATTCAGCAGAGCAGGCCCTGCACATATAGTGTAATACTTCTAGTTACCTCTTGCTTCTATTTTGGGAGTGCATTCTTGTGCACTTTTGCCCCACCTATCCCACAGGCAACCTTCATTAGGTGGCACATATAGCTGTGCAGGCTCCTCCTCTCATTGGTTGCTTGATTCACACCGAGGTAACGAGTAGCATCACACTATATGTGCAGGGTCTGCTCTGCTGAATATAAATGCCCAACGGCATAGATAGGTTTAGAGTAGGTCCTCCATGACTGAGACCTTGGCGCAGGTAAGTGGGCACAGATATTTTTTGACCAAAATATATTGGCTGAGAGTCTCAGTTTTTATCACATCAGAATGAGGGCTTAGTCCATATATAATGCTTGCAGTTATTTCTGTGATTTTACAACTGTAGCCATGCACATCCGCATATTCATTATATCGAACAGGATATTTTGTATCTTTTTCCGTGATTGTTGACGCAATGCACAAGTATAAATTTGAACAACCAGATTAATACTTTTCTGGTGTAAAAAAAGTTGAAAACCCTGTGTTTGCTACTTTTTTTTATATGCCACTTGTGACAAAGTTTGTTGCAAATGGTGATTCTACTCCATCCTTGTCACTTTCCTGAAAAAGGGGGCGTTGGTGGGGCAGGACTAGGAGGCCTGGCACATTTACTTTAATTTACACCAGTTTTCTGGTGAAGACAAATCTATGGCAGCTCCAAGGCTGCTGTAGATTTCTGTTCAGAAAAAAAAAAATTTACTCATCACATCCTAATGCCCAGGGGTGCGTCACCTTTACTAAATTCATTAGATGCTGCTTGACACCATAAAAGGGTAGCATTTCACATGGGTTCCCATCTACAAGAGGTCACCTTGTTGTGGTGGACTGCTGGAGATGCGCCTAATTTATGACGAGGCCTGCTCCTCATCATAAATTCGGTGCATCTACCGGCAGAACAGGGGATATGATAGTGTAAAACACTGGTTAATGATAAATGTCCCTCTAAGTTTCAGGACTCTCTACATCTAAGGATATTTTTACTGTACCCTTACTGTTGTGTTACACGATAGGAAAAAATAACACACTCAGAATAATGGAAAGCACGTCCATACTTTTGCAGACTGCACTTTTTGTGTTTCATCACTTTTTTAGTTTGATGATTTGTTGAATATTACAGTAATGTTGCATTAATTTTTTTCCTGCAAAATAACTTGTTCCACTGCACATTCCCAAGAGATTGTTGGCATTTTTTTTTTTTTTTTTTCTTTTTTACTGTGGACTGTACAATTGTCTTTTACTGAATACCAAAGCTTTGCTGAAAGCCCCATGTTGGAATGAATGGGAGCAATATATGAATGGATCATGCTGGGAGATGTAGTTTCACCACAGCTGGAGTGCTGGAGGTTAGCCATTACTGCTATGCAACATTTCATGTTCTTCTAATTCCAACTGCAGGTGGTATTATCATGGCAAGAAAATACCCAGCAGTAAGTTACAACTTCTTAGTCAGCCTGACCGCTACGTGCAAGTATCCTCTTAATGCATGTACCCCATATGCACAAGCAAAATATTTGATAACATATCTATGATAGATAGATATTAGATAGTTATTACACAGATAGATATTACATAGATATATATTACATAGATCAGGGATCAGCAACTTTGAGCACTCCAGCTGTTGTGGAACTACAATTCCCAGCATGCTCCATTCATTTCTATGAGAGTTCTGAGAAGAGCAGAGTAAATATGCATGCTGGGAGTTGTAGTTTCACAACAGCTGGAGTGCCGGAGGTTGCCTTCCCCTGCTATAGATAGATATTAGATAGATAGATATTATTGTATCTATGAGACTCTGAAGTGTTCATTGCCA
The DNA here is from genome assembly GCF_905171765.1 of Bufo bufo. NCBI lineage: Eukaryota > Metazoa > Chordata > Amphibia > Anura > Bufonidae > Bufo > Bufo bufo. The sequence goes on from NC_053395.1 coordinate 160,464,468, forward strand.
GCTTCCATAAAGGCCATCTTAAAGGAAATGAGTCACCAAAAAGTTTATCTCCCAGTCAAAACCAGATAGGTAACACATATTGTTTTTTCCTAAACTGTTTTTATTTTCTGATTGTAGATAATTTTATGATTATGGTGGCAGCCATCTCTCTGGAGCTGTTCTTAACAGCATTTACAAAGCAGTAAGAAAATTGCTTTATGGCAGCCCCATGGGCCATAGACACAATGGTCAGGAGGGGACCTCATTGACTTCTATGGGAGAGTTTTTTAGGCATGCTCTGTGACCTGTGCAGAGGTCATTGTACAATGAAATAATACCGGTAGATAAGCTTTGACAATCACTTGTGAAATGTGGATCTTGTCTTATCTATACACAGAGGTGATATCATTATAGGCAGGATTAGAATGACAGATAAGCAGGTAACTGCGGTAAAATTCTCAGTACAGACCAAGAGGTGGCGCCTATTAGGCTTAATAAACTGCAGTTCATAGTTCATAGTTTTTTGACATGGAAAATGTAAAATAACATAATCAAAAATTCTTTAAAAAATATGAAACATAAAAAAACATGGTTTAAAGAATAAGTAATTTTCTGATTACACATTTCCTTTAAGCCTCCAGTAGCCACAACCTCCACCAAGTAAAAAGACCTCCGAGGGACTTGCTGCTCTCTAAGATGTCCATCCAACAATTTCCTCTTCCTTTCAATCTTTCTCTGGTCTTTGTGTCCATCACTCCACCTTTCAGCTAGAGAACCCCTGCCATGACCTGTGGAAATGAGCCGTCATTATTTTAGTTAATAGCTTCACATTTCATCTGTCGCCCCCGTTTGAATGTGTACTGTGGGAAATGAGGATAGGTCTTTCCCCACCTTTGCAATTATACAGCTACTGAGCCATAAATTATTACTTTGAAATGCAATTTTGGTTCATTATACTCCATACTGTCTTGGTGGGTTGAAAGAATAAGGGGAAACCAAGCTGAATATTTTTGATGTTCTTATCAATTCATCACCAATTGCTGGAAAGATCATGACCATATCGTAGATGACATGGAGGTTTTGTATACAAAGTCATTATCACAAACGTAAAGTGAAAAAAATGAGGTAGTAGAATAGGCCAGTTTTTCTTCAGTGAGCAACTCTTTTAACTGACTAAGGCCTCATGCACACGACCGTTGTTGGGTTCCGTGTCCGTGATTTTCTGCGGACCCATTGACTTTTAATGGGTCCGTTGAAAACTCGGAAAATGCACCGTTTGTCGTCCGTGATCCGTGTTTCCAGTCCGGGAAAAAAATATGACCTGTCCTATTTTTTTCAAGGACAACGGTTCGCGGACCCATTCAAGTGAATGGGTTCGTGAAAAAACACGGAGGCACACAAGATTGTCATCCGCGTCCGTGATCCGTGTCCGTTTTTTTCCTATCATTTTCAAGGCAAACTTGACTTAGATTTTTTTTTTTACTTTTCATGTCTGGTGATCCTCCAAAAATCAAGGAAGACACACGAAAAAAAAAAACTGAAACGGATCACAAAACAACGGAACCCCGTTTTGCGGACCGTGAAAAAATACTGTCGTGTGCATGAGGCCTAATATAGTATTTCTGGAGAGTATGTTGTAATACGGTGCTTTACAGGTGTGTAGTACATACTTTTAGAGACTCTGTGCTAACACTGCACCACCAGGTAGATGGATGGAAAAAAACTGTAGAATTTAAATGGAGGAAAAATAAAAATTGGTAGAATATAAGTGAATGAAATCATTTTAAAGTTACGTACTATTTATCTAGAGACCTAGGGGCACATTTATTAAGACTGACGTTTTAGACACTGGTCTTAATAAAGCCCTGCATTGGCTGTGAATCCACTGCAGTTATAAAGAGGTGCCGAACTCTCCATAACTTCGGCGGATCCACCGCTGCTCCTAAATGTAAGACAGCTTCCGAGGTCTAGAAAATGGTACATGAGACCTATCCCCTTCCGGCCGTTCCCCTTCCCTACCCACACCACGCCCACTTTTGTAGACCTTTTGCCTTAGGCCATGTTCACATCAGATTAGAGCCTTCCGTCAAACATACTGTATGTTGGGAATACAGTGGCATATGTTGTCTATGGACACCTATGCCGAAAAACACATCCTTTTTTTTGTGGAAAACCCCTGCGTATAAAAGCCAAATAGACTACTCTTTTCTATACAGTGAAAGAAGTAAAACGGTCGTATTGATGTATCCATATGGTCCTATTCGGGTGAATGGAGCTCTACGTTGTGCACAGAGCTTAAAATTATATTTTTATACATAACCATTGAAATGGTTATAATTGGTTGCTTCCCTTCCATCAGCCATACAGGACACGGGTGATTTGCATGAAATGCAGGTTGTGCTGCGGTGGACTTCTTGAGCACCCGTTCATGACTGCCTGACCACTCATGTATGACTCTGCTCCATAAGCGTTATCCGATGGCAGCTAGGCTTCTTCTCATTACTGCTTCCCGTTTCTAAATGCTAAATAATTCATGAACCAAATATTGAGCCATATCATGGAAAGCAATATTGGTATTGACACACATTCATTGAATTTCAATGTCAGGGAATGTATTTCCTAAGTTAGCCATGACTTGTTCATATAGATTATCCTTATTTCTGCTTACCTTGGTTAACAAGACACCATACTAACTAACTTACTACATTCCTACTACTGATCTTATTAATGGCATCTGTACAATACCTTGCCTGCAGTGGAAGATGCATGTTGTACTTCATATAGACTACATGCCACAAAAGGGGCTGTGCTGAAGGTAAATTTGCAGCAAATTATTACTGAGTAGGTTGCTTTTTACTAAGGGCTCATGCACACGACCGTATGTATTTTGCGGTCCGCAGAAAATACGGATGATGTCCATGTGCATTCCATATTTTGCAGAACAGAACAGCTGGCCCCTAATAGAACAGTACTATCCTTGTCCGTAATGCGGAGAATATTAGGACATGTTCTATTTTTTTGTGGAACGGAAATACGGACATATGCAAATGGTGTAACTTCTGTTTTTTTTGTTAGTTTTTTCGGACCCATTGAAATGAATGGTTCCGCATACGGTCCGCAAAAAAACCTGGAATGGACACGGAAAGAAAATACGTCCTTGTGCATGAGCCCTAAGGGTGCCTTCACACATACGCAGGTGCATTGCAGAATTTCTGTACAGATTACATCTTACTTGACATGAATGGAGACATTCAGCTACAGGAAATCTGCAAAACAAAACAAAATTTTATTTGCATTCTGTTCCACTCCAGCATCAGAGACCTCATCTTGCCCTATGTATACATTTTCAAATAAATGGCCGACCGTGTAATACATAAACGAGTTGTGTCCGATAGAATGAGATCTGCTCTTGGTGAGCAGTAGAGATGAGCGAATTTCATATTGTGAAATTCGTTCACACTTCGTTTGTTGGTAAAAGGTGAATTGCATTATGGATTCCATTACCACGGACTCCCCTGCATAACTGAAACGGGACGGATCCGTTTTGCAATCCATAGACTTCTGTTATGACGGAATGAATAACGGAATGCCTCTAAAGGCCCTCCATTGTGCATTCCGTCATAGAATTGCGTTATGGTCCGTTTAACGGAATCCATAACGTAATTCACTTTTTACCAACAAAGTGTGAACGAATTTCAAAATATGACCTCTCACTTTTGGCTCATAGAGTGGTCACTCTCTATGAGATCCATATACCGAAAGAGAAGACGTCATCGGCGCAGGCGCACTGAGGAGGCGAGCGTCCTTCTCTCAGAGCGCCTGCGCCGAATGAAGACAGGCGCGGGATTTGAATTGCAGACAGGGCCAGTCAGAGGACGAGCGCGTTCGCTGGCCCTGTCAATCAACATGAGGAGGGGGCGTCTTTATGAGAGGAGGATGCGGCTGCTACCAGCAAGTAGAGAGGTAATTTACATATTATAAAAGTCCGTTTTTTGATTAAACTACTGAACGAAAATGAGTAAGAGCATTAAAGAATGATATATCGCAGTATAAGGAATTTAAGTAGCCAAAAAAAAATATATGACTTTAGTGGGGTGACAGTTATCCAACCCCTATAATGCCTCCTCTAATGCCCGGGCCCATCACATAGGTTGTACTACCTTGCTGGCTGTGGCGGGGAAAAGACACCCATCACAGGTGATAGGCTCATCCCCATCGCGGCCTGCTATTGGCTGTGCACCCCCCCATAACATGCAACATGATGCGACTACGATGCGACAGTCACACAATCCAACTTGGATTTGCAGTCACAACATGTCACATTTTGGTGCGACTATTGACTATCATTACAAAAAATGTTGGCCAACTTTTCTGTGACAAGAAGTCGTGCAACACATGTCGCCATGTAGCTCTACCCTAAAGAGTGATCAGATGCAGTGGTGGGCACAGAAGATCATCACTGCAGCCAGGAAAACCAGCGGCAACGACAAGACACAACACAAGAAGCAGCAGGTGGTGGAAAGGGGTAAGTATGTATTCTTTTCTTTTAGACCATTTACAGGGACTGCCAGAATTGTTATCTAAGGCTACTTTCACACCAGCTTCCGTCATGATAATACAACAGTCTGCATCCGTTATGAACGGATCTGGTTGTATTATAATTATATATTTTTTTAATCAAGTATATTTTTTATTGAAATAAAGTTTTTCTTGTACAATAAACCACATATCTGGATCAAAGCATTATAAAGCAGTACAGATATACAAATATTGCATATTTTGTCGTTATTGTTATATCGATATCCATAAAGGTACCAGATCACATAGAACATTCTATAGAAATTCCCCACCCAACTTCCCTGTGGAGAGACAACTAAATCAGCCCGTGTTTTGAAAGTATAGTACCACTGAACATGACAGGTGCAATGCAAGACTTTTTGCACAATACAATGCATAATTCAGAATGTCAGGTGTGACCGTGGTTATAGGCCAAAGGCTTAACAGGTGTACCAAAGAGTTAAACTACATGCCCTAGTATGGAAAGTTGCCCCCGTAGACAGTCGCTCATTAGTGTCAGAGACGCCAATCCAGGGAATGCAAACCAGCCCTGCCAGACTGCCATGAATTTAGCTGGACATCTTTTTTTCAGATATACCCCTCTTTCATATCTTAGAATAGTGTTAAGTCGGTTTATAAATTTCCGTTTAGTGGGTGGGTTCCGCTCTCTCCAATGTTTGGCTAGCCATATTCTATCCTGGAAGAGCATTCTGTGAATACACAAAGATACTTTGCCATCACCTTCCGACAAGTCTACAAGACCCAACACACATACTCTGGGGTCTCTTGGTAAATGTATCTGAGTCATCTTGGCAACTATCCACAACACTCCCTCCCAGTAAACCCCTAGCGCAGAGCACTCTCAAAACATTTGCATCAGGGAAACGTCTTCCGCCCCGCACCGAGGGCAGTGGGAATTCGTCCGAACACCGTTTTTGTGCAGAAATGCAGGGGTTTTTTATAAACTCTATGCACTAGGTACAAGTGGGATATTCGTTGAGCCTCACTAAGTGTTAGACTAGGGGTTAAAGCCAAAATAGTGTCCCATTTTTCCTGAGATATACTACTGACTTCTCATTCCCATTTATCTTTGACCGGTAGACAGCCAGATGAGGTAGATTTATGAAATAGGTGTCTATAGATCAGAGAGATGAATCCCTTAGTTGCCACCACGCAGCACCTACTGGACTATAGAAGGGGAGACTGACAGTTGTATACCATCCTCGAACTGCAGTTCATATGCATAATTGTACACACAGCTTTATAATATCTCCCGTCGGGATCTGATGGAGAAATAGAATACCTTTTTCTTCCCAAGAGGAAAAGCCCTCTAGCCTAAATATTTCAGGAAGTTGCGGATTGTGCCCTAGGAGCATAGTGTCATAAAATCCCTCAAGACCAATCAATTCCTTAAACATGGACCAAATTTTCGTTATTAGAGAGATTGTAGGATAAATCCCATAGCATGTCTGCGACTTTCCAAGCTCTGCCATAGTGATTGGTGCCTTCTGCTTCCTAATAAAGGACACTATTCTAGCCAAGGTCCCTAAGCCTATATGCTGCCCCCATCCCTTAAGGTGCTGTATGTGTGCGGCTACGAAGTATAGCCCATGGGAGAGAGAGACCTCCCTCCTCTTTGACCCTCTGTAGAGTTTCTATGCGGATTCTGGGTTGTTGCTTTTTCCACACCAAGGAGCGCAAGATGCCCTGGATCTTCTAGAATACCCACTGGGGAATCCATATGGGGGAATTATGTAATATATAAAGTAATTGGGACATCAGTATCATTTTAGTTAGATTACGACGATCAACAACTGAGGGGTACTTTACACCAGGCATTGACCTTACCAGTAAAGTTATGAAGCAGGGGGTCCATATTAACTTTAACATATTCTGTAATTGTTGGCATTATTACAACACCCAGATATTTAAAACTGCGGGTAACCTGTAACTGGATTTGAGTCCATTCCATCTGTGGTGGAAGGGAATCAAGAGGAAAAATTACAGCTTTCTCCCAATTAATTGCTAACCCTGAATGTTTCCCAAATTTAATAATATCCCTCATAATGGGGTGAATCGAGTGCTCTATATCCCCTACATACAGGAGCATATCGTCTTCATACAGGGAGACTCTCCTCCCGAGAACCCAGTAGAAACTTCTTCCAGTCAGGAGAAGAACGCAGGAGACAGGCCAGGGGTTCAGTGGCAATAGCGAACAATAGAGGGGACAGTGGACAGCCTTGCCTCGTTCCCCTTTGCAATCTAAATTGTGCAGACAGTTCCCAGTTTGCCATAATCCTGGCTACTGGCGAGCAGTAGAGCAGTTTGACCCATGACCTGAAACCTTGACCAAACCCCATGGCCCCCATGACCTCCCACAGATATTCCCACTCCACGCTGTCAAAAGCCTTGGCAGCGTCTAGGGAGATTATTGCATGGCATCCCCCAGTGTCCACTGATATCTGAAGATTGAAGAAAAGTCTCTGAAGATTAATGGGTGTACTTTTGTCTGGCATAAACCTGATTGGTCTTCAGGTATGAGGGAAGTAATAACCTTGTTAAGCCGATTAGCAAGTACTTTCGCCAGTATTTTCACCTCCGTCTACAAAAGGTAGATGAGCCTATAGCAGGGCTGGCCAACCAGCAGCTCTTCAGCTGTTGTAAAACTACAATTCCCACCATGCCCTGCCATAGGCTAATAGCTGTAGGCTGTCTGGGCATGCTGGGAGTTGTAGTTTTGCAACAGCTGGAGAGCCACAGGTTGGCCATCCCTGGCCCATAGGATTCAGGCTAAGTTGGGTCCTTGCCAAGTTTTGGTAACACTACCACCACAGCCTCCTGCATAGATGCAGGCAATTTCCCCAATTGCAAACATCATTAAAGGTGTCTAACAGGTGAGGGAGAAGGGTCTCCTTATATCTTTTAAAAATACTTGGACGGCAAGCCGTCAAAACCCGGGGCTTTCTCATTGGCGATAATTTTCCAAGAGCCGCCTTAAGTTCTAAGTGCTCATCTAGGTACTGGGCTGATTCCAGAGACATCACTGGGACAGGTATATTGGCCAGATAAGATTTGATATTGCCAATCTCCATTTTGAGTTTGGAGGTTTATAGCTCTTTATAGTATCTATAAAACTCATTAAGGCTACTTTCACACTAGCGTTGTTTAAATCCGGCGTTCAATTCTGACACCGGAACTGCCCGCCGGATCCGGAAAAACGTGTGAAAACGGATTACATTTGAATCCTGATCAGGATTTTGATCACAATGAAAAAAAGCATTGGAAAAAACGGATCCGCCATTTATGGACTTTAACTTTTTTTTCACATTTTTCGGGTTTAACATGCAAAAGCCGGATCCGGTTTGACGGCACACACGGCGCCGGATCCGGCGTTAATGCAAGTCAATGGGAAAAAGGCCGGATCCGGAGTTTAGTCAAAGTGTTCCGGATTTTTGGCCGGAGGTAAAAATACAACATGCTACGGTTTTCTGAAAAGCCTGATCAGTCAAAAAGACTGAACTGAAGACATCCTGAACAGATTTCTCTCCATTCAGAATGCATTAGGATAAAACTGATCAGTTCTTTTCCGGATTTGAGCCCCTAGGATGGAACTCAGCGCCGGAAAAGAAAAACGCTAGTGTGAAAGTACCCTAAGGATTACCGGATCATCTGTGGAATGAACCCCCTCTCTAGTTCTAATAGCCACTATTCTGGATGGGCCCTCCTGCAAGCGAACCACTTTGGCCAGCAAACTACCTGCACTTTCACCTGCTTCAAAATATCTGTCTCAGGAAGAAGCGTTTGTCAGCAGCTTGGATCAAATGGTCATTAAGTTTATCCTGTGCCTCCTTCCACACAGACTCAGTCCGTGTGGATGGGTCCCGTATATAAGCAGCCTTGGAGTCTTTCACCTCTCACTGCAAGGAGTCAGAGAGTCCCCTAGTTTTAGTTTCGCACCGTTTAATTTTTTGTTTATAAAGACCCCGGACATAAGCTTTCATAGTATCCCAAACCGCCCCCATAGCCTCTGAACGCAGATTAGAGCGAATTAATCTGTTCTGTGAGAGGCTCCCCCTTATCCAAAAGCTGAATCCAGAACGGGTTAAGTTTCCATAGAAATGGTCCGCTAAGCTCCTTACCTCTCACAAGTTGCTTCTCTATACGGATAGGAGAATGGCCTGACAGATTACGCAGTAGGTATTCGATAGAGGAAATGTATGACGAGACCTACAGGGACCCAATAGGCAAGTCTAGTCTGGAAAGAGTTATGAGATGTTGAAAAACAAGAAAATTGGTGCACATTAGGAAATCGGAGTCTCCACAGGTCATGAAGATCCAACCCGTGTAATAGCCTTGCCAATGAGGTTGCCGGGGTGGGGGCCCTGATGGAATTGTCCGGAGATGTCTAGAGATGGGTTTAAGTACTTCTTAAAGTCCCCAAGCATAGGTATCGGCACTGTAGGGCCCGAAGTACAACTGTCATCACTGGCTTTATCACTTCACAGGAATACGGTGGTGGAATATACATAGCAGTCAGAAAGAACAGTGTAGGCAGACATATCTACCATCAGGATCAATTTTCGAAGAGTAGCATTCAAAAGTAATAGCCCTGTGAACTGACCCCTCTGGCATGTGTGGAGAAGGTAGAATGGTAGGTGTGTGAGATCCACGGTTTATGCAGCAGTCTTTGGGAGTGTTTGTGGATAGATGCGTTTCTTTGAGACATAGTATGGCCAGTTAATACATTTGTACGACCATATAGACTGCCTGCCATTTTGTGGCGTCTCCCAGGCCCCTGACATTCCAGACAATAATCTGAGCCCTACCTGCTATAATTTGGAAAAGTACAGAAATGTGTAGGATATACATCCATATAGGTTAATCTGTTCCCATTGGTCAGATGGAAATTGATATGTTGTCTTTTTGCAGATTCACGCCCAATACAAACAAAAAAAAGAAGAAAACCCCAGCATCGCTCCAACTGTCCCACCCAGGGTACTTGAGGCACCTAAATTTCCTGAAGCCAACAAATATGAAGAGTTAGCACCAACTGCCTTGCCCTAGTAACACGCTGCCATATAAAGCAAGTGTCCTGTGAACATAAGAAAACTTTCTAAAGAAAGCCCTGAGCAGCGACAAATCTTGTACAATAAGCGGCATCTTAAATCAGATAGCTAAGATACATAGAGGACTAGCCTCAAAAGAAGGGGAAAAAAGGGAGGGGGGTGTGAAAGAAAATTAGGAAAGAAATCAGGACAGCTCCCTGTTCATTTTAGCTGTCTAGTGGACAGTAGAACATAGAGAGGGGAGGGACAGTGATGGTAGATGGAATAAAGTACAGAGAAGGCAGCGTACTCATCGCTATGCTCCGGCAGTCGCTGTGTGATCCTCAGTGACAGTCCAATTCTAGAAAGTCAGTCCTCTTGGTTAGCCAGTCCCAACGGGGTCACAGAGAGAACTTTCATTCAGATCCATCCAGTGGACACCATTTTTAGGTGATTCAAACAAGTGGACAGTTCCACCAGCGACCCCCCGCAACTTGGAAGGATACAGCATGGAGTACTGCACATTTTTCATTCGTAGTCTTCTTTTAACCTCAAGAAATTTTGCCTGCCATCTTTGGACCTCTGCCGAGAAGTCAGGAAAGATGGATATCTTATTGCCATTGATGAGTAAATCCACATGATCTCTTGCTTTGCGGAGAATAGTGTCCTGGTCTTGAAAGTACAGGATCCTAAGCAAGATCGGTCTGGGGGGTACACCTGGCAGTGGCGGGTGGAATGGAACCCTGTGCGCCCTTTCTATTGCAAATAATGGAGACAGAGAGTTTTGCCCAAATTTATCTTTAAACCACTCTTCAAAGAACCGCGCAGCGTTAACACCTTCCACTTTTTCCGACAATCCCTCCAAGCGAAGGTTGTTGCGGCGTGATCTATTCTCAAAATCCACTTTATTTATGAGAGTGGTGATATTGTAAATTACTTTGGCCAGGTCCCGCTTTACAGGGGGTACTTGATCTTCCAAAAGGCACACTCTTTCCTCCACCCCCGCAACACGCTCAATAACTTTCGTTATGTCCTGCCGGATAAAAAAAGAAAAAAACACCCTCTTGGAGTGACCCCATGGATGTATTGAGGGTCATTAGTGCAGAGCTGCATTGTTGCACTGCCAGGAATATATCTTTAATCATGGGCTCTATATCTTGTGTTAGACTAGGAAGAGGTAATTGTGGCTGGAGCATAGGATGCACATCAAGCGCCTTGTGGGTTCCCCCTTCACCAGCTCCTGTCTCCGCCACATGGAGTTCGCCATCTTGCTGGGCGCTATACCCCAGGGTGTTGTCAGTGGGGGAACTCGCCTCTCTTCCGTCTGTCCTCCTCAGTGGTGCATCTGTGCCCTCAGCGCCTCCTCCTGCAGGGGAAACTCGGGTGAATTGCTCCAAACGAGCCGCCACATCCGCTGACCTAGACGAGTCGGCGGCGCCATTTTGTTTCGCCGATGTTGGTCCCAGTCCCTCTTGGCCCTCCTCTCCTACTTTTGTAGTGCGGGTCATGCCCGAATAGGGTTGCAGGGAGCCTGCTCGCCCTCCTCTGCTTCTTTTCAGCCGAATATTAGACTCCAGCCGCAGGCACAGGATACTCAAGGGCGCTGCTCAGGAGCTCAGGCAGGCATGTCTTCTCACATTGATGGCCAGGCCACGCCACTCCCCCCCCAGTCTGTATTATCTTTAACATAGCAATGACTGATCAGTCTCTAAAATCATTGTAAGTCAATGGGGGAAGGATCCGTTTTCTTTTGTGTCAGAGAAAACAGATCCTTCTTTATTGACTTACACTGTGAGTCATGACAGATCCGTCTTGCTCCGCATCCCAGGACGCACTCAAAAACGCTGCTTGCTGCGCTTTTGTGTGCGTCATGGGAACGCAATGAAACTGAATGGAATGCATTCCGGTGCACGCCATTCCCTTCAGTTCAGTTTTGTACCCATTGACAATGAATGGAGACAAAACGGAATAGTTTTCCTCCACTATTGAGACCCTATGACGAATCTCAATAGTGGAAAGGGAAAACGCTGGTGTGAAACTAGCCTTACTTGGACAACTACTTTTGTGGGAAAAAAAATGATTATATTGCTGTTGTGTTGCAAAAAATGGTGCACTACAATGAAAAATGCAATTGACAGTATATGGCCAAACCCTAACACTGATATTAAAATGAGACTTTCGCCAATACGGATGGAGTAGAGTTAACACTCCTGTTTTCTGAGATTTCTGAATTGTGTTAGCCAATCTAAGCAAACACATTCAATTGCTTTTCAATGGCTTTTGTCTCAAGATAACGCGATGAGTTAAGAAATTTGAGTTAAGAGTTGGAGTGCTAACCTTGCTCCATCTGTATATTCTTATATCAAGAACATACTGGAGCCCGCGCACCCCGACAAGGTCTCTCAAAGTGGCATGGGATGTAACACTAAGCTATCTATGCCATATGAGCAATTACGGATAGAGGCATAGAGTCCGACACACAGCCAACATGTATGTGTGATTTCACGCTGGAGGCAACTGGGAGTATGTTGGCTGTGTGTCGGACTCTATGCCCCTATCCGTAATTGCTCATATGGCATAGATAGGTTAGTGTTAGGTCCCATGCCACTTTGAGAGACCTCGATATAATATTACAGATGTAGTAAAGTTAACACACGTGCTTTATGAGACATGCTATCTGAACTAAATGCGTTAAGCAAACACCTTCAATTGCTTTTCAATGACTTTTGCTTCAAGATAACGCGATGAGTTAAGAAATTTCAGTTAAGAGTTTGTGTGTTAACCCTGCTACATCTGTATATTGACGAAAATCTCATTTTTATATCATTCTGAAGGTTTAGCCATATATTGTGAATTGCATTTTCCATTGTAGTGCACTATTTTTTTCTTTGTAACCGTTTGCTTTATATAGCCAATTACATCCACACATTTGGCTCCCCCGTGTAGAATTTTTCTGTGGTACATGTGGTCCGCTGCCGGCATCCTCCATTGTATGCATTTTGCTGGGAATTGCTGCAACGGATCACATGTGCAGGATTTGCTCCCCCGATTATATATGTGCAACAGCATATCTGGTTTCGTACATCTTTCTGCCTTTTATGACCACATTATTTTGTTATTTTGTGTGTTGGCACAAGGCCTACTTTGATATTCCAGCTGCTAAGTATCTATTGATTCTGACCTAGATGCCAAGTAACAGCTCTTTGGTGTCAACCGCCGTTTTATGGTACTAACCCTAAACTCAACATCACGTTAGTATTAGCTGATCACTGGGGGAAACCTGCATGTGACTCATGCCAAAGGCTGGGGACCAACATTAGATCATTGGCACAATCTGCAGTCGATGACTTCCAAGCATGCCGAATGCAGTAACCCGGTATCTGTAGCTAGGACTTGTTTCTATGTCAGTGGAGAGCATTTCTCTCGGCATGCAGTGCAAAGTTAAAGATGAAGCAAGTCACTAAGAAAACCACATTACTTCTTAATGATTCTTTTTATTTAAGGATTCATTTTGTGGTAAAAACAGCCAAAACCTGCATTAAGAAAATGCAATTCATTTTACAGTTGTTACATTTCACCGCGTATTGATGTATGATACTCGAAGCCACAAGGAGCGCTTTAAAAAAAACTGATTTTGTGTTCTGGAACCGAGGAGAATCCACAGCTAGACCTTTATACAGCACATAAATAACTTCTGCATAATTGTATTGTGTATGATGTCCCAGGGAGCAGCGTACATATTAACACATTGCCGTTTCTGGAATGAGTCTTGCACATTCTTTAAGAACATAAGGTTCATTCTTGCAAATGATTTTCAGAGGGTACAGTGATGTAAAAATCTTTTTCAGAAGAGACCTCGAGGAGGGACTGGTTGTCAGAAAAACTTGCTAGGCAATCTAGCAGGAAATAAAATACAAACTTTCGGTGTCTCTATCTTAGCTGTATGGATTCTTATTTCTTACAGAGGGAACTATTCTCATCACGGTTAACACAGTTCAGAAATGAACCTTGGACAGCTGACTTACAATTTGCTTCCCACACAGGTCATTTTATGCACACAAGTCACCTTATATTCAAAGAAAATGAAGCCTCCCAGTGTTTCAGAGATTGATATGACGTTCATGGTTGCTTGTTAATTCAGAGATACATTTATAGAATATATATTGCTCTCCCACGTCATTGCAAACTTTAGATTGCTGTTCATCGGAGAACTTTTGACCCTCCGTGCATCTTTAGGGGCTGTGATCTGCTATCCCCCACAATCCCATAAAGAATGAAGTAGAAACTGCAGCACCATTCATACAGGACCCCCTTCTCGTTATCGATGGCAGTCCAAGCGGTGGGACCTAGGTGTCCATGTTCATACCCTGGCCAGAAGAATACAAGCTAGGGATCCAGTGCACAGGACCAGAGCAGACTCAAATGTTGACCATGCGATGGTCAGGGACTAATTGCAGATCAAAATACAAGTGTTGGCCGTGTGCTCACTGTATGTTTACTGTGGGTGGGCATAAGTAAATGCTGAGGAAGGAAGAGACTTGACGATTGCTAGAATCTTCCAAGGGCATTGACATACAAGAGGCTGGTGCAACCCCATAAATAACATCTAGGCGGTGTGCTGTAGTAGGAGGCAATCTCCCTAATACCCAGACTGGAACAGAAGATTTGGGCATAGCCTGACCTTCTAGAGAATTTGAGGTGTGGTGCACAGTCCTCCAGACCCCACCAATGAACTGTCTGTACTGTACATCTGCAATGTTCTACCAAGCGTTTTGTACCAGTGATTGTCATCCCTTTCTGTGAGAATAAATAACTTATTACTACACTAACTACATGTAATATTTTGCTGGGGTGTTGCTCCAGATAGGTTATCGCTATCTTTCCGATTTACCGGTACCTGCCCCCACAATAGGTCTCCTGATATTCTAATTGTTGAAGCGAAAGATGCCCTTCATCTTGATGGCTTGTAAACCCTCTCAATGCTCCATAGCAGGTGACAGGACTCACTCTGTTTGAACTCCTTAAAAAGTTCTAGCCATTGCCAGTCCCTAAGAGTATACTTTATAACAGGAGCCCAAAAGGGCTGGAATTCTTGACGGCTTGTGTTGTGGAATCCTATCTGACTGTGTGTCAAATGTGAAAAGTGCCTTTCAGGAGAATGACTTCATACAAGATCTACATTAAATTCCTGTGCCATCAATGGGCAATTTGTGCATAAGGCAAGCTACTTGACTGTTAATTTTATGTTTTATTAATAAAATGGATTTAGCGTATTATACAGTCTTAGTACCAACCGGGGGCCTTGCACTAGGCACATGTATACTGTGGTGGAACAATTATAATGCACTCCAGCTAGCTGTCTCCCAGGCACAATATGTGAGGAATTATGAATGCGCAGTATGATAATAACAGGCAATTATATCATTACGGATCTGATTCTGTACAGATTAATGAAAAGGGAAGATTATGCATCAAGGTTATTCTATCAGTAGGGAGGTAAAGTAATATGCAGAATAAAAAAAAATATGAAAATGATCACAGCATTTTCTGTTTCAGGCCCTTGTAATGCCGAGTGGTGCGTACGCCTCCCGAAAGTGACAAGCCTTATTATCACAGTCACTTATGGGAGAATGTTAACACTGATCTGTTTGCTGGAATCATTTACCTGTTAATAGTGAAGGTTAATAAGGTAGATTGGGAAAGAATGCAAATGAGGCTTAAAACAACTGCAGCATTTTGTTGTGATATCTGTTTTAATTAGCTTCTGTTAACTGCTGCTTGTTCGTTAACTGCAGTTGTAAAAATCCCTGTGCACACATTTTGGAGCGCATTGTACCCAGTATTAAACAGCAGCAACAAGCCAACCCAACGCCATAACAAGTAGATAAGAGGAGCAGACACCTGCACTCTCATCATTGTGCAGAAGCCAATCGATTCAATCTCTGTCCACCTGTTCCCCTAGGCCCTAGAATATACAGGTACGTCCTATAATTGTTAGGGCTCATACACACCACCGTTGTTTTTGTCCGCATCCGATCCGTAGTTTTTGGGGATTGGATGCGGAACCATTCATTTCAATGAACCATGTGCTGTCCACATCCCTATGTCCGTTCTACGGCCCCGCAAAAATAAATAAATAGAACATGTCCTATTCTTATCTGTTTTGCAGACAAAGATGACTACGGCTGTGTGCATGGGCCCTTAGTTTGAATATTCTAGTATGTGTACAGTCGTGGCCAAAAGTTTTGAGAATGACACAAATATTAGTCTTCACAAAGTTTGCTGCTAAACTGCTTTTAGATCTTTTGTTTCAGTTGTTTCTGTGATGTAGTGAAATATAATTACACGCACTTCATACGTTTCAAAGGCTTTTTATCGACAATTACATGACATTTATGCAAAGAGTCAGTATTTGCAGTGTTGGCCCTTCTTTTTCAGGACCTCTGCAATTCGACTGGGCATGCTCTCAATCAACTTCTGGGCCAATTCCTGACTGATAGCAACCCATTCTTTCATAATCACTTCTTGGAGTTTGTCAGAATTAGTGGGTACTTGTTTGTCCACCCGCCTCTTGAGGATTGACCACAAGTTCTCAATGGGATTAAGATCTGGGGAGTTTCCAGGCCATGGACCCAAAATGTCAACGTTTTGGTCCCCAAGCCACTTAGTTATCACTTTTGCCTTATGGCACGGTGCTCCATCGTGCTGGAAAATGCATTGTTCTTCACCAAACTGTTGTTGGATTGTTGGAAGAAGTTGTTGTTGGAGGGTGTTTTGGTACCATTCTTTATTCATGGCTGTGTTTTTGGGCAAAATTGTGAGTGAGCCCACTCCCTTGGATGAGAAGCAACCCCACACATGAATGGTCTCGGGATGCTTTACTGTTGGCATGACACAGGACTGATGGTAGCGCTCACCTTTTCTTTTCCAGACAAGCCTTTTTTCAGATGCCCCAAACAATCGGAAAGAGGCTTCATCGGAGAATATGACATTGCCCCAGTCCTCAGCAGTCCATTCACCATACTTTCTGCAGAAGATCAATCTGTCCCTGATGTTTTTTTTTGGAGAGAAGTGGCTTCTTTGCTGCCCTTCTTGACACCAGGCCATCTTCCAAAAGTCTTCGCCTCACTGTGCGTGCAGATGCGCTCACACCTGCCTGCTGCCATTCCTGAGCAAGCTCTGCACTGGTGGCACTCTGATCCCGCAGCTGAATCCTCTTTAGAAGAATTTCCTGGCGCTTGCTGGACTTTCTTGAACGCCCTGAAGCCTTCTTAACAAGAATTGAACCTCTTTCCTTGAAGTTCTTGATGATCCTATAAATTGTTGATTGAGGTGCAATCTTAGTAGCCACAATATCCTTGTCTGTGAAGCCATTTTTATGCAACGCAATGATGGCTGCACGCGTTTCTTTGCAGGTCACCATGGTTAACAATGGAAGAACAATGATTTCAAGCATCACCCTCCTTTTAACATGTCATGTCTGCCATTTTAACCCAATCAGCCTGACATAATGATCTCCAGCCTTGTGCTCGTCAACATTCTCACCTGAGTTAACAAGACGATTACTGAAATGATCTCAGCAGGTCCTTTAATGACAGCAATGAAATGCAGTGGAAAGTTTTTTTTGGGATTAAGTTAATTTTCATGGCAAAGAAGGACTATGCAATTCATCTGATCACTCTTCATAACATTCTGGAGTATATGCAAATTGCCATTATAAAAACTTAAGCAGCAACTTTTCCAATTTCCAATATTTATCTCATTCTCAAAACTTTTGGCCACGACTGTAGATGCAGCAGTGCCAAGTTTGTCATTTGGAACAACTCTTTGTGTTATTGGTATAACTTTATATCTGTATCCCAACATTTATTAAGTATATGGAATGCGTTTCTGAGAGAGTTGCTATATATTCATGGAATCCGATTCTAGAAATTTTTTCGGAACCAACAGCGAGCCATTTTAAATGGAAGCTGTAATCCGGTTTATGCTGCCAGAATCATGGGCAGAATGAAATCCTGACATGGAGAGCCCTGTTATACTAGGAAATGCTTTGACGTTTCAAAGAAAACACAATTTTAAAACAAGCCAGAAATAGAGAGATTAGTCCAGGCACAGAGCGAAGAGTCTGTTGTGCGGCTTCTCCCTGCCCTGCTTGGCTCAATGGTAGATCTCTCCCAAACAGAGCTGTCCATCAAGCAGGGCAGGGAAGAGCTGCACTGTGGACTCTACTTCCCATGCCCGGACTCTTCTCATGCTTAGCCCTTTTTTTTTTTTAATTGACCACCTTATTTTAAGATGTGCTTAAAGGGGTTGTCCCACAAAAAATATTCTACAGTTTTAAAACCAGCACCTGCATCTGAATGCTTTTGTAATTGCATGTAATCAAAAATTTTGCATAACAATTGAGCGATTTAATAAAATTTATATGTATAGCGCCACCTACTGTTTTTTTATTTATTTCTTTGACCTGCTCGCTGAGAAGGCCGCACATGCTCAGTTTGCGCCAACTGCCTCCTGAGCTGTGATAGGCAGAGCATGGACACGCCCCCTTAGCTGAAGCAGACAAGACACTCCCCTTGAGCTGTCAGCTTGATATTAATCTAGCAGAGCAATGAACAGGGAGATCTCTGGATCCATGTGAGGTACAGGGCTGGTTGTAAGTTTGTTAGAAATAGGTTGTCATATGTTACATTACTCATGGGATAACCCCTTTAATTTACAGGGGGGGAAAAAACATTGAGCAACTAGGTTAGGCACTTTTTGCACCTTGCTAGACCATGGGTGTGGTTTAGAGGAAAATGGGTATAACTTAGTAGGAAGGTAGTTTGTTTTAAAGGCAATCTGTCAGTCCCACCCCAAAAAAAGAAAGAAAACCAAACTAGATTAAGCAGTGTATAGTGTAAGTGATGCAGAGTCAAATTATGTAATTTTTATATTCATACTGACTTGCCTTCCGAAGCTGTGCTCCTCCAAACCAGCAGTAAAATGTATTGAGAAGACTCCTTCTTGAGTCCCCTCCATTATATGCTTGCTCTCAATGCATTTTACTGCCAGTTTGTCAGAGCATGGCGTGGAAATGCAAGTGAGTATGTAGATCCAAAATTACATAACTGGTCACTTACTCTACACACCGCCAGTTTTGGGGGTGCTACAGAGCTGACAGATTATCTTTAAATTGCGACAATCTGCACTAAACGTAGGCACAAAATGTTGATGCACCAGATTTATAATCCAGTATGAGCCATAGTGGTACATTTGCCAATGCCTGGTCTAATTTTATGCTCTTTAAATATTCTATAAAGTCGGAAACCTGACCTTATGTTATCGCTGAAACGCCCCGAGCACTTCAGAGTAAACCCTAGCTCTCTGCTATAAGGGGTCCTGTCAGGATTTCATGCTGCTCGTAGTTTGAGCACCATGAGAGGTTCTCTTTGATTTGTAAACCAATGGTCAGTGTTACGCTGCGTAGAATGTCTTGTCGGATGTTTTCAGCAATTGCGATTTTTTTTCTATTTTTTATTTTTGCAAAAGTATTAGGGTTTCACAAGAACGCAGCTGTTCCTAATCCTATGATCTGGAAATGGGTGATGGCCTAAGCTCACAAAATCTAGGACAGAAGATAATTTTAGCTTGGTTTCCGTCTTACAGGAGACAATCACTGATTGCTGTTACAAATGGTGTGTGTATTTTTGTTAATGGTTGTCTCAAAAGACAACCCCTCTTCAGAAAAAAGCCGGTGGACCAACTTCTTAAACCTCTGGCAAGCATCCAGTGTTGCTGGGGGAAGCCCAACAGACCACATTGGCTCTTAATTGGGTCCATTGGGGTTCTATTGTATGGTACTTTCTTTCATTTTGACAGCAAGAACAAAACCAGTTGGTAGTTTACACATTAGCCTCAGTATTATTATAATTTTTTATTTATTTATTTTCTTTTATCTTAAACTCATGACTTCTAATTATTCGTTTTTCAGGACTCTGAATTTCCTCCGGACAACAGAGTGAACCCTCTTCTGGCTCAACTTAAAGGGAAGAGCAGCCATCTCCTTAAAACAAGTGGATACAGTTTAAGCAACACCCTGAAAGCACATGAACTAGCCGTGAGCTGGTAGGAATATTTCATTTGTAGAAATTGTAAGGAGACAGAAGCCTTTACTAGGGGCTACGGCGAATGCTCGTCTTACAGTGGGTTATTTTCTATGCATTCACTGTATCTGGTGCATGGACTCCTAATGTTCAGCTTTGTTTGGACACTAGGTGGCAGCAGAGGCACTGGTAATTCTCGTCAGCCTAGGCAATACTGTGCAACGTACTTATGAGAATAACCACAAATAAATATTTATTTACATTAAATTTTAATATGATTATACTGTACATCAGCAGCGCATACTGATACAGCTGCTGGTGTGCGAATGCACCGAGATCACAGAAAACCCTCTTTATCTGCTTGGCGCACAGAATAATTTGGTATACTTGAAACGTTCTATACCATATATGTTTTCTGCTTTAAAAAAAAATAAAAATTAAATGTGCAAAAACATACATATCAGTGTATAATGGTCAAAATAATAGAATCTGTTAAATGTATCGGTAGAAGAAGAAAAGTGAAATAATTTGTTCACAGTAGTTGAAGGAATATTTGATCATTTACCATTTCTGGTTAAGCTCGGATTGGTTAATGGTTGTTGGTATGGTGTTGATTTAGAGGGTGATATTGCCATTGTGCCCAATTTGCTCCAGCATTTCACTTTCGGGGTATGTTCTACAATTGTACGTGTTTCTTTACTCTCGCCTGAGAACAATGCACGTATGACTTTGCAAAGCCACATTTGTTTTCCTTGTTTAACCCTTTCCCCATAAGTGCTTTGATTGGGGAGAGGGGCATTGATTCTTGTACCCTGCAAACATTTTTTCTTTTGGTCTTCCTAAGAGGATCTATTTCAGTCATTTTGGTAATCTGTGTCTGTTACTCCTTGGTTTAGTAGCATAAATGGTTATCAGAGCTCTGAAAAAGGTGTACATTGTTTTCTTTTCATGGAAATCGTCAAGCTTTGTGCACCCAGCCCCAGGACTGGAGTAATGTGGCCCCCACAGGCTTCGATACCAGACTGTAGCCTGTAATAGTGCGGTAGTAACCCTTCTAGGATAGACTACCTAATATGACATGCATTACAACATTGCACAATTTCTTGGTGTCTACCTACTGTCCACCTCACCTATTAAAACTTCTATACTTTTAGCATCTAAAAATTAAAAATTTCTCCCACTAGAAAAATAAAAGTTCTGGAAACTCTCCCCGTCTCTCTATATATTATGTCTGCTACAAGACTAGACCTTAAGCGCAATGGACAAATCCAATAAAATTTCAAATTTTTTCCATCAATTAAAATAATACAGCATGGTAACCAGTGTGCTAGAATCCATTACGCATTTCGGATTACAACGTCCTTATTCACAGCTATAGTCTAAGGATGCTGTAATCCAAAACGCATAAGCGTTTGCTCACCATCCAGTTGCCATTTGTGCACGTGGGACCCCGAGGGGGTAGGCAGGTGACTTTCAATGGTGTTCAAGACTGATCCGTCATGGCTATAGAAGACCTCATACAACCGGATCCGTTCATGACGGATGCATGCGGTTGTATTATTGTAACAGATCCGCAAAAACCGCTAGTGTGAAAGAACCCTAAGCTGTATTTGTAAAATGCCTGGTTCTTGCCGTGGTGGAGGGTGATCTCTCATGTATATTGACATGGTTATGTAGGTTCATCTGTGACACCCGTTTCTGATGTGCTCACGCTAGTAATAATAAGACTTGCAGAGATCAGAACGACATTAAATATTTCTTGGCTGGTTGAAGAAAGCATCTAAAAATCCTGTGAGGGGGGAAAAAAAAGTGAAAAACATCTCCAAGAAAAAAGTTTTTGCAGTGTAACATTTGACATTTCTTAAAGCGTGTTGGAGTATGATTTCCTCAGACTGCTCAACATCTAAGAGCATTACATTTTTTTGGACTCTGCAAACACCATTAACGGAAACTTGTGGTTTGTCTCAGCATCTGCTGTTTGGGGAGCGGGTATCTAAGAAGTAATTTGAACGTGCTTCCTCTGTGTTGGGTGCGTTTCCTTTCTTTCCCTTTGCACTTTCTTCTTGTCGACACCTGTTGCAGAAGCTTAGAGTTTATTGCCTCCTAATGAGATTTTCTGTCAGGATCAGAAGATGCCGCAACTATGTTCCACCAGGCATTTGAGCACAAAGCAGCAGACTGTGGAGCGCCAGCACCATGCGGACTATTCAGTACGATGCTGATTAACACAACCTTTGGTATTACGCTCCGCTTAAAGATTTTCATGTCTGACTGCAGAATATGTATAACACCAATATGTTCAGATGCTGCCGCCATCAACACCGCATCTGCCTGCCTTAAGACAACATCTAAGCCCTTCATGATTGGCATATTTTATTTTATTTTGTTTTATTATCTTGCAGTCAGACAAAAAGGTGAATAGCAAAGTGTTCTTTCCTTCCAAGAAGTTTCTTCCAGCTTGCAGTATGCATCCATTAAAGGCACATCAATAGGAAATCCCATAAATCTGTGATCCTTGGTTGTCAATTGCTTGGATTCCCACCTTTTTGTCCATAACTATATACTTTTTCTTTTCATATTTCTTTGATTTTACTCTGCACAGTGTACCCAAAATTCTTCTGTTGCAGAACCAATAACATGCAATGTTTGCATTTTTTGGCGGACGGATGCGTACCCATTCACTTCAATGAGGCTGCAAAAAATGCGGACAGCACACTATAGGCTGTCCACATCCATATGTGCATTCTCTTACACCCGCAAAAATATAGAACATGTCCTATTCTTGTCCGCTCTATAGACAAGGATTGGACTGTGTTTTTATGGGCCGGACGTTTCGTTCCGCAAAATGCGGAAGGCACACAGCCAGTAACCATGTTTTGCAGATCCGTAATTTGCGGGCAGAAAAAACGGACACGTTTGTGTGCATGAGCACTTAGGCTATGGTCTGCTGGTGCAGCCGGCTACATACCTACAAGCCACGCCCACCCTCGCCAGCCAGCGGTCGTATTATTTTGCGGTAAAACAGTCTGGCCAATGGCTGCTGCACGTGGGCGTGGCTTGGCCACATGCAACAAGTTGGGCCATACCCTTTGTAGGTAAAGCTGCAAAGGATATTACATTATTAATGTTTGTATCCACCATTTGCTTTTCCAGAATTTGGTTAAGGACTTCAATTTCAATACAATATTGTGACATGCAAGAAAACTCTTGACAGGCTGCAGTTTACATCTCAACCACTAGGTGGCCACACACAGACTTACGGTATATAGAATATCTTGTGACGTAAGGAAGGGAAGGTAATTTGTCTCCCTGCATGCAAGATACTAGTAAGATCTTCCTTTAACAACTACAGTAGCCTGCTTGTCGTCTTTATATTTAGTAGCTGCAAACCTTTCCTAACCTAGTCCTTAACTGGATTTAAATGTTTCACTTCAGCAAATGACATTTATCATTTAGAGGAAGTTAATACAAGCCACTTACTAATGTATTGTGATGATCCATATTGCTTCCTTTGCTGGCTGGATTGATTTTTCCATCACATTGTACACTGCTCGTTTCCATGCTTACGGCCACCCTGCAATCCAGCAGCGGTGGTCGTGCTTGCATACTTGTTTGTATTAACTTCATGTACCGTACATAATAAATGCAATTTGCTGAAGTGAGAAAACCCTTTTAATAGCAGCACAAGTTTCCTATTCTGGACTCTGGAAGATCCATCTGCACTAAAATATTGCATAAAAGATTAAGATTGATTTTCAGCCTATTTATTCACTGACAGAAGGCAGAGAACATTATACAATGAATTACCGTTTTTTGCATAGCTATAGGGGGTGCAGAGGTAGCAGTCGCTAACGGGCCCAGGAGCCTGAGGGGGCCCAAAGACCCTTGTGGTGCATAAGAAGACACCAGTATTATAGAAAGTGCATGCTGGTCACGTTACACCTCTGGCTCAAGGGAAGGGGGTTAAATCAAGAATATGGCATGGGGGCAGGGGTGCCGTTTCAATTTTTGCCTCAGGCAGCACGAAGGCCTTGTGCTTCCTGCACCTGGCCACAAAGCACTGAGAGAAGGGGGGCCCCAAGCTCTTGCACCAGGGCCCAGGAGCCATTAGCTACGCCCCTGAGGCTGGACAACTCCATTAAAGACTATGTAAAGCCTTGCAACCAGTTGCAGTAACTGCTCTGAATTTATAGTCTTTAATAAAAAAAAAAATGATCCAAACTTGCCATTTTGTGTCCACAGCTCCTATGCAGATTTATGTGTCTCCATGCCTACAGACTACAAACCTCTCCTGTGTAGTCTGATCCTCCATGTGCTGTCCTCATCCATTGCTCCATGCCGTGGCCCCGCACAAAAAAATACAACATGCCCTATTCTTGTCTGTTTTGTGGACAAGAATAGGCATTTTTTATAACGGGCCATCCGTTCTGTTCCGCAAATTGTGGAACGCACGTGGCGGCATCCGTGTTTTGCAGATCCACAATTTACGGTTGCATGCAAGTAGCCTAAGTTTGTGGATTAGACTCAACCTTTCAAGTATGGGAGT
Source organism: Bufo bufo (assembly GCF_905171765.1). Classification (NCBI taxonomy): domain Eukaryota; kingdom Metazoa; phylum Chordata; class Amphibia; order Anura; family Bufonidae; genus Bufo; species Bufo bufo. The sequence goes on from NC_053395.1 coordinate 160,488,680, forward strand.
CAGAAAAAAAATGGAACGCACACGAAAGCCATCAGTGTGCTATCAGTTTGTCCATTTATTTGCGGGCAGAAAATCGGACGCAGTCACCTTAGGCTAGTTTCACACTATTGTTAAAACCATCCAGTAAGTAGTTCCAGCGGGGAATAGCCTGCCGGACTTCATCATATCCAACATAGCCGGATTTTGCCTTTTCCCCGCCAGAGCCCATTGACTATATTAGAACCTGGCAGGGATCAAGCCTGTATCCGGCATGAGTTTCGGGATTCTGCCGGTCAAAAAGCACAGTTTTTTGTCTGGCCAAATCCTGGTACTCCTGCCTAGAAATAGGCCAGATCCCTGCCAGGTCCCATTATAGTTAATGGGGCCTGGTGGTGGTCTGGCGGATTTGCAGCTTTGCCGGATACAATAATCTCCGTCAGGCTATTCCTCCGCCGGAACTTCCTGCCGGATGGTGTGAAACTAGCCTAAGACATGCTTGAGGGCCAATTCCAAATCAGCTTCCATCTATACATAATACATGATAAATTCATGCAGACTATTTAGGATTCAAGAGCGTCGTGGGCATGAGAAAGGATACGCACATTTTGCTTTTGCCTGGTCATGTTCTTCCAAGGTGTGTACATCTGATATCATCAGCAGACTCAAGTAATATATCTTTCCAGCGTTCTGTTTCATTCCCTGTCATGTCCGTCATTCGTGGTGTCTGTAAAAGCAGCGCTTCGAGAGGGGGCAATTTCCTGAAGTATCCAAAGAAGTCAGGCCCACGGGGAAATTTCTAGCTGTCGCAGTGTACAGATTTGAAGAGCATTTTGTCGGAAAAGTGAATATCACACGATTTGATTGGGTTCCCAATTCTTTTCTGCTGCTGCAGAGTACCCTGTAATTACCTCGCATGGGAAGAGGAACATCTGTTCATGTACACTGTATCAGTATGAAGAGGAGAGGAAAAAAGCAAATAGAAAGGATTTATTGGGATTAACAGAGCTTTACTGGTGGGCTCAATGGACCTTTTTTATCCTTCGTTTTAGAGAAGGATTAGGCCACCATTATATCTAATTATTCCAAGTAACACAATGCACCAGATGCTCAATGCAGACCTTATTCCAGTGGATAAGCCTGCAGAATCATGAAAGCCAATGGGAAATACTAGTACTAATCTAGTATACCAGGTATTTGTAAAATATCGTTGCTTGTATCACTCAAGCACTTCAGCGTAAATATATCTGGTAGAGTGTCAGTATGAACGCTACAGTAGATAATGAACTAGGATGCCAGGAAATAAGCACTTAGAGTGACGTAAAGGCAAAATGCATGGGTGGCAGATGATGAACTGGACCACTAGCCATGCAGTAACTATAGCCATAGCAACCTTAAGTTGTGGGGAGGGGGCTCTATCAGGTGCAAGAACAATACACCTTTATGTTGGCTTTTTGCTGTATATTGTTTTTTTTATTTGTTTTTTTATATAGAAGAGTCTGTCACCAGGTTTTCATGTTTGAAACTGGTCATATAGCGTTATTTTGCACATACACAGGAATAAAACCGTTCCTTTGATGTATTTGTCCCATGTAGAGAAGCTACAAAAACGAGGTTATCAACTTATGCATATTAGGTCTCGCAGATGCCCAGTGGGCGGCGTCATGGCTGTAAGTGGCCAGGGGCGGCGTTATGGCTGTAAGTGCCCAGGCCTGTCGCCGATGTGCACTCCTAACCCCTCCCCATTGTATCCTCTGGTTCGCACTGTAATGATCTTGCGCCGTCCTCTTCAGTTCTCGTAGGCACACTTCACCGCCAGGCTCAGGCATGCGCAGTGCTCTGCCCACTATGGGCAGAGGCACGGACATGTGCATTGCTCATGCGCTGGTTAATGCTGTGGCTCACTGTCAAAGTAAGCCAACCAGTATAGTGTCAGAGAAAAATGTCTATCCCTGCCCCACATTTATCATCCACCCTGAGCCCCATTGATAAACCTGATGAAGGTCTAGACAGCCTTATAATTGGTACGAAACAAAGAGTTCCAGCCTCCGATGATTCACACAGTTGCTTTGTCTTTATTGAATTCCATGGTATGAATACATGCAGTGTACACCTCCACCCACCGCCGTAGCAGGTTAACCTGTTTCGAACTTCTCTCAGTTCTTAGTCATAACCTAGTAGAGTGCTCGTGGTGACGAAACACTCCACTAGGTTATGACTAAGAACTGACAGACGTTCGAAACATGTTAACCTGCTACGGCGGTGGGTGGATGTATTCATACCATGAAATTCAATAATGACAAAGCAACTGTGTGAATGATCGGATGCTGGAACTCTTTGTTTCTTATTAATTATAAGGCTGTCTAGACCTTCATCAGTTTTATCACTGGGGCTCAGGGTGGATGATAAATGTGGGGCAGGGATAGACAAATAATCTGATCCACTGTCTTAGAAGAAAACTGATTGACACTTGGAAAATGATGGGCTATTAATGATTGGGTAACGAGGCCTAGGAGCCCTAATTTTGACGTTTTCTGAGCATATAAAGCCAATGCCAGATTACCACTGCAGCAGGGATAATGGCAAACGATTAATTTTAAAGGTAAGAATATTTTTTTACTTTGGTGTTTTATACTGTTTGGTATTTTATATTGTCCGTTATTGGTCATAAAGTAAATCCGAGACAATGAGAGAGGAGTAGAGTGAATCATATTATGATCTCTTCACCTCAGCCTTTAGGTGAGACTCATGCTGTGAGAAAGGAGGGGGAACAATGGTGAGTAGATATCTGATTGCATGAGAGCGAACAGCACAGCACTATAATCTCATCAGGAAGAGACTACCTACTCTACATGCACAGGTAGTGGGAATGAAAGAGACCCCATTATAGACAATATTTCTGGCTGCCCTACATGTCAGGAATCTAATAAAAAGTACTCTGTAAAAAATGTATGTGTGTTAAAGAGTTGCCGGTGTTTTTCCGTAACGTGCCCAGGTTTTTTGCCGAGATGACTGAGGGATATCACAGATACGAATAAAAAAATGATCATCTCATCCAAAAGGTACAATAACTGGTCATTCCCACAACCATGTGTGTCGGATACGGATCCGTTCATTTCAATGGAGCCGCAAAACATGCAGACTACGCACCGTGTACTGTCCGCATCTGCAAGTCTGTTCAGGCCTATTCATACCTATTGGTGCAGTTTTGTAGTAGTGAAGTGATTTGGTACAACGTGCACAAGGTGCCTTCCCACTCAACCTCATATCTTTCCTCACCCATTACTTCATCAGTGCAGCAGACATCCCTAGACACTTTAGGGGTCATTTATTAAGACCGGCGTTTTAGATGCCAGTCTTAATAACCCTGGCTGGCACTTATTCTGCCTAAGTTATGTAGAGGTGCCAGCCTCTGCATAACTTAGGCACAACCCCATGCCGGCCTAAATCTATGCCAGCTCGCCTAAAACAGGTGTAGAAAATGATAAATGAATCCCTTTATACCCAGTCATGTCCCCATGGACGTAGCTATTGGGGGAGAAAAGGTAGAATTCCCATTTCACATTCAGTTACTGAATTCTGGTGGAGCCTATAGGCCCCTCTGACACATGATAAACTAGTATTCTACATGGCACATGGTGGGTGGAGACCCTTTTAGAAATTCTGCATGAAGACCAGAAGCTTCGAGTTAGCCCCTGTTTTTCACAGCTCATAAATCCAATGTCTTAAAAGCAATACAACTTGAAAAAGGCTTAATGCCATCAGGATTTGTGGCTCAATTATCTGGCAATCATATTTTTCTCAAAGGTGGTTTAGTAATCTGTACTTTATGATTCTTTTTTTGCTATTAGAGAAATTATCTCTCTGTGTTACAGATTCCTGACAAACCTATGATAGTCTTGTGGTTATGCAGAGAAACCCACCTAAGCAAGCAGAGCAGCAGTGAGGAGGAAGAGCACAGCAGCCTAAACCAATAGCGAGGCAGGGGGTGTGTCTCAGACTACCACAGACTCCCTGTAGGCACTGTAGCTAAGCTGTAGTCACAGATCACACAGGTCTCTAAAGAGATGAGCTAAAAAGCAGTAAGGCAGCGAGAAGTGAGGAAAACAAATAGCAGGTACATACTTTATACCTTTTATCTTTACTTTAAAGGGATTCTGTCACCAGTTTATGCCACCATTTAAGGGCAGCATAAACTGATGACGGAGACCCTGAATGAAACTGGGTCCTTTTTGTTTTTTTGTATCCAGTCATTTAAAAAAGAAAACTTCCAGCGTGAGCTAAGCTCTCAAGTCACAATATTTATGAGCTGCGGCTGCCCTCACCCACCCACAGAGGATTGACGGCCCTATTCATTTATTGTGTATAGGATGAAAGCAGCCAGACTTTTACTAAAGGCATGAGGAGCCAGGAGCTCACAACTAATCTGAATTTCCTCGCACTTCGTGGTATTGAATCAGTTTTTTCTTAACATAGCGCCTACATGTGTTGCAAAGTAAAAGTAAGAAGCCTGGGAAAGCAAGATCACCCAGAATGCTGTGCAGTCAGCCAATCAGCAGCTAGCCACCCCCTGTGAGATCACAGCCCTTTAAAAGCCTCATCCCGCTCGGTCTCCGCCATTTCACTGTGAGCTGAGCATAGGGAGAGAAGTGACAAGTGCTAGGGACAGTGTTGATAAAAGCTTTTTCATTGTGGAATATTGGATAAGGAGACTGCAGGGACAGTGTAGGGAGAGTTTTTACGCACTGTAGGGAGAGCATAGGAAGACTGCAGGGACAGAGCTATGTACAGGAACAGTGTTCACCTTGTTTAAAAGATAAGCAATTCTATTAGGCGTTTATTCTCAAATTAGGGTGAATAACCGGTCTACTTTTACTGTTAGTGGGGTGTCCACATTGACACTGAATAACGTATTTTACATATACAGTTAGTGTTACAGTACAGTATGCCCAACAGACAGTTGCCAAAACCCTCCAAAGGAATGGGCAGTGGCAAAAATGTTTCTGGAGCCAGTAGAAGTAGCAACAGAAGAAGGGGGGCAGGGTAGCGGTAGCACCAGCAACAGGCCACAGCTGCCCCTGTCATCCAGTGGTCGTGTTTTTTTTATTTTGGTTTAGCTAGGGGTTAGCTAGGACTGTTGGTGGCCTGCACGGCAATGCACACGTAGATATACTGTATGAGACCTGCCTGTCATACTGACGCACTGTAACTGTTTTACTACCACAGTGGACTAGCTATACATTATAAAATATTAAATATAAAAAAATATAAAATAATGTGACGCACAGGATGAGCCTGAGATCAAAAGAGGTGCTCTCAGTAGATTCACCCAATCTATTCAGTAAAGTGACAATGTGAACAAAAAGTACACTGGGCACTCTCAGATATCGCGACCAATATTGAATTTATTATATATAATAATGAAAATAAGTGCTACCCTATGATGAAGGGTACTGGGCACAGTTAAAAATCACAAGAAAAGTCGAGGACATAAACACTGAGGAAGGGGTTATCTAATACCCCAAAACGCGTCTGGTTCAAACCCCCCAAAGGATCACTTGCCAAGTGTAATGGAATATTAATATAAGATTGCCCGTCCAATACGTCTGCCGCGCAGTAGGTGATTTAAAGCTTGTCAAAGTAAAGATCATGCAAAACTATCGAGGTCCATGTGCAAACAAGCCGCCGGCGTGGGGATCTAGACGGAAGAAATTCGGATAACTCGTAAGACTACGGTCGATTGTATCGAAAGACCAACGTCTAGCGTATGGGCATTCGTTTCATCGAATGGTAAGACTGTTCGATTTTTGTATGCCGGCTTATATGTGTTGGGAACACACAGCTAAGTGTTTCAGCGGGACGCCGCTGAGAATCCAGTATAGCGGGACGCCGCTAGGACAATCTTTGGGCGAATAGCTTATTATAAGCTGTATTTGAGTTCCAAGTGACTAACCTTGTTCTTCCAAAGTGATTCATATGGGATTTAGACTTTTATCTTCATGTTCTAAAGTTTGGATCGAATACTATCGATCTTTCCGATTCGAATGTTACATATTTTACACCTATGAATGCTGCCATTGAATGCTGATACAGTTCGAAAACTAATATAGGCATTTTATTTAGCGACTTTACTTAGCGTTTCTTTATCGAATATTTTATTGATTTTATTGTGATTTGTTTTTGTCCTCGACTTTTCTTGTGATGTTTAACTGTGCCCAGTACCCTTCATCGTAGGGTAGCACTTATTTTCATTATTATATATAATAAATTCAATATTGGTTGCGATATCTGAGAGTGCCCAGTGTACTTTATGTTCAGACTAGCTATACATGTTGCTGCAATGCACAGTGATGTACACAGAGATACACTCTCCCTGCAGGCTGGGATCTAGCTGATTTAACGCGCTTCGTGACAAATTAATGCGGAATGTAGCAAATTTCTTGAAAGTATTCAGAGACTTGTCCGCATCAAATTTTTGAAAACTTTTACCAATGCATGACCAGCATAAAGTAACATACAGTAAAAAGACCTAATTGTACAGCGTAACGCTGTATATTCAGTATTTGGAGTCATTTGATTTGCATATTTAATGTATTACAGATGAAATTGTGCCCGTCAGGCTCGGCGGCATTGTATTTAGGGCAGTTCAGCTTCCAACAGAAATGTTAAATAACTGGGGTGAAATCTTCTATGTGTTGCTATTAATGAGTGTGAGCAGCAAACGTCAATCTTTTCTAATTTCCCCTCTCTAAATTGCAGCGTGTAATAAAGACCACACAGGATGCTTTTACCAGTTTTATTGAGCCCACGTTGTGTTTCTTTTCTGAAGCACATCCTGCGATGTAAGGCAGATCAGCATGCGCAGCTAATAGTTTTAATGGCATTTACTTAACTAGCCGTGGCTCAAAATCCCAGACCAATGTGAGCCAATTTGCTTGAAGTAAGTCTGTATTATGTTATTCTCCCAAAGGCCATTTACTACATTGGGCATAGTACGCTTTGCTGCATTGAGAATTTTGTTTCATTTCCTACTTAATTTTAGTTGTCGGCTTATCTGAGACTTATCTTAGTAGATCTAGATACTTAACGCTAGTGACAGAATCATAGAGATTGATTTGAGCATCCCTTGTTTTACTGTAATGTTTAAATAGGCCCGTGGGAGCAAGCTTTGACTATCAAATATTGCAGAATGTGCCTGCCAGCCTCTGGAGAGCTTAAAGAGGTTATGCAGGCTTATGAAAAACATGGCTGCTTTCTTCTATAAGCAGCACCATATCATTCCCTTGGTTGTTTCTGGTGTTACTGCTCAGCTCCATTGAAACAAATGTAGCTGAGCTGTGTATCACACACAACCCTGGACAACCCCTTTAAAGAACATCTGTCAGGGTCAACCCTTTTAAACCTGACATACTTTCTCATAGTGTTGACCCTACTGATTCAAATGATATCTTATTTAGGTTGCAGTGTTGCCCCATCCCAGAGAAAATTCACTATAGTTGGTATGTGAATTAAGTTGTTGGAGCGCTGAAGGGCTGTCCTCAGCCCTCAGAGCACTAGTTTGTCACTACCCCACAACTCCAGAAACTTCCCCTTTTCCTTTGATTGACAGGCCAGACGTCTTCCCTGGGCTGTGTTCCTGTGTTTGTGCTGTTGGTCTGAGTATCTGCTGTGGCATCATAAAAAGCGCAAATACCCACTGCACATGCGTTGATGGCATGAGAGTTTACCCAGAAGTGGAGACAGCTGATTTCGATGGAGGAGTCTTGCAGAAAAATTATGGAAAATAATCTACTAACACAATAGATGCAAACATTATATATGGACTAAGTCCTCATTCTGATATGATAAAATCTGAGACTCTCAGACAATATATTTTGATCAAAACACATCTGTGCCCGCCTACCAGCGCCACGGTGGGCTCAGACAAGCAAGTCCTACTCTAAACCTGTCTATGCTGTTGGGCATTTACATTCAGGAGAGCAGACTCAGCACATATAGTGTGTTGCTCCTAGTTACCTCTGTGAGCACCAATTAACCAATGAGAGGAACAGTGCGCACAGCTATATGGACCACTTAATCGAGATCACCCGAAGGAGTCTAGCAGAGCCTCCAACTGAAGCAGCAGCGTCCACTTTTGGGTGTACACTGACGTCAATGATGCATGCACAGTAGGTATCTTAGAAAGCAGCAGCAGATGCCCTACACACACTGATATTCAGTCTAAGTGTACAAATACAGGACAAGGCAACATTTCTGAACCTGTCAATTAAGGGGGAGTGTCTGGAGCTGCAGGGGTGATGATGAAAGTGCTTACAGAGCTCAGACCATCCTCTCGGTGCTCCAGCACTTCATCTGCATATTGAGAAAAAGCGAATTTTCCCTGCAACATAAGTTATCATTTGTGTTAGCAGGGTCAACTCTACCAAGCAGTATATCTGTCTGGTTTTATGGGTTGACTCAGATTTTTTAGAGTTGCCTCTGCTGACAGTTAATCTTTAAAGGGGTTATCCCATAATTGTCCAAAAAATTAAAATCAGACCTCATATAGTACATGACTATATCTTTCTAACAATCCTAGAGCCAGTCCTGCATCTCCAATGTATCCAGACCCCTCTCCATTCATTGCACTAATTGCTCTGCTACATTTATTTCTCTCTGGCAGCTCTCTCCCTGTAAAGGTGCATTCACACGACCGTATAAATGGATCCGAATCTGTACCGCAATTTTGCGTAACGGGCAGACCCATTCATTTAATTGGGGCCGCAAAAGATGCGGACAACACACCGTGTGCTGTCCGCATCCGTTGTTCCATTCCGCGGCCCCACAAAAAATATAGAGCATGTCCTATTCTTGTGCGCTACCGCGGATAAGAATAGTCATTCTCTACATAGCGCCGGCCATGTGCGGTCCGCATTGTGGACCGCAAAACACTTACGGTCGTGTGAATTTAGCCTTACTGTCACATCTTCTAACAGTAGATGTTGCTGGTGGCAGTTGTAGGATGGAATTGAGCATGTGCGACCACCTAAGCAATATGAGTGAGGTGGACAGAGAAATAAGAAAAAGAACAAACGAAGTTCAGCTATTCAGATAGATTGTATTGAATAGAAGTTTTAAAAATTTGACATATTTTTGTTGACAAAATATTGAATCAGTCATATTCAAAAATCCTTATGAAAATTACAGTGTATTCATATTTGGTGTGGGGTGTGAAAATTATTTGCAGTATGAGTGTTGTATTATGTTAGTGGTAAACCCACTGAGGCTATCTTGGGGTAAGGCGCAACATAATGATGTTATGCTAACCCGTATGTTCCTGAGTATACTGAATATCACACAGTAGCTATAAAATTATTGGTAACACAGTGGGGCACATTTACTCATCTAATAGATTTAATATTTAGGCCATGTACATTTAGACTAGACAGTCTAAAGATATATCAGATTTATCACAGTGGTTCATGCTGGGTGATAAATTTGGTGCATCTTTAGACACTTTTATACAACTTTATAGCAACTATTGGTTGGCTCACTTTGCTTCAAAATTTAGGCGCATGTAGACTCTTCTCAAATAAGACCCATTTCCCACAAAGCTGCACCCTTTCCCTCTAACTCACACTTCCTTATGGAGCAAAGTGCAAAAAGTGTCTAAAACACATAATTAGAGATGAGCGAATTTCATATTTTTTAATTTGTTCACGCTTCGTTTGGTGGTAAACGCAGAATTGCGTTATGGATTCCGTTACCACGGACCATAACGCAATTCTATGACTGAATGCATAACGGGATGCCTTTAGAGGCATTCCGTTATTCATTCCGTCATAATAGAAGTCTATGGGCTGCAAACGGATCCGTCCCGTTTCCGTTATGTATACATGATTGTATCTGAAAATTACATTGTGCAAAACCATACATACAACACTGAATTAAAAACAATCTGTGTTACAAGTACATAAAAAAAGAGAACATTTCATAGTGAGAAATTTAAAATATATAATTGATGTGTACATAAAAGGTGAAACCAAAAATAGGGATAGCCACACACAATTATCTAACATGTGATTCTACGTATTTGCATCCTCTTGCAGTAAATCAATGAAAGAGGTATCCATAAAAACTAGAAAGACCATAAACAAATAAAAAATTACCCCAAAGAAAGATTTAAAAAAGCGCAGTTTTACAGATAGGACTTGAAACTGATGGCTTCATTTAGCCCTAGTGGCATAGCATGTTCAATAGAGTAATCCATTTATTCTCCTTTTTGTAAGAGCAATTTTTTAATGTCTCCCCCCTCTGCATTCTATAATCACTCTATCTATTCCCCGTACTGGTAAGCCTTTCGGATTACACCTGTGTTTATCTTTGAAGTTTTTAGCCAAAGGTTGTAATTTGGCCAACTCCTTCACTGCAATTTATTGTGCAGATCTAATTTTACTCGCATGTTCCAAAATTCGAACTCTAAGTTCCCTGGTTGTCATACCGACATACACAAAATCACAGGGGCACGTGGTGTACTGTACAACTGCCGATGTGCGACTTGTGATATGGTGTACAATCTTAAATTGACGTGTACTTAAGGCATCATGGAACATAGTGCTTCTAGACATGTTCTGACAAGCAGTACAGTCACCACATGCAAGTGACCCCCATGGTGGACAACGGTTGCCAAAACAATTTCGTGCAGACGGTAGGACATAGTGGCTACTAGTCAAAATGTCCCCTAAATTTATTGATCTCCTCCAGGTAATCAAAGGATACCTAGACAGACAATTCTTCAAGTCATGGTCAGGCAACAAAATCGGCTAGTATTTATTAATGATAGTATGGATTTTGCTCCATTGGGAGTCAAGACATTATAAACCTTGGTTGTGAATCTGAGATCCTTATGTCCCTGTTTTTACTCACCAAAAGTAGATCACGTTAGGAATTGTTTGCCCTGAAACAACCTTTTCTGATGTCTTTTTGGTTATAGCCTCTGTCACAAAATCTATTTTGCAAATCCCATGCCTGGGTTTCAAATCTTGATTTTTATTATATAGAGTATTTCTCATTCTATGGGGTTATTGGCATCTCTTCATAAGTTGTTACCCTGGCAGACCCATTCCTGGTTGCGGGACGCGGCAGTGCATATGTGACAGTGGTGAAACAATATAAATGCCCAAACTTGCTTACAGGTGCCATGTACATGTCGAAAACTAAAATTTAGCTCAATGAATATGAACTATCTTTGTTTTAGATCTAAGAATTTAAAATAATTGTCTGAGAGAATACATAAAAAAGGGCCAGAATGGGCTAAAATTAAAGTAATATATTGCTGCCCTCACCCATCCCCCAGTTAGTCACAGTCACAAAGCACAGTGCTTCCCAATCAGGACTAGGTGGAACCCTGAGGGATTCTTAAAGTTTGGTAAATACATCCCCAGAAAACAGCAAGAACCGTCCAGTTTACAGTAGCAATGGGCAGTTGTAGCATTACTCACTTCACCACTGCCATTCTGATGCCGTTCTGGTCCCACACCTTTCTATTTACTAGTCCCGGCTTGACACACAGGAAATGGTTGGGAATTCTACTCAGCCAATCACTGGCCACGATGTTGAACTGTCTTAGCCAGTGATTGAATGAGGGGACATTTCTAGCCATTTCCTGTGTGTCAAGCTATATCCAGGAAGTAGAGATCCGCAAGAATCGGACCTGATTGGAACAGCAGGGGTCGGGGATTTGGTTAATAATAGTACTTTGCTTGATGACTGTGAGTGTGGTTGCTATATGCAAACATTGATACTATATTTTACTGTCTGTCAGGTCTAGACAAACATGATATCATACTTTATATATTAAGCTTTGAGCTATTATACTTTTAATAGAAGTTTCCTATCATTCAGCTACACCTTCACATAAAAAGGTTCAGAAAAGTCTGCTGTTATTAGCCCACATCACTATGCTCGTGAGAAGGGTTGTCAGTCTTATGGATGTCTTCATAAATATCTAGCATTATGGACTCTTCTGTGGGCATCCTTAGCAGATGTGGTTACAGCTCATAAATTGAGTAGAGATGAGTAAGGAAAGTGAGGAGTGAGACATATGTGCATAGTCATTCTTGCGTTCCAATAAAACTGCTAAGGAAAGTTGAATATTGACATTAAATTGAAGGGCCCACCTTGAACCTCTTCACCCTTGTGACCAAACCCTTGTCACCTCATATAAGACAATAAACTCCATTTCCTGATACCGGAACACATTCATCTTTCCTACGTGTTGTCAACCAGTGGCAATTTGCCAGAACCCTCTTACAGTGAATAGTCTATTGCAAGATTAGATTTGCTGATAACTGAATACCTTTTAATTAAATCTGTCAACCAATTTTCTTGAAAATTATTGACCGTCCTCTTATTCAGATTACAAATGAATTTGGTATGTTTCCAGGCCATATCTGCTGTCTTTTATCGGCACACAGTACAGTACACCTGGTTCCTATAGAAAATGTTAAGAGGTGCCTGCCGTGAGCATACATGGCAGCAGGTGTTTAGAACGTGACAGAATGCCTGCCCTTCCCCTGTGTGACCCCAATTCAATCTAATAGGGGTGTATCATGAAAGGAATATTAAAGCCTTCAATCAGGAGGGAATGAAAAGTTTGCATAGTAATCAAGGAACGTTTCATTTCCCATAATGAGTCTCATTTTCCATTAAATCAAGCCATTTAGACTTCATTCTTCCAACCATCATATTTTAGAAAATTGTTTTGTTGAGTTCAGAGTCTTTCATTCAAGATCTTCATTTATTTATCCAGCTCATCAGCACTCTTTATATCCGATGGATCATTTACAGATCAGACCAGGGAAAATAAAAATCCTTAGGGTAATCTTTAACACTTATGTTGTAAAATATGTAGACTTTAGAATAAAAAGACTGCACCGATCAGCCACAACATTAAAGGGGTTGTCCCACAGAAAATATTCTACAGTTTGCAAACCAGCACCTGGATCTGAATGATTGCATAATTGCATTAAAGGGACACTGACAGGCCAAAACAGCATATATAGTTAGATATATCACATTACAGGTCTTATACAGTCTTTTAAAAGCATATAAGTATTCCCCCTGTCCACCTTATAAAGAGCGAAATATAAAGTTTTATAACCTGCTTCTTCGGTCAGCAATCTGCCCAAGGGGCGGCGTTTCATGTGAAAATGCGCCCAGCCAGCCTTCCCAACTGCCGTTCTTAAGCCCCGCCCAGCTCATCATTATTCACTTCGCTGGGCGGCGGCTAGAACTCTCCCCAGTCCCGATCCTGCGCCTGCGCAATTCAATCCTCCGGGCTGCTCTGAACAGTGCATGGCTGAGGCTGCAGCTGCCTCGAAGACGCAGGCTGGTGTGTGTACGCAGGCGCGATCTAACGCACGGCGGGGCGCAGGCGCAGAAGATTGGGCATGAGTGATGCCCGGAGGATTGAATTGCGCAGGCGCAGGATCGGGACTGTTGGGAAGGCTGGCTGGGCGCATTTTCACATGAAACGCCGCCCCTTGGGCAGATTGCTGACCGAAGAAGCAGGTTATAAAACTTTATATTTCGCTCTTTATAAGGTGGACAGGGGGGATACTTATATGCTTTTAAAAGACTGTATAAGACCTGTAATGTGATATATCTAACTATATATGCTGTTTTGGCCTGTCAGTGTCCCTTTAATGAAAAATGTAGCATAGCCATTGAGTTATTCCCTGATATATATCTGTATAGCGCTACCTGCTGTTTTTTTTTATTTTTTATGTCCTGCTCACTGAGATGGTCGCACATGCTCAGTTTCCTCTTTCAACTGCCTCCTGAGCTGTGATAGTGAGAGAGCTCTAGCAGAAAAGACTCTGCCTTTGAGCTGCCAGCTTGATATAAATCTAGCAGAGCAATGAATGGGAGATATCTGGATCCATGTGAGGTACAGGGCTGGGTCTAGCTTTGTTAGAAAAAGTTTCTATGTCCCATATGACGTCTGATTTAAATTTTTTTACATTAGTCATGGTATAACTCCTTTAAGTGTGGGCCATAATGTATTGACGTCAACCTTGCCCATCTACAACAACACGTGATCACACAAATTAGTTGGTAATAGAGGTTTTACCTTTAATATTTGTGAGGCCATTGGCCACTGTGCGTGGGCAATATTGCAGTAACCCTGTGGAGACCCAGCCTAAAAGCATAAATATCATTGATTATCTATGACAGTGGAATCTATCAAGGATTAGAATTTAGTAGGCAGCAAGTAATCAATTATTTTTTGTTGATGTGTTGGAAGGAGTTAAAATGGGTAAATTTAAGAATCAGATCAACTTTGATAGTGGCCAAATTGTAATGGCGATTAGCAAATAAAAACTTCTCAAAATTGGTAGGTCTTGTGGGGTCTTTCTGGTATGTGTAACACCCCAGAGTTGTGTTAAGACACTCTTCTACCCCACTACAATCTCCTAAGAGCCTTTACCTTGTCATCTGATGTGATTTTACATTATGTCTTCACAACTGTGCATTATAAACCATGTTAAATGTATATTGTTGCAATTTCCATGTTCACTAGCAGGTGGCAGCAATGGTCTGGTAAGGACATAGGTTCAGTTTAGTATTTCTAAGCTGGAATAGTTCATTCCAGCTTAGCTCCCCCTCTGTGAGCAGAGTAGGCTGTGCCCACATCCTGCAGCATGGCAGGAGTAGGAAGTTAGAGTGAGTGTGCCAGCCACCCCTGTTGGGGAAGGCTGTGTGTGTTAGGAGCTCCCAGATATAGGGAATAAAAGCACGATCTTGTCTCGGCTGAGACATTGATCAAATCTCCAGCCTGAGCCCTGAAGCCTTAGCTGGATGAAACAGCAGACAACCTCTAGTTCCAGGAAGAAAGCATACCCTGAGAAGATAACTGTGAGTCAAGTCCAGAGACCCAGGAGATGCCATATTCCTCCTCAGCTAGTCAGTCCCCATACAGCAGAAGATAGAAAGTGCAGAAGCCAGATTCCTGCCACAGTTTAGAGCTACAAAGCAGACATCCTTTCCTGCAAGCTCCAGGTTGATAGAGCAGAAGATAAATTCCTGCCAACCATTGCTGAAAATCTGCTGGGACCTAAGACAAAGCTGTATTTTGCTTGGATGAAAGTTACTCTCAGTAAAGACGAGTTTGAACTTTATCAAAGGTCTGGATCTCAGTTTCTGCTGCAAAATCCCTCTATTACTCCTCCTATCATCACACTCATTTTATTGCAAGTGAGCCAGGAGTCCAGCCGTACCCAGGTAGGAGACACCGTTGACACAATTACCACTACCATACAGACATTACACCACTCTGGCATTCCTAAATTGGGATGTGAGTAATAACACCTTTGAAGGGCCCGTGATAGTACCCTGTGCACGCTGCAATTGGCGTCACGAACAAACCTAGACTATCATCTACACCTGACTCATAATTTAGCGTCAGTGTGTTTACCCCGTATCCTGCTCTATTGCATATGCAGTAGTTAGTACCTATCAAAAGTGGTCCAGGGAAGGACAAATGGTAAACTGAATACAGGTTTTTTGGTGCAGAAGACGTATGTGTTGGTTAAAGGCTAGCACAAATTGTTAAAAAATATAATGCTAGCTATGCCAAAAAAGTGTCCGAACCCACAGTACTTTGTAGCATGCTGTGTATGGGGCTCTGTTGCTGCACACTGGTCAATGTGCATGTTGTGACCCATACAATGGGCAGAACTGAACCATGTGTCAATGGAAGAAGGTGGCCTGGACTGATGAATCACATTTTCTTTTACATCATATGCAGCTTACCTGTTTGGTACATCTAGTTTTTCCTTATATTGTTTCCTTTTTATTTTTCCCTTTAGTATGGATAGATATTTTTCTGTCTAAATTCCCTTGCTGTTGATTTTCCAACCACATCTGCTGGAAGTTTAGGAGTTCCCCGTGCACATTAGATGGTCTGCCAATCCCACCAGAAATATACAGTTTGGCCAACCGTAGTATAACCTGTCTGGTGACCTAGAGTCAGGATGCGCTAGTGACCAGTTGATCATTGTGGGTCTGGAGGCTGAAAACAGTGAAAGCATAGGTCACGGACAGATCTAAATTCCCCTCGGAAACAGAGAAAATACAGAGCGCACAATAGGGTAGTATGTTCAACCGGATGAAAATATCAGAGTGAGAAATATCCAAACTGACCTTATAGGGTTGTGCTCCGGCAGGCACAACTCTACTGTAGATTTAGTGGAAATAAGACCTTTGAACCAGGATTGCAGCCGCAGATTTTGTAGTCTCTTGGATGGGATGTCCAGTCCCCCAAAAGAAATTCGTAGGTAAAGAATAAGAAGTTCTGCATCAGCGCAAAATCACTAGTGGAAGCAGTCTTAATAGATAGATTCTTATTGTTTTAATAAGAAACAACGCGTTTCGGGGATCAGAGACTCCCCTTCATCAGGGAGTCTCTGATCCCCGAAACGCATTGTTTCTTATTAAAACAAGAAGAATCTATCTATTAAGACTGCTTCCACTAGTGATTTTGCGCCGATGCAGAACTTCTTATTCTTTACCTATGAAAGCAGTGAAAGGCAGTGCATGTCCCCTACATAGTTGCATGATAAATTGGTATAATATGGTGAATACTCAAATAAATGGGCAACTGTGTAAATAGAAGCTGAATAGGAGATGCACTTTTCTTAAGCTCTCAGCTCTTACTAATAGAGGAGAGTACCGAGCAGAGGATCCCACGCTAATAACATTCATACAGCATGTCTTAAATGGGTTTTCTGGGGTTTTCATATTGAGGGCCTATCCTTATGAGATTGATGGGAGTCTGAATAATGTTGACAACCCCTCAACCAAACTGAAGAAAATGTTAAGAAAATGCTGAGCTCACGTAAATGCAAAGAATGAAAAGGATCCAGTGTTCTTCTAAATCCATTTTTTGAAGGCTGTACAAGCCTCCTCACAGCTTATCGAGCACAGCACCATCCATTGCATAGTGGCTGTGCTTGGTATTGCAGGTCAGCCCCATTCACTTGAATGGGACTCAGCTGCGCCTAGGCCACGTGACCGATGAACTTGATGTCACTGGCCTTGGAAGAGGCCTAGGAGCTCAGGAAACACTACAACTGATTGCCAACCCAGCCGAGCAGATATTGACGTTCTTTCTAAAGATAGGCCATTAGCATCAAAATCCCAAAGAACCTGTTTAATATACATGTGGCGAAACCAACCTCGCCACTGGGTTTTGGAGAGGCCTGTTTATCAGCCTCTTGCCTTTGGACTATGGCCCTGGAAGATTGGGTCCCTTAAAAACCATATTCGGCCCTAACAGAGTGCATGTCACTCATTCTGGCCCTTTAAATACAGAGGGGTCATTCGGTACTTGCCCTGTGTGAGCGCTGATACCCCAGATAGCTATGCCATGGAGCCCATTCATATAATGAAAGACTATGGGAAAGACTTTAGCTCCATGACAATTGAACGGTATGTGTGTGGTCTGAGCGCCATTCAATAATATGCGCTCAGACCTAAGCTATCTGGGGATATGTTGCATGTCTTTATTTTATGTAGTAAATGTAACCTTGTGTATTTTATTGTATTTTATGTCTTTTTGCAACCATGTGCTCAATGGAATCTGCCTCTATCCCTGGATATAATTGGATTATTTTCCCATTGTCTCCAGGAAAGAGGGCTCTGTAAAACTGGTTTGAGCCAAATAGCCATGTGCCAGCCAGGGCCCAAAAGATATTTTACTAACTTTTGAACCCCTGGTCTGATTCAGGCCATTTTTTAATATGTTGTTCCCCTGAATGGATTGATTGCGAATATGTAATTTTTATGTGAATGTGATGTATGGTTTTAGAGTTATGAAAGTTGGGTAGAAAGTATGTTTAACTGTATGTATAATTGAGTCTCCTCTCAGGATAAGGGGAGGGAATATGCTGGGTGTGTTTCTATTGTCCCATTGTGTGTTTAAAAGGGTGATGTCTGTTCTGTTGTCCTCACATGTGTATTGGCGATCTCCTTTTGTCCTCAGAGATAATTGGATTGCTCTTCAGGTTGTCTGGACAGAGAGGAGGAAACCATGATGCATTGTGGGGATATGTTGTCCTATGTCACAGTCTTCATTCTGGTCCTCTGGGGGCGTGAACGATTGGTTGCTGTAGTTACATTGTATGTCTTGTAATATACTGATTGGTTGTATTTCAAACCCCTGTGGGCAGTACTATGTTTGTTTTTTGTGAATAAAAGAGGCTGTACTTCAAGTACAGTCAGACCACTGCTTGACCCTCAAAACGGAGCCTTGTCTCGTTATTGGGGGGATTCACTGTATGCTGTTAGAGGACCGATTGCCAGGATTGTATGCTTTTCCTGTTCGTCTGCTAGCAGCTATTCGTGAGGTTCCAGTTTGGAGTGCTACTTTGTATCCAGTTCGGGAGTTGGTGTTCTGCAGTAGCTGTGCCTGTCTCTCAGAAAGGGGCACATCGCATAAACGGATTTTAACCCCTTGTCTGCTGAAACGGTCCGTTACAATACAGATTGGTCATTCTAATGGAATAACCCTTTGATTTATTGTAAAGTACAATTTTTTTTTTGCGGATTATAACTGCAGAATGCTCAAAAGTAGACTTCTCTTCTAAGGCATTGTTGAAAAGGAGTAGAAACTCTCATAGGCCTATACAACCTTTAACAAAGCACTTGGTTGTCCTGCATGTGGACCTGTATATGTGTTTTCTTAAGGATATAGCATATAACGTTCTTTCTTGTATCCTTAAATTAAATCAAGCATTTTATCTCTTTTTTTTAGACTGACCCGAAGGCTGGAACCGTTATTTGGCCTATTATCTTAAAAGTAAAGAATTGGATGTAGCAATATATGAGCACTAATACAGTAAATCCTGCCCGCTCCTCTGCTCGTAGCCACACACAAACTCAGTTATTTCATTATAATGGATGCTTCAATTTCTTTTGTCTCTTACTTTCCGCTCTGTTTTGAATATCCTGCAGGCCCGGCTCTCCAGAGGATTGTGTGCACAATCTGATATTTCATCTGTAAAGCTGTCCTTCAATCTCGCCTGTTATTCATATTCTCCAAAGCGGATGGGGAAGGTTCACAGAAATCTGTATAACTTGAAGCAGCGTTTAATGCTGGAGTAGGAGATTGTCCCGTCGTTTCTGTGCACTCTGTCATCGCTGACAAGGTGCAATAGGCAGAAACCAGATTTCTAAAGCAGATTAAGGGTCCAATTCACACATCTGCAAAATGGGTCCGCATCCGTTCCGCAATTTGGCGGAACAGGTGCGGAGTCCGGACCCATTAATTTTCAATGGGGCCGGAATGTGCTGTCCGCATCCGCACTTCCGGCAATTGCGGACAAGAAAAGGCATTTTTTATGAGAGTGCAGGCAATGTGCGGTCTGCAAAATGCGGAACGCACATTGCCGATGTCCGTGTTTTGCGGATATGCAAATCACATATGGACGTGTGAATGGACCCTAAAAAAAGAAAAGTGTTGGTAATCTGAGAATAATTTTCATGCATAAAGCGTGGTTCTCTGGTTTTTATCTTATTCATCAAAATATTTCAGATGGTGCTCCGTGTAAGGGTCCATTCACACGTCCGTAGAATGGGTCCGCAACCGTTCCGCAAATTGCGCCCCAGATCTTCCGGTCCGCAGCTCCGGGAAAAAATAGAACATGTCCTATTCTTGTCCGCAATGTGCCGACAAGAATAGGCAGTTCTATGGGGGTGCCGGCCGGGTGTATTGCGGATCCGCAATACACTACGGACGTGTGAATGGACCCTAAAGGTTCGAGAGTAGCTAAATCTTACTAAAAAAAATGTAATTAAATGTGTCCTGAAGTCTCTCCTAGAAATAACAATCTATTAACCTCGAGTGGAAGGCTGTATTGCTTAAAATAAATGAAACTTTGTTAATTTGAAATGAATAAATCAATTTACAGCCAAGAAATTCCTGCCAACAATCTCTTTTTCCTTGGCGTCCAAAGGATTTGGAGGGCAGAGAGGTGTTGGCAGAATCACCAACCGTTGCCTTGTTCCATGTATGATAAAATGCCGGCAGTCGGTATTTTCTAATGCATGGTGCAGGGTTGTAGGAGGCCTGCTTATGCACCCTTCCAGGACACCTATTTTAGTCGATTAAGAATGCAGCCAGTTACAATTTTTTTTTTTTACACTTTCCATTAGTCAGATTTTTTTCGGTTTCTGTTGACACAGTCTAATGAGCGTTTTATTTTTTGTAGGTCAAGCTGTATTTTTAGAAGTACCCCTAATTGCATCGTAGGGAGTGCCAGTGGGTCGACCCATTGACACTCATCATCTAATGGGCGAATCAGCCAGGATTCATCTTCCCTACTGGACATTCTTATGGGATATAGTCTGTAAGGATCCTTTTATATGGGCAGATATTCTCCT
This sequence comes from Bufo bufo, assembly GCF_905171765.1. NCBI lineage: Eukaryota > Metazoa > Chordata > Amphibia > Anura > Bufonidae > Bufo > Bufo bufo. The sequence goes on from NC_053395.1 coordinate 160,509,080, forward strand.
AAACAAGCGCTGATTGACTATATAGCATGTTGATTGGTGCTTGTTTAGTACATTTAAATGCAGCCAGTCATCTTACTGTAAGCAAATGGTGGCCAATAAGATAGAGAAAGGCGCTCATAGGGGGAGTAAGTTCAGCAAATCAATTTTCTGCTAGAAGAAATGGTTTGCTCACCTATTACGGTTGCATCAATTGGACGCAACTGCAATGAAGGCCAAGTATAGACGAGTAACGGTTGGTGCAGCCTAGATTCGTCCGATCGCCTTGGGCAGGGGCCACCCTGCCACTCGGGTACCTGTATGAAGAAAGGGACGCTGAACTTTACATTGAGCGTATGGACCATAGAGGGCGCACAAACACACCCGATCATGAGCAATGTTTCAGTTTCAGCAGTATTCAATTTATTCGTAAATAGGTCAGCGTTCTACACGTGCCTCCGAGAACGAGCCGCAGCACTCGCCGTGCTTATCCGTCTCAGACTTGATAAAGGGGTCTCTAGCACCCCGAAACACGTTGTCTTACGAATAAATTGAATACTGCTGAAACTGAAACATTGCCCATGATCGGTTGTGTTTGTGCTCCCTCTATGGTGCATACGCTCAACGTAAAGTTCAGCGTCCCTTTCTTCATATCTTACTGTAAGGGGATGAATGAGCAATATGATTGATAGTCCCAATATAGTTTCCAAATTCTTGGCAGCAAGCCTCCTGTTTACTCATGAAGACGCTGCCATTTTACCATCTACAAAAACACATGATGAACAACAAGTGAGTTTGTTGGCCGATCAGCAGAAGTATTTATATGGGGGAATCTGACACCTCATAGCTTGCTATGAAACCCTCTTAAATGCCAGATGTGCACTTCTCAATACATTGTAATGGTGTTGGTCCTATTTCCATTGGTGGACCCATTGTGGAGAAATTAGGCTTTTTATGTTATGTTAATTAGTCCTTGGGTGCAACAAGGACAGTTTGGTTCTGCTGAAGTAACATAGAATGTGTAGGCAGATAAGAACCATTTGGCCCATCTAGTCTGCCCATCTAGTAGTCTTTTGTTCTGCACTGTGGTATTGCTGGCCCTGCCAACTCCTGTTGTCCCGCCTTCTGTCAATTTATGTCCGCCTACAACATGGGGCCACTTTTATTTTTTCAGGGCCACTTTAAGTTCCCAGTCCACCCCTCACTGAGGATGTATTCACGCCTGGTCCTGAAGTTTGCGAAACTAAGGCTACTTTCACACTCACGTTTGGTGCAGATCCGTCATGGATCTGCACAGACAGATCCGCACCGATAATACAACCGCATGCATCCGTTCAGAACGGATCGGTTTGCATTATCTTTAACATTGGCCAAACGGATCTGTCTTGAACACCATTGAAAGTCAATGGGGGGCGGATCCGTTTTGCATTGTGTCAATCAAGCAGCGTTTTGGTGTCCGCCTCCAGAGTGCAATGGAGGTGGAACGGAGGCAAACTGATGCATTCTGAGCGGATCCTTATCCATTCAGAGTGCATTGGGGCTGAAATGATCCGTTTTGAACCGCTTGTGAGAGCCCTGAAACGGATCTCACAAAAGGAAACCAAAACGCCAGTGTGAAAGTAGCCTAAGGAGAAAAGCGCAAATCATTAGCAGAGAGCAACACCTCTCCATTTTTTTTTCTAATCTCTTATTTTCTGATTACAGATTTTTGTATTCTATTTCCTGAACATGATTATGGGGGCAGCCATATTGAGCCTGAGCTGTTGTTAACAGTATTTAGAAAGCACATGGGCCATAGACACAATGGTCAGGAGGAGACCCCATTGACTTCTATGAGAGAGTTTTCTAGGAATAGATAAGATGTGACAATCGCCTATTGTGAATGGTTGATCCTTTCTTATCTGTACACAGAGGTGATAGCATTACAGGCAGGAATGACAGATAAGCAGGTAACTGCAGTAAAGTGATCTGTACAGGCCAAGAAGTGGTGTCTATTATAAATGCTTAGTGGCCAGTGCAAAAACTGCAGGATTTTTTTTTTGTGTATATATATATATATATAATCATGGGAAATTTAAAAATAACATCAAAAATTCTTAAATATGTTAAACATAAAAATATGATTTTAAACAGTAGGTGATTTTCTGATGACGCATTACCTTGAACCTGCCCTCAGTGATGACCGCCTAGATACGGTAGCTTCCCTTTATGGAACTGTTGTATATTCTGTCCCCTTATTTATAATTGCAAATTTACAAATGGTGAACAACTTGTATAAAGGCTCATGCACAGGACTGTATGTATTTTGTGATCCGCAAAACAATATGAATATCAGTGTGACATCCGTGTTGCATCTTTTTTTTTTTTTGTGGATCCTTTGTAACAATGGACAAGAATAGGACAAGCTCTATATTTTTTGTGAGGCTACGGAGCTAACCTACCAATGCGGACAGCATGCGGTGTGCTATCCGCTTTTTTTGCGGACCCATTGTACATGGATGAGCCCTAAATCTGTAATCCTGCATGGTTCCTAGTTCCTTGTACTATGATAAATACAGTATGTAGCAATCATCGGTCAAGTCTACATGATTGTAAGCAATGGGATTTATCTATTCAGATTAACTTGTTCCGTCCATACAAAATGTCACCTTTAGGGCTTGAATGCTTTTAAATTGCTTGTTCCAGTATAATGAGCATAAACTTCTGAGTTACACGATCACTATTTCTTGATGTCATCTTTTATAATGGTATGAATTCATTCCCACTTGAGATTAAATAGAGATCATGAGAAAAGCATGGTGTGCAGATGAACATGTGGGAACTCACTAACAATACAAATTTATTTTCATGTCGAGTTGAGATGGTGCTGTGTATACAGGAGACACATCTATCCAAACTGTTAAATAAAACCAGCTTGACAAGGAATGTGAAAATTGCTTTAATGTCATCACCGGAAAAGAGAGTTGCAGGGTTATGTGGCCTGATTATACTTTTTATTAAAGGGGTTGTCTCACTACAGCAAATGGTGCTCATCATGTAGAGAAGGTTCATACAAGGCACTAATGTATCGTAATTGTCCATATTGCCTCCTTTGCTGGCTTGATTAATTTTTATTCACTGCTAGTTTCCAGGGTTTATGACCACTGATGCAGCACAGATATGAGGTGGCCGGGATGGGATCAGCTGCGCATGCTTGGCTACGCCTGCTTCCACGGTCCTGGCCACCAGAGAGGCTGGTGCTTTTTCCCTGATATGAGTAATTTATAAATGTGAACACAAGGCTCTCTGCGTGTGTTTAGAACAAAATTAGTGTTGAGCAAATTGTGTTTCAAGGTCGGCATATAAGGTTCGCGTTATTTAAGAATTCCGTTATGGATTCTGCCACCACGGACCATAAGTTATGATCTGTGGTAGCGGAATCCATAACGGAATTCTTAGATAACTCGAACCTGAACCTTGTACGACGAACTTGAAACACAATTTCTCTCATCCCTAATCTAGATGCATAAGCCCACTTACCACCTCATGGTAGTGTAGTGGGTCCCTACACTAATTTTATTTAGCACCACGTAGTGACCACCACTGCCGGATGACAGCACCTGCAGGTTGCGAGACCCAGCAGCCCAACAGCAACCCTGGTCTCAGGCTAACCTTCTTGGGCACTGAGCCACACCAGCCCACAGGCACAGCACTTCAGCAACAACAGCACCATGCGGTACTGCACCATATAAACAGATCACAAAAGCTCACCTTTCATAAGTGGTCTCAGAAACCAGACCGAGACCAATTGGGTATTAAAGGAGTTGTGTAGAGAAGTATGAAAGTTATCCCCTATACACAGCATAGGGATAACAAAATGGTCGGTCGGGGTCCGACTGCAATGATCCTGATCCCGAAAACTCCAACCTGATGAAGCAGCAGGCGGAGCATGCACCCTGGAGCTCCATTCTCTGAGACTGCCAGATATAGTGAAATACAGCAGTCAGCTATTTCCAGCAGTCTGATAGAGAATGAATGGAGTGGTACGGCACATGACGGGCTTGCCACCCCATCAGGTCTGAAACGTGGGATCATTGTTCTCATGATCAGTGATGACCCCAATCAATCAGTTAGTTTTCCTCCATCCTTTGGATATCGGGTAACTTCCATACTTGGCACAGCCCTTAGACTGGTTTTTCACGTTCATATTTTTTTTGTATGTCGTTTTTGAAGCCAAAGCCAAGAATGAATTACAAATGGAGGACGGAAAGAATGAGTCTTTTCCTTTTGTTGAATCCACTACTGGCTTGGATTAAAAAAAAACTGTCTCAAAAAACCTAAATGTGTAAACCCAGCCTTAGGAGCCATTTACATTGAGTTTTTTATTAGCTGAAATTGGCGCGCATACTGCGCCCCAAACCACTGAGCGGCCATGTAATAACTACCTCTCATTGTTCACGGTCGCATGAACGGCAGCGCGGCCTCCCACCGAAAATCAGGGTAGGTGGTTTCCATGCAGGCGCCTGGTGATTTTTGGCAACATATCTATACCAAATTCAGATGGAAAATAACAAATAACCCAGTGAACAGCCCCTTAGGTGCCCTCCTGCTAATTAAAAACACCTGGGCCAAGTGGGTAGATTGCTGATACCATGAAAAAACTGAGGGAGACAGAATAAAAATATGCCAAACTAGCAAAAAGACATGGATTGGCCACATACATTGATGAATTCCTATCTTTTAAGTGTGTTTTTTTTTTTTCCTGTTTTTGCTTTTTGCTCTTTTACATGATAGATTTTTCATAGTTGTAAATGTATGTTGTGTAGTTAGAACCACAGAAGAAAATATGAGAGGGATGATCTCTAACAGAATAGTAGTCAGAACCACTTAGCATGCCCCTTCTCCTGTCAAGAACCCAGTCTTTTTATTTTATGTAGGCAGATATAAGAATGCTTGTCCTGTTGGTAATTTGACCTTAGGCTGAAGGACAGTAGATGTGAGACTGCAGGGCTGTTCTACACAGTAGGCTTTGTTGTGCCAGCACATCATTGGCATTCAAAGTTCTGAGTTTGGCTGCTTCTTTCATTCCTCAATATTTAATTTTGTGAGCAGATAGAATCTGCATATTTTTGGACTTTATACTATTAATGCAAAACTTTTTATAGGCGGGTTAGAGAGTTTTGTAGGTAAAAGTAATAGCAGCATGCACTTAAAGCAGAGCGAGGGTCATGCATAAGAAGTGTCAGTGGTGATAAATGTCGTTTAGCCTTTTAAATTAGTGCATTTGCCAGTAGCAGTATATCTATGTACCCATTACTATATTTTTTGTGTATAAAATTGTCACTAGGACAGAAATTGTTAAAGACCCAGAATGAAAACCTTAAAGGGCTTCTGTCACCCCACTAAAGTGATATTTTTTTTTGGGGCTAGTTAAATTAGTTATATAGCGATATATGAAAATATAATTGTGTTACTTACATTGATCCAGCAGTTTATTCAAAAAACGAAGTTTTATCATATGCAAATTCGGTCTCTACCAGCAAGTAGGGCGGCTACTTGCTGGTAGCTGCTGCAGAAATCCGCCCCCTCCTCTTGTTGATTGACAGGGCCAGCCGCGATCTCCTCCTCCGGCCAGCCCTGTCGGCATTTCAAAAATCGCGCGCCTGTGTTGATTTGGCGCAGGCGCTCTGAGATGAGGAGGCTCGTCTCCTCAGAACTCCCTCAGTGCGCCTGCGCCGATGACATCACCGAAATAGAAGACGTCATCGGCGCAGGCGCACTGAGGGAGTTCTGAGGAGACGAGCCTCCTCATCTCAGAGCGCCTGCGCCGAATCAACACAGGCGCGCGATTTTTGAAATGCCGACAGGGCTGGCCGGAAGAGGAGATCCCGGCTGGCCCTGTCAATCAACAAGGGGAGGGGGCGGATTTCTGCAGCAGCTACCAGCAAGTAGACGCCCTACTTGCTGGTAGAGACCGAATTTGCATATGATAAAACTTCGTTTTTTGAATAAACTGCTGGATCAATGTAAGTAACACAATTATATTTTCATATATCGCTATATAACTAATTTAACTAGCCCCAAAAAAAAAAAATCACTTTAGTGGGGTGACAGAAGCCCTTTAAGTATGAGGTTCGGCTGGGAAAGCGACCCCTGCCTTTCCCAGCCCTGCCAAAAAATTTTGGTTGCCCTACTTTTCTAAGGGATGTTTTTGCTTTGTCGAGAGAGGTAAATACTCTGACAAATTTTCCAATTTCTTTAATGAGGGTGTCTCCGAAGAGAAGACCCTCTGCCGAGGAATCTGGTTCTGAGTTAGCCAGGTGAGAAAGCTGTGGGTCGAGCTTCATTAAGACATTTCGTCTTCTCTCTGCGCTGATGGCAGAATTAATATTGCCGAAGAAGTATATGGCTCTTTGGGCCCATCCGCGGAGTACTGCAGTATCTACTGGTTGGCCTGTAGCGGCAGCTTGTTCGGAAAGATCTGGTATTTTTGTTAGAGGTCCTAATAGGTCTAGGAGTTTGTCTTGACATAATTTGAATGACCTGTCCAGGCCTCTTTTGGGATTTCTACCCCTTTTATTTAGGTATTTGGTGATGGGGTCTAATTCCGGAGTCTGGGAAATTTTCTGAGGCAGGGTAGGTCTCGGACACTCCGCTTTCAATTTATTCCTGGAAGCTTTGTCTAGGGATTTGTTGACCCATAAAGATAAGAATTTTGAGATTTTAGGGTGGGGAACCCACTCCCCAGATCTGGGGTGTTTTATTTGGTCAGGGCTGAAAAAGGGGATGCCCTGACTAACTAGTATTAGGGAGTCCGAGAGCTGGATAGCTGGGACTGACTCGTCAGGATTATCTGATGAGTCCTCTTCAGAATAAAAAGGCAATCCGTCTTCAGAGTCAGACTCACTGGATGGGGATATGGAAGACATTTCTTTGTAAGATATGTTCTTAGCCCTCTTACTGGCTGTCATAGCCCGGCTATTAGTCTCCTCCCGGGCGGAGGTTCTTTTGTGGCATTTTTTGCCACCTTTATCATTACCGCTTAAGATATGCGGGTTTTCATTGGGTATTTGACCCGTCCCCATGGTCTGGGTTTTAGAAATATTCGGGATATTAGGGTCGCTACAGAACCTCCTCTTTCTGGCAATCTTGCCTGATTTTTTGAATCCTTTAGCTAATTCCGCGGAAAGGAAGTTATCTGAAGGGGTAGAAGGGTAGACCTAAGGTGTTTTTTGGTCTATTACTAACTAAAGAGATTTTGAAATGGAGTCTTGGAGAGAAACCATGGCAGATTGTATGGCCACAGATACTGATCTAGAAACAGATTGGTCCACCATATGTTGGATGGACTCCGTGGTTACTACCTCATAGTTAACCGGCATGGGTTGACTAGTCGGTTGTTCTTGTGAGGGATTCATGTTGCTAATGTGTGAGGAAAGATAAGTGAAAGAAAAACTGGAGTAAATAGGAGAGATATGTAAATGACATTAAACATATATATATATATATATATATATATATATATATATATATACACACACAGTACAGACTTCTCATTCAAAGAGTTTTCTTTATTTTCATAACAAACAAGTGTGAAACAACTGAAAATATGTCATATTCTAGGTTCTTCAAAGTAGCCACCTTTTGCTTTGATTACTGCTTTGCAAACTCTTGGCATTCTCTTGTTGAGCTTCAAGAGGTAATCCCCTGAAATGGTCTTCCAACAGTCTTGAAGGAGTTCCCAGAGATGCTTAGCACTTGTTCGCCCTTTTTGCCTTCACTCTGCGGTCCAGCTCACCCCAAACCATCTCGATTGGGTTCAGGTCCGGTGACTGTGGAGGCCAGGTCATCTGGCGCAGCACCCCATCACTCTCCTTCATGGTCAAATAGCCCTTACTTTCAACGTTTTCCCAATTTTTCGGCTGACTGACTGACCTTCATTTCTTAAAGTAATGATGGCCACTCGTTTTTCTTTACTTAGCTGCTTTTTTCTTGCCATAATACAAATTCTAACAGTCTATTCAGTAGAACTATCAGCTGTGTATCCACCTGACTTCTCCTCAACACAACTGATGGTCCCAACCCCATTTATAAGGCAAGAAATCCCACTTATTAAACCTGACAGGGCACACCTGTGAAGTGAAAACCATTTCAGGGGACTACCTCTTGAAGCTCATTAAGAGAATGCCAAGAGTGTGCAAAGCAGTAATCAAAGCAAAAGGTGGCTACTTTGAAGAACCTAGAATATGACATATTTTCAGTTGTTTCACACTTGTTTGTTATGTATATAATTCCACATGTGTTAATTCATAGTTTTGATGCCTTCAGTGTGAATCTGCAATTTTCATAGTCATGAAAATAAAGAAAACTCTTTGAATGAGAAGGTGTGTCCAAACTTTTGGTCTGTACTGTGTATGTGTGTATATATATATAACTGTATTAGGTATACTTACAGAGGAAATTAGGTAAGTTATATAATTAATTAATTAATTGATTAATTAGTCGAGTGTACTCAGTGAGAGGTGTGGAGTATGCTCTGTGAGGTGAAGAGACGCACTCTGAGGTGAAATTGGGAGCGCGCGCAAATTACCATACCGATTAAGCAGAGCGCCAGAAATCTCGCGATATCTGAGATTACGGCGTTCAGTGTAAGATGGCGCTTCTGAATGCAAGGGGACGAACGGGAGACTACATAAGACAACGTTGAAGGTGACAAAAAGAGCAGAAGATTATAATAGTGGTTAAAACTAAAATTCTTATTCACTAGTGGAATAAATGGCGATAGGGGATTTAATAGGCAACAAATAAGTAATACGAATATAATTAAAACGATTAAATCAATTAATTTGCAAATTTTTACCACAAATATGAATAATAATAACAGAAGAAAAAATCTATACGTATCTCTTGTTTGGGAGCAGCAAGAAAGAGGAGGGGGGTCTATGCTCTCTTCACCTTATATAAACTGGGATGCTTATTGATTGACTACCTGTGATTCCTCATTTACATACTGATTACCGGTTTTGAAAAAACTTTTCATTCACCTGTTGTAATAGTTCTTGCTGCTATTGGAGCAGTAAAAGAAAGTTAATGCACAATGAGAGCCTCCTGTTGCAATACAATTTTGGATTGGTTTTCGGTGCTAAGATGGCCATGGTACATCTGAGTAAGTTTTCTAAAAAGATAAGTAGCAACCTAGAAAAAGTAATAGTTGCCAAAGTACAAATGTTAAAGTAGTCCCAGGGGTCAAGAGACAGATTTTTTTTAAATTGAGCAAGCAAGGTTCAGGAGTCAGAGAACAAGATAAGGAAATTGGTGAGGGCTAGTGATGAGTAAATTTCTTGAAATTCAATTCGATTCCGCCAAATTGGTTGGGCGATTCAATTCGGGTCTAAAGAAATTGGTCCCTAATCAAAAGTGCTCCAGTTGTCCTGTGAAGTTGTGATGACACTCTGGGGTCTCCTTGGACGGTATGCAACTCATTTCAAACTTTTTAATACCAAGAGAGTATTAGTAATCTTAAAGTTAAAGAGACCTATATGCTAGAGGTAAATTTATGGCTAATGGTGGTAACAAATGGCCTCTATAAAAACAAACTGAACTGTAGGATTTTTTACATTAAAAAAGCACAAAAATTTGGGCGCTTTTTGGCTCCAAAGGGGGTCATATGATCCCTCTTTCATTTTTCTTCTGATCTGAAAAATGGCTGCCATTTTGAGAAATTCACCCAAATCGATTTGCTAAAGATTCAGATTTGACCCACGTTTTTTGAAAATCTGGGTCAAATTTCATTGGTTTAGAATTGATTCGCTCATCTCTAGTGAGGAACCGTCTTGCCGAAGAGTGCAGCCATTCTCCTCTTTTCACATACCCTCAGACGTTTTTATGCATAATTTATAAGACTAAGCCATATTCTCACATTTAATCATATTCATACTTTGTAGTTGAGTGATTTTAGGCATCTTTATAGAATAATGATTAAAGTTGATATGTATGCTGTATATAAATAGTACCGCAAAGTTTTGTTTTTGAAGCTTGCGTTATTAAAGGGTTTTTACTAATGATATATAATTAGTGATGAGCGAAGTTATAAAAAAAATGTGATTCTGCTACTTTGCTGAATTTTACAAAGAAATTTCATTTGTGATTAATTACTTTGTCACAAAACGCATTTCTTTGCATGTAGCAGGCGCAAAGATTGGAAACTGCGTCTCCCGTCATTGTACCCCTCAGATTTCAGGGGTTAATCCGGTAACAAACAAAAAAATACATACTTGCCTTATCCGTTCACTCGTGGAGAGCCATCCTGATTGAAGACACAAAACGAAATCTCTTGTGGTGACATCATCATGTTGGCCAGGCATAATGAGGTCACTGTGCCCGGCCATCTCACACGGTCTCTTCAATCAAGATGGCCTCAAAGACCTCTCTGCGAGCAAATGGATGAGGCGAGTATGTGTTTTGTTTTGTTTTTGCCACCATTTCAGGAAAAATTGATTAGTTACCACGAAGCGCAAGAGAATTTGGCTTCACGGCGAATCAAATTTTGCCTGAAATTCGGATTGAAGTGAATTTGTTTGGCTTCAATTTGCTAAACACTATATATAATGATGGATGGAACAAAACATTTGTGGTCCAAAATACCCACTGCACACTACAAGCAAAGAAATGTATAAAAATAATCCTGCTTCAACAGACTGGGCAAGGACAGTGCAATGCTCACAGCAGTGCGCAGCTACACAATAAAGATGTAGCCACTTCCATAGCTTCTGCCCCAGTGTATGGCCCTCAGCTGCAAGCCTGTGTGGTGAACTTTAACTGTACTGAGACTAAGATCCAGGGCATATCCGACCGCCTGTCTCTTTAGGTCCAGCCATGTCAATTTCCAGCTGTGATTACTTTCTTTTTCTTGTTAAGTGGCCAGGATATCTGTCAGTCAGTGAAATGTTACTTTATGTGACGGCTGGTTATGGAATTTATTAGTGGCAGGATGACCTTAGCATGGCTATATCTGCTTATAAATAGATTATTTCTGTGTTCTTCAGTAGAGGTTGTCTCTGCTCCCGTAGCACCATCTCCTGGCTAATCAGATTACATTATAGTGAGGGACTGCCACATAGCAAATGTGAACTAATTGCTTATACACGTGTGTGTGTGTGTGTGTGTGTGTGTGTGTGTGTATGTATGTATGTATGTATGTGTGTATGTGTGTGTGTGTGTGTGTATATATATATATATATATATATATATATATATATATATATATACACACACACACACACACACACACACACACACACACACACACACACACACACACACACACACACACACACACACAGTCCGGTTTATAAATATTGGGACATCAACATAATTCTAAAAATTTGAGCTCTATACACCACCACAATGGATTTAAAATGAAACGAACAAGATGTGCTTTAACTGCAGACTGTCAGCTTTAATTTGAGGGTATTAACATCCAAATCAGGTGAACGGTGTAGGAATTACAACAGTTTGCATATGTGCCTCCCACTTGTTAAGGGACCAAAAGTAATGGGACAGAATAATAATCATAAATCAAACTTTCACTTTTTAATACTTGGTTGCAAATCCTTTGCAGTCAATTACAGCCTGAAGTCTGGAACGCATAGACATCACCAGACGCTGGGTTTCATCCCTGGTGATGCTCTGCCAGGCCTCTACTCAAACGGTCTTCAGTTCCTGCTTGTTCTTGGGGCATTTTCCCTTCAGTTTTGTCTTCAGTAAGTGAAATGCATGCTCAATCAGATTCAGGTCAGGTGATTGACTTGGCCATTGCATAACATTCCACTTCTTTCCCTTAAAAAAACTCTTTGGTTGCTTTTGCAGTATGCTTTGGGTCATTGTCCATCTGCACTGTGAAGCGCCTTCCAATGAGTTCTGAAGCATTTAGCTGAATATGAGCAGATAATATTGCCCGAAACACTTCAGAATTCATCCTGCTGCTTTTGTCAGCAGTCACACCATCAATAAATACAAGAGAACCAGTCAGCCATACATGCCCACGCCATGACACTACCACCACCATGCTTCACTGATGAGGTGGTATGCTTAGGATCATGAGCAGTTCCTTTCCTTCTCCATACTCTTCTCTTCCCATCACTCTGGTACAAGTTGATCTTGGTCTCATCTGTCCATAGGATGTTGTTCCAGAACTGTGAAGGTTTTTTTAGATGTTGTTTGGCAAACTCTAATCTGGCCTTCCTGCTTTTGAGGCTCCCCAATGGTTTACATCTTGAGGTGAACCCTCTGTATTCACTCTGGTGAAGTCTTCTCTTGATTGTTGACTTTGACACACATACACCTACCCCCTGGAGAGTGTTCTTGATCTGGCCAACTGTTGTTGTTGGTGTTTTCTTCACCAGGGGAAGAATTCTTCGTTCATCCACCACAGTTATTTTCTGTGGTCTTCCGGGTCTTTTGGTGTTGCTGAGCTCACCGGTTTGTTCCTTCTTTTTAAGAATGTTCCAAACAGTTGTTTTGGCCACACCTAATGTTTTTGCTATCTCTCTGATGTTTTTTTTTTTTTTTTTTTTTTTCAGCCTAATGATGGCTTGCTTCACTGATAGTGATAGCTCTTTGGATCTCATCTTGAGAGTTGACCGCAACAGATTCCAAATGCAAATAGCACACTTGAAATGAACTCTGGACCTATTATCTGCTCATTGTAATTGGAATAATGAGGGAATAACACACACCTGGCCATGGAACAGCTGAGAAGCCAATTGTCCCATTACTTTTGGTCCCTTAACAAGTGGGAGGCACATATTCAAACTGTTGTAATTCCTACACCGTTCACCTGATTTGGATGTAAATACACTCAAATTAAAGCTGACAGTCTGCAGTTAAAGCACATCTTGTTCGTTTCATTTTAAATCCATTGTGGTGTTGTGTAGATCCAAAAATGTTAGAATTATGTTGATGTCCCAATATTTATGGACCTGACTGTATTTATATACTTTGCATATAATGCAGTTAAATATATATGATTAGCTTTAATGGTTACCTCGTCTGATGGATCCTAGTCAAGAGGCCAAAGCAAGAGTTAAAACTACTGTGGGGGGGACCTTCCTCTGGCAGACTCTTTCCCATTTTAACATTAAAGGCCCTTCCTTTCTGCCATCCAAACTTTATACTCTTCACCTCAGGCTGGCCTCAAATTACCCTCTTCGCACCCGTCATCTATCCCAATTTTTAGGGGAACACGTCAGGGATGCCCCCTCTCCCCAGCCCTCTTCGCCTTAGCTATGGAACCACTAGCGATTAAGATCAGATCTCATCCGGATATAAAAGGGATCTCGGTTGGGGGTGTGGAATATAAACTAAGCCTTTTTTGCTGACGATTTTTTGTTGACACTCACCAACCCTGTCATTTCATTTCCCTGCCTTTTATCAGTTCTCAAGTCTTTCTCTGCTGCATCTGGCCTGCTAGTTAATCAGTCCAAATCTGAACTTCTGTTAAGTAATGTCTCCCCTCGGGATTCCGAGATTCTCCAAAGAGGATTCCCATTTCAACACAATCCACATTTCCTCCCATATTTAGGTGTATCACTGACCAAAACGCTTGACACCCTATATAAGTACAACTATCCCCCCATGTTTGCTCGGATACGGAAAGACCTACAGTCATGGGAGTCCCTTCCAGTGTCCTGGGTGGGTAGGATACATATAGTGCGAATGGTAGTCCTTCCTCGACTTCTATACCTGTTCCGTGCCCTCCCTGTACCAATCCCAGCGTCTGATCTGAGGGCTCTTCAGGCGGACATCCTTAAATTTATTTGGGCCCATAAACGTGCTCGTATTTCAAAATTGGTAATGTGCCGTCACAAGGCCCATGGAGGCCTTTCAGTACCAGATTTAGCTCAATACTACAAGGCAGCCAGATTAGCGCAACTGTTCCTGACACATCTTTCTGCACAAGCTCAACCTATATGGATCACCCTTGAGCAGTCGCTGATTGGCCCGTTCTCCTGGAGAGCCCTCATTTGGACCGCATCCACTCTGCCCTCTTCTCTCCGCTCCAAATCCCAACTCTCATACTATGCTTTGCTCCTATGGAGATCCATCAGATTCAAACGTGCTCTCCAATCCAAACCATCCCCCTTGGAATGCATGTGGGGCAATCCTGCCTTTCCTCCTGGGCTTCAATCTAGGGCCTTCTCATGGTGGGTTGAAAAAAAATTGTGCTCCCTCCGGGACTTCCTCGTGCGGGGTAAATTACTGACTATGCCAGCCTTTATTGAGAAATTCACCCCCCCAGCTTGTGAACAATTCAATGTCCGGAGGGTATTCTCCTTCCTTCATTCCCTGAAGACTAGCCTCCACAAAGTTGAATATACATCTTTTGAAAGACTAATGTCCTTCTCTCTATATAAACAGGGTCTACTATCCCGGATATATTCTATCCTCACTGCACCTCCAGAGGACACTAAACTCCGCTATATGTTGGAGTGGGAGGCGGATCTGTCGGAAGAATCAAGCGTATCCAGATGGCATCAGCGCTCCCAGACATTAACCAAAGGGTCATGGCAAACTACTTTGGCAGAGACCTCTATTAAAATACTCCACCGGACGTATTTAGTGCCGGCCAAATTACATCACTTTTATCCAGAGGTCCCCTCTACTTGCTTTCGGGGGTGTGATGAGGAGGGCACGATGCTCCATACCTGGTGGACTTGCCCTGTGGCATCCAGGTTGTGGGGTCGCATCTGTGACTTGCTCTCATCTTTGCTGGGGTGCGTCCTCCTCCCCATACCCTCGGTCTTGCTACTTGGCGACAAACCGCCGAAATTAACAAATGCCAAATTCAAATTGACCCAATTTATCCTGCTTGCAGCTAGAATCCACATTGCCTCTCAGTGGCGATCCTTGTCATTGAGCTATCAAGCAGTGATTGATAGAGTCAACAAGATTTACCAATCTGAAAGGATGTCGGCTATCCGCTCAGATACATTTGCTTTGTTTGAAAGAGTCTGGGAGCCCTGGTCGTCCTCTTCGCACTCTATTGATCTCTCCCTCTATCGGGGGCTCTGATAATCATCATGGATGTATTGTGCACTGAGGGGTGGTTATGCAGTTTTAAACCCTCTTATTCCTGATCGCCTCCTGACACCGGACCTATGTACCCTTTAGCTATATGTCTATTACCCCTGATTTCCTGATGCTTTCTTTTTTATTTAAGTCTTATTTTATGTATGTCTTTTTGTTTTTTATTTTATTTGTTTGGAATGTCCAAATAATTGGACTCCAAGTCCTCTGTATTAAGTACATTATTCTGTACACTTTATTATTGTGAAAACCTAATAAATACCATTGAAACATAAAACTACTGTGGGGGCTGTGGTAGTCTATCAGATTTACTAACCCTGATTAAAATTTAGACCGTGTAAACTTTGGCAGTAAAGATGCACCAGACTTATCACGTGGCCCAAGCTTGATGATAAATTTGATGCTTGACTAGAGATGTTTTTCCAACACCAACTATTTGCTTACTTAGTGGCCAAGTTTCGGTGCAGTTTTGTTGCACGTTATTGCATACAAAGCCAAGCCATGCCACATCCCCTTTCCAAGTAACCAATGTCCCTTTGTCAAATGAGGGACAGTGGATTATTCTTTTTGATGCATTTCCTTTACAAAAGATGCCTGAGAAGCACCAAATTTTGGGACAGTTTACAACAAAATTCAGGGGCTATCACATTAGTAAATATGGCTCGGGGTCTATTACCCTCAACTCAAAATCTATTGCAGTTAAGTTCATTCCCTTAGGCCTCTTTCACACAAGTGAGTTTTCCATCAGGGTGCGATGTGTGACGCAAACGCATATCATCCGGACTTAATCCTGAACCATTTATTTCAATGGGTTTGTGCACATGAGCATTGTGTTTCACGCATAATTTTTGTGTTCAGAAAAAATCGCATGTCCTATTTTCTACGTTTTTCACGTAGCTCTGGTTCCAAGTAAAAAACGGGTTGCATCTGGATTTAATCCAGATGCAATGCGTTTTCACTGATGTTGCTAGGAGATGTAGATTGTTTGTTTTTCTTCAGTTTGTTTTTTCACATGCGTGAAAAACGCATCAAAAACTGATTAACCCAAATGGAAAAAACAAAACGCTGAACGCAAAGAGAAAACAGACTGAACTTGCGTGCAAAACCATCCATTTTATCCTAAACAGACCCTGAGAGAACCTGTAACGCTCCTGTGAAAGAGGCCTTACATATCGCACTAACTGGTGTCCAAGCAGCAAGGGTATATGTTGAGTTTTACACTAGGTGTTCCTATACCTGTCTGACATTCATGAAAATCTTTGTTCTTTCCCTGACTTTGGCCGCATGCTCACGGGTCCGTGGTCTGTCCGCACCGCCAAAAAAATGACCTGTCATATTTATTTGAGGTGCGGAACAACGAAAAGAAACACCACCGCAGCACTCCGTAGTGCTTCCGGTGTTCCGTTCCGCATCTCCGGAATTGCGGACCCATTTAAGTGAATGGGTCCGCATCCGTGATGCGTGGTGCCGGCGGCCGTGGATTGCCGACCCGACGTTTGTGGACCGCAATGCGGCCGCCCAACGGCCATGTGCATGAGGCCTTAAGCTGTACAGAGATGTAAAGCTGTGACCGTGAGGCAATGAGGACTTGTTTGCCAGGAATGGGACATACCTGAAAAGATATTTCCCATAAAACTAGAGATTTATCTTATGGAAAATTGCTCATAGTATATGAACTATTATGCTGTTCTAATTTTTTCTTGGAAAATACAAAATTAAAAAGGGTTAGGAGGGCATTTTTTAAGACCAGTGTTTTCAACGCCAGTTCTAAGTTCCTCTGCGCTGCTAGAGGAAGTGCCAAAGTTATGTAGAGGTGCATGCCTCTACATAAGTTTGGCTGTTCCTCCAGCAGGCCATGCGACTTAACTCTATGCCAGATTCACCCTCCTCCTCCATGTTGCATGAGCGGGAAAAAGACAAAATCTGAGACTTTAATTTGTATGTCAGTTAATTAATGTCCCACTTAGATCGTAAAATAGTTACATCTGAACCCATTTTTCACTTATTAACGGGATTCCCTCTGATTTACATAATTATGACCCGTCCTCAGGACAGGTCATCAAAATGAGATCGGCAGGGGTCTGGCTCCCTGGACCCTTGCCATTCAGCTGTTTGAGGAGGCCGGAGAACTAGGTCCTCCTGGCAGCTTACCAAGCACAGTGCTGTACATTGTATAGAGGCTGTGCTTGCTATTGCAGCTCATCCCCATCCACTTGAATGGGGCTGATCTGCGCCTATGCCAGTGATGGCCAACCTCCCTCCCTCCAGCTCTGGTGAAAGTACTACTCCCAGCATGCTCCATTCATTTCTGTGGAGTTCTCAGAACAGCCTACCAGTATCTTGGTAGTTGTAGTTTTACCACAGCTGGAGTGCCGGAGGTTAGCCATCATGGGCCTATGTCATGTGACTGACGAAAGTGATGTCACATGGGCTAGGATGAGGCCTAAGGGCTCAGAGAGCGCCACTGCTTCTTTGTGCAGCTGATCAGTTGGGCTCCCAAGAGTCAGAACCAAGCCCATCAATATGTTAATCCTAGAAAATTATTTTATGTCTGAAGAGCCACTATTTTCTTAGGTCTGGGGGAGTGGGTGGTAAATATTAGTGACCACCATTTTCCCCTAATTTTGTACATAGTCATGGCTCTACACTGTGAAGAACAGTCGAACTACCATACCTTAGCTTCCTGGACCCTTGGCAATCATTAAGGGTGTTACTAGATGTGTTAATGGTGGTGGTGATAATGAGCAGTCACACTTAAACTGGTAAATTTTGAGTGAAGGTATGATACAGAGAAACTTCCAGGCAAAGTCTCCACATTAGATCTTTATATGTAGTGGTCTAAAGGTCCTTGCAAATGATGACTACCCTTGGTCCATTATAAAGAATTAATAGTTTTTTTAATTACTATTCACATGACTTTTTTATTCAGTTTTTTATCACTTGATCCTATCGGAGAGGACAAACCAAATATTACTTTTCAGGTCAAGGAGGAAACAGATATGAAGCTGAGATGATCTCTCATTTACTAAAGGCCAGCAAAGGTTTTTTTTTTTTTAACCGTCTGGTGTATTTTTAACTTTAGCCATCAGTACCTGACAATTGATGACTTAACTACTAACCTCCGATGTCTCCAGTCCATATAGCTTGAAGCCCTCTCATTGCATTCATTAAGTGTGGTAGAGTTCTCTTTGCTTTAAATCACGTATCTAGTTAGTATTCCAATTCCATGGGATTTAAAAAATCTGTGACTATAAATCTATTTCATTTAGTGAGGCTCGTACAGGAAAGACCCAGAGGCAGTGCATTCAGAGAACAAGAGATTAGAGCTCTGACATGCCTGGTTTAAAATGAAAATGCCACTTTTGGCTCTTGTGTTTATTTCTACAGTTGTTCGGCTAACTCCTCGAACTGTGGGTTTTTATAGCTGAACATTAAAGGCAATCGCTATTTATTGTCGACAGGCCTATTCTGTGTACAATTGGTAGTTTAATTCTTTTTAAAACTATCTGGGATTTCACAAGGGTGATTTCTTCATAGTGGATATTGTAATTTTCTACTTTTCAAGTGCTTTCATTTTTCTGAGAACTTAACATGTACCATTGTGGTTGCAATGCAGTGTCTACTGTGGTGGGTGGGTTAACTGGGGGCCAAAGTGAAGAGTTTTGTGGAAACACACTGCAGTCATAGATAAGCTTTGGATGTTAAAAGATTTTTGAATAGGGATTTAGAAAAATTCTGTAATCCTTAAACTGCTTGAAGTTTTGCCACAAGACTGTGTTTGTAAGGAAAGATAGGGCAGGAGAACAGACCTGTGTTTGAGTAGAGCATTGGGCTAAATACATGTTGCAAGGCTAACATAAAATAGACCTATACTTACACATGTCTTTGTACTGGTAGCAGTTGTTGGGTTGTTAATTTTAGAGCCAAGTGGCTGTTTTGTAGTCTGATAACAAATACTATTCATATGTTTCCAAAAGAAGGAAGGGATCACTATATATATATATATATATATATATATATATATATATATATATGGAAGTATACATGTATGTATGTTCCGCGATCACTGAAAAATGCTACCATCTATTTCAACGAAACTTGGTATACACATCCCTTGCTATCTGGAAAGGAATCTTGTGGGGGTCATACGCCCCTACACAGCAGCTGCATGGAGTTTGTATGCTCCATCTGTTTTTGCTACACACATATTGCTCTGTAACTCAAAAACTCATCGATCAATTTCTGCTAAACTTGGTGCACATATCACTTACTATCTGGAAAAGAATACTGTGGAGGTAACATGCCGGTACACAATGAGTTTCTGTCTGTCCCGACGTCTGTCTGTTCTTTATGTTCGACCAAACAACTGGACCGATCTTCACCAAATTTGGCACACAGGTACATCAGATGTCCGGGAAGGTTTTACACCAGGTCATCTTTTGGGACTATCTCAGCTCTCTAGGACGTACCGTTCCTGAGATAGTCCCAAAAGATGACCTGCATTAGCAAATACAAGCCTGCCAGTCTTTCTCTTCATATCCCAACTGCCATACACACGGTCACATGTCCCTTATCAGCCAATAGAAGCTCGCAGGCCCTTAGTCTCCACATACACAGTTTTACTCCAGGTTTCCATAACAACCCAGCCATTTTTCTTCACTGCTGTAGGTCAGCATTAGGCTAGGGCTACACGACTACATGTGTCACGCGACAATAAGTCGCACGACACATAGGGCACAACTACACTGCTATGTGTGTCTCGCTACATTTTTTATAATGATAGTCTATGGTGTCACACTGTGACATGCTGCGACTGCGACGCGACAGTCGCAGAAAAATCCATCTTGGATGGATTTTTTGCAACTGTTGTGTCATAGTCGCAGCATGTCACATGTCACAGTGCGACACGATAGCCTATCATTATAAAAAATTGTTGAGACAAAATGTCACGCGACACATGTCTTTGTGTAGCTCTTGCATTAAAGGGGTGGGCACTGTGGAGGTTACTGTTAAGGGGGCGGGGGCACTATTTAAGGGCCAACTGCTGTGGAGGTCAATGTTAAGGCAGCAGGGTACTGTGAGGTCACTGTTAGGGGGGCGGGCCCCTGAGGAGGTCACTGTCAAGGGAGTGGGGTGCTGTGAAACTCACTGTTAAAGGGGCGGGCTGCTGCGAAGGTCAATG
This sequence comes from Bufo bufo, assembly GCF_905171765.1. Taxonomy (NCBI): domain Eukaryota; kingdom Metazoa; phylum Chordata; class Amphibia; order Anura; family Bufonidae; genus Bufo; species Bufo bufo. The sequence goes on from NC_053395.1 coordinate 160,529,304, forward strand.
TTAAGGGGATGGGCTGCTGTGGAGGTCCCATTTTAAAGTGGCGGGGCACTGTGGGGGGGGCAGTGTTAAGTGGTGGGGAACTGTGGACTTAACTGTTAAAGGGGCGGGTTGCTGTAGAGGTCACTGTCATGGGGGATGCTGTCAATATCTTTTAACGACACGCACAAACATTAAATGAAATAGATGAAATAAAATATACCCGTGCGATGCCGGGTCCTTCTGCTAGTATTATATATCAGGTGCCCACTCAAGGATTTAGGCTTAGTATCCAAAGACAATATTCAAAGAAAATGGCAGAACTCCAAATTGATGGAAGAGTCCCTTTTCTTCATCCGTATGTTACAAGCCGTTTTTCAGCCCTGCTTACAGTATTTGGGTCCTTCTGAGGCATTGTACATTACATGTACTTTCATTTATGGGGTAACACAGAGTCCCTATGCTCCCATATTACTGAATTATGGGCACTCAGTGTGCTACCGAAAGGCACCTGTGTATGGAGTTAATTTACAATGTTCTTGTGATACCTCATTCAGTTGTTTCAGTCTAAATCTTCACTTGTCCATGTGAATGTAGTCCATGTAGCCATAGCTTAAAAATTACCACCATCCTCTTGATGTGTAAGGAAGTGAAAAAGTGAATGTCCGGCTTTGTTGTCAATAAGCACACATTCAGACACAGAAGAAGAGATTTCTCAGAGCCTTTCTTACAGTTATTACTAGAAAACAGGATTCTTGACTGCAGTTGGTTTGACACTGGCCAAACTGAGGTAGGAAGTCAAAGGAAACCCCCATTCCACAACACACACAATGAAGAGTGGTCTTATTTGGTCAGATATTCAGGTTACAATGATCGGAAATTTCACCAATTCACCAAAGCCAGGAGACAACAGTAGTAGGGTTCATGCATACGACCATTGGTGTTTTGCTGTCAGCAAATTGTGGTTCTGCAAAACACATATACCGGCTGTGTTCATTCCGCATTTTACAGAACTGAACGGCCGGACTATATTAGAACAGTCCTATCCTTGTCCGTAATACGGACATATGAACATGGAACACACATTGAGTCATTTCAGGTTTTTTTGCAGCCCCATTAACCACCTCCCGACCGCCTAACGCAGGATTGTGTCCTGCAGGCGGCCGGGTTATTCCTCCTGGACGCATCGGCACGTCCTCACGCGAGACGCGAGATTTCCTGTAAACGCGCGCACACAGGAGCGCGCGTTCACAGGATCGGGAGGTAAACGAGTGGATCTACAGCCTGCCAGCGGTGATCATTCGCTGGCAGGCTGTAGATGCGATTTTTTTAACCCCAAAAAGGTATATTAGACGCTGTTTTGTTAACGGCATCTAATATACCTGCTACCTGGTCCTCTGGTGGTCCCTTTTGCTTGGATCGACCTCCAGTGGACACAGGCAGCTCTGTAAGTAGCACCAAACACCACTACACTACACCCCCCCCCGTCACTTATTAACCCCTTATTAACCCCTGATCACCCCCCTGTCATTGATCACCCCCCTGTAAGGCTCCATTCAGTCGTCCGTACGTGTTTTGCGGATCCACGGATCCGCAAAACACTGACACCGCGGATCCGCAAAACATGGACACCGGCAATGTGCTTTCCGCATTTTGCGGCTCCGCACATTACCAGAACTATATAGAAAATGCCTTTTCTTGTCCGCAATTGCGGACAAGAATAGGACATGTTCTATAGGCTCTACAAAAAACGCAGTGTTCGCCCGATCAGGCCTGATCTTGTATGCACACTTGCGTTCAATCCGCCCCACCGCAGTGACAGAAATATTTTTTTTTCTGATAACTGCAAAAACACAGTAAAATCGCTGCGGCGCTATAAAGATCACTTTTGAGGGGCATGACGAGTTCATAGAAGATTTTTTTTTTTTGGCACAAGTTAGCGGAGATTGATTTATTAATTTTTTTGTTTTTGTTTTTTCTTACAGTCTCATATTCCACTAACTTGTGACAAAAAATACAATTTCACATGAACTCACCATACCCCTCACGGAATCCAAATGCGTAAAAAATTTTTGACATTTATATTCCAGACTTCTTCTCACGCTTTAGGGCCCCTAAAATGCCAGGGCAGCATAAATACCCCACATGTGACCCAATTTTGGAAAGAAGACACCCCAAGGTATTTCGTGAGGGGCATGGCGAGTTCATGTAAAAAAAAATTTTTGGTCACAAGTTAGTGGAATATGAGACTTTGTAAGAAAAAAAATAAAATTAAAAGAATAAAAATCATTTTCCGCTAACTTGTGACAAAAAATAAAAACTTCCATGAACTCACTATGCCCATCAGCGAATATCTTAGGGTGTCTACTTTCCGAAATGGGGTCATTTGTGGGATGTTTCTACTGTCTGGGCATTGTAGAACCTCAGGAAACATGACAGGTGCTCAGAAAGTCAGAGCTGCTTCAAAAAGCGGAAATTCACATTTTTGTACCATAGTTTGTAAATGCTATAACTTTTGCGCAAACCAATAAATATACACTTATTGCATTTTTTTTTATCAAAGACATGTAGAACAATAAATTTAGAGAAAAATTTATATAGAAATGTAGTTTTGTTTGAAAAATTTTACAACAAAGTGAAAAATGTCATTTTCGATTAATAACAAAAAAGTAAAAATGTCAGCAGCAATGAAATACGACCAAATGAAAGCTCTATTAGTGAGAAGAAAAGGAGGTAAAATTCATTTGGGTGGTAAGTTGTATGACCGAGCAATAAACGGTGAAAGTAGTGTAGTGCAGAATTGTAAAAAGTGGTCTGGTCATTAAGGGGGTTTAAGCTAGGGGAGCTGAGGCGGTTAAAGTGAATGGATCCGCATATGGGCCTAAAAAAACCCGGAACGGACATGGACAAAAAATGTGTTTGTGCACATGAGCCTGTAATAAGAATTTAACAAACCAGAGAAGGAGATGAAGACATAACCAAAAGGTCAAAGGTTGAAACTGGGAGATTATTCAAAAAGTCAAGCAAATAAGGAGCAAGGCAAAGGTGAAATCCAGAGGTGATGCTAAGGCTACTTTCACACTCGCGTTTGGTGCGGATCCTTCATGGATCTGCACAGACGGATCCGTTCACATAATACAACCGTTTGCATCTGTTCAGATCGGATCCGTTTGTATTATCTGTAACACAAACGTCAGAGAAAACGGATATGTCCCTATTGACTTACATTGTGTGTCAGAACGGATCCGTTTGGCTCAGTTTCGTCAGACGGACTCCAAAACGCAGCAAGCAGCATTTTGGTGTCCTCCTCCAAAGCTGAATGGAGACGGAACGGAGGCAAACTGATGCATTCTGAGCGGATCCCTTTCCATTCAGAATGCATTAGGGCTTGAGAGCCCTGAACGGATCTCACAAACGGAAAGCCAAAACACCAGTGAGAAAGTAGCCTAAGAGAATTTTTTTTTTTTTTTTACTGATGAGTATCTGAACGGTGGGGGTCCAACACCCAGAACCTCCGCCGAGCAGCTTCTCGCAGCTTACCACGCACAGTGTCCTTATTAGTATGGGCAATTGTAATGGAAAGCCAACGCTTCCTGTGGCTGCTGTAAGCAGGAAAGCGGTGCTGAAATGGGATGTGTTGAGTAACATCCTTGGATAGGAACAATGAGAGAGGATACATATTGTGGCAAGGTGATTCCAATGTTTGGCGAGACACTGGCTATACAAGAAAGACTTGCAAAGAGGCAATTTCTGAGCATGTCATTCAGCGGTGTTTATGACCAATAAATACTGTGCAGGGCCTAAAGTCATGACCTTGTTAATGGAGTGGAAGAGATAATAGACTGTAAACTCACCTGGTGTTACCTTTGCAAGTATTAAGTGGGAAAAGTACATTTCCCGGGTTTGCAATCAATAGAAACTTATGGTCATAAAAAAATAGCTAGAGAGTGTGGTAGTAGCTAAACCTTTACATCATGACCCAAAATTCTGAAATGATTTAAAACCGTGCTAAAAGAAAAAATGTTTCAAATTCATTTAGTTCCAGAGTGATAATTTTAAATAAAAATGGGGTCAAAGAGGGTAAGAATAAACTTTGAGTACTCCCCCTTACCGATCCCTAAGGCCTCTTTCACACGGGCATTGCGGGAAAATGTGCGGGTGCGTTGCGGGAACATGCGCGATTTTTGCGCGCGAGTGCAAAACATTGTAATGCGTTTGCACTCGCGTGAGAAAAATCGGCATGTTTGGTACCCAAACCCGAACTTCTTCACAGAAGTTCAGGCTTGGGATCGGTGTTCTGTAGATTGTATTATTTCCCCTTATAACATGGTTATAAGGGAAAATAATAGCATTCTGAATACAGAATGCATAGTAAAATAGCGCTGGAGGGGTTAAAAAAAAAAATAAAAAAAATTGAACTCCCCTTTAATCCACTTGTTCGCGCAGCCGGCATCTCTTCTGTCTTCATCTGTGAGCAATAGGACCTTTGATGACGTCACTGCGTTCATCACATGGTCCATCACATGATCCATCACCATGGTGATGGATCATGTGATGAGCGTAGTGACGTCATCAAAGGTCCTATTGCTCACAGCACAGATGAAGACAGAAGAGACGCCGGCTGCGCGAACAAGTTGATTAAGGTGAGTTAAATTATTTTTTATTTTTTTTAACCCCTCCAGCCCTATTGTACTATGCATTCTGTATTCAGAATGCTATTATTTTCCCTTATAACCATGTTATAAGGGAAAATAATAATGATCGGGTCTCCATCCCGATCGTCGCCTAGCAACCCTGCGTGAAAATTGCACTGCATCCGCACTTGCTTGCGGATGCTTGCGATTTTCACGCAACCCCATTCATTTCTATGGGGCCTGCGTTACGTGAAAAACGCACAAAGAGGAGCATGCTGCGATTTTCACGCAGCGCACAAGTGATGCGTGAAAAATCACCGCTCGTGTGCACAGCCCCATAGAAATGAATGGGTCAGGATTCAGTGCGGGTGCAATGCGTTCACCTCACGCATCTCATCCGCGCGGAATACTCGCCCGTGTGAAAGGGGCCTTACTGCTCAGGTCTCTGCTCCTCACCACTTCCTCTTCTCAGGCTCAACATGCTACAACTGGCTTGCAATGTCCACTCTTACACTCACTGGCTGAGGCGCGTTGCCCCGCTAATCCGCTGAGTGGGCAGGCCAAGCCATTTCTGACATGAGGAGCAAGGACCAGAGCAACAGCCGAACTACAGTGGCGGGGACACAATGTTTTTTTGGGGGGTTTTTTGCTCTCGCCCAACCCACCTTTATTTCAAATGATTGCATCGGTATACCCCTTTAACTGTGAGATGTGATTTATGCTTCTCAGAGTGAATGTAAGAGGTCCTAGAAATTATGTAGAAAATCCAATGTAAAGCCGTATCCTTGAAAAGACTTTTTAATGATCGCCTAATGCATCTGGCCATCCTGTAGATGTAATTTTGAATAAAAAAAAGCCAGTATGTTACTCCCAAGATGCTCTGAAACTAGAGCTAAAAGGAACCTGAAGACAATTACTCTGCTATTACGGTTTTGTGAAATAGCTCCATAAGTAGCAGTGGTTGTAGATTTTTATTACATTTTATACCTTTAGAAAAGTGCAATAGATCAACCATAAGATTAAAACCACTGACCGGAAAAGTGACTTATGTTGAATATTTTATTAGCATCAAGTGGTGGAATATTTTAAGCAGCAAGTAAACAGTCAGGGGCACGTTTATTAATACCGGCGTTTTAGATGCCTGTCTTCGTAAAGTCCTGCGCTGGTAGAGGACCCGCCGAAGTTATGAAGAGGAGCAGGCCTCTACGTCACTTCGGCGGATCCTCAGCCAGTTCTAAATGAAAGACCGCTTTCTAGCATTTTCATTGAGTTTTAGGCCCATAGCATGTAAGGCTACTTTCACACTTGCGGCAGAGTGATCCGGCAAGCAGTTCAGTCGCCGGAACTGCCTGCCGGATCAGGCAATCTGCATGCAAACGGACAGCTTTTGTAGACTGATCCGGCTCACAAATGCATTGAAAGAATGAATCTGTCTCTCCGTTTGTCATACGGACAAACGGATCCGTTTCTATTTATTTTTATTTTTTTAACATTTCTACCGGTCTGCGCATGCGCAGACCAGAAGGACAGATCCGGCATTGCAGTATTTTTAATGCCGGATCCGACACTAATACATTTCAATGTAAATGAATGCTGGATCCAGCATTCCGGCAACTGATCCGGAATTTTGGACGGAGATAATACCGCAGCATGTTGTGGTGAACTGAAGACATCCTGATGCATCTTGAACGGATTTCTCTCCATTCAGAATGCATGAGGATAAAAGTGATCAGTTCTTTTCCGGTATTGAGCCCCTATGACGGGACTCACTCCCGGAAAAGAAAAACGTTAGTGTGAAAGTACCCTTAGGTTGTGAGTTGTGCAATAGACAAGATCTTCCTATTAAAATGTGTCGAACTATCATTTCATATAATTAAATGGATATAGTAAAAATGTCTTCTAAAATTCAAGGATTTTTTTCAAAATGCATGAAATTATTCACAAACCTATTTCCCTGCCTGATGATGGAATAGAAATTATTATAAATTAATTAGCTTTTCATGAAACATAAATCTAATGGAGTCAATTTATCGAGACTGACCTCACAACTACATGTTATGACATCCCATTCCCCCCACTACTTCACTCCTCTGGGTGGGCATGGGCACTGGCACCTTCTGGTCGGCAGCCAAGTCCTGCTGTCCCTTCTCTGCCCTGTTGCCAGACCTCTATGTTCCCTGTTGCAGGCCGCAGCCTGCGCTGGTCTTCTGCGTCTCCTCGCCTGTTCCCTAGGACATGTGCTCCCCGGCACTTAAAGGGCCACCACACACCCTAAAATTGGCCATTGCTGAAACGTGTCATATCTTCAAGTTTAGGCGTCCATACCTGAAAATAACCCAAGAGCAAGGAAGATAATTATGGTCTGGAGTCTTTTTATTTAGGGTTCAGGTTTCGGGTTAAGCACAATTAAACCTGGTACCAAAGAAAAGAGTCTTCTTAATCCATAGATGAAAATCTCTAGCACAGGGAACCCTTTTAACATTTGCTTTTCGAAATTATTGGCAATTACTGAACATATAATCACATTATATGCTACTATATATGGCATTTACATCTTGCAGACTTCATATGCACCACAAGATAATTTAAGACCTGTAGGGTTATGTATCACGCAGTTCTGTTTTCTCCACCTAACCTTCCTGACACAAGTCACGTATTCAGCCCTTTAAACCCCAGAAGGACTTCCTGGGTAATAGCTTTTATGGCTTTCTTCTGAAGCTCATCAAAATAACAGAGGGTTGGATGATAGGTACGACTCCCCTGAGTGTCCAGATTGCAGCCCTGTTTGGAGGCCTAACGTCGCTTGGCTGTGGAAGTGATTAGGTGTTTTGCTAGGGAGGAAGCACAGCAGAAGTGCCGAGACTATGACAGGCACGCTTTCATTACACACGTCGCACTATGCAAAAGCCTTTACTGTGCCTCATTTACAACCAGAAGATCTGTCTTAGCGGGCTCATCACTAACACAGGAGTGTCAGGAGCTGCCAGGGTGAAGAATGGCATGGTTACAGCCAGCACTGCTTGACGTTTGTGACAATGTATCACTAAGTACCGCTATGCTCTTATTTATTAGTGTAAACTTCCCGTTTCTTCTGGCCTTAATTGGGGAAATTTATCAAAATTGTGTATCAGAGGTTTCTCGCTCCTCAGCTTCATTAATCTAGCGCCATTTATGGTTCACATGAATGCCATGAATAAACAACATTATGGTTTTTAGGGCATGGAAAATAAAACCGTATGATAAAATCAGAGAGAAATAGCGAATCGTTATGTACAGTGTGTTCTGTTAGGGGAAGATTCTAAAACACGAGCGGCTCCAGATAGAATCAAACATTTGGTTTTAGGCAGTTTTTGATGCAGTTTTTTTTTTAAGCCAAACAATAAGAATGGATGCAAAAGAGAGAAGTGCCAGTCTTTCCTTTATACTTTTCCTTCCTTTTTATTGTGAAGTAAACATTAAATGTATTTCAGCGCCAAAAATTTCAGTACGCAGGTGGAAAAAAAAGTGAATTAAAACATAATGGCACAAAATGTCATAACCCAAAAATTTTTTGCACAAACATTCTATTTGGCATAGTCTCCAAGGTACTGAAATGTGGATTTGGTTTAAAGGGGTTGTCTCATCTGAGACATTGTGTCAAATAGGTGCTGGTCCCACCTCTGGGACCTGCTACTTTTTCCAGAACCGGGACCTCTGAAGTCTTTGGAGAGAAGCTGTGCATGCGTTGCTGCCCACCATTCATTTTTATGGGACTGACAAAATAGCCGGGCTATCTCCGGCAGTCCCATAGAAGTGAATGAAGTGGTGGCCGTGCTTGCGTCGTACGCTCTCCATTCATTTCTAGGGGACTTCCAAAAATAGCTGAATGCACTCGCTCAGTTGTTTACGGTACTCCCATAGAAATGAATGGAGAGAACGCCATGCGCGGTGTGCTCTCCTTCACTGATGGGAGCCCGTCCTGGAGATAAGAGCGGGTCCCAGAGGTGGGACTCGCACCTATCTGACATTGGTAGCATACCCTAACCTTATGTCATCAAGGTCCTGGATGAGACATCCCCCTTAACCTACTGTAGAATCTACAATGGATGTGGCGATACCATTTACGATAATTTTTTATGGTTTTTCATTTTTAATATGATAATTGGGGCAAGGAATTTGTTCTATTGCACTCTGCCATAGATGCGGTAACATGGTAGACCTCTTGGCCACTGACCACTGTACATTAGAACCAGAAATGACACCTGCACTCCGTTATTTGGTGATGCCAGTGGGAGGAATACACCAAATCGTAGATATGTAAAATCCTTGGCACTTAGAAGGATTATTTTAATAATGAAGCTTGAGATGATAGGGATATCAGATCATGCTCATATTTTCAAGAACATTTCGGTCAAAGACCTCCTTCAGCCATATGAGCCTGTGTGTAACAGGACGACCGCTCAAATAATCCTTTGAGCATCAACATTCTGAGTGCCGTGGATTTTACCTGACCACTGTACATGTCACAGGGCATGATGACAACACTCAGTTTCTTAATTTCAGGTGGAACTGCCTTTTGCAGTATCTCGGGCAAGATGGCTGCCTCCCCTAATCATGTACATAAAATGGGATTACAGAATTAGATCATAAAAATGTAAAAAAAAAAATACAATAGCAAAAAATACATTTTTGAGAATGCATTTTTAAAAGGTTAAAAATGTGTTTAAAAAATTTCCTTCAAAACAAGCCCTATCTAAATAGCCTTGAAGGGGTCATTTCTGGAATAACTGAAAATGCAGTCATTTCACCTTTTTGTTCCCATGTCTCAGTGTTCTGAAGCAATTTACCATTATCTTTTCAAAACAAAAGAATAAGGCTGGATGATATAAGAAAATAATTTGGTTTACACTCTTGTCATACGTGGTTTTCTTTCTAAGCATCATGCTATTACATAAGACAATACCTACATCTATCTCGTAATATCTGAGTATTTTCCATCCACACTCACCGCTGAATCAACATCAAGACTAGGCACCTGGAACTTTATAGATGCGCCTCTACTGCAGATGATGCATTCGCGAATGCGTAATGAAAAATAAAAAAAAAAATCTTTACAAAGGTTGACATGAATCCGCAGCTCATTCACTATGACAAAAGAGATTATGTGCTCAGTAGGAAGAAATTGTGTAAAATGCAAATCCCAGGAAGGTTTTAGGTCTTGAGATAGTGTGCTAGGAGCACTTTTGGTACCTGCAGATTGCTTTAATCACACAAACCATGAACACCGGCGCCAGGGGGGATAGAATACATTACATTCCATCTTTTCAACAGGGATAGCAATCTCCTACGCTGTTCCATTGTAACAGTGTGTAACTGCTCCAGTGCTGCAGGGACCTTTTCTGAATTAGAATCTACATGCTTTTCCAATTGAAACGTCTCAACAAGCAATGCTGGCGCCTCGTCCCTCCCTTGTAAGGTCAGGGAAGTGAACAAGCTACTAATATCACAGCCGTAATATCATTTCATGCAAATTCTGCAGGACAGGAATACAATTAGTTTTAGGGACAGCAAACTAATCAGAAAATATAACCTATTGTCGTCTTACGAGCCTATGTGTGTGCTGGGAAATGAGCCATTAACCCTTTGTCCGGATTAAATGCTTGCATCATTTGTTTTCCTGGTGGTGTAATGTCTCCCCTGTTATAAAAACAGTAATTAGTGATTAGATTCCTGCTACTTAGTATGAGGGTCTGATACTGTATCCCAAGTCATTCTTAAAAGGCTTTTCCTGTCTGTGAATTATATTTTTTCTTTAAATGGGCAGGAAAAATACTCAACTCTCGCAAATTGGTCCACTGCTCTCGTTCCAATGTTTCCCCCAGCAGTCACTACTACATGGTCCGTTTTGACAGAAAAAATATTGCTGCTCAACCAATCATTGTCATTAATGGTGACCCACCTCAATGATTGGTTGAAATGCAACAGGAAGTAGAGACTGATGGAGGGACTAGGTAATGGTAGAACCGGATAGGGAATGGAGGATCAGTTAGGTGGTATTTTAAGCCATTCTGACACTGGGCGGGAAAAAATGCAACAAGTAATACCTCACCAATTCCTCCACTGCCCTTGTTCCAGTCCTTCTTCAGTCCCTTTTTACAGAGAAAATGTGGCTGCCCATCCCATCACTGGCCACAATGGTGACTCACCTCAACAAACGAGTAACTGAATGGTCTCATTTCCATGTTGAAATGCAACTGGAAGTGGAGACTGATGGAGCGACCTGGGAAGTTGTAGAACTGGATAGGGGGTGGAAGATCGGTTAGGTGGTATCTTAAGCCATTCTAACCCTTTTTAAGCCATTCTCACCCCACCAATTTCTCCACTGCTTTTGTTTCAATGCTTCTTTGGTCCCTTTTGACAGAAAATTTGGTTGCTCAACCCATCACTGGCCACAGTGGTGACCCACCTCAACAAACCATTGGATGAGTGGTCTAATTTCCATGTAAAAATGCAACAGGATGTAGAGACTGATGGAGCGACCTGGGAAGTTGTAGAACTGGATAGGGGTGGAAAATCGGTTAGGTGGTATCTTAAGCCATTCTAACTCTTTTTAAGCCATTCTCACCCCACCAATTACTCCACTGCTCTTGTTCCAATGCTTCTTTGGTCCCCTTTGACAGAGAAAATGTGGTTGCTCAACCCATCACTGTCCACAGTGGTGACCCACCTCAACAAACCATTGGATGAGTGGTTTAATTTTCATGTAAAAATGCAACAGGATGTAGAGACTGAGGGCGGGAAGTGGTGGGACAGGATAGAGGTTGGGGGATCCTTGGATATTATCTTGAGGCAGGCAGGAAAAAATGAAAAAGGGATACTTGCCTCACCAGTTCCTCCACTGCTCTCGTTCCAATACTTCCCCTACCAGTTACTACTTCTTGGTCCTATTTGACAGAGAAAGTGTGCCCGCTTAACCCATCACTGGCCCCAATGGTTAACCACCTCAACAAAAGTTTGGCTGACCGGTCTCATTTCCATGTTGAACTGCAACAGGAAGTAAAGACTAAGGGAGGGACCTATGTAGCGGCAGAACAGGGGTGGAGGATCAGTTCGGTATTGTGCCATTCTAAACCAGAATGCGTGGCTTTTTGTGCTTTTCCTTCACCCTCACCAAAAAAGTATTGTAAATAATGATAAATGTGCCATGGACAATCCCCCTTTTCAGAAAGTGGCGAGGGAGGCATAGGAACATCCTTCACACTGAAATTAAGGCTCAGTGAGATTTAGCAAGCATCTTTTTTACACCAGTTTCTAGAGTAGGGATCATAGTAAATGCTCCTCAATTAGTAGTTTGTGGTAAGGAACTATCAGACGTGTGAACAGAGTGTAATAGAGATAATAGGATACAAAGTACAGAAAATATTAAAATACATCATTCTGTACAATGGTAACTACGTATGTATTTCTGAAATTATATAGCTTTTTTCATGTTCAGGGATACAACAACTACTACTGAATTATGGAGAGTAAATGTTAGTGTCATGAAATTAATGAAAGCCTGGACCAGCCAACCGTCTTGTTTGTTCATATACATGGCCTAACTAGCAAATTTAATAGGATTATAAAGGTTATGTTTCACTGAGCTTTTTAGTTGACTTTGTATGACTGGTTTCTGCATTTTTATTTGTTCTTGCATTGTGAATAACTAACACTAATGAATGGCAATAATCTTCACATTTCATTTTTGTGTACAGTTAGGCTCATTTCACATATAGGTTTTTGCTGCTGTTTTTCTGCACTTTTATGTTTTTAGTAGGGATTTTCGCACCTGCAGCTTTAGATGTGTGTTGTTTTTTTTGTTTGTTTTTTGCAAAAACACCAGCTCAAGATGTTGTCTTAAGTCAGTGGGACATATGAGATGCAGGACACACATGGTTTTTTGCTACTGATGGTTTTTGTTCATTAGGTGCCATTTTTTTTGTCTTTCTTGATTCTTTTAAAAAACACAGAATGACGTAGCTTTTGCCGTTCTTTCAGGCGTTTTCATATCACCTTCTCTATAGGGATAAAATGGACGCTAATGGGCAAAAACTACACGCCAGATTTACAAATTCCATAGATGGCATAAACATAGACAGGCTGTCTAGACCTTCTCCAGATTTATCACTGGGGCTCAGGTTGGTTGATAAATGTGGTGCAGGGATAGACGCTTTTGTCAAACTGTACCAACTATTTGATGGCTTAGTTTGAGACAGAATTTTATGCCAGAATTGTGATGCAAATTTAGTATCAATCTCAGACAGGTTTGTTAAATAGATTGGCAGGTGATCTTGGTTAAAGGGAAAGTTATTTAAAGATATTGGTCCATATTGTTAAGCAAGTTACAGTTCTCATGCAATATTGGAAGGAAGAAAGGGCTTTCTGAAGACAAAAAGCATGAAATACACCGTAGTTCAGTGTCTTGCAAAAGGCGTGAACAATTGATATTTTAAGAAAACTGAAGAGAAATCATCAGACCGTTAAAAGATATGTGAGTGATTTCACAAGAAAGGCAAATGTAGTCTGATAAAAGCTTATTAAAGGAGTTCTCCAGAATGATTTAAAATAGCTGCCAGCAACGTGTCCTAGAAAGTCAGCTAGACTGGTTGCCGCCACCTGTTGAGCTGTCTAGGTGGGTGGCACTTAAATATACTACAGACTGGTGGGTTTGCAGTACGCAGCCCTGCAGGGTATTGCGATGTGAGGTCACGGTTACTTAGGCAAACGAGGGTTGCTCTGGGTTACTCAGTTTGTAGGGGAACCCTGGGCAGGCGTACAGCAGTGATGGAGAGGCTGGCACAGGGGTCCTCTGGGGCACTCTCTGTATATAGGGACCAGGCCTGATGGTGGTCGAGGTGCCCTGGATGTTGCAGATATTTAATGTGCCGGGGGCAAGGTCCCTTTAAGGTTCGTGACGCCAGTGCCTGTAACGGTGGCACACCGGTTGATGATAGTGGTAATAAGTGAGGAACACGTTGTTGTGGTGAACCAAAAACTTCCTTTACTGGAAACAGTTAACTTTATACAGTCTTTTGTAAGTTCCAGGTACAGCAGCAGTAATAAGCAGGCTTTATAAATATATGGCAGGCACAATGTTCTTGCAAGATACACAGAGGGTAAAACACTCACAGACCAGGCTGCACTTCTCCTCAGAAATCCTGTGCACTATTCCTCAGAACTCCTGGCTGTCTTTATCCCAAGGCCCGTATGCCCTAATGCTGGCTTTATCCTTGGTAGAAAACTTCCTCAGGTATATATCCTTGCTTTAGGTAAAATACTTCTGCCCTTCAGCTCTCTTGTCTAGCTGGAATACTAGCTCTGCTCTGCTTGGTTATGGGAACTTGGTTTCTCAGGAGGCAACTATTCCCCTGGTGAAAATCTTCTGAGCTAACTCTGGCTCCATATCCTCAGGCAGGCTGATCCACGCTTACTAGCCACCTGGAGTCAACTAGAAACCTGGGCTGTCTAGTTGCATGTCAGAGCCTGCACCTCAGCCCCACTCTGGCTAAAGTGTCTTCTGGCTTCTGACTCTACACTCCTCTCCCTGCACAGGACCTGACTATTTATATTAGTGGTTCCCTAGCTCCCTCTACTGTCTTGGAGGAGGAATTACACCCTAACAGGCCTGATACACATTTAAAGCAGGAAAATGCACATAACTAACATGAATAAAGTGACATTTTGCATTAAAATGACATATAGAACACAGGAGGTGGAGTATGGCATGGCCCAATTGACCCTTGTGTAGTGCCCACATTTACCTAGTGGGACACTACAGGTTTTCCTGTCAGGCTGCTCAGACGTAATGGTAGGATCACATTACCATTTATTGTAGAGCAGTGTATTGAGGTCCTAGTGCTCCCTCACCCCCTAGTCAGCTCCGCAAGTGGTGGTAACCAGTCCTACTCACATTCTGTGACAGGTTTCTGGTGGACATTTATTAATTATTCCAAGTGAACCACTTTAAGGAAAGTTTCTGATAGACAAGTTAATCTTATTAATCCCTTAATGCATAATGCCGTACATGTACGGCATTATGCGCCCGCATTTGTGTGGAGCAGACTGCTTCAGTGAGCCTGCTCCATACGCTGCATACGGTTGCAATGACTGGGAACAGCGATCCCGCCGAACCCCATCATTTAAACCTTCAGATCTGTGGAGTAAGATGGAGGCATGTGGCTCCCTCTGCCTTCCGATCGGAGCCCCCACAGTGAAATCACGGGGCTCTGATCGGTTACCATGTCATATTGTGCTCCCCCCCCCCCCCAAAAAAAAAAAAAAGTTGAATAACCGTGATAAAAAAGCCATACATACCACATAAATGGTACCAATAAAAACTACAATTTGTTACGCAAAAAACAAGCCCCCGTGCACACGACTGCAAGGCCTCATGCACACGACTGTATGTATTGTGCGGTCCTCCAAAAAACGATCTGCAAAAAATACGGATGACGTCCGTGTGCATTCCGTATTTTGCGGAATGGAACAGCTGGCCCCAAATAGTACAGTACTATCCTTGTCCGTAATGTGGACAATAATAGGGCATGTTCTATTTTTGTGTGGAACGGAAATACGGACATACGGAAACGGAATACACACGGAGTAACTTTCGTTTTTTTTTTTTGTTCTTTTTTGTGGACCCATTGAAATGAATGGTTCCGTATACGGTCCACAAAAAACCCCGGAACGGACACGTTAAGAAAATACGCTCATGTGCATGAGCCCTAACTCTGTAGACTAAAATACAAGAAAGTTATTTCTGGCTGAATATGCAAAGAAAGGTTTTTTAAGTAATTAAAATAAAAACTATACAAGTTTGGTATCCCCACAATCATATTGATTTGCAGAATAAGGACGTCATGTCATTTTTAGCGCACAGTGAACGCTGTGATTTCAAAACCCCCAAAACCTTGGAGGAATTGTGTTTTACCTCACAAATAATTTTTTTCTTGTTCTCCAATACAAGACATGGTGAATTAGGTTGCGACATAAAAAAATGCATCTTGCCCCACAAAAAAAAAGCCCTCATATGGCTATGTGAAAGGAGAATTAAAAAGCATATGGTTATTGGAACGTGAGGAGGAAAAAAATGTAAAAATTAAAATAGGCCTGCTCTTTAAGGGGTTAAAAGGACAGCTGTAAGGGTCCATTCACACGTCCGCAATTTCGTTCCACATTTTGCAGAATGGAATTGCGGACCCATTCATTTCTTTGGGGCAGCATTTCCGTTCCTGAAAAAAAATAGAACATGTCCTATTCTTGTCTGCAAATGCGGACAAGAATAGGCAGATTCTATTAGTGCTGGCAATGTGCGGTCCGCAAAATGCGGAACGCACATTGCCGCTGTCAGTGTTTTGTGGATCCGCAAAACACGTTACGGACGTGTGAATGAAGCCTAATAATGCCTTTGATGAGCAGCAAATATGTATTTTAAGCTGCAGGTGTGTCTGCATTGTCACAAATCTCTCTGGCAGTTGTACATAAACCTGTGGTATTTGCAATTTGCTCAGAAATACATGAAGACTTATTTTTGGTTTTATTCATCAGTGAATGCTGTACTACACTGCATGGTTCTGATAGATAGAGTTCTGGATGGCTGGTGAACCACCACCCTGTTCCTACAAGACTGCAACATCAGCAAAGAGGTGGTTGAGGGATGATTTGGGTGGGAACATTTGGAAGTGAGATGGTACAGTAGGTTCCTGAGGGTGTCAAAATGAGCTCTGAATGATATGTTTAGTTCCTAACTGAGCATTTTTTGCCATAGTATATAACTAATTATGCCTTACGAAATAAAATCATGTTCATGCAAGAAAATGCACCATCCTACGCAGCAAAAGCACCACTGACTCCTTTGTTGCTATTGGCATGAAAGAACATAAGATCATGGTTTGGCTACCACCATCTCCTGACCTCAGTCTTATTGAGAACCTGTGGAGCAACCTTAAGGATAGGGCTTCACGGCGACATACTTGTCTGCAACTTGCTGTGGATTTAAAGGCTATGTACATCTTTGGAGGCTATTTTTTGCTTATGATTGCATTTACTCATTTTTGACCAAAAATAATTTTTTCAATTGTAATTTATTAAAAATATTGAGCCGTTCTGTGACAAAGGGTTAACTGTTTTTCTAGCTGTGTGACTGGTACTTTCATTTTTTACTTTGTGCCCATCATCTAATAACCCTTATCCCTAAATTACTAAGAGGTCATAAACTCTTATTTAAGCCACACTCTTATTAGTAAGATAAGGACTGAGCTGTATTGAGTGTTTATAATGTCAGATAAGGAGCCTGTCTGCTCCCTGACTGACGGAAAAGAGAGAAAATCCCAAGGCTGCTACTAGAGCTTCTCAGCTCTGTACAGAAAATAGGACTCCATATTTTTTTAAATAAAGACCAATTGGAAAAATGATTTTTAGCTCAAAATGAGTACAATGCGATAATTAAACAGCATGCCCCCAAAGGTGTACATAGCCTTTAAGTCACAGGTGTGTTACATGTTGCGCACTACTTACATTGAAGTCAATAACTTAAGTCACAGATGACATGTGACACAAAAGTCAACCGAGTTGGATTTTATGTGTCACATCACAGTCGCAGCATGTCACGTGTGGCACATTGACATACATTGTATGAAATGTCTCACAAATTTTTTGTTGCGCGGCACGTCACCGTGTAGCGGTATCGCAAAATCAAAGTCAGTGAGAATGGCTGTCATAATATAGCAGCTCTGGGAGAGGCAGCACTGGCATCTTGTAATGAAATACAAGCAAGAACTATGCATGGACTCACATGTTTAATGGATAAGAGAGTTGTTCAAGTCATCCCTAAGAAGGGCTCATATATCAATAAGTAACTTGATCTGGAAATAGAAGCTTTTTGATTTACGTTGTGTTTATTTTTTGTTAAATCATCTGTGCATGCAGCAAATCACAGATTTCTCTCGGAAAAGATATGAATATCATTACGACCCATTCAATGGTTTCAAAAACTGAATTCTGCAGAATAACTTGGAAGAACAGTTTCTGTGTTCTTTTCAAAGTATAAATAAAGCCATTGCCATTTTCAGTCCCTCCACTTGTAATAACAGCCGCATTGCACTAGAACTCTTGAGGAGATAAAAAATCCTTGCACATACAGTATTGACCGTTTAGAAAAAAACTAGCGAAAATGTCATGTGCAGAATAATTTGGATAATGGTCTAGTATGTCTGGAAATGCTTATGATTAGAGTTGAGCGGACACCTTGATGTTCGGGTTCGGCCGAACTTCACAAAAAACTTAGAGTTGACCCGAACTTGACCCCGAACCCCATTGAAGTCATATCGGACCCGAACTTTTGAGCACTAAAATGGCTGTAAAAATGTCATGGAAAGGGCCAGAGGGCTACAAATGGCATCAAAATGTGGTTCAGAGCATGGCAAGTGCTCTTCAAACAAATGTGGATAGGGAAATGACTTTAAATAACATAAAATATGTAAAAATAAAAATTATAATCTTGATCTAGGAGGACCGAGGTCCATATGGAGTAGGAGGTTGAGGAGGCGGTGGATGTGGCGGTGTAGGTGGAAGCGACAGTGGAGGAGGAGGTAGCCTACACTGCTTTTTGGTTTTACATTTATTTTTATTTTTTTTAATTAGGGTACACCCCAAAACATTGGGAAATATAACCTGTGATAACCCCCTCCAGTCGTGCTAAACACACGTTCAGACAATACACTGGCTGCAGGGCAGGCCAGCACCTCCAAGGCGTAAAGGGCAAGCTCAGGCCATGTGCCCAATTTGGAGACCCAGAAGTTGCAGGGGCTGACCCCTGTCAGTCAGTTCGTGTAGGCGTGTGCACACTTACTGCCCCACTATGTCGCACGTCCCCGTGATGTTCACGATCCAATTTGATATCTGCTCTATCAACTTTCGATGTTCTTTTATGCGCCTACCATGGTCATCACATGTGGCGGGGAATCGGGGTTCCAGGCTGGAGAGGGAGCCTGAAAAAAAGGATACCACATGCAAGGGAGGTCAATGGATGAAATGACATGTAATCGAGCGGAAATGTGGGACAAAGTATTGAAGCATAAGCTTCCAAGTTAAGGAGGGGGCGCGCGGCAATTACCCACTCCCGACTCGGGGAGGTAGTGACGATAAATAACAATACAGGACTCTTAAGATGCCCTGTTATTAGAATGATTAATAAAAAATTATAGGGAATGTCACTGGGGTATTTTGGATTTGTAAACGTTAGCCAGGAGAGGCCCTGCTGCCGCTTTGACTCTAGATAACTTCTGCCTGATCACACGTCCCTGTGACGTCCACCATCCATTTGGATATCTTCTCTATCAACTTTCGATGTTCTTTTCTGAGCCTACCATGTTGATCACGGTTATCGGCGAAACAGGGTTCCACGCCGGAGAGGGAGCATGAGAAAGAGAGACCACATCCAAGGGAGGATTAATTGTTTAAAATTGAAAATGATAGAGCGGAAATATGGGACAAAGTATTAAAGCTTAAATGTGGGACAACTTTTTAAAGTTTAAGCATTGAATAAAAGGATGTGTCGCGCATCAATTAATGAAGAATTTCTTAGATTTTATTCCCTGTCAACTATGCAGAGCAGGGGTTTCTATCCGGCAAAATTAGAAAAATGTCACCTGACAATGTAACTGACTATTTTTAAAAATATTTATTCCTGTCACCTATGCAGAGGTGCCCCAGTGACATCCACCATCCATTTGGATATCTTCTCTATCAACTTTCGATGTTCTTTTCTGAGCCTACCATGTTGATCACAGTTATCGGCGAATCGGGGTTCCACGCCGGAGAGGGAGTGTGAGAAAGAGAGACCACATCCAAGGGAGATAAATGTATAAAAATTTTTAGGGATTGAGCAGAAATATGGGAAAAGTTATTGAGGCGCAAATGTGGGACAAATTACTAAAGCGCAAATGTGTGAAAAGTTATTGAGGCACAAATGTGGGACAAATTTACTAAAGCGCAAATGTGGGAAAAGTTATTGAAGCGCAAATGTGTGACAACTTTTTAAAGTTTAATTATTGAATGAAAGGAGGTGGCGCGCATCAATTAAAGAAGAATTTCTTACATTTTATTCCCTGTCACCTATGCAGAGCAGGGGTTTATTCACATCCAAAATTGTTAAAATGTCAACCCAAGAATGTAACAGAAAAATTACAGAAATGTATTAACCTGTCTACTTTGTAGAGCAGGGGTCTATGACAGAAAAAAAATTGTTTATTGTCACCCGAAAATGTAAAAGAAAAATTATTGAAATTTATTAAGCTGTCAACTAGGTAGAGGAGGGGTATATTACACCCAAAAGTTTGTGAATTTCAACTGAAAATGTAACAGACAAATTTTTTATTATTTTTTTTTTACCTGTCTACTAGGTATAATTTTACCTGTCTACTAGGTATAATTTTTGGTCCATCACAACCAAAGGTGGAGTTCCATAAGGAGTAGAAGTTTGAGGAGGCGGTGGACGTAGCGGTGTAGGTGGAAGCGGCGTTGGAGGAGGACGAGGTAGTCAACACTGGTTTTTGGTTTTAATTTTTATTTATTTTTTTTAAATTAGGGTACACTCCAAAAGAGTGGGAAATATCAAAAATACAAGAATGAGCAATTGCGCTGCAGTATAACAATGGCTGGTTAAGGCCGGTATACATGTCTATTCTGCACAAGGTACGGACAAGTTCTGTGGGATCCATGCCTGGTTCATTTTAATGAACGTAAGCTTGTCCACATTGGCTGTGGACAGGCCGCTGCGCTGGTCTGTGATGACGCCCCCTGCCGTGCTAAACACACGTTCAGATAATACACTGGCTGCAGGGCAGGCCAGCACCTCCAAGGCGTAAAGGGCAAGCTCAGGCCGTGTGCCCAATTTGGAGACCCAGAAGTTGAAGGGGCAGACCCATCATTCAGTATGTGTAGGCATGTGCACACATACTACTCCACCATGTTGGTGAAATGCTGCCTCCTGCTAAGACTTTCCATATCAGCTGGTGGTGCTGGTTGTTGTGTCGTGCTGACAAAGCTTTTCCACATTTCAGCCATGCTAACCCTGCCTTCTGAGGTGCTGGCGGTGCCCCAGCTGCGTTGGCGACCTCGTCCTCTGCCTTTGCCTTGTGCTTCCACTGTGCCCCCGCTGTCAGGTGGGAATACCACCAGCAGCGCGTCTACCAGCGTGCGCTTGTACTCGTGCATCTTACGATCACGCTCCAGTGAGGGAATTAAGGACGGTACGTTGTCCTTGTAACGGGGATCCAGCATCGTGGCCACCCAGTAATCAGCACAAGTTAGAATGTGGGCAACTCTGCGGTCGTTGCGGAGACACTGCAGCATGTAATCGCTCATGTGTGCCGGCTGCCCAGAGGCAAAGAAAAGCTGTCCTCTGTGGGAGGTGTATCGTCTGTGTCCTCTGTATTCCCCCAGCCACGCACCACTGATGGCCATGAGCTGGTCTGGGTGCCACCCTGCTGTGAACATGGTTCCTCCTCCTCCATCTCCTCCTCATCCTCCACCTCGTCATCCTCCAGAACTGTGCCCAGGCTGGACAATAGTGTACCTGGCGTTTGTGGGTGAGGGAACCCACCCTCGGAGCCACTTGTGAATGACTCGCCGGAAACCCTACGAAATGATCCCTCTGCCTCCTCCTCCTGTGCCACATCCTCTTCCATCATCGCCAGCAGCGTTTTTTCAAGGAGGCATAGAAGTGGGATAGTTACACTGAGAACAGCGTTATCGGCACTGGCCATGTTGGTGGAGTACTCTAAACAGCACAACAAGGAACACAGGTCTCGCATGGAGGCCCAGTCATTGGTGGTGAAGTGGTGCTGTTCCGCAGAGCGACTCACCCATGCATGCTGCAGCTGAAACACTACTTTCGCCTGCTGCTGCTCGCACAGTCTGGCCAGCATGTGCAAGGTGGAGTTCCACCTTGTGGGCTCGTCGCATATGATGTGGTGAGCAGGAAGGCCGAAGTTACGCTGCAGCGCTAACAGGCGAGCAGCAGCAGGGTGAGAACGGCGAAAGCGCGTACAGACGGCCAGCACTTTATGCAGCAGCTCTGACATATCGGGGTAATTTTTAAGGAATCTCTGCACCACCAAATTCAGCACATGTGCCAGGCAAGGGATGTGCGTCAAACCCGCTAGTCCCAGAGCTGCTACGAGATTTCGCCCATTATCGCACACCACCAGGCCGGGCTTGAGGCTCATTGGCACCAACCACTCATCGGTCTGTTGTTCAAGGCCCGTCCAAAGCTCCTGCGCGGTGTGGGGTTTGTCCCCCAAACAGATACGTTTTAAAACTGCCTGCTGTCGTTTACCCCTGGCTGTGCTGAAGTTGGTGGTGAAGGTGTTACGCTGACCAGATGAGGAGCCGGTAGAGGATAAGTAAGCAGAGTAGGAGGAGGAAGCAACAGGAGGCAAACTGAAGCGCCCTGCAATCCTCGGTGTTGGAAGAACATGCGCCAAACTGCTATCCGCCTCAGGCCCAGCTGCCACTGCATTTACCCAGTGTGCTGTTATGGAGAAATAACGTCCCTGACCGTGCTTACTGGTCCACGTATGTGAGGTGCACCTTGCCACAGATGGCGTTGCGCAGTGCACACCTGATTTTGTCCCCCACTTGGTTGTGCAGGGAAGTCTTGCCTGGAAAAGTAGTGGCGGCTGGGCTCGACGTACTGTGGGACAGCCACCGCCATAAGGCCTTTAAAACTATTAGTCTCCATCAGTCAGAATGACAGCATTTCAAAGGCCAGTAATTTAGAAATGCTGGCATTCAGGGCTAGGGAATGCTTCCGTGGGACATTGAGAAGATGCCTGGTGACCCAGGTGGTGGTGTTGCTGGCAGATCCTCTGTTTGCGGGGTGGCAGGTGGCACTGTCACTCCAGAGGTGGATGAAGAGGCCGATACTGCAGCACAAGAGGAAGCAGGAGGAGCCAGAGACCTTTCTTGGTTTTTGAGGTGTCTACTTCACTGCAGCTCGTGCTTTTCACCTAAATGCCTGGTCATGCAGGTTGTGCTCAGGTTGAGAACGTTTATGCCTCGCTTCAGGCTCTGATTGTACAGCGTGCAAACCACTCGTGTCTTGTTGTCAGCACATTGTCTGAAGAACTGCCACGCCAGGGAACTCCTTGGAGCTGGCTTTGGTGTGCTCGATCCCTTGCTGCGGTGGGCAGTAGCAGGCATACTGTCTAGGGAACGGCCGCTCCGCTTTTGCACCCTGCTCCCTCTTCTGCTATGCTGGTGGCTCTGTGCGACCACCGCCTCTTCCTCCGAACTACACAGGTCACTCGCATGACCTTGATTCCATGTGGGGTCGAGGACCTCATCGTCCTCCACATCTTCTTCCACCCAGTCTTCACCCCTGCCCTCCTTGTCAGTCTGCACACTTTCGAAAGCCCCAGCAGTTGGCACCTGTGTTTTGTCATCATCCGAGAAGTGCTGGTATGGTCCTCCCATGTACTCCTCTTAAAACATAAGTGGTTGGGCATCGGTGCATTCAATCTCTTCCACTTCTGGGGCAGGGCTAGGTGGATGGCCCTGGGAAACCCTGCTAACAGAGTAATCAAAAAGCAGAAGAGACTTCTGCATACTTGGGGCTCAGACTGGCTGATTTCAAAGAGGGTGAGGTAAAAGACTGATGGACATGGGCTGCAGGTGCCAACTCTGATATTTCAGCAGGAGACTGGGTGGGAGACAATGTGAAGGAACTGGAGGCACTGTCAGCAACCCAATCTACTATCGCCTGTACTTGTTCTGGCCTCACCATTCGTAGAGCCGCATTAGGCCCGACCAAATACTGCTGCAGGTTCTGTCGCCTACTCGCACCTGAGGAAGGTGTTTCACTTGTGCGTGTAGCTGGCGCAGATCGACCACGTCCTCTCCCTGCAACAGGAGCTCTACCAGCAGCACCACGACCGGGCCCACGTCCCTTATTTGACGCTCTCTTCATATTTCTCAAATTTAGGATCTTGCCCAAAATGGGTGTTTTTATAATAGCAGAATAGAACCACAGTATCTAAAGAGTGTATCTCACAATGACATATGCAGCAAAGGCTGCAATATAAACTTTTTTGCCCGAAACGGGTGTTTGTTTAATAAATGAATATGACAGCAGTATATAACCCTTGAATTTCACATGTGCTGATGCTGCAAGGCCCGAAAAATTGTGTATTTTGCCCAAAAAAGGGTGTTTTATTAATAGAAGACTATAACCACAGTATATAAAGGGTGTATCCCACACACCCTGATCCACACTAGGCCGCAATTAAATTTGTTTGCCCAAAATGGCTGTATTTCAAATAACTGAATAGAAACACAGTATGTAAAGGCTGTATCTCGCAATGACATATGCAGCAAAGACTGCAAAATAAACTTTTTTGCACTAAACTGGTGTTTGTTTAATAACTGAATATGACAGCAGTATATAACCCTTGAATTTCACACGTGCAGATTCTGCAAGGGCTTTAAAATTGGGTATTTTGGCAAAAAAGTGTGTTTTTAAGAACCCAGAAAATTATGGCTGTATTTCTAGCTTAAATTGCACACTGACTAATCCTGCAAATGCACCAGATGTTGTATATTGCCCAAAAAGTGTGTTTTTTTAGTAACAGAATATGAAAGCTGTATATATTAAACTTAAATTTCATACGTGCAGATCTATAAAATAGTGGATTTTGCCAAAAAAAGGGTGTTTTTAAAAACTCAAAAAATTATGGCTGTATTTTTAGCTTAAATTGCACACTGACTAATCCTGCAAATGCACCAGATGTTGTATATTGCCAAAAAAAGGGTGTTTTTTTTTAAACCAGATTATTAGTGCAGTTTTTCAAGCTTGGATTTCAATGTCACAAAAGCTCAGATGCAGTGCTGGTGCACTGAGCTTGCATAAAATGGCCGCCGCCCACCTAACTAACAGACGGATAAAAGTTATTTTTTTCTGTCACTGGGCCCTGCACTCACACAAGATTCTCTCCTATTCTCTCCCTGAAATAACCAGCCGCATCCTCTCCGTACACTAGTAACAGCAGAGTGACGTGCAGCGCTACGTGACTCAAGCTTATATAGAGGCTGGGTCACATGCTGCACTAGCCAATCATAGCCATGAAATTAGTAGGCATGGCTGTGATGGCTTCTAAGGGCACAGAGTTAAACGCTTGTTGATTGGCTGCTCTGCAGCCTTTCAAAAAGCACCAGGAAAACGCGGAACACCGAACCCGAACTTTTACTAAAATGTTTGGGTTCGGGGTCCAAAAATCCTAAAGTTCGGTACGAACCCAAACTTTTCAGTTTGGGTTCGCTCAACCCTACTTATGATATATACCGTAGACATACCCATTGGGTATTGGGCTTGACTTTTCCCCCCAAAAAGTGCCATTTTGGTATGCATTCAGGTGGTATGTACCAGGATGCCTCTTTTTAACTGTTAAAGATGGTTACAGAAATATAATAAAGAGCTGACTCATATACAACAATAGAACCAACATAAAAAGACGTAGTCACTAAAGCTCAAAAATATGAGTAAAGTGCAATACTTTATTGAGATACAATACAATAAAACTTTAAAAAGATGAATCACTACAACAACAAAAAAGTGTGGTTTTCCTGAGGGATGCTAACAAGCAGTATATGACGTATGGGACATGGATATTACAGTAACTGTACATAAAATAGTCAGAAATCAATAGTAAAAATTGGGTAAGCAAAACAGTAATGGCCAAAGATACAATACAAATGGCTTATAATAAAACCAACAAGAGATTTACCACCAATACTGCAGGGCAATGGTAGTAAACAAAAGTTACCCACACTGGTAAAGATATAAAGTAATGCACTGTAGTTAAGATAAAGGAGACAAGTACCATATGTAACCTTACCCATAGTCAGTATTCACCTCAGGAGAACCACACACACCCAAACGCGCCTTTCGGCACACCTTCCTCTGGGGGCATGGTTCTCCTTGTAAATGTACAATATTTTAAATGGGTGTCCACCAACCAAAGGGATAATTATTTAAATGACCTACCGCTGTCTAGGGTTGTTGCAATACCAAAATTTTGATTAGATTTTGATACCATAAAAAAGTATTGCGATACTCTATACCATTCGATACCAGATGAAAAAAATAACACACCAAAAAAGCCACGTGCATTCCGCCTTTAAAAAAAATTGTGAATCGTGCATTTTTTTTTAATTTTTTTTTTCTGTTCCAGCATAGATTTTTTTAAATATTTTAAGTTTGGACTTTTCGGACGTGGCGATATGTGATATGTTTATTTATTGTTTATATATGTTATATGTAAAATTGGGAAAGGGGGTGATTTATACTTAATATTTTGGTGGGTTTTTAACTTTTTTTTATTTTTTTTTATTACTTTTTATTTAATAACTATTAGCCCCCTTAGGGGCTAGAACCTGGGATCTTTTCATCCCTTGTCTTATTCACCCTAATAGAGCTCTATTAGGGTGAATAGGACTTTACAGTATGCTACTGAAGCCCTGGCTGCCATGGTAATCTCTCTGCTGCTTTGAGTACTATGCACAGGGCAGCAGGGAGATTACCATGGCAGCCAGGGATTCAGTAGCGTCCTGGCAGCCATGGTAACTGATCAGAGCCCCAGGATAATACTGTTGGGGCTCTGATCAGCAGCTGCCACTGCCACCAATGAGAAGGGGAGGGGACCCTGTGGCCACTGCCACCAATGATTTTAATACTGGGGGAGTTGAGGGGGGGCACACTGCGCCACCAATGATTTTAATACTGGGGAGGGGAGGGGGGGCAGGTGCACTGCGCCAATAATGATAATTAAGCTTTAATACAGGAGACAGGTGCCAGCAGCAGATCAGCGGCAGTTAACCCCTCAGGTGCCACACCTGAGGGGTTAACTGCCACTGATCGCAGCTCTCTGTCAGAGGCAGGGTGCTGGCTATATGATTCTGCTGCCGGAACCTGCCTCCTGTATTAAAGGTCAACTATCATTGGTGGTGCAGTGCGCCCGCCCCTCTCTCTTCTTATTGGCAGCAGCGGCACAGGGGGGAGGGACAGTGACTCCTTCTCCCCAGTGCTGCTGAGGGAACATGAGTGCACTGACAGCTGCACACTCCATGTTCTCTGATGCTAGGCTGCACAGTAGGGCAGCCTAGTACCGATAGATGTAAAATCCCAGTATCGTATCGATACCGGGACAAAAGTATAGATTGGGTATCAATATTTTGATACCCGCAACAACCCTACCGCTGTCTAATGGCGTCATAGTGGGCGCCAAGGCCCCCGTCACCCGACGAGCTCCCTGCGTCAAAACTGGAAGTGTATGGTGATCATGTGATTCCAGTCACGTGACCACCCACGTCACCCGGTTCCTAAGATGCAGGTGCGCGTCAAGGAAACCAGTACCTTTCTATTGTAGTGATTCATCTTTTTAAAGTTTTATGTATTGTCTCTCAATAAAGTATTGCACTTCATTTATATTTTTGAGCTTTAATGACTCAGTCTTTTTTATGCAGGTTCTATTTTTAACAATTTTTAGATGCCGGTCTTAAAAAAAAACAAAAAAAAAAAACTGCAGTGACGGTGGATCCTCCAGAGTTATGAAGAGGTGCCAACCTCTTCATAACTTCGGCGGTTCCACCGCCACTTCTAAATGTAAGACAGCTTCTGAACGGTCTTACATTTAGACCTTTTTCTATGCCTGAAACAGGTGTACAAAATGGTGAATGAGACTGACCTGTTGGCTAGTCCCCTTCAATGCCCACGCCACTTCCACTTTTTTTTTTAGACCTGGCGTGAGCGGGAAAAAAAATTGCAGATTGTGGCGCAACTAACTGTTGTGCTGCCATCTGCGTCTGAGATACACCTAATATAGGCATATTTCAGCTTCATAAATGACCCCCATGTGTTTTTGACTTTTTAACTGCAAGTTTTTAAAAAATAGTTGCCTATCCTGGTTTTTACGCCACCTTCGCTACATTCTTCTAAAAGGGGCATGACAAGGATGGGACAGGGGCCAGAAATCTACAGCAGCTCAACGCTGTTTAGGTGCACCGCAATTAGACGCATCTGCTGACAGCAAAGGGGATATCAAGACCAATGCAAAAAGCGAGAAAAGTCCGAAAAAGGTTTCTAATGTGCCCTTGATTCATTTGCTGAAGGACCATGGCTATTAGTTGGCTGAGTTACCTTAGATGTGTCCAGCAACATTTGCAATAAGGAGGTTTGCTTGTATCTCATCTCTGCGCCAGCTGTATTTTCAGGCCTGGCATTTTCCTGTGCATTGAGATGAAACAGGTGTGTCTGGCACAGGGATTTCGTTCTCTAACCAGCCAAAACCACGTCTAGCAGGGAGGTGAGTAGAAGACTATATTCCTAACGACATCCACTGATGGCAGTCTTTAATTGAACCTGGCGCACCAGCTAGGACATTAGGATTGTTACGCACAAGCAAAAACTCACTGGATGAGCCCAACCACATGCCGGTGTGGACAGAGCACTAAATTAAATTTCATTGCTATCTTTATTATAATTACGAGCAAATTACCATTCTTCATGGTGATATTTGACAAAAGGATAATGACCTCAACTCTGTACTGAACATCTGCTCCCTCCTCTGTTGACTGAAAATCAATTAGACCCTTTAATTATTTTTGTGCATCATCTGAATAACGATCTTCTGTAGGGCAAACAGGAGTTGGCATTTTTGCTGTCTTTTGACGGCAGTAATGCTTCCTTAACAGTAGCAAATGTTATTTTCTGAGCTGCGTTGTGTTGGAGAGCACATTCCATGTCGCCTTTGATTCCATGTATGAGTTTCAAAAGACGTGCAGATTTTTATTAGTGTGGCTTTCAGTTGCTGTTGGCTCTCCAGCTGTCTTTTCCAGGATGCGAGGTTTACTAGTGGAATAAGCAACACAAATAAAATATTTTGGCACAGTCTTACGTACAGAAAGCATCAAAGGGGATACTGCAGTCAGTTGCTCTCAGTGATGATCAGTGGCTCATAGTGGCACTGTTCAAAAAATACTTGTTATCCATCTTATTGACCATTTTAGTTCTTAGTCTTATTTCACACGAGCAGTGTTTTCATCCAGACTGAACCCTGGCCCATTCATTTCAGTGGGTATCTGCACATGAGCATTGTTATTCACTGACCATTTGGGAAAAATCACAGCATGTTCTGTCTTCATGCGTTTTTACACAGGACTGGTCAACCCAAGTCAGGCTACTTTCACACTAGCGTTCGGGGCTCCGCTTGTGAGCTCCGTTTGAAGGGGCTCACAAGCGGCCCCGAACGCATCCGTACTGCCCTAATGCATTCTGAATGGACGCGGATCCGCTCAGAATGCATCAGTCTGGCAGCGTTCAGCCTCCGCTCAGCAAGTGGACACCTGAACGCTGCTTGCAGCGTTCGGGTGTCCGCCTGGCCGTGCGGAGGCAAGCGGATCCGTCCAGACTTATAATGTAAGTCAATGGGGACGGATCCGTTTGAAGATGACACAATATGGCTCAGTTTTCAAACGGATCCGTCCCCATTGACTTTCAATGTAAAGTCTGGACGGATCCGTCTGAACTACTTTCACACTTAGAATTTTTTCTAAGCTATAATGCAGACGGTTCCGTTCTGAACGGATCCAAACGTCTGCATTATAGGAGCGGATCCGTCTGTGCAGACACCAGACGGATCCGCTCTGAACGCAAGTGTGAAAGTAGCCTCAATGGGTCAGTGAAAACAAACTGACAGCACACAGTACGCATCCATGTGCAGTCCATTTTTTACTGAAGGTTGGTAGGAGATGCTGTGTGTTAAGGCCTTTTTCACACATCCGTGATCCACATACTTGGGCCGTTCGTGGTCTCCACTGACCGCTTACGTATCCATAGACTTTAATGTGTGCATTCACACATCAGTGGTCATCCATAGACAGTGTATCTGTGGTGACATTACGGAAGTATGACCTATTTTGTCCATGATTAGAGATCCCTCACTCACTTTATAATCTATGGGTCGATGAAAACCACGGACACATACTCTGGAAACTCATTTTCAGCCTAGCAGTGTCCAAAACGGGCACAAGGAGCGAAGACTGATCTTTTATGGACATCTTAGCATTGTCATGGATGTCCTCATGGACATGTGGATGAGGCCTTACTCTTCAGTTTTTTTTTCTCATGCACGTGAAAAATGGATGACCAACGGATAGAGTCTGGATGGGAAAAAAAAATTAAACACTGAACGCAGTCACAGACAAAAATTATTCAGCTTGCATTACTGAACAGACACTCCCATGTTCTTTATTGCTTGTCTGAAAGAAACTAGGAATAATAGCAAGTAGAAATATATAATAAGTGGTCGAAATTAAAACTTAACATTTAATTAGAGAATTTTAGAAAATAGGTCCCATGATAGTAAATAACAATATATAACCATATAAACAAGAAGCAACGCGGCGGTATGCCACACAGGTGGTAATAGTGCACAAAACTAAGACATACAACGAAAATAGATGCTCGGCGGCACCAAAAAATAACCGGTTGGTCCTACCGCTCAGATGAGATGCTCCTAAGACAACAATTGTCTAGCCGGTGTTGATAGATGAGCACACCGTTGCTAGCGACAATTGTGTGATGCAGGGTAGTGTGTAGAACTGGCTGGCCCTAGTGATACCCTAGAGCAATAATAGCAAGTGTATTACATTTTTAGGCTGAAGCTGCACCTAGACTTTTTGTAGCACTCTTAACTGATCTTAATTTTTGAACGACAGATGTAGTGTAAAGCAGTAAATTGGCTCGTATGCAATTTTGCGCACTGCAGCTGTCACTCAACAGTTAAAATATGCATGTGTAGACAAATCATTGTTGGGTAGCAGATGTTAAAATGATAGTATGTATCTAGCCTGATAAAAAAAAATGTCTTTGTTTATTAACAGTTAAAAATATACACAGTATACTTTCTGATCACATCTATGATCTGAACTGCGTACAGCAGTTTTTGTCCAAATGATTCTCTACATATTTGCGGGATCATGTCCGGATCACCATATTATCGGCCGATATTCAGGATTTTGAATGTTATCGGTATCGCATCTATTTTGCGATATACCGATAACGTATGGGGAACACAAAACGCGCTGCTGTCTGCGCTCTCTGTGTTCCCTCCGCAGCACAGGGGAGAAGGAAGCAGTGTCTCCCTCCCCCTGTGCTGCTGCTGCGCTGCCGCTGCCGCCAATGAGAGGAGAGAAGACAAGAGGAGGGGAGGGGCTGTGGCCGCTGCGCCACCAATGAAGATAAGTCTTTCATTAATTCATATACAGGAGGCGGGAGCAGGCTGCAGAATCACATAGCCGGCTCCCGACCTCTGAGCGGTAGCTGCGATCTGCGGTAGTTAACCCCTCAGATGCCGCGGATCGCAGCTACCGCTCATAGAGGTCGGGAGCCGGCTATGTGATTCTGCAGCCAGCTCCCGCCTCCTGTATACGGTTACCATGGCAGCCAGGACGCTATTGAAGCCCTGGCTGCCATGTTCAGCTCCATGCTGCTGTGTGCACAAAGCACAGAGCAGCAGGGACAGTGTGAGCTCCTATTCACCCTGATAGAGATCTATCAGGGTGAATAGGACAAGGGTTCTAGTCCCTAAGGGAGCTAAAAGTTAGTAAAAACAAAACACTAAAATATCAAGTATAAATGAAAAAGATTTACAAAAAAAAAATACATGTTAACAATAAACATATTAATTTTCAGCAGATTTGTGTAAGAATTTTTTTTTTCTCAAAAATGAAAATTCCCAGAATATCGGTATAAATTATCGGCCTGAAAGTTCACAAATTGATTTTAAGCAATTTTGAGCGTGGCATGGTTGTTGGTGCCAGACGGGCCGGTCTGAGTATTTCACAATCTGCTCAGTTACTGGGATTTTCACGCACAACCATTTCTAGGGTTTACAAAGAATGGTGTGAAAAGGGAAAAACAGCCAGTATGCGGCAGTCCTGTGGGCGAAAATGCCTTGTGGATGCTAGAGGTCAGAGGAGAATGGGCCGACTGATTCAAGCTGATAGAAGAGCAACGTTGACTGAAATAACCACTTGTTACAACCGAGGTATGCAGCAAAGCATTTGTGAAGCCAAAACACGCAAAACCTTGAGGCGGATTGGCTACAACAGCAGAAGACCCCACCGGGTACCACTCATCTCCACTACAAATAGGAAAAAGAGGCTACAATTTGCACGAGCTCACCAAAATTGGACTGTTGAAGACTGGAAAAATGTTGCCTGGTCTGATGAGTCTAGATTCCTGTTAAGACATTCAAATGGTAGAGTCCGAATTTGGCGTAAACAGAATGAGAACATGTATCCATCCTCTGATGGCTACTTCCAGCAGGATAATGCACCATGTCACAAAGCTCGAATCATTTCAAATTGGTTTCTTGAACATGACAATGAGTTCACTGTACTAAAATGGTCCCCACAGTCACCAGATCTCAACCCAATAGAGCATCTTTGGGATGTGGTGGAACAAGAGCTTCGTGCCCTGGATGTGCATCCCTCAAATCTCCATCAACTGCAAGATGCATTGAGTTGGGACCTGAAATTATTTTTTTTCCATTTAGTGCACAGAGGACCGATAAGACTCTGTTAACATCTGCATTGTGGCTTCCATTTATTAAGTAAGCCAAAGTGCAGTAGTAAATCCTTTCTACAAACGTAGCGAAGCTGCCAATGCAAATATGAACACAGCTTAAAGGGGATGGCCAGGCTTTTTCTATTGATGACCTATCCTCAGGATAATTCATCAATATCAGATTGGCGGGAGTCCAACACCCCTCTGCCGATCAGCTGTATGAGGAGACTGTGTGCCCGTGCCATCTCCCTTCTCTCTTCCTGTCCGCTGCTGCTGTCTATGGTCTTTGCCTTAGACCTAGCAGGAGAACAGGAAGAGAGAAGGGAGATGGCACGGGCACACTGCGTGCACAGTCTCCTCATACAGCTGATCGGCGGGGGTGCCAGGTGTCGGACCCCCGCTGATCTGATATTGATGAATTATCCTGAGGATAGGTCATCAATAGTAAAAGCCCAGACAACCTCTTGAAGACCCTTTTACACTTCCTGAGCATCCTACAAACGCTTATTAGCGATGAACGAGCAAAACGTCCATTCACAGGATAATAAGATTGTTTGTGTGGTCAACTAAATAATTGTTTTCTGGCAGCAGATTGTGCCGTCCAAACCGTACGCTGCTGCCGGAAAACAATGATTCTGTTTGTGGAAGAGCGATGGCATTAGCGATGCCCATACATTGGAGGTGATTGCTGTATGTAATAGCGGCGGTCACCTCTGCTAACAAGCGGGCGATTGCTGGGAAAGAACACTTCCTTCCCGACAATCGTCTGTTCAATTGACCAGTGTGAGGGGCCTTTAATCAATACTGTGTCGTTATCAGAGCGGTATCCTCTAATGAGCTGAGTGAGGAGGACAGATTTGTGTCTATTGGAAGTAAATAATTATAGCAGAGATCTCAAATTGAAGGGATATTCCAAGAATGAAAATTATCACATATCATCTGCTTAGGTTATAAATGTCTGATTCGTGGGGCCTAATGGAAACCCCACTGATGACAAGAATGGGAATTCCCTGCCCAATGTTCGAAATGAGCGGTGGTCGAGCATGTACCCTGCCACTGCCTTCCATCTCTATTGGAATGCTGGAGATAGCAGAGCATTGTACTCCTTTTACTATTGCTATCTTGTCACGTTACATTTCAGTCTGATTGTTAGAGATGCAGGGTATCTGGTATCTAAGGGTAGGCCATCAATATCAAAATACTGGAAACCCCTTTAAATGTATTTTATGAATTGTATTATAGCAGTAGTGCTAGGTATGGGACCCATGACCCCTCAGTTAGGGTCCATTCACACGTCCGTTGTTTCTTTCCTGATCTGTTCCGTTTTTTGCTGAACAGATCTGGACCAGATCTGGACCCATTCATTTTCAATGGGTCCTGAAAAAAAATCAGACATTGAGCTGTCCGATTTTTTTTCAGGACCCATTGAAAATGAATGGGTCCAGATCTGTTCCGCAAAAAACGGAACAGATCAGGAAAGAAACAACGGACGTGTGAATGGACCCTTAGGCCTGGTCAAAAGCAAATGTACATGCACAGGGGACGCTGAAAAGTTTGTCCTGTGCAGCAGCATGCATGTCACAGGCAGTGTTCAAATTCCAGCCCATTGCAGGAAGGAGCGGAGATGATTGGTTGGCAATAGCCTTGCATCATATAGAAAACCAGATTCAGTGATGAAAGCCTTATGGAGACTTGACGTTGTCACCCACTGCATTCCTGGATTGTTGCTGTGATGCCACATGACCAAAGACATCATGATTGGGTGGGGATTTACCAGATTTTCCATGAGTAGCTAGCTACCTACCCAAGGTAGGGTTCATATTGCAATTGATTACGTTTCTAATCAAGTTTATGACTTAAAGTCCTATATGTCATTGTCCTAAAACTCTCGGTAGATCAGTTTTTTAGATTTACGTCCAATCACTTGATACACAATTCCGAAGATTGGACCTGTTAATTTACAGTATGCTCATGAACCTGCTCTCCAAGTGACCTTCTCCTTCAGAGAAAAGGCATTATAAACAGATGCAGTATTTAAAACGTTATGGAATGTATCACTTGCACCCCTGGGCACCTTAAAAACCATATAATGCTCTGCTCCAGCATTACAGTAATAAAAGTAAAATTCAGTTGCTTAGTGAAGCTTTAAAGTGTAATCTCTGAATCTCAGTTCAGAAAAGCTGATTTGTTTTATTAACTTTTCATTCGCCTCTTCAGGTACAATACAAAGGTCGTTATTATTTTAGTATCCCATATTTCACACGTGTGTTAAGGAATAAATAAAAAAACTACCTTTACACATTTGTCTTCCATGTAAAGATCATAATTAAAGGGCTCCACAGTTGGACTCTACGTATTATGTTCTAACTACGAGGCCTCTGATGTGAAATAAAACAAATGTAAAAATCAGATTTTTTTTTATTTTGTTTTCATGAGCAGAAACGATTGTCATTATGTGTGCTTATGTGCCCTACTGCCCTTAAAGGAGTATTCCTAGCTCCGACATTGGTGGCATATTTCTGGGACACGACCCTATCTCCAGAACGGGCACCACGTAAGCATGGCCACCCTCCATTCACCATTCTGAAAATAGCAAACCGTTGTCTCGGCTATTTCTGGCAGTCCCATAGAGGTATATGGAGAGGTAGCTCTGCATGCGTAGTGCACTCTCAATTCTTTTTTTTTTTGCTGTTTTTTAAACTCTCATAGACGTGAACGGAGAGCATGCGTGGTGCGCTCTCCTTCACTTTGGAAATATATAAGGGGGTCTCAGAAGTAGATATGCACCAATGTCCGAGATAGGAATAACCCTTTAAAGGGGTGATCCAGCTGGGGGAAAAAAATCTTTAAACATATAGCGCATACTAAAGTATTAGAATTAATAAAGGTGCCCTAATCTTCTGCACATCTAGATAGCTTGGCCTTTTCCTGGGTCAGCATCGGACGTTTGCTGTTTGTGATTGGGGCTGGCTGACTGGCTCATTTCAATAGCTAGGATAGGAGGTTCTGGTCAGGCGCAAATCACTGGTAGAGTTGGTCTTATGTGAATAAATCTTCTTTATTGCATAAATACCATTGATGTGTACAAAGAAAAACGCGTTTCTGGGCTCCAAATGTCCCCTTTATCAGGTTATTAGGTAATAGTTTGACAAATAACAGCCAGATGTTTATATAGATAGAAAAAAAACGCCAAAAACAGCATACCTGGAGACTGCCCACACATCGGAGGGGCTAGTCCCAGGTGTGCTGGTATTAGATTTAAGAAACACACAATTTACAACATAGGAAAAGTTCTTATTATCACACTAATTCAATAGACTAATATATTAGTTAAAACTATGTGAATGAATGTATATGGATAGTGGAGGTATTTGTAGATCGTAAGAGAGGGTCACATGACCGCCTCTCTGTAGTCACGTGATGTTGGTGGGCCTGCTCGAAGTCTCTCTGGCATCGGAGCGCTGGCGCATGGGCTCCGACTGCCCACAGCGATCCGGGAGCAGAGGAGTCATGTGATCGCAACCTTGCAGTCACATGGCAGTATCCATAACGACCCAGACGCCTGAGTGCGTAAGTGCCGAGCCTGATGTGGGGAATGTAACAGGAGGCTCAGCTGATCTAAAATAGTGGGGGAATGGGATCGCCCCTATTAGAGTTATATATCATTTATAGAGAAAATGGAGGAAAAAAGGGAAGAATAACAAACCATGCATATAAATGCAAGCCGGAGGAGGGGCCTCCATAAAAAAGAAAATATAGGAGTGTAATCAATGTTATAACATTATATATATATATATATATATATATATATATATATATATATATATAAATAAAAGGCACATTCATTGCCCATATTGAAAAGAGAGGGGGAGGAGGAGGGGAGGGAAGGGAAAGAGGAAGGTAACCTATATTTATAGGGGAAAGAATATGGTGATACTAATGAGTGTTATGTAAATAGATAATAATTATTACTATAGTCCATTGGTAGGGAGCAGGAGGAACTAAACCATAACAATCCCCCGTATGGTATAAGTGCATGTGGATGGGTAGAATAAACATCCATTTATGTTACAGGGACCACCGGATGGAAGTTCACATGTAATAAATAATTAAATTACATATAATAAGTACAAACAAATATAAAAAGGTATATGTATACACTAATGATAAAATGATGATAAAAAATAATGATAATAAAATGTATATAAAATTATATAAAACATCAATACACGCACATAAGACCTAATAAATATGGTACTCTAAATTAGAATAATAGTAATAAAAATACTCTACAGTGATGAGAATGTAAGGGAAGGAGAACCATCGTAATTTATAGCCTAACTGTTAAATCGCATGACTAGTCCTTTAGTCTAGGCAGGGAAATACATATATAATAGGCCCTTATAGATTAATCTCAAATGCTTCATTTAGACCATAAGGGGTCAAACTATTTAATTAAAAAATCCAGTACATTTCTCTACGTCTGATGTACTGGATGTACTTTTGTAAATGGGTTGGGATATGTTCGATTGGTGTCACATTAAACCCAACTGAGCTCCCCTCGTGATATTCTGTCACGTGTCTGGATACACTATGTTTCAGGTACTTTTTCTTAATGTTCGACCTGTGTTTATTGAGCCTGTTTCGTAGTGTTTGGATCGTCCGCCCAACATATTGTAAGTGGCATGGACATTCCAGAAGATATGACATAGTTGGATTCACAGTTGAGACTACTTAGAATAGGAAAAGACTCTCCGCTAACACGACTACAAAAAACAGATTTCTGGCATATACAGTACAGACCAAAAGTTTGGACACACCTTCTCATTCAAAGAGTTTTCTTTATTTTCATGACTACTGTATGAAGGCATCAAAACTATGAATTAACACATGTGGAATTATATACATAACAAACAAGTGTGAAACAACAGAAAATATGTCATATTCTAGGTTCTTCAAAGTAGCCACCTTTTGCTTTGATTACTGCTTTGCACACTCTTGGCATTCTCTTGATGAGCTTCAAGAGGTAGTCCCCTGAAATGGTCTTCCAACAGTCTTGAAGGAGTTCCCAGAGATGCTTAGCACTTGTTGGCCCTTTTGCCTTCACTCTTCCGTCCAGCTCACCCCAAACGATCTCGATTGGGTTCAGGTCCGGTGACTGTGGAGGCCAGGTCATCTGGCGCAGCACCCCATCACTCTCCTTCATGGTCAAATAGCCCTTACTTTCAAAGTTTTTCCAATTTTTCGGCTGACTGACTGACCTTCATTTCTTAAAGTAATGATGGCCACTCGTTTTTCTTTACTTAGCTGCTTTTTTCTTGCCATAATACCAATTCTAACAGTCTATTCAGTAGGACTATCAGCTGTGTATCCACCTGACTTCTCCTCAACGCAACTGATGGTCCCAACCTCATTTATAAGGCAAGAAATCCCACTTATTAAACCTGACAGGGCACACCTGTGAAGTGAAAACCATTTCAGGGGACTACCTCTTGAAGCTCATCAAGAGAATGCCAAGAGTGTGCAAAGCAGTAATCAAAGCAAAAGGTGGCTACTTTGAAGAACCTAGAATATGACATATTTTCAGTTGTTTAACACTTGTTTGTTATGTATATAATTCCACATGTGTTAATTCATAGTTTTGATGCCTTCAGTGTGAATCTCCAATTTTCATTGTCATGAAAATAAAGAAAACTATTTGAATGAGAAGGTGTGTCCAAACTTTTGGTCTGTACTGTACATGAGCAGCATAAGCATCTTTTGTGACCACATTTTGAGCTCCCCATCACGGCCTTAGTGGCATGGTTTTCTGTACGATGTTTAACTCAGTTTAGCTTATTTTTTAGAGTGCGTGCTCTTCTATATGTTATTCTCCCCTTTTTTCCTCCATTTTCTCTATAAATGATATATACAGTGGGGGAAATAATTATTTGACCCCTCACTGATTTTGTAAGTTTGTCCAATGACAAAGAAATGAAAAGTCTCAGAACAGTATCATTTCAATGGTAGGTTTATTGTAACAGTGGCAGATAGCACATCAAAAGGAAAATCGAAAAAATAACTTTAAATAAAAGATAGCAACTGATTTGCATTTCATTGAGTGAAATAAGTATTTGAACCCCTACCAACCATTAAGAGTTCTGGCTCCCACAGAGTGGTTAGACACTTCTACTCAATTAGTCACCCTCATTAAGGACACCTGTCTTAACTAGTCACCTGTATAAAAGACACCTGTCCACAGAATCAATCAATCAAGCAGACTCCAAACTCTCCAACATGGGAAAGACCAAAAAGAGCTGTCCAAGGATGTCAGAGACAAAATTGTAGACCTGCACAAGGCTGGAATGGGCTACAAAACCATTAGCAAGAAGCTGGGAGAGAAGGTGACAACTGTTGGTGCGATTGTTCGAAAATGGAAGGAGCACAAAATGACCATCAATCGACCTCGCTCTGGGGCTCCACGCAAGATCTCACCTCGTGGGGTGTCAATGGTTCTGAGAAAGGTGAAAAAGCATCCTAGAACTACACGGGAGGAGTTAGTTAATGACCTCAAATTAGCAGGGACCACAGTCACCAAGAAAACCATTGGAAACACATTACACCGCAATGGATTAAAATCCTGCAGGGCTCGCAAGGTCCCCCTGCTCAGGAAGGCACATGTGCAGGCCCGTCTGAAGTTTGCCAATGAACACCTGAATGATTCAGAGAGTGACTGGGAGAAGGTGCTGTGGTCTGATGAGACCAAAATAGAGCTCTTTGGCATTAACTCAACTCGCTGTGTTTGGAGGAAGAAAAATGCTGCCTATGACCCCCAAAACACCGTCCCCACCGTCAAGCATGGGGGTGGAAACATTTTGCTTTGGGGGTGTTTTTCTGCTAAGGGCACAGGACAACTTATTCGCATAAACGGGAAAATGGACGGAGCCATGTATCGTGAAATCCTGAGCGACAACCTCCTTCCCTCTGCCAGGAAACTGAAAATGGGTCGTGGATGGGTGTTCCAGCACGACAATGACCCAAAACATACAGCAAAGGCAACAAAGGAGTGGCTCAAGAAGAAGCACATTAAGGTCATGGAGTGGCCTAGTCAGTCTCCGGACCTTAATCCAATCGAAAACCTATGGAGGGAGCTCAAGCTCAGAGTTGCACAGAGACAGCCTCGAAACCTTAGGGATTTAGAGATGATCTGCAAAGAGGAGTGGACCAACATTCCTCCTAAAATGTGCGCAAACTTGGTCATCAATTACAAGAAACGTTTGACCTCTGTGCTTGCAAACAAGGGTTTTTCCACCAAGTATTAAGTCTTTTTTTGTTAGAGGGTTCAAATACTTATTTCACTCAATGAAATGCAAATCAGTTGCTATCTTTTATTTAAAGTTATTTTTTCGATTTTCCTTTTGATGTGCTATCTGCCACTGTTACAATAAACCTACCATTGAAATGATACTGTTCTGAGACTTTTCATTTCTTTGTCATTGGACAAACTTACAAAATCAGTGAGGGGTCAAATAATTATTTCCCCCACTGTAACTCTAATAGGGGCGATCCCATTCCCCCACTATTTTAGATCAGCTGAGCCTCCTGTTACATTCCCCACATCAGGCTCGGCACTTACGCACTCAGGCGTCTGGGTCGCTATGGATACTGCCATGTGACTGCAAGGTTGCGATCACATGACTCCTCTGCTCCCGGATCGCTGTGGGCAGTCGGAGCCCATGCGCCAGCGCTCCGATGCCAGAGAGACTTCGAGCCGGCCCGCCCCCATCACGTGACTACAGAGAGGCGGTCATGTGACCCTCTCTTACAATCTACAAATGCCTCCACTATCCATATACATTCATTCACATAGTTTTAACTAATAGATTAGTCTATTGAATTAGTGGGATAATAAGATCTTTTCCTATGTTGTAAATTGTGTGTTTCTTAAATCTAATACCAGCACACCTGGGACTAGCCCTTCCCATGTGTGGGCAGTCTCCAGGTATGCTGTTTTTGGTGTTTTTTTTCTATCTATATAAACATCTGGCTGTTATTTGTCAAACTATTACCTAATAACCTGATGAAGGGGACATTTGGAGCCCCGAAACGCGTTGTTCTTTGTACACATCAATGGTATTTATGCACTAAAGAAGATTTATTCACATAAGACCAACTCTACCAGTGATTTGCGCCTGACCAGAACCTCCTATCCTTCAAGCATCCTTTGGGGGATTGGGCACCCAATCCCAAAGAAATTCCTTCTGCGGCTGCATTCCTGGATTTAAAGGGTATATATCCCTACAAGTCTACTAAAGTTGTGCCTATCCATAGCGCAACTAAAAAAGGTAAGCACCTTTTCTCTCTAAACAATTTATTTTGTATTGAGCGTATTACCCTATTGTGCGCCCTCTTGTCTCTTTATTCCCATCGTGACCGAGTGGAATTTAGATTTGCCCGTGGTTTCCAAAACATTGTAATAGCTAAGCCAGCCTCCTGCTCATCACGGCTGAAACAGAGAAAGGGGCTGGCATAGCTATTGAAATGAACCATCCAACCCATCCCCTTTGCAGACAGCTCGTTACTTTCTGACACAGGCGATACCTGTCTGGTGTCGAGCACAGGCCAAAAGTGGACCTTCCAGAGCCCGGTGCTGTTGGTGAAGAGAGATCAGGGCATCATTATTATTAGTAAGATATTTTCTCTTTCTGGACATCTCACATGTTAAAGGGGTTTTCTCATCAAGAACTCGCCTGTCCATATGGTCTTTCAGGGCATGTGAATATCATATAGGGGTCTCCTTTGCTTGGAACCCTGTGAAGCTGGTATTTTTACAGCAAATATGCATCAATACAAAACACCAACAAAAAGCACAAAAGTGCACAAAAACGCTGTTAAATTGGGGCACCTACTCTTAAAGCAGAATCTGTGTATAGTAGCCATGTAAATAGCTACTACAGTAGTGATGCTCAACCTGCGGCCCTCCAGCTGTTGCCAAACTACAACTCCCAGCATGCCCAGACAGCCTACAGCTATCAGCCTACAGCAGGGCATGATGGGAGTTGTAGTTTTACAACAGCTGGAGGGCCGTAGGTTGGGCATCTCTACTCTACAGAATGTACCTTCACACTTATCATCCACCTGTCCACAGTGTGATACTACCCATGTGTTTTGACCTCTTTTATTTATCTCTTCTAAGCAAAATTGTTTTTTTTTTCTAATTTATTAGATTTTCTCATGATAGGACCAGAATAAGAGCTTTTTTCTTTTTTCTGAATTCTAAGTTCTAAGTGCATAATTCAGGGCAATGTGCAGGAGACTAGTACAGGACCACACAGAGCCATCAAACACCATACTACAGAACTGGAGCACCCCATGTTCTGCTGTTTAGTTCTCCATCGAGAATCAGTACTGCTGGGGGAGAATAAGTAACATGGCTGAAAAATCGTCTGTATAACTCCATGAAATTGGAGGCTGACAGAGGGTCCAGTAAGACCTCATGCACCTCTATGGATGCTCTACTACAATTCTGTACAAAACAGAGCCATAACGTGGCCATGTATATGAGGGCTAACTTCCCTGTCTAGCACATTAGAATATCGACAATGAGGCAGATTAACTAGTAGTGTAGACAGTGTAAATATGGAAAGCCTTTTTAGACCTTCACCAAATGTATCACATTGGATTAGGCTTAGGGTACTTTCACACTAACGTTTCTGGATTCCGCCGGATCCAGCAATCTGTATGCAAACGGATACCATTTGTAGTATTGCAATACTGGATCCGTCTCTTCGGTTGTCATCCGTAGAAACGGATCCGGTATTTATCTTTTTCAAATTTGCTGCGGAACACTTAGGGCCGGATCCGTCATTAATGCATTTCATTGTAAAATAATGCTGGATCCGGCAAGTGTTCCGTACAGTGAATGAACTGAAGACATCCTGATGCATACTGAACGGATTGCTCTCCATTCAGAATGCATGGGGATAAAACTGATCATTTTTTTTCCGATATTGAGCCCCTAGGACAGAACTCAATAACGGGGGGAAAAAAACACTAGTGTGAAAGTACCCTTAATGAAGCACATTGGTGCAGGGCTTGACACATTGGTGTAACTTAGGTTGTAACAGAATTTTCCACCAGAATTGGCACAAAATTTGTATTTTAAGCTATGCCCCTTTCCCGCTAAGCCACACACTTTTCTAATAAGCCATATCTCTTTGTCAAGCAAGGCTCAAAGGATTTCTCAAAAACTACTTGTGCCAAATTGCCATTAGATTAAACACATGGTGGGGAAGATTTACTAATCCTATAGATAGAGTAAACCTAGACCAGCCGTCTAGACCCGTACCAGATTGATCACAGGGGCTCAGGCTGGATGATGAATGTGGTGCAGAAATAGACACCTTTCTCTGACTCTATACCATCTATTGGTTGGCTTCAATTCAGACAGCATTTTACATCCGAATTGTGATGCAATTTAGGCTCTACATGTCGCATATTAGACCACTGTCCCTGTTCCCACAAACCACACCTCTTTTCTGTTAATCAGCGTCCCCGTTCAGGCTAGTGGTGGATTTTTCAAGAACTAGACTCGCCAGATTGCGCCAAATTTGGGCACGGTTTTGCAATTTATACCGTTTGCTCCACTGATATC
Organism: Bufo bufo; assembly: GCF_905171765.1. NCBI lineage: Eukaryota > Metazoa > Chordata > Amphibia > Anura > Bufonidae > Bufo > Bufo bufo. The sequence goes on from NC_053395.1 coordinate 160,572,190, forward strand.
TTGGGATCCTTAGGGCCGTACCAGTACAAGTTTTCAAGTACTATTTGTGGAGGTTTTTTCTTTAGTTAAAATAAATTGGATTATTTCTGTCTATAATTAAGAATTAGATGTGACATGTAGAAAGGATTTAATTTCCAATGAATATTGTTTTCTGTACAAAGTCAAGGATATCACATTTGATTTGGTTAATTTTCTTGAAACCAAACAATAATATGCTGCATATTTAAAGCATCTTTAATTTTCAGCTCTAAAGCAAAAACGCATGCCTGATCCAAACTATCCTTATTTCACCCTTGCTTTCTCTCAGTGTTGCTACAAAATCAGGTTTTTTATGCCGTTTTTGAAGCCAAAATCAAGTATGGCTTATAAAAGAAAAGTATTAAGGACAGATACAACTTTTGTTTTTAATCCACTCCTGGTTTTGGCCTCTAAAACTGCATAAAAAAACATGAACGTCTAGCAGCACCCTCCCAGAGAAGCACATATTTTTGGATTGCCATATGCCTTGTTCGTACATACCCATCAAGTGCCTTTCATCCAGCAAGACATTCCCATAAAGTACAAAATGGTCCAGAGGACTTTTTGGATTTGGACAACTTTGTCTTCAGTGTAACGCCCAATTACAGTACAGGAGATTTCAGAAGAAGCATTGACAAAACTTTTAATGGGAAGCACAGTTCTATGCTGGCACAGCTTGGCGTTATGTAGTTACACTGTATCATTATCTGGGCAAAGCATGTCACTTTAGAACTATGTGAGCACTATATGGGTTTTTATGGTCACTGTTTAGCTCTTTGTGGGCATGTTGTAGCACTCGTCACTGCTTGGTAGCAGAATATGGCTCCATTTAGAACATGCACCGTTTGTGAAGTGGCATTTCTCGGCCGTGTTTTTATATGGATTGCATATGGCACTGCGTGTGCATAGTACTATGCACTTTGTATCTTGACAGAATATGAGACTTACTGGCCACTCTATGCAGCAGATGGATGCTATATGGCTCTATCTGATGTTGGGATCTGTAGGTGTGGACAGGGTTGTCAGTGACACAGCACAGGCTTCAACAGTAAGTCTAAATCAAGTTTTATTTCTTCCCTAAACAATATAACAGAAGCCAACGTTAAAGGGGTTCTTCAAGAAAATGAAAATACTTAAATATTACTTTATTATAATTAAAAGAAAAAGGAAAAAGTCTGGTACCGTGTTAGCCAATAGAAAACTAGTGTAGTGCTCTCATTAAGAGAAACAAAATAAGAGTATTGCAGGGTTGATGCCTTTTAATGGCTAACAAAAACAGAAGTATTGATGCTACATATTAGCGAGCTTTCGAGACATCACCAGTCCCTTCATCAGACCTACTACAAGAATATATGAAGAAACAGCAATATATATATATATATACAATAAGAACAGAGACATGGGGGAATGAATGGACATTTGAAAAATAACAGAACAATATATCAAAGATCTTGAGAATGAGTCCTTATTATCTTACAGATAAGGGGTGTGAAAGTTTTATGGTCTCTAAATTGATGTTATCTCAGAGACCTGGTGCCCCGACTAGGTCTATAGAAGATTTTAGATCTTGTAATGTGTCATAAATCCCCGGGAAAAATTCAGTCCAGTATTCAAAGTGTCACGCAGTGTTATAAATTTGTATTCCCAAATTCTTCTAGCTCTTTGGGATTTTAAATTCCCTTTTAAAGCTACTTTCACATTGGCGTTTTTTGCGGATCAGTCATGGATCTACAAAAACGCTTCCGTCATAAACGGATCCGGTTGTATTATGTCTTCTATAGCCTATTGTGTCACAGAAAACGTATCCGTCCACATTGACTTAAATTGTTTGTCAGGCCGGATCCGTTTAGCGCCGTACCACATCGCAGACAGAAAAACGCTGCTTGCAGATTTTTTCTGTCCATGATGGGGACGCAACCAAACGGAACGGAATGCATTTTGGTGCATTCAGTTTCGTTCGGTTCAGTTTTGTCCCCATTGACAATGAATGAGGACAAAACTGAAGCGTTTTCTTCTGCTATTGAGATCCTATGACGGATCTTAATAGCGGAATTAAAAATGCTAATGTGAAAGTAGCCTAATATGAGAACTTTCATGTGTTCTTCATTGTGTTCTGGGCTACAGAAATGCTTAGCCACAGGAAAGTGTATCTTCTTCTCTTTGTGTGGCGGTGGGACCTCATCCTTGCATGGTTTCTGTCCTGTTTCTCCAACGTAGAGGCCTCCAACAGGACATTTACGGCAGAGAATCAGATAAACAACATTAGATGTAGAACGTGTGAATCTCCCAGGGATCTTATAGTCCTGCTCTGTGTTGGGGATTCGGATCTTATCTGGGAACGGGTTTTACATCATCTTATATTACAGGGACGGGTTCCTTTTTCTGTGGTACATGGCCTTGAACTTGATCTGATCAGAATATTCCTTAGATTTGGAGGTTGTCGGTTAGCTAGTAAGGGCGGATCTAGGAAGATTGCTTTTAGTCGATCATCCTTACGTAGGACATGTCATTTTTTGGCAGTTTTCCTCAGTACCTCTAGTTGTGGGTTGTGGTTCATAACCAGAGGTACGCGCTGGTTCTGTTCCTTTTCATTGTATTGGAGAAGTTGACTACTGTGGATATTGGTGGCTCTTGTGATCTGATCTTCAATTGAAGCAGGATGATAGCCCTGGTGTAAAAATTTCCTTTTCAGATGTTGTAAATGCTCATCCCTGTCTGATGGGCTGGAACAGATTCGGTTGACTATAGATGATGGACTTTTTAATATGTTTGGGATGGAAGCTGTCCAATTTGAGGCATGTAGGCCGATCAATAGGTTTTCAATACAGATATGTTTGTATTGAGCCGTCTTGAAGTTTTGTGGTGGTGTCCAGAAAGCTGACTTCTATGTGTGAATAGTTGAGGGTCAGGTTTATAGTGGGATGGAATTTGTTGAATTGTTCATGAAATTTCATCAGTTCATGTTCAGAGTCGGTCTAGATTAGTATGTCATCAATGAAACGGAAGTAGGCCAAGGGTTTTTTGGGGCAGGATACCAAAAAGTCCATTTCCAGTTTTGCCATGAAGAGATTTGCATATTGCGGTGCCATTTTACTGCCCATGGTGGTCCCAGTTCACTGCAAATATATCTTCTTATCAAAAGAGAAATAGTTATGGGCGAGGATGAATTTGGTCAGTTGTAGTACAGACTCTGAGACGATCCCATTCGCCTCCAGGTGTACTCGGCAAGCAGTTAATCCATCATCGTGTGGGATATTCGAATACAAGGATTCCACATACATGGTGGCCAAGATTGTGCCTTTAGGGAGGGGACCTATGGTTGACAGTTTGTTCAAAAAGTCAGTGGTGTCCTGTAGATAACTTGTTGTGTTCCTCACTAATGGTTTGAGGATGCCCTCTATCCAACCTGAGATTTTTTTCAGTAAGGGGTTCCTACACCTGAAATGATCGGCCTCCCTGGTTTCCCTGCTTTGTGTATTTTGGGAAGCATGAAGAATATTCAGATCCTGGGGTTCTCAGGTACCAAGTCTAAAAGTTGCGTGGATCCTGCAGGAAGACCCCTGATGACCTTTTGTAACTCTCTCTTATATTGGGTCTTTCTTCATTTTGATATAGTATCGTGTGTCTTTCAGTTGTCTGTATGCTTATTCTACAGAGTCCAAAGTGTTCAAAAGGACTATAGCGCCACCTGTATCTGCAGGTTTTATGGTGATTCTTTTGTTGTTTTTTAAGGTTTGAATCACCCTCTTTTCCTGTATGTTGATGTTGAATGTTTCTTTTATATGTTTATCACATTTTCTACATCTAATGTTGTTTATCTGATTCTCTGCACTAAATTTCTTGTTGGAGGCCTCTACGTTGGAGAAACAGGACAGAAACTCAATGCAAGGATAAGGTCCCACCGCCACACAATTAAAGAAAATAAGCTACACTTTCCTGTGGCTAAGCATTTCTGTAGCCCAGGACACAATAAAGAACACATGAAAGTTCTCATATTGAAAGATAACTTCAAAGTCCAAAGAGCCAGAAGAATTTAAGAATACAAATTTATAGCACTGCTTGACACTTTGAATACTGGACTGAATTTGTCCCCGGGATTTATTACACACTACAAAATCTAAAGAGTCTTCTATAGACCTAGTCGGGGCACCAGGTCTCTGAGATTACATCAATTTAGAGACCATAAAACTTTCACACCGCTTATCTGTAAGGCTACTTTCACACTGGCGTTTTGGCTTTCCGTTTGTGAGATCTGTTCAGGGATCTCACAAGCGGTCCAAAACAGATCAGTTTTGCCCTAATGCATTCTGAATGGAAGATTATCCGCTCAGAATGCATCAGTTTGCCTCCGTTCTGTCTCTATTCCGCTTTGGTGTCCGTCTGACAAAGCTGAGCCAAACGTATCCGTCCTGGCACACAATGTAAGTCAATGGGGCCGGATCCGTTTCTATGACACAATCTGGCATAATAGAAAACGGACCCGTCCTCCATTGACTTCCCAAGGTTTTCAAGACGGATCCGTCTTGGCTATGTTAAAGATAATACAAACGGATCCATTCGGATGCAGATGTTTGTATTATCTGAACGGATCCGTCTGTGTAGATCCATGACGGATCCGCACCAAGCCCGAATGTAAAAGTAGCCTAAGATCATTAAGGACTCATTCTCAAGATCTTTGATATGATCTGTTATTTTTCAAATTTCCGTCATTCCCCCATGTCTCTGTTCTTATTGTATGTATATTGCTGTTTCTTCATATATTCTTGTAGTACGCCTAATGAAGGGACTAGTGATGTCTCGAAAGCTCGCTATGTAACATCATTACTTCTATTTTTGTTAGCAATTTAGTTTTGAAAATTATTTATTGGCGTTATACATTATTAGAATAAATGACTTTGATATAATCATCATAATATATAATAAAATATAACAATGGAAAAGAAATCAGGAAAGAGAAAAGAAAAGAGAAATTAGAAATATCGAGTAACATTTCAAAAAAGGTACAAATATGTAATTGAATGTAATGGGGATCTACATTCAAGCAGGTCATCAATCATATTCCTTCTAGGTGTATAGTAGAAGGGCATTTTAACAGTGGGGGTATGTTTTATAAAGTAATGCAATAGCGGAGAATGAGAAGAGGACAGCCAGGGCTCCCAGAGCTTCTCAAAGGTTGAGTTAGTGTCAATGCGTATGGCATTAAGCCGTTCAAATAAGAGTATCGTATTGATCCTGTCCAATACCGCCTGAAAACTAAGTGAAGCTGGGAGCCATTTAAAGGCTATATGGATTCTGGCTGCTAAAAGAATGAATTGTGACAGCCTAAATTTGGCATACGTTAACCCTTGACGGTTTGTCCCCTAGGAGGCATAAAGGTAGGGACACAGGGTAAAAGCAACCCAATATAGTTGACACAAAGGGTACAAATTCTTCTCCAGAAGCTCTTCACAAGTGGACAGGTCCACCATACATGTAACATTGTGCCCTCATCAGTGCAACCACGGAAGCACCTGGGAGAGACCTCATGGAATATGCAATGTAATCTAGCTGGACCCATGTAGGTCCTATGTAGTATTTTTATTGATGTTTCTGCTAAGGTAGTTTGCCAAGAACCTTTAGTGAGAGTCTGGGAGCTCTGGATCCATCTAGAAGTCGAGTATTCCACCTCCAAGTCCTCCTCCCATGCTTTCATATATGGCAACTTAGATCCTTCAGCCATATTATTAAGTGTTCCATATATCCTTGACAGTAAACCTTGCTTGTGTAGAGAGTAGGCAATAGAGCGTTCAAAGGGAGTATAATCAAAGATTCCAGTAGGTGCCTGGATGGAATGTAGGAATGAGAAGATCTGGTTGGCATTATATAGTTCCCTCACTGGGGGTCATACCTTTCCCTGAAGTCCGCCAGGGGAATAAGTTTGCCTCTAATCTGGAACTTGTGCAAGGAGCAAAGGTTATTTAATTTCACCAATCAAATGCGTGAGCTTGAAGGCTAGGTGGAAACACAGGATTTCCGAAAATATATTTGTTAGCCATTCAAAGGTATCAAACCTGCAATACTCTTATTTTGTTTCTCTTAATGAGAGCACTAAACTACTTTATTATAATCATATTCCCAAATACCTTTCATTAGTTATAATGGCTCATTATTTCTAGGGAGAAATAAAAATGGCCGCCGTCCTATTAGTACACATAAAACCTGTCCTAATCGCATAGCAGCACAAGTTACTTCAAAGCATTGAGCTAAAGAGCTGCCTCATCCTCCTCTGTGCTCTGCTTGTCAGGGATTATGATCCTGAATACAGCTGATAAGATCTTCAGCTGAATCTCTGTACTTCATGTCTCCTCATGAACTCTATTACTACAGAGAGGACAGACAGGACAGAATGTGGGGATGTGGTAATGGAGACTGCATACAAGTACTGCTGCCCTCACTCTCCTCTCTGTACTTCATGTCTCCTCATGAATTCCGTTCCCACATATCATCAGTATTCAGAATCATAATCCATGACCAGTAGAGAAGAGAGGAGGATGTGACAGCTCTTTACTTCAGTGTCGTGAAGTTACTTGTCCTCCTGTGTTATTAGGACAGGTTTTATGTGTACTGAAAGAGTGGAGGCCATTTTATTGCCCCTGATGATTGCTCCCCAGACAAAGCAAGCCATTGTAACTAATGAAAGGTATTTGGAAATGTATGTATAATAAAGTAATATTTAAGTATTTTCAGTCATTTCATTTTCTTAATTCCCAGAGAGCCCCTTTTAAGTCTTCACTCAAATCACAAGCATAAATACAAAGAAAATACCTGCCCATATGGTTGCTAACTAAATAGTGTTTTCCTCACCCATATCCACATCAACATTAGATGATGCTTTGCACAACAAGCAGGTCTAGCGGGCACTGACACTGAATGAGCCCTGTATTTATTCCCTCAGTAATGAGCCCAGCAAATACACCTCGGTTGCCTCAGGCTAGGGAAAGTGTAGTACTGGAGTAGGGAGGGAATGGCAAGTCCCACTATCAGCCTACCTGCCATTCTAAAAGAAAAAGTCAGCCTATTAAAAAAAAAGTGCCACAGGAAATTGCACTTTGCTGAAACAACTCAGCTTTCCTGGATTATATTTATCTCACCCATCTAAGCATTCTGAGTGAGATATACACCCCTCCAGTACTTTACCAGCCACCTTGTTACACTGAGCACAATGTGATAATGCACAGTAATACTTATTTTAAGACTGTATTGCATCTTTTTACATATATCTCTGGGCATTACCAGGTTGGAGAAAGTCTGAACAATTTGCAGCAGGACACATTCCTTGCCAGTTTTGTTCCTTCAAAAGCGAGGAGGTACACATAATGCCAGTGTTAGAACAGAAAACAAACCCATATGTTACTTACGTCCAGACCAGTATGTGGATTTCTATTAAAACCCAACCAGGAGTATAAGCACCATCTCTTGTTGTGGTCTCATCTTCCTAGGTTTTCTCAACAGTTAAAAAATAAACATTTTGTTTTTTCAAACCACCGTCCTTTAAATCCTAATGCTGCTGTTCAGATCTCTCTCTGCTAATGTATGAATGACAGCAATTAGTTTTAAAGCTTCATATTTTGTTTCACATTTTAAGTCTCATAGGCCAGATAGAGATTTGTTTTTCCCGCAGGCCACACAGTTTTAGCTCAAGAAAGATGCAGAATTTTATCATTCTGGTAATGCCTATACCTTTAAGTGTAATAACAAATTCATGTAATCCAAGCGTCTTTTCCAGTTTGAAAATCTTTGAAACAGAGCAGTAAAATGAAGGTGAGCCTTTCTCACCAGAACACAGCATGGAGGAGCGCCGTGAGCTATATGTTGTTCATGAGTCGCCAGTAGAGGATCACTGGTCTAAATCAATATGCCAGCGGTAAAGATGTCATCCTTATAAGATTTATTTTTCCTGCTATTACTTATGTTTTATTTTTATTACTTTATAGAATAACATGCCAGCTACACACAGATCTGCATAAAAGTTGCTGAAAACATAATTTCTTTATCCGACTATCTGCTGTGTTAGCTTGGTATTATATCCTGCTGTGTCTATATTTTTGTTAAAATTATGCCGAATACTTTTCTGATCTGTCAAGCTTTGTTCTGTTCTTTTTGCTCAATTATTTATGCCATTAGACAAGCTGTACTTTGTATTTTTTTTCTTCTCGTTAAGTGTTAGTAGGTACATAGTTGACAAGCATGTAAGCTAAATATAAAAAATAATGTCTGATAAAAACTGGCAAATATACAAATAAATTGGTTAAAGGTGGAGAAGCCTAGCGGGTTACCATGAGGCTCCATAGCAAAATGGACTGGTGCCCTACTCTACCATGGCCCCTAAGAATTTGAAAACATAAAAAAAATCATTATCATTATTAGTCTCTGCTCATGTGTTTTTTTCCAAATGCACAGAGATAATGCACAAAGTGATGTCACAGCACGGAATTAAGGACATTTCCAAAAAAAGAAAAGAAAGACGGGTCTCTGGAAGGCTGCTATTCCATAAATAAACGTTTGACCTTTTAAAACAGGCCTTGAGACATAACTTAAGATTATAGCCAAGCCAGTGCCTCATCTGCAGACAACTGTTTAGTGGTGACTGCCAATAATCAATGCAAAGCAGAGAGAACTGGCTTAGCTTGGTGAGAGATCTTTGTCATGGATCTGGGGGTACTAGTTCTCCTTCAAGAAAGCACCTAGTAGGTTTAAAGAATCTTGTAGTGCAATGCTCCCCTGGGGTCTTGAGACATAGCATAACATGTCTTATGTCCTGTTTTAAGAGGTTGAATGTTGTCTCAGAGGGTAGCTACCTTCCAACAGGTGTTGCAAGAGGCACAGTTTTCTTTTCTTTTTTTGGAAACATTATTTGAATACCTTTTTCCCAAGTACTTCTGCCTGGCCTATAAAATTACTTATGCCTACAAAGGTGCTCTCCACAAGGAGAAATAGTAACCCCTAGAGCCTAGTATTAATACACACATAAATGTAATGGTAAAGGGATATTCCACTCAGCAGAGTAAGGATGTGTCCACATTGGAGAAGAAAAAAAAAAGGCAGTATCAAATGTGAACATAGACCTACTGCTCAGGAATCTTGGGTCAGTGAAGTTAGTGGTTAATGCACATTACAGGGTTATTTCACAAGTTCATGTCACAATACAGGTATAGTGCACACAGAAATGTCACTGCAAATAGATAATACTGTCACAGCATTGGGATATATGACTCAATTACATTACAGCACAAATGATGTACACAGTGGTGTTACAGTAGTGGGATACTATGCACTGTGACGCAGGGATAAGGCATTCAATGATGTCACAGCATAGAGATAATTGTCATAATGATGTCTCACTGCAATGACCATCTATTCTGTGAAGCTACAGCAGTGGAATTATACAGTGAGGTCACAGTGCAGTATACAGAATATCATGGCACAGAAATGTCACCATGCATACTGTGACCCCAAAACATGGTAAAATGCTTGTAATGAAGTCACTATACAAGTATAATGCACACAATGATGTCACAGTACAGTTATGAAGCAGTGACCTCACAGTACCTCAATTATCCATAGTCCTTACCACATCTTAGCTCTGCGAAGATGGGCCTTCCTAGTTCTTGGGCCCCATGGTAGCTACTTTTCCTGGTAGATACCTACGTAGAGAATGGTTGCACACAAAAGGCAAATAAAAAGACCCCCCCACCCCGAAAAAAATATGTTGTGTGAAATAGGCCGATAATATAATCTTGTGATGTTTCATTTTTTAAACCCCAAAATCCCAAGTATTGGTGTGTCTGTGTGTATGTATGTGTATGTGTGTGTGTATATATATATATATATATATATATATATATATATATATACACATACAGTACAGACCAAAAGTGTGGACACACCTTCTCATTCAAAGAGTTTTCTTTATTTTCATGACTATGAAAATTGTAGATTCACACTGAAGGCATCAAAACTATGAATTAACACATGTGGAATTATATACATAACAAACAAGTGTGAAACAACTGAAAATATGTCATATTCTAGGTTCTTCAAAGTAGCCACCTTTTGCTTTGATTACTGCTTTGCATGCTCTTGGCATTCTCTTGATGAGCTTCAAGAGGTAGTCTCCTGAAATGGTTTTCACTTCACATGTGTGCCCTGTCAGGTTTAATAAGTGGGATTTCTTGCCTTATAAATGGGGTTGGGACCATCAGTTGCGTTGAGGAGAAGTCAGGTGGATACACAGCTGATAGTCCTACTGAATAGACTGTTAGAATTTGTATTATGGCAAGAAAAAAGCAGCTAAGTAAAGAAAAACGAGTGGCCATCATTACTTTAAGAAATGAAGGTCAGTCAGCCGAAAAATTGGGAAAACTTTGAAAGTAAAGGCTATTTGACCATGAAGGAGAGTGATGGGGTGCTGCGCCAGATGACCTGGCCTCCACAGTCACCGGACCTGAGCCCAATCGAGATGGTTTGGGGGGAGCTGGACCGCAGAGTGAAGGCAAAAGGGCCAACAAGTGCTAAGTATCTCTGGGAACTCCTTCAAGACTGTTGGAAGACTATTTCAGGGGACTACCTCTTGTTTGTTATGTATATAATTCCACATGTGTTAATTCATAGTTTTGATGCCTTCATAGTCATGAAAATAAAGAAAACTCTTTGAATGAGATGGTGTGTCCAAACTTTTGGTCTGTACTGTATATATGTATATATATATATATATATATTTTTTTTTTTTTTGTATTACACTCACCGGTAATCCGGTTTCCTGGAAGTCTCCATGACAGCACACTCGGAGAGAGATTTACTTCCTCTGATAGGACAGGAAAACACACAGAGAGGTTAAAAAAAAAACACCCCTTCCCCTCATCGCCAGTGTATTTTAACGGAGACCAGGATAAAGGGTAGAACCCGAAGAAATTTATCAAAATCAAAAGGGTGGGATATATGTGCTGTCATGGAGACTTCCAGGAAATCGGATTACTGGTGAGTGTAATACTCATTTCCCCAGTTGTCTCCATGACAGCACACTCTGAGAACTAACAACATGAAAAACAACTCAGGGAGGGACTACAGCACCCAGGACCTTTCGTCCAAATGCCATGTCCTTATTGACAAATACATCAAGCCTATAATGTTTGGTAAAAGTATGGGCCCTCTTCCAAGTGGCCGCCCTGCAAATCTGCTCCAGGGAGGCAGAGGGAGGCCTTTCGGCCCAGGAGGTAGACACTACTCTTGCTGAATGGGCTCTGAGAGAAGGAGAAGGCTCTTTACCAGAGGCTGAATATGCTTCCGTAATAGCACTCCTTATCCACTGGGATATGGAGCTCTTAGCTGCTTTCCTACCTCTATTAGGTCCAAAAAACGGCACAAATTTTTGTCTATCTTCCATTCCATAGTAGCGTCAATATAACAAAGGACTGCCCTTCATACAGCTAAGTTATGGAATTTAGCTTCCTGCTCGTTCCTGGGATTGGCACAGAACGAGGGAATGACAATATCTTGGGACTTGTGAAAGGTGGATACTACCTTTGGGAGGAATTTGGGGTCCAACTTAAATATTAAATTATTCTCTAGGACCCTAAGGAAGGGCTCCTGGATGGCTAGGGCCTGAAGCTCGCAAACTCTTAAGAGTAACCTACTTGATAGACAGGGAATCTATAGGCTCAAACAGGGAATCTGACAGGTCTACAAGAACTGTATTCAGGTTCCATGGGGCTACAAAATTCTTTATTCTCGGCTTTAGCCTATCTGCAGCTTTCAAAAACCTAGCAATCTAGGGGACATCATAAAGACTAGTCTTGTAGAGGGCACCCAGGGTGGATACCTGCACCCTTAGAGTGTTTGGGGATGGACACATATCCAACCCATCCTGGAGGAAATCCAAAATGAGATGGATATTGTATTGAGAGTGGACTGGTTAAACCTGTGTGTCCCCCCCCCCCCCCCCCCCCCCCCAAGAGGCAAACTTTTTTCACACCTTAAGATATGCTCTGGAGGTATTGGACTTTGTGCTGAGCATTAGGATACCTACCACCCTCTGAGATAAACCCAGACCTAGGAGGATGGACTGTTCAGTAACCAGGCTGATAGTTTGAGAAGTCTGGGGTTCGGATGGCTGATTCGGCCCTGCGTTAAGATGTCTTCCATCGGGGCAAACCAGATTGATTCCTCCCGGCTGAGGGATCTCAGACGACCAAATCAGCTCCTTCCGGGCCAAAAGGGGACCACCAGGATTAGGGTACACTTCTCGGTATGGAATTTTTGCAGGACCTTCGGGATCATCGGGATTGGTGGAAAGGCATAGCGAGACCCGACGTCCAATCCTGAGTGAAGGCGTCTATCCCTTAGATTGAGGAAGAAAACATGAGGAACCATGTGGTTTTTCTTTGAGGCGAACAGATCCAGACTCGGAGTGCCCCACTGGATGAGAGACGACCCAGAATTTTCATGCCTTCTCTTATAGAGCAAACTAGACCACTCAGGAATTGCTGGATTTTGACCTTCAGATCCTGGACCTTTGGGGAGGGTAGGAAAGATTTCTGGAGGATTGAATCTAGAGGGATGCCCAGAAAAATTCCCCAATTGACTATCTAGCCAAGATCCTGAAGATGAGCAAGGACCACCTGAATGTGTGACTGAAGCAGATCTGTACTTTCCGCTATGACTAACAGATCGTCCAGATATAGAACTATTAGTATTCCCTTCTGGATTAAGGAGGCTACTACTTCTGCCATGACTTTGGAGAAGATGCGAGGGGCAAAAGATATTCCGAAAGGAAGGCAGTTGAACTGATAATGATGAACCCTTCCTTCCAGCTGTACAGAGAATCTTGGATACTTCCTAGATTGAGGATGGATCGGGATGTGGAAGTAAGCATCCTTGAGGTCTATCGTGGCCCCCTTCTTGATGAGCTTCACTGCAGACCTCTGTTTCCATTTTGAATCTGCTGTAGATGATATGTTTGTTCAGTGGCTTCAAATTTATTATAGTCTTGAACTTGCCGCTTGGTTTTTGAACTAAAAATAAAGGTGAATATGCCCCTAGGCATAATAACTCTCTTATGCCGTTGGACAGAATGGACATTTGAGATAAGGGGAGCCGGGTTAAGGTGAATTTTTGTGGGGAAAGAGATTCTAGTTCTATTGCATAACCTTCTCTTATAATGTTGATAATAAAAGGGTCTGCTCCTAGGTTTCTATGAAGGAGCTGAGTCTTCCCGCAACCCTGATGGCATCATTGCTTGGAGGGGATAGGGGAAGGATCCCCTTTATTGGGAGAATAAAGGAAATTTCTTCCTATCCCCCCTTTTGTGTAGCTCCATCTCCCTGATTTTCCTGTATCTGTTTTGGTATCCTGAGGTTGTCGTTTGTTACGAAAAAACTGCCTCCTATTTTTAGATCTGTCTTCGGGAAACCCTTTTTTGCGGTCAGTGGCGTTTTCTAGAATTTTATCCAAGTCAGGGCCGAAGACATACTGGCCATGGAATGGTAGAGAAATCAGCTTGTTCTTGGACATCATATCCCCCAGCCAGGCTTTCAGCCAAAGGACCCTACTAATTGTGTTAGACAGGACCGCCGTACGGGTAGATAGTCTTACGGACTCCGCTGAGGCATCTGCTAGGAAGCTAGTGGCCATCTTTAGTAGGGGAAGGTTGTCCAAGATCTGTTCCCTCTGAGTTTTATTAACTAAGTGTAACTCTAGTTGCTCCAGCCATACTTTTAGGGTACGGGCCACACATGTCGCGTCTACCTACGTCTTCTTAAGAAGGCTCTCCACCTTCCTGTCCATAGGGTCCTTCAGTTGTGTGGCATCCTCAAAATGAAGTACCGTGCATTTTGCGACTTTGGCCACAGGAGCATCAACCCTAGGGGTGGACTCCCAGTCTGCGCAATCTGCTTCGTTAAAAGGATACCGCCTCTTAATGCCACGGGGAATGAAGGAACACTTTTTAGGCTTATCCCATTCTGCTTTATTCAGCTTCTGTACGTTATCCGGCACCGGAAACACAGACCTCTGTCTTTCCCTCAGACCCCCGAATATCTCCTCCAGAATTGTTCTTGGCTTAATAGGAATTTCCATCCTGATCGTGGCCCTTATAGCTTTAATTAACTCTTCAATGTCTGCAGGATTAAACTGAAACCTCCTGTATTCGTTATCTTCATCGGACTCCTGGGTTATATCTAAGATTTCAGGATCCAAAATATCAGGATTTACTGAATCTGAGTCACTTCCCACACTAATAAGATCTCCAGAAGTTCCCGGTCTAGGGGGAGGGGGCCTGGGGGCAGGGGAAGCTTCCCTTTTTTGCGAGGCAAGGACTAATTGAACCCCCTCTCTAACAATAGACTTGATGTCCTCCAACAGGCTAGATGACTCAGATTTCCCAACTGATGCAGTACACTCCTTGCACAGCGGTTTAGACCCGGAAGAGGGCAGACGCTTTAAACACAAGCCGGACTTCCTGCTGTTAACTTTAACAGAGGAGGAAGGGTCAACCACTACAGGGTAACAACAGTACATGAAGGGTGCCTGACTCGGGCTACTCACTGGACCCTGGGTAGTGGGAGGTTCTGATCCTGAGCTGGGTGTGGAAGGGGCACTGATACTGAACAGGTCCCGTCCACCAGAAATGCCAGAGACACGACAGGGGTAAAGATCCGCTGGGCGCCATTTTCCAGCCGGCATTGCCCTCTTTTTATCCACTGGGCATGCACCGGCGAGCGCCTGCGTGACGTTACGACGCAAGCCACTCCATGCATCTGACATCACCTGGCGGCTGGCGGGAAGTGCTCCAGCTGCCACTACCACTCCGCCTCTAGTCCACCTGGACCACCACAGAAGGGAACTTCACCGGGGCCACCACCATTCACCAGGGGCCCAGGCACAGAACCCACTGGAGGATTGAGATCCGAACCTGCCGGAACAGACCTCCGTAAGTCTGTAAGGTAAGGGTCCTTAGGAACGATACTGCCAGGAACTCCCAGCACCTCTCTGGATCTTCCTTCCCTGGCAGGACAGGAAAACACTGGCAATGAGGGGAAGAGGTGGGGTTTTAACCTCTGTGTGTGTGTTTCTGTCCTATCAGAGGAAGTCAATCTCTCTCCGAGTGTGCGGTCATGGAGACGACTGGGGAAATATATATATTGTGGCGATTTGTACAGTAAAAGGTCTGGATTTCATTTGGGCTGGGGGATAGGTTTGGTAGTGGGATCTGCCAGCCCACACCCTTCCAGTCCGTGTATTGTCTTTTACCTGAGGTTATTGCAGGCGAGTCCTGCTGTAATCAAAGAGGTATAAAACCAACCCTCTGTGTCAGTAAGAGGCCTGAAGTTTGGGGGGCCCAGAGACGCCTACGGAAAGAGGGTTGCACTGTCAGAGTCGGGAGGACTTCTGGACTATCTCCCCCCCCCCCCAAAGGCTCTGGGTGGTCTCAACCAGGAGGGCTGAGGGGCCACAAGGCTATATGAAGCCTAAACTCTTCCTGAGACCCCGTGCTTAGAGGTGAGTCAGGGAAATTATTGTGTATTAGTAAGAGCCTAGATGGGCAGGTGTTTGTTTCATTTTGAAGCTTATGTTTGTGTGGGTGCTGAAGTGCCACAATAAAGCACCAGTTTGGACATTTAATTCGGTTGTCAGCGAAGAAGTCTGTGACCACGACCCTCTGAGAGATAGCAATCCCTTACAATATATATACACAGTATAGCATTTAGTGTAGGATCTGCCCATATGGGAAAAGCAGGACATTCAAAGGGAAGCCATATTCCTCAAAACACTGATGATATACCATATGAGAGGACAGTTATTTATACCATTTCATTAACAAATTCTTATACATTACTTGTAAGAAAGTGCTTCATTTTCCCTTGGCATTGATTTATTTATTTATTTTTTTGTAGTATCTTCTTGTTGTGTGTTTTTATATTTAATTTAGACACCATGATACTTAGTTGGATTAAGAAGTTAAACCCTATTTTTCAGCTTAACCTATGTTTCGGTTAGACCGGAACTCTCCCTTCACCTGCAGCCATGTGTCCAGCCTCACATAACATCACATCTTGTTAGTGTCCAGATCATAAGCAATAGATTGCTGAGCAGTTGGGCTGCTTTGTTCACTTGCTGGTTCTGTCTCATGCCCGTGGCAGAAGTCCATTCTCAGCAGATAGTAACATCCATTCATTCTGACAGCCTCAGAACTATACTCGCTGCAGCCAGAAATATCATTTCTTGGAAATATGATGCTGTCTCAAAGAACCCTAAAATTAATTCCTCAATGATATGAAATTAAAATGTACTGTGTAATCACAGCTGTGCATTTCTTGCTGTGGCTTAGTGCTTCATTAATTAGTAATTGACTGGAAGTAAATGATCGCCCAGCGCTCAGCCTCCCCAACCCGTGTTGCTTTCCTTTCACTGTATCTGAGATGTTGAATGGCTATATATAGTTATCCAACTGTTTCCTTATTCTGCCTCTTTATATCATGAAATTAACTTAATGCTCACAGTTGTTACAGTGGCAGGTCTGAGCATGATCTAATCACATAGCTGGCATGTTCCCTGGGTTTTTAGCGGAATGCCTGATAATTTGGATGGTGTGCCAGCATCCTACATAAAAAAACGTTTCTTCCACTTGAGCAAATCCTGAAAGTGACGGTACAGACGGGGAAAGTGGAATATTTCTGAACTGTTCTGCATTTTTTTTAGTACTACAGTTTTGTTTAACCATGCACTTTTTATTGGATTGTAACAAACTGTGAAACATAACTTTTCTAATGTTAGAGCACTGCCACAAGTTAATTTTTATATCGATTTTGAAGCCGAAATTAGGAGTGGATCATAAAAGGAGAGAAAGTATTAAGGGTATGTACGACTCCTTTTCCAATCCATTCCTGGTTTTGGCTTCAAAACCTACATCAGAAAACCTAAAAGTATGGCTGTACCCTTAAAGCAGTATTCCTCAACTACAGTCCTCAGGGCCCACCTGCTGGTCATGTTTTCAGGATTTCCTTAGTATTGAGCAGGTGATAGAAATAGTGTCAATGTATCAGGACTTACCACTCAGGACTTACCACAGGTATTCATTCTGTGGGATATTCTCAAATCACTCTTCACAGATGGACCATTCAGCTTCTCGAATTCCCACTATTCGTCCCTTTTCAAAGTTTGTTAATTGCACAAATGATGCACACCTTCGTCTAGCAGGCTACCAAACACTTTAGCATCCAATCAACAGTCCTGTAAGAGAGATGAAAAATAGTGCTGTCAGACAATAAACAGTGATACCAGTCAAAAAAAAAAAAAAAACCCGTCTGTGGAGCATCTGTATGTAAAGTAAGGATCTCGGAATTTGAATCGCTACATGTAACACTATCCAGCATTGCCATATTGTAAAATAGGGTTTTTATCTTAGCATCTTCTAGATGTTCTTTTTTTAATTTTCTGTATATTGAAAAATGATCTATCCTTCCCAGTGAACCATTTTCTCAAGTGCCACTTAAATGATCGCTTCACAATATATCAGATTTAAAGGCTATGTACTGTATGTACTCCATGGCAACCAATTTTTTCATTGTTGAACTACATCTAAAATAAAAAATGGAGAGCTTTGCTGTAGATATTAATTGAAAATTTCCTTCTCATTTCTTTCTACAACTCGTGCAGAATGTGCGTCTCCAGGGTAACAGACAACAAACTTATGTTTAATGCAACTCTGCAGTGAAATGTCCTCCCTCGCTATTTGCAGATAGAAGCAGGGCGTAACTAGAAATGACTGGTCCCCACTGAAAATTTTTGAACGGGCATTCACCCAGCAACTTCCCTGCAACTCTCTCCTCCCATGCAGCATGTGACCCGTCACCACTGCGGCTAGTCATTGTGCAATAATTTCTAGACCACTCAGACTGGCGGGATATGTGTTGGTGATCATACTTACCTGATCCCTGGCTCTGGGTTCTGGCTTGTTTGCTCCCATCCTCCGCCTCCTGTCTTAGATCCCTCCATGTAAACTTCCTGTTTGACGTTGTCGCCGCAGCCAATCACTGGCCGCTGCTCTCCTTGTGTTGCATGAGATGGTCACATGACATAAGGGGAGCAGATCACTGCTGTGGCCAGTGATTGCCTGCAGTGGTGTCAAACCTGAATTTAACATCGAGGGGCCCAAGACGAGCAGCAGAGGCCAGGGAGCGAACGAGACGGAACCTATCGCCTAGGTAAGTGTGATCACCAGTGCGGGTCCTGCCTGTCTGAGGGGTCTGGAAATTTGTGCCCAACCCTTTTTTCAGGTTAAAAATCAACACTTCAATTACAAAACATATATAGGTAACTATAAGAGTTGTTAGGTTGCAGTATGTTTTTTCTGCGATTGGGATGAGATATTGAGATCATTCTAAAATAGGCCTCAAAACGGCCCACTTAGCTGCGAGAGCCGGACAGGCCTGATTATTTAATGGAAGGAAGGGAGTGGCTATGGGGGAAATTCAGTGGTGAATCGATGCTCCGTGGGGGCTAGGCTGGCCTCTCTGTGCCCTGAACACCTAATTAGCATAATAATTAAGGTACACATTTCTCAAACTGTGCAGTGGATTGCTTCAAAAGAGGGGATGTTACACTCAGCGTGAGCCACCCTAACAAAGCAGTATTCTTGAGTAGGGATGAGCGAACCTGAATTGCAAAGTTCGGGTTTGTACCGGACTTTGTAAGTTCGGGGGCCCGGACCTGAACCCAGACTTTTTCACTGAAGACAGAATGCAAAAGAATATGGCCATTTACAGGTTAAAAAATAAATAAATCACCTCATCCACTTGATTGCGCTGCAGCAGTCTCTTCTGTCTTCAATCAGCAGGACCTGCAAAATGACCTGCGATGATGTCACCACGCTCACCACAGTAAACATTGATTATTGCAGTAAGGGTACAGAGGGGTGGTAACCAGTTGTGGGTATGTACCAGCAGAGTCTGACAATGGCAGCACTGATTGGAAAGATTGAGACTGCAGGTACACACCCCAACTGGTTAACACCCCTCTGTACCCTTACTGCAGACTGCTAGCAATTCAGTCGTAACTTCTAGTTGAAATAATAAAAGAATGGCACAACATAGAGCCATAAGAATAGACGCTCCAGAATTGTTATTACATGGGGAATGCATGTAGCTTTTAAAACAGGCATGTCAGGATTGGTGAAAAGTCATCTTTAATAATATATGCAATTTGTATTGTAAAATCTGGTGACCAATCCCATTTAAAGGAAACCTTTCCCATTGAACATGGTGTCTGAACAGCAGGCAGCATGTTATAGAGTAAGAGGAGGTGATCAGATTATAGAATTGTAGGAAAAGTTTCAGCATAATTTGTATTTTATTTATTTAAATCTCATCCCTTTCTATTCTTAAAGGGGGTGGGCACTTTCTGTCTACTGTTGACTAGTGTGTACAGTATATCACAGAAGTGAGTAAACCCCTCACATTTTTGGAAATATTGTATTCTATCTTTATATGGGATAACACTGAAAAAATGACTATATGATACAATGTAAAGTGGTCAGTGTACAGCTTGTATAACAGTGTGAATTTGGTGTGCCCTCAAAATAACTCAACACCAAGCCATTGATGTGGCAACAATTAACTGCTGGCAACAAAAGTGAGTACACCCCTAAGCAAAAATGGCAAAATTGTGCCCAAAGTGTCAATATTTTGTTTGGCCACCATTATTTTCCAGCACTGCCTTAACTCTCTTGGGCATGGAGTTCACTAGAGCTTCACAGGTTGCCATTGGAATCCTCTTCCACTCCATTATGAGGACATCACGGAGCTGGTGGATATTAGAGACCTTGCACTCCTCCACCTTCTGTTTGAGGATGCCCCTCAGATGCTCAATAAGGTTTATGTCTGGAGACATGCTTGGCCCATCTAGCACCTTTACCCTTAGTTTCCTTGGCAAGGCAGTGGTCATCTTGGAGGTGTGTTTGGGTTCATTATCATGCTGGAATACTGCCCTTTGGCCCAGTTTCCAAGGGAAGGGGATCATGCTCTGCTTCAGTATGTCACAGTACATGTTGGCATTCATGGTTCACAACTGGCAACACTAATGCAGCCCCAAACCATGAAACTCCCACCATGCATGACTGTAGGCAAGACACACTTGTCTTTGTACTCCTCACCTGGTTGCCACTACACACGCTTGACACCATCTGAACCAAATAAGTTTATCTTGGTCTCATCAGACCACAGGACATGGTTCCAGTAATCCATGTCCTTAGTCTGCTTGTCTTTAGCAAACTGTTTGTGGGCTTTCTTGTGCATTATCTTTAGAAGAGGTTTCCTTCTGGGACGACAGCCCTGCAGATCAATTTGATGTAGTGTGCAGAGTATGGTCTGTGTACTGACAGGCTGACCCCCATCCCCTTTAACCTCTGCAGCAATGCTGGCAGCACACATAAATCTATTTTGAAAAGACAACCTCTGGATTTGATGCTGAGCACTGGCACTCAACTTCTTCGGTCGACCATGGCGAGGCCTGTTCTGAGCGGAACCTATCTTGTTAAACCGCTGTATGGTCTTGGCCACCATGCTGCAGCTCAGTTTAAGGGTGTTGGCAATCCTCTTATAGCCTAAGCCATCTTTATGTAGAACAACATTACTTTTTTCAGATCCTCAGAGAGTTCTTTGCCATGAGGTGCCATGTTGAACTTCAGTCACCAGTATGAGAGAGTGTGAGAGCAATAACACCAAATTTAACACACCTGCTCCCCATTAACACCTGAGATCTTGTAACACTAACGAGTCACATGACACCGAGAAGGGAAAATGGATAATTGGGCACAATTTTTCCATTTTCACTTAGGGGTGTCATCACTTTTGTTGAGTTATTTTGAGGGCACACCAAATTTACACTGTTATACAAGCTGTACACTGACTACTTTACATTGTATGAAAGTGTCATATCTTCAGTGTTGTCCCATGAAAAAATATAATAAAATATTTGCAAAAATGTGAGGGGTGTACTCTTTTTTGTGAGATACTGTATGTAAGATGATTATGCGGCACTTACTAATATAGCCTTTCTTGATATTCTGTGCCATTTTCTAGATTCATTTTACTCAGTATATTTCATAAGCCATAACCCCCTGTTGCCTGTCTAAAAAAGTGGCACAAATTTGTCCAGCATGCTTGAAAAACGGTCGGGCTTAGCAGAAAGTGGGCAGAGCTTTCCAGAGGAAGGACCATTTTGTGCCCAAATTATGGCACTATTCGGTCGTAAAATTTGTCTTGAGGTAAGTCCATCAATAGCTGGAGTCAAATAAATGTGTCTATCTCTGCACCACATTTATCATCCAGCCTGAGGCACTGTAATAAGTCTGGTGCAGTGTAGACAGCTTACGCCATCTTTCAGGATTAGTAAATCTGGGGCAGTGTATTTAAATGGGGGAGAGTGAGGTATTTGCCACGGTCATGCGACCCTCCATCAGCAGCCATTTTATGCACAGTACCTATGTGTGAACAGCACAAAAGATTTGATCGACAAGTGAGCATACCTTAAGAAATATAGAACATCAACAAAGACTGATTTGGTAAATGCCATATAGCTGTCTCACAAACACAGATCAACAGTATTCAGAAAGCATCCAACCTCTTTAAGAGTCATGTGGGTGGTCTTAGTTATTGACAGCCCAGGAAGAGCAGAGATTTCAAGTTACAGGTTATACAGCAATTTTTTCCCACAAAACTATATGTTAATATTCTCAACTGTTCCTGATCTATAACATGTTGATCGTATGTCAGACACCATGTTCAACATGACAGGTTCCTTTAGGTAAAAACGTTTAAAAAAACGTTTTTTTTCCTACTGCCAATGCTCATTTGTAAAACACAATCAGCTGAAAAGGACAACTGACCCACTTGCTTGTCCTCGCAACCAAATGTTCTGTATTATCCCCTGCTGAAAGTTGGCGTGTCTTTGTCGTTCGGCCTTCATGCATGTGGAGAAATTGCCCCAAACGTTTGTCCTTTTGTTGTTTGATTAGCAGGCCTGACCTTTTAAAGAATATTTCTGCTTAGAGAATTGGCTTCCGTTCAGCACAGCTTCATGATTAGCAAGAAACCAAATCTCAGCAGTGCCATTCATTTCCCCGCTTCTCTAAATATTTGCTGTCGATTCCTAGGTAATGGCACTTCATTTAATATGCCCTGAAATGTACTGTAATTTTCACAGTTTACAGTTGAAAGAAAAGTGCAGGCAAGACCAGGTGATGGAAATGTCATTTTTACATATCCCAGTGCCACATACTAATTTATTTCGTTTATCTTATTTTATATCACCTCAATCAACGCCGGCAAATTGTTTCTATAATAAGACCTTTTGGAGCTAAATGAACTTGCTGCCGCTATGCTGTTGCTAGAAGGCATGTCTCCTCCTACACCTGTCCGGGACCAATAATGACATGACTAGGACATGTGCCCCAGGACACCAATCTGACTGGTTGAGCAGGAGCCGCGGAAGCGAGGGGATATTATTTACCCTCTGGTGTTAAATGGTGAACCGAAGCAGTTGGTATGCAATTAAACAAGCAATTCATATCTGGTTCTTGTAATATTTGAAAGTCTAAGATTATTAACCTCTGTAATATCCTCCTTATCGTTTTAGGCTTCTGAACTCCAGGGTCCCCCATGCACATGTAGCCTATAGCCTTTTTCCCTTGCCAGTAGATACATAAATCATTTTTAGTAACTAGTAATTAATCCACACAGTTGTTAATCGTCGATTATTCCTGAACTATATAGGTCATGTTGAATTTTGATTACCGGCATGCAGCCTCAGGTCAAAATGGTATCATAAGTCTCTGGATTCTCATCACCTCCTAAGTCCGAGCATCCTCTGTAGTCCTTCTCATAGAGAGTGGAACAATTCTAGGGCTACGTGGAGACTTTTAAAAAAAAATTTTTTTTTATAGCACTACTGATTGATTTTAACCATCAAGTGACAACTGCAGTCTACAAGATTGCATAAAACTCAGTATATTTATTTGCATTACATTTTTTTAAAATATTTTATTATATCTTGTCATGGGACAACACTGAAGATATGACACTTTCATACAATGTAAAGTAGTCAGTGTACAGCTTGTATAACAGTGTAAATTTGGTGTGCCCTAAAAATAACTCAACACACAGCCATTAATGGCTCCATGGGGTTTTAAAATGTCTCCGCACCCTGGTCTTAATGGAAAATCCATTTTAGTAAGTCAGCGAACCAACTGCGTAGCCCTGATCTGATATGTTTCATACCTAACTCATTGGTGCAAAACTGTGTGTGTCTTCAGGGGGAGGTTTTTATGCCACAATACCATTCATGCACACTACGCCATGATGATTGAGTAGGGGCAGGGGCGTAGCTAAAGGCTCATGGGCCCTGGTGCAAGAGTTCAACTTGGGCCCCCCCTGTCCTCAGTGCTTTGCAACTAGGGGCAGGGGAGCACATAGCCTTCCTGCTGCCTGAGGCAAAAATTGAAGTGCCCCTCCCCTCCCATGCCAAATTCTTGACCTAACTCTTTCACTCCAGACAGAGGTGTAACCTGCATGCACTTTCTATAATACTAGTGTTTTCTTATGTGGCCCCACAAGGGTCCTTGGGCCCCCTCAGGCTCCTGGGCCCGGTAACGATTGCTACCTCTGCACCCCCTATAGCTACGCCCCTGTTTAGGGGAATCCCTTTGTCAAGCACCCATCAGTTAGCCCTGGGTTTAAGGAAGGCACAATGGATGTCCAGTTGTAATGATTCTTAGGCTAGCATATGCCTGTTCATTATAGAGCAAGAGGCATAAATTAGACGTTTTATACAGAGTACAGATATACAGCATTACATTATAGCTTAAAAAAAAAGTTAAAACATAAAAATCCCTATCATAATAATTTTTTTTTATAAACACGCACATACTTGGTATCCCCATACTCATCCAAAACTAATTCGCCACAAAATGAATATTATATTGTTTGTATCCGTTTTGCAATTATAATTTATATAAATAAAATGGTACCATATTTTTATTTGTGAATAATGTACCATCATTTACATCCCACACAAAAAAACTAAATTAATAAATAAAAGCTACACAGCCCTAAAATAAAGTTGTGGCGGACGACTATAAGGATGCAAAAAAGAAGAAAAATTATTTTGGCCCTTAAAGGGGTTGTTCCGCGAAAATCACCTTTTCACAGGATAGCTGATAGATGCATGATAACTAAAGACCCAAATTGTGGGGCCCCCTCCGATCAGGCAAATGAGCGTCCCTGTTTGTCTGTCACGGTGTGGTGTGGGGGAACTCCACACCGAACACCGATGGGAAGCAGGAATAAGACTAGGCCATAACACTGGGCACAGGGAGCAGGTCACCTCCTAATGCCACCCTAATCCTAGCCCTGACTCCTAACCGTATGAGCGAACCCAGATGGTAGGAGGGCTCATACACCGGAACCTCAGGCCATACTAAACCTAATGATCCCTGGAAGTAAAGTCAGGACCTGAGACGACCGTTCCTCCACGAGAAGGATGAACCAGAAGTCTCCCACTGGCCTACAGATGTAGTAGAGTTAACACTCATGCTTTATGAGATGTGTTATCTAAACTAAATGCGATAAGCAAACACCTTCAATTGCTTTTCAATGGCTTTTGTTTCAAGAAGACACGATGAGTTAAGAAATTTGAGTTAAGAGTTTGAGTGTTAACCCTGCTACATCTGTAGCTGCAAGAAAATGGGATGACAGTGAAAAGCAACTTGAGCGGCAGGTAAAAACCCAGAACATCAAGCACTTACCTGCCGCAGCAACACACCAGAAACTGCCTGGACCCTCATGCAAATCGGATACAATACGGCACCAAGCAGAGCTGCTCACTAACTTGTAGTTCCCCCTACGGGGAACCCAGGAGCCCTCTCACCGAAGGCACAGACAGACAGGGGAATGTCTAGCATCCATGCAGGACCACACACATCAACGACATTCCCAAAAAGGAACAACAACTAGACATACAACAGACCCTGCACATAACCCATACCAAACATATACAAGGGAAGGTAGGGTAGAATACATAGAAACACAGGGAAGACATCAATGTCAAACTAGGTGGCCCTCACACTGGACAGATGGAATATCCAGGAAAGCAGCAAGGCTCCAGCACCAACCAAGACTGGAATACCACTGACCTCATTCTCACAGCAACAGGATAAATAGAGCCATGAGACCACACACAGATCTACACCTTAACCCAATAACCACCAGACTGGGAGAGGCCAGGAAACAGGAGCAGTGCACACACATGCAGGCAACTGCATGCATGGCAGACGTGACACAGCAAACTACACCGGAACTGAGACACAGCAGTGACCCTGTCAGACCCATATAAATAAATAAAGTTGGCACACCACTATTCCATTTGTGCAGGGCACTCAAGGTCCCTCACTCTCCTGAGCGGTGTAGGTTGTAGCAGTTGGACCCACAACAGTCATATTTTTATCATCTTTTTAGAGCAGAGGTGATAACTAATTTAATGGAATATTGCCTTTATAGTGGTTCTCTTGTGAATGATTTAAAGTGGCCACAAGCAACCTGTCCTAGAATATGAGCGGGACTGGTTGCCTCTATTTGCTGAGTTGCCTAAAGGAGTAAGAGGGCAGGGCCTAACTACACACTACTCTCAGACACTTGCCTATGCTGCACATTGGTGAGCGCTTTCTGTCAGGCTGCTCAGCCACGATGGGATAACAGGCGGGCAGGTTTAGGTTTTAGATATGTTTTGCCTGTGTACAGCTTAGGCTACTTTCACACTAGCGTTCGGGGCTCCGCTTGTGAGTTCCGTTTGAAGGCTCTCACAAGCGGCCCCGAACGGATCCGTCCATCCCTAATGCATTCTGAGTGGATGCGGATCGCTCAGAATGCATCAGTTTGGCACTGTTTGTCCTCCGCTCCGCTCAGCAGGCGGACCCCTGAACGCAGCTTGCAGCGTTCGGGTGTCCGCCTGGCCGTGCGGAGGCAAACGGATCCGTCCAGACTTACAATGTAAGTCAATGGGGACGGATCCGTTTGAAGTTGACACAATATGGCTCAATTTTCAAACGGATCCGTCCCCCATTGACTTTCAATGTAAAGTCAAAACAGATCCGTTTGCATTATCATGAACAAAAAAAAAAAAAATTATTATTTTTTTTTTTTTGTTCATGGTAATGCAAACGGATCCGTTCTGAACGGATCTAAGCGTTTGCATTATAGGTGCTGATCCGTCTGTGCAGATACCAGACGGATCCGCACCTAACGCAGGTGTGAAAGTAGCCTTAGTTCAGCTTCTTGTATCGGCATACTAGTGGAGGGCAATTAGTCCAGATCTTTCAGTAACTGAGTGAGCTCACTGGCTATTGATGTAGGGCTGGTAGTATTGTTGCTGCAGGGTAGAGAGAGTGCACATCCCCACTCAGGGCATCAATCGCAAAAACAAGTCTGTACTAAGGGAACAGTTATTTTAAAATACTTTATTTAGTGCTCACAGTTTAAACATCAATAAAAGTTATATTTTAGCTATTGCAAAACGGTTTATCTGGGTCAAGTCAGGTAATAAGCCCTAGTGGATAATTTTTTGGTGTTAAGTTAATACCTTTACCCACAAGCTCCTTTGTGGTTATATGATGGCATAACATAGTCAGGATTGCATCATTATCATCAATTGTAGAGCAGCGTAATGATGCCCCAATCCCTCCCCCCCCCCCCCCCAGTCTTGCTTACCTTCTAGGACTGATTGCTTATGGCCATTTTGAATCATTCACAGAGAACACCTTGAAATGAGTTGACTCATGTTGCTTTTTTTAAGCTCTGTTGCAGCTCTCAGGGCCTCAATTCCCTGTTTGCTGGGGGCGGAGCTGAGCACTGACGAGGTGGCCGGGGCCGGGAGTGACTGCGCATGTGCAAGAATATGTGTGCGCTCACTCCTGTAAATCCCGGCCACCAGATCAGCTGGCCCAGCTTTCGAATGTTTCTGTGCACCTGCGCGGCCACCGCTGAGAACATTACAGCAGTGGCCGTAACCCCTAGAAACGAGCATGACCAACATAAAATTTGGGGCTGTTTGAAGGAGAAGATAAGGCATAATTGAAAAATTAACTACATGGAAGAAAGGATCCTAGGACTACAAAGAACTGATTAAATGCTGATTACTGGGCGCGGCCTAACCGTCATGGTGTGAGGACGCAAGTTGTTTCAGCTCCGACATTATCCTGCAGAATCCTGATTGTCTGTGCGTGTGGCCAAAGAAAAGACACCCCCCAAGTGATCCGCAACTCACGGTTTACCGGTAACCGGAGTTTCAGCTGTGTGCCTGCTGCGGTCATCGCCTGCCGGATCCCCTGGAGTGAGGCCTGGGAAAGGAGCAGTATCCAGCACGGCGGACCCCTCGGTGAGAGCGGGAGAGGTGGGGACGCAAGATCGCCTTACTTACCGGGTCGCCTTACTTACTGGTGGTGGTGGTCGGGTGAGTCCTGGAGTGGCTGGGAGGTGAGACGCCTCCGGTTCTCTCTCTGCTGGGCTGCTGGTTTCAGGTCCCCCACGTGTCTGGCGGTGTGAGCGCCATCTTGCCTGTGACGCTGTGTGCAGTTGTCTTCATGCCCCAGGACTGAACCGGGATCCTGGCTCTCCTGTCTGCATACACCTGGCATCTGTATTAAGGGGCGAATGCACCTCAACTGAGTGGGGCCAGTATCCTGACTCCAGGGAAAAAGCCGCCACTGCTGTTCTATTGCCCCTGTGTGGGGGAGATATTTAAAGGGCCAGTACTCCTATTACTGGTGAAGGGGAGATCACCTTATGGGCCGGAAAACAGGCACCTCAGGACCGGCTAATCCACCTAAACTTATGCTGGACAACATGAGTCAGACAGAGCACAGAGAAGTTGCAACCTCCTCTGAGCGTCCAGAAGTAGACTTTGCAAAAATTATGGCGGCCATCACTAACTGCCAAACGGCGCTTACGGTCAAAATTGACCATGTCCAGGCTGATCTTACTCTTCTCAGACATGATATTGATAAAATTAGAGAGAGAACAACGGAAGTGGAAAGAAGAGTGAGTGATGTGGAGGATAGAGTACAGCGTGATGACTCTGCAATTAATGCGCTACAGAATCAAGTCAAGACCCTGATGGCAAAGGTGGAGGATGCCGAGAGCCGTAACAGACGGAACAACATCCGTATTATGGGTTTACCTGAAAGAGCAGAGGGGCCCTCTCCAGAAGAGTTTGTGGAACGTCTCATAAAACAAATCTTTAATCCTATAAATTTGTCAGGGACTTTTGCAGTTGAACGTGCTCACAGGATTCCCACTCGCCCCCTCCCTCCTGGGGCCCCATCTCGTCCCTTCATCTTTAAAGTCCTAAACTACAGAGACCGTGATGCTATTCTGGCTGCAGCTCGCCGTTTGAAAGACATTCTTTTTGAAAATACCCGGATCTCCTTTTACCCGGACTTTTCTACAGAAGTGCAGAAGCAACGTAGACAGTTCACGGCGGTGAGGAACCGCTTAAGAGAGAAGGGACTTGTCTATGCAATGATGTATCCGGCTCGGCTCAGAGTCCAGGAGGGTGACCAGGTGAAGTTCTTTGCCACCCCTGAAGAGGCATCGGACTGGCTAGACCGCAGAGGCTGAGAGTCATATATCTAATGTTTTGAATGTCTTTCCATGCGTTTCAGATGATAGTTAAATAACGGAGCTGAACGAGTGATGGTTGTAGCAACCTGCTGCATAGGTTCAGTTATTAGGTTTACCTAGAGCAGTAGGGCTGAAGGAAGGGTTGCTGTTCCCCTTTTTCTATTAAAGAGGCAAATGGGGGAGGGTTTTTAAGCTTGGATAGGTTGGGGTCATCTGGGCAGGGTGGGGGGGGTTGCCTGATGTTACGGGCGTATTCAGGGGCTCTTGCTCTAATGTTTGGAAGTTGGTATGAATGTGTGAGTGTATGGCTTGGGTGGTGCAGTGACTTCTGGGATTACTATCTCAATAGACCGCCATAATGTCAGTTTGTCGATTTGTCTCCTGGAATGTCAGGGGTCTCAATGACAAAATTAAACGGTCTCTGGTCTTTAATTTTCTACGAAATCATAATCCTGACATTCTGGTATTGCAGGAGACACATCTTCAGGGGCGAAAGCTCTTAGCGTTGAAGAGGCCCTGGGTTGGTTCAGCATACCACGCGGTATATAATTCTAGAGCCAGAGGTGTGTCGATTCTGGTGGCGAAATCCCTTCCCTTTCAGGTGTATTCTGTGCATACGGATATAATGGGTCGTTTTGTGATTCTCCATGTGGCAATCAGGGGCATCGATTACCTTCTGGTGGGCCTTTATGTCCCCCCCCCCCTTTTCGTAGGGATATACTGGATGAGGTTATGAGAATGGTAGCATCTATGCCCCTGGCACCTCTGATTGCCTTTGGGGATTACAACGCGACTTTGGATCAGTCACGTCTTCGCCCTAGTGATACCCATAATGAGGCGCTAAGCTCCTGGGCTGATGTATTTGATTTAACGGAGGGTTGGAGGTACTCACACCCGGGGCTGCGCCAATATTCCTGCTATTCCGCTTCTCATGTTACGCTTTCACGGATAGATTTAGTTTTTCTTAGCAGAGATCTATTACCCTCTCTGACGGTGGCTGATTACCTCCCCCGAGGTATCTCTGATCATGCTCCATTGTCAGTAGTTCTAAAACAACCTCTAGCACCGGTGGAGAGGGTATGGAGACTCAATAGTAAATGGCTAGAGGTCCTGCCTGTTGTTTGGAGTGTACAGCAGGGTTTGAAAGACTATTGGGAGTTCAATGAGGGCTCAGCTAACCCGTTGATAGAGTGGGAAGCCTTCAAAGTTGTGATGAGGGGTACTCTGATTCATGCGATAGCTACGTATAGGAAGGAGATGAGGGCTACAAGGACTAAGCTAGAGGGGGAGGTAGTAGAGAGAGAACAGGCTTTTATTACAAATCCGGATGGAGAGGGTCGTAGTTTATGGGAGGAGGCCCAGAGGAAGCTCAATTTGCACCTAACAGAATATACCCAGAAGAAGTTATTGTATCAAAGGCGTGTAATATTTGCTGATGGTGATAAGAATGGGAGGGCTTTGGCGTTCCTGGCCAGGACTGAGTCGCCCCAGACGGTGGTCCCACACATTACTTGCGGGGATGGCTCAAGGGTATATCAACCGGAGGACATATGTGAGCAATTTGCTCAATTTTACAGGGACCTGTATAGCTCCAAAAATGCGATGACCCCAGATGAGATCCGGTCTTTCCTTCAGAACATCCCCCTTACTACATTGGCTAGAGAAGACAGTAGCTTTTTGGAGGCAGCTATTGATGTGGGAGAAATTAAAGCGGCAATCAGTGATATGGCAGCA
The DNA here is from genome assembly GCF_905171765.1 of Bufo bufo. NCBI lineage: Eukaryota > Metazoa > Chordata > Amphibia > Anura > Bufonidae > Bufo > Bufo bufo. The sequence continues at coordinate 160,602,645 of NC_053395.1, forward strand.
GGGAAATCACCTGGTCCGGACGGGTTCCCAGTCGAATGGTACAGACTAGACGTTGAATTGTACTCTACACGTCTACTGAATCTTTTTAACTACGCACATGATTCTGGTGGACTGCCTCTATCCTTTGGCGAGGCTACCATTGTGGTAATTCATAAAGCTGGGAAGCCTCCGGACCACTGTGCATCATATAGACCTATTTCCCTGCTGAACACCGATGCCAAGATCTTAGCTAAGATCCTGGCCAAGAGGCTTAATCAGGTAATCTTATCCATTATTGACCCTGACCAATCTGGTTTTATGCCCGGGAAAACAACGGATATCAATCTTAGGAGGTTATTTACGAACTTGCAGGTCAGGCATGATAATGCAGGGTCAAGGGTCCTGGCATCTCTCGATAACGAGAAAGCCTTTGACTCGGTAGAATGGCATTTTATTTGGGAGACAATGGCCCGACTTGGTTTTCCTCACTCCTTCTTTCAATGGGTCCAGTTACTGTATCAGGCACCTTCAGCGCGCATCAGAGTAAATGGGTCTCTTTCCCGACCATTTAAATTATACAGAGGTACAAGGCAGGGTTGCCCCCTGTCCCCGTTGTTGTTCGCTCTGATAATGGAACCTCTTACTCAATTGATAAATAATAGCTCCTTGATAGAAGGGTGGACGGTGGCTGGGATACAGGAGAAGGTTTCGCTATACGCGGATGACTTGTTGGTGTACTTAGCTGACCCTGGCCCATCCTTAGAAACTTTGCTAGATGTGGTGAATGGATATGGTAGGTTCTCAGGGCTACGAGTGAACTGGGCTAAATCGAGCTTATGTATAGTGGACAGTGAAGAAGCGATAGAGATATCTCCAGTATCCCCCCTGAAAGTGGTAGACAGCTTTCTATATTTGGGGATCCACATACATAGAGACCCTCGGAAATTTTGCCATCTGAACCTGAGGCCCACTATGGAATATGTCACACGCAAGTTGGAAGCATGGGAAAATCTCCCCTTGACTTTAATAGGAAGGATCAACATCTTTAAAATGGTGTTACTACCGAAACTGTTATATATATACAGAGCGGCTCCAGTGAGGGTACCGAAATCCCACTTTGATGTCATAGATAAGGTTATGTCCCGATTCCTATGGTGTCATCGGAACCCTAGGATAGCAAGGAAGACGTTGAAGGCATCCTACTTGCAGGGTGGTCTACAACTTCCTGACATATGTTTATTACATAGCGACATGCCTGATGTATGCTTCCTGGTGGATTAGAGCAGACTCCAATAATCCGGCGGTGGTGCTGGAGGCGGCGTTAGTGGGTTCGTATGAAGCTCTAACAAACTTGGTCTACAGGGGAGGTGGTTCTTTGTTGAGTGGGACATACACAGAAGCTATGACAACGGTTATAGAAGCCTGGGCAAAGTTTGTAAATACACATATGGACACCCAAGCAGGGGATATCTGGTCTCCGTATATCCCACTATGGCGTAACAGGCATCTCCCTGAGCTTTTACACTTGCCAGACTTTGAATTTTGGCCTAGGAAGGGGCTTAAATATCTGACGCAGCTATTCCAGGATGGGGTCTTTCGCTCCTTTGGGGATTTGCGGTCGGACTTCCTGTTGCCACAGACTAGCTTTTACCGGTTCCTCCAACTGAGACACGCTTGTGAGAAACAGTTCCACTCCTTGTCCCTAAGCTTGGAGTGTGGTCCTCTGGAATCGATAGCCAGAAGGAAACAACCATATAAACCAATTTCTTCCTTTTATGGTGAAATTATTAAAATGCAGGACTCTCCTATCCAGCGATCATTTGTTAAGTGGTTGGCGGATATCCCAGAGTTGGAGGATTCTCACTTGGAGGAATGGCGTCTGGGGTGGAGGAGGTCTGTCGTGAGCTCTCGAGATCAACTTATTCAGGTCAAATGGATGCATATGTATCTGACTCCGGTACGTTTATATCAGATGCGGCAGATACCAAGTCCTGGATGCGACAGATGTGGAAGCGACAGAGGATCCTTTTTCCACATGGTTTGGTCCTGTCCGGCCTTACAAAATTATTGGAAGGGGGTGTGTAATTTCATTAATGTTAAACTGGGTTTACCAGGGATATGTGATCCTATTGTTTGTGTTCTGGGGCTAGTTGCTGATGCGACTCCTTGCAAATATTGTAGAATTCTCCTACGGCTCTTAATGTTCTATGGTAGGAAGAATATACTCTTGAACTGGAAGCCTCCCAAGTGTCCCACGATAAGCCAATGGGTACAACTAATTAACAACGATCTCCAGATGTACAAGTTGACCTATGAAGCGAGAGGAACCCCTGATCGGTTTGACAAAATCTGGGGTATATGGGTACAGGCGGAGGGCACAGTTTGAGATCCATTACTGGTTGGGGGCTGTGCCACCCAAGTGTGTGTGTGGACGTATGGATGTGAGTGGGTGTGAGCAGACATCTATTTCCCTTCCTTTTTTATGACAACAAGAATGTTTTGTATCCAAATGCATTTAAGTCTCTTACTGTCGTATATTATGACACTGATGGAATTGTCTGATCTTGCTCACGTGTATGACTGTATTGCAGTATTGTTTTTCCCTATGGGATTGTTGTACTATTTTGAAAATGTTAAATAAACGCTATTAAAAAAAAAATGCTGATTACTGAGGTGAGACAACCACTTTAAGGCCAAATTCGGCTTGGTTCATAAGCGGTTAATTTGCATGTTATTATAAATGGAGTAAAACATACACAATGCATTTGTCCACCCTTACTGTATTAGTCAGGCTATTATATACAGTACAGACCAAAAGTTTGGACACACCTTCTCATTCAGAGAGTTTTCTTTATTTTCATGACTATGAAGGCATCAAAACTATGAATTAACACATGTGGAATTATATACATAACAAACAAGTGTGAAACAACTGAAAATATGTCATATTCTAGGTTCTTCAAAGTAGCCACCTTTTGCTTTGATTACTGCTTTGCACACTCTTGGCATTCTCTTGATGAGCTTCAAGAGGTAGTCCCCTGAAATAGTCTTCCAACAGTCTTGAAGGAGTTCCCAGAGATGCTTAGCACTTGTTGGCCCTTTTGCCTTCACTCTGCGGTCCAGCTCACCCCAAACCATCTCGATTGGGTTCAGGTCCGGTGACTGTGGAGGCCAGGTCATCTGGCGCAGTACCCCATCACTCTCCTTTATAGTCAAATAGCCCTTACTTTCAAAGTTTTCCCAATTTTTCGGCTGACTAACTGACCTTCATTCCTTAAAGTAATGATGGCCACTCGTTTTTCTTTACTTAGCTGCTTTTTTTCTTGCCATAATACCAATTCTAACAGTCTATTCAGTAGGACTATCAGCTGTGTATCCACCTGACTTCTCCTCAACGCAACTGATGGTCCCAACCCCATTTATAAGGCAAGAAATCCCACTTATTAAACCTGACAGGGCACACCTGTGAAGTGAAAACCATTTCAGGGGACTACCTCTTGAAGCTCATCAAGAGAATGCCAAGAGTGTGCAAAGCAGTAATCAAAGCAAAAGGTGGCTACTTTCAAGAACCTAGAATATTACATATTTTCAGTTGTTTCACACTTGTTTGTTATGTATATAATTCCACATGTGTTAATTCATAGTTTTGATGTCTTCAGTGTGAATCTACAATTTTCATAGTCATGAAAATAAAGAAAACTCTTTGAATGAGAAGGTGTGTCCAAACTTTTGGTCTGTACTGTATATAATCTATATACTTTTCCAATGTTTAGGCTGAAATAGCTAAGAGCTATGACTATTTTTCTAATGCTGAAATATCACAATGTACTTATAAAGAATATGATAACTAGATTGTTTGTTTGTACAGAACACAATCTCCAGAGAGCAAAACTATACTTTTGTCTAAGCTAAGAAATTCAATTTATTAGGGGACATGGTGTGCCTAATGCTCAGCCTTTATCAAGGCCTTAATATTGCCTGTTATTTACTAGAACATTACTAATCATATTTCTGTGAAACCATAATGTCACTTTTATTCGTAAGATCGGTTGTGGCAAGAGCAGTTATGTTTTTAGCAACTAACAATAGGATTCACCTCGAAGTGACCAGAAGTAATACGTCTTGACTTCTAATTAAGATGTGACCGTTCTAGAAATGTCACCCATGTGAGCTCAACATGACCTTTTATTAACAGAAATGAAAATGTGAGATCCTTACAGTAAGGTTTATTTCTGCCTCATTAGTTTACCTTTGCTAATAAAGACTTTATTGTCTGAGGAGAGTCTGTTTACCCTCTTACGACTGCACAATACAAATTACCTTTTCCTTAACCCTTGTCTTTATTGTTTTAACGTGTGCCTCTGATTTAAAAAAATTTCCCTAAATCAACAATTAAAGGAAAAACATAAGAACCATTGTAATATATCGTATTAGAGAAAATTGCCTCTTTCTCCACTTATCAGGCTACTTTCCTCCACTCTGCCAATTTATTTGCTATCCAGCTTCGCTGACAGATCATGTTACACACTCCCCATGTAAATTTCTGGGGAAGGGGATGAGGTAGACGCTGCAGAGTGAGAGAGGCAGTTTTTTTATTTTTTATTACAGTGCTGAATTTACCGGTCTACTGCTCTGTACTGCTGTATAATGACCTCCATTCTAATCCTGCTTCTGCGGGTATGCTACAGAGAGGTAGGGGAGCAGTGTCTCTGGTTTTCTCTGTTTACCTTGTATAGGATACATCATGGCAGCTAATCTTGCTCTTGCCCATCCCTTCTCCCCCTTCTGCATAAATATTCACAGATGTAACTTTACCTCTCAGTGAAGTTGAATACCCTCTCCTCCCTGGAAGTGTTATTTTTTTCAGTGAATTCAGAAGGAGTGAATGGTTAAAGGGCATCTCCTGGCCACTTGTAGAAACTATGTAATAGCAAATGCAACAGGAAAAGAAGCGCACTTATCCAGTCGAGACCCAGCCGGGAAAGCCCACAGCCTGTGTGAGTGCAGTGGGGAGGGTGACATTGTCAGAGTGAGGGACAGTTAAATATTTTCCAAGAAAGGCTTTTTTTTTTATAAATAGCCAGGAGAACCCCTTTAAAGGATCAAGAGGTGGATGAAAGTGGAGAAAGAGGCATTTTTCTGTAATGACATGTATTGTCAAGTTTCTTATTTTCACTTATGCTATTGATTAATGAATAGTGGTTTATAATCATTCACATTTTTACATACATTTACCTTACATAGAGTACCTAAAAACAGACCTATTTTGCAGGATTATCAGCACGGTGACAGAACTTTAAAAGGGTTGGCCACCATAAGTATAAAAACAAATAAAGTGCCCCAGACAATACCTAAAGCCAAGAGGAATTTGTATCATGACAGATATACTGTATATACACTCGCCTAAAGAATTATTAGGAACACCTGTTCTATTTCTCATTAATGCAATTATCAAGTCAACCAATCACATGGCAGTTGCTTCAATGCATTTAGGGGTGTGTTCTTGGTCAAGAAAATCTCCTGAACTCCAAACTGAATGTCAGAATGGGAAAGAAAGGTGATTTAAGCAATTTTGAGCGTGGCATGGTTGTTGGTGCCAGATGGGCCGGTCTCAGTATTTCACAATCTGCTCAGTTACTGGGATTTTCCCGCACAACCATTTCTAGAGTTTACAAAGAATGGTGTGAAAAGGGAAAAACATCCAGTATGCGGCAGTCCTGTGGGCAAAAATGCCTTGTGGATGCTAGAGGTCAGAGGAGAATGGGCCGACTGATTCAAGCTGATAGAAGAGCAACGTTGACTGAAATAACCACTCGTTACAACCGAGGTATGCAGCAAAGCATTTGTGAAGACACAACACGCACAACCTTGAGGCGGATGGGCTACAACAGCAGAAGACCCCACCGGGTACCACTACAAATAGGAAAAAGAGGCTACAATTTGCACGAGCTCACCAAAATTGGACTGTTGAAGACTGGAAAAATGTTGCCTGGTCTGATGAGTCTCTATTTCTGTTGAGACATTCAAATGGTAGAGTCCTAATTTGGCGTAAACAGAATGAGAACATGTATCCATCCTCTGATGGCTACTTCCAGCAGGATAATGCACAATGTCACAAAGCTCGAATCATTTCAAATTGGTTTCTTGAACATGACAATGAGTTCACTGTACTAAAATGGCCCCCACAGTCACCAGATCTCAACCCAATAGAGCATCTTTGGGATGTGGTGGAACGGGAGCTTCGTGCCCTGGATGTGCATCCCTCAAATCTCCATCAACTGCAAGATGCTATTCTATCAATATGGGCCAACATTTCTAAAGAATGCTATCAGCACCTTGTTGAATCAATGCCACGTAGAATTAAGGCAGTTCTTAAGGCAAAAGGGGGTCCAACACCGTATTAGTATGGTGTTCCTAATAATTCCTTAGGTGAGTGTATATCGGTTTTCTACTGCATAGCATGCTCTCATTAATGAGAGGCTGTGTGGGTGGAGCAGCTGCAAAGTGAAAGTAAAAATCCCAGCATGCATCACAGGAAAGCATCTCCAGGGGAGCAGTCACATGACATCTCTGCCTACTTTTGATGCCATAGTGACAACAGCACATTAGGTGTCATTTCATCAGTGCTTTAGCATAACTCCCAACTTTAGAATAGAAGGAAGAGGGACACTACGTGCCCAAGGCTACTTTCACACTTGTGTTTTTTGCGGATCCGTCATGGATCTGCAAAAACGGTTCTGTTACCATAATATAACCGCATGCATCCGTCATAAACGGATCCATTTGTATTAGGTCTTCTATAACCATAACGGCATTATGGCAAAAGAGAAAAGGGAGAGGCGCTCATAGGGTAATAAGCGAAGATACGCAGATAAACGTGATGGATAGAATGTGCTCACCTTTGGGTGTTGTGCAGGTGTAAGCGCACAACAGGTTTAGACACACAATAGGTTGGGAGGGTGAGGGAGGTCCGTGCTGCCGGTACCCGTTCAGTCCCTTTGGATGGAGTTGCCAAAAACTCCTAGGGATTGTTAGGGGTGAGAAGAGTGATTTGTGTCCGAAAACACACGATAGGGTACCTCTTTGGCGCACAGGGACGACCACAGTTTCAGGTTTTTAGGTAAAGATACTATTTATTGTTCAGTTGACAACGCGTTTCGGAGTTTATAACTCCTTTTTCAAGTCTTGGGGGCGCCAACAGCAAGGACCAACAGGCAGAAGGTGGCCGGGTGGCGCCAATGTGTATGTATATATATATATATATATATATATATATATATATAATAAAGGAAAATAATGGCGGCACTGGAATAACAAACAATGGCGGGTGCTAGGTCCAGGGATATAGCTGCTTACCCCATATGGATAGAGATGAAAAACTGACAGCACTCCAGATAAAAAGCAATGGTGTTTATTCACCCATGTGGAAGGCAACGTTTCAGCTCATACAAGAGCCTTTCTCAAGCCTTCCACATTGGTGAATAAACACCATTGAGATGTCCTGCTTTCCCTGTTTGTTGCAGGGGGCGTGGTCTAATGGAACCGGTGGGTGGGGCTTAGAGGGACGGCTGTGTGGTGGTAGTGCAGGGGGGGATGGGGATTGACTAAGTAGCTTCTACAGTAGGGACTCTGAAGGTTTTTATCACAGCCAGCTTCTGACAGGAATCAGCTGTTTGTAGAGAGGGAACAAGCAGCTGATTCCTGTCAGGGTTGGAGCAAGAAGCAGGGAGCCGACCACTGACCGGAGCGGACTGCACATGCACATGGACGAGCTTCCTCTCAAGATCCTCCATGTCGCGTGCAGCCATGGACGAACTCAGCTGCAAGGTAGAGCAGGACTAAGGGGGCGTGGCTTATAACTGAAAGAAAAGCAGACAGGTTTGTTTTACTTTCACACTAGCGTTCAGAACGGATCCGTCTGCATTATAGCTTAGAAAAAATTCTAAGTGTGAAAGTTCAGACGGATCCGTCCAGACTTTACATTGAAAGTCAAAGGGGGACAGGATCCGTTTGAAGATTGAGCCATATTGTGTCATCTTCAAACGGATCCGTCCCCATTGACTTACATTGTAAGTCTGGACGGATCCGCTTGCCTCCGCACGGCCAAGCGGACACCTGAACGCTGCAAGCTGCGTTCAGGTGGTCCGCTTGCTGAGCGGAGCGGAGGCTGAACGCTGCCAGACTGATGCATTCTGAGCGGATCCGCGTCACTCAGAATGCATTAGGGCAGTACGGATGCGTTCGGGGCCGCTTGTGAGCCCCTTCAAACGGAACTCACAAGCGGAGCCCCAAACGCTAGTGTGAAAGTAGCCCAATGAAGTATATTAGGGACTTCATTTTTTCCCTGCCTGCCACACTCTAGTGGAGAGTATTTAAAGAGTGGCCAACCCCTTTAATATATTATGAGATATGGAACAGTGTTTATCAGGAAGAAGAGCGCATGATCTTATATATGTACAGTCGTGGCCAAAAGTTTTGAGAATGACACAAATATTAGTTTTTCACAAAGTTTGCTGCTAAACTGCTTTTAGATCTTTGTTTGAGTTGTTTCTGTGATGTAGTGAAATATAATTACACGCACTTCATACGTTTCAAAGGCTTTTATCAACAATTACATGACATTTATGCAGAGTCAGTATTTGCAGTTTTGGCCCTTCTTTTTCAGGGACCTCTGCAATTCGACTGGGCATGCTCTCAATCAACTTCTGGGCCAATTCCTGACTGATAGCAACCCATTCAGATTAGTGGGTTTTTGTTTGTCCACCCGCCTCATGAGGTATTGACCACAAGTTCTCAATGGGATTAAGATCTGGGGAGTTTCCAGGCCATGGACCCAAAATGTCAACGGTTTTGGTCCCCGAGCCACTTAGTTATCACTTTTGCCTTATGGCACGGTGCTCCATCATGCTGGAAAATGCATTGTTCTTCACCAAACTGTTGTTGGATTGTTGGAAAGAAGTTGCTGTCGGAGGGTGTTTTGGTACCATTCTTTATTCATGGCTGTGTTTTTGGGCAAAATTGTGAGTTAGCCCACTCCCTTGGATGAGAAGCAACCCCACACATGAATGGTTTCAGGATGCTTTACTGTTGGCATGACACAGGACTGATGGTAGCGCTCACCCTTTCTTCTCCGGACAAGCCTTTTTCCAGATGCCCCAAACAATCGGAAAGAGGCTTCATCAGAGAATATGACTTTGCCCCAGTCCTCAGCAGTCCATTCACCATACTTTCTGCAGAAGATCAATCTGTCCCTGATGTTTTTTTTTTGAGAGAAGTGGCTTCTTTGCTGCCCTTCTTGACACCAGGCCATCTTCCAAAGTCTTCGCCTCACTGTGCGTGCAGATGCGCTCACACCTGCCTGCTGCCATTCCTGAGCAAGCTCTGCACTGGTGGCACTCCGATACCGCAGCTGTATCCTCTTTAGGAGATGATCCTGGTGCTTGCTGGACTTTCTTGGACACCCTGAAGCCTTCTAACAAGAATTGAACCTCTTTCCTTGAAGTTCTTGATGATCCTTTAAATTGTTGATTGAGGTTGCAATCTTAGTAGCCACAATATTCTTGCCTGTGAAGCCATTTTTATGCAACGCAATGATGGCTGAACGCGTTTCTTTGCAGGTCACCATGGTTAACAATGGAAGAACAATGATTTCAAGCATCACCCTCCTTTTAACATGTCAAGTCTGCCATTTTAACCCAATCAGCCTGACATAATGATCTCCAGCCTTGTGCTCGTCAACATTCTCACTTGAGTTAAAGGGTTTCTATCACTTCGTTGCACATATTTAGCTGTCAGACACTAGCGATCCGCTAGTGTCTGCTCTGCCCAACCATCCTAATATAATTGCTTTTGGGGCAGCCGTTTTGCTAAAAAAAAGTACTTTTATTAATATGCTAATGAGCCTCTTGGTGCTATGGGGGCGTCATTAGCACCTAGAGGCTCCGTCTACCTTCAGAAACTGCCGCCGCCCAGCGCGTCCCTCCAGCCCGCCCATCTCCTACTGAATGCGATCCTCCTTGTGAGCGCCTGTATTCGGCGCATGCGCAGTGAATGTCTGACAGCTTCCCTGCTCAGACATCTCCACTGCGCCTGTTCCTCGGAGCACTATGACGTCATCGCGCAGGCACAGTGGAGATGTCTGATGCAGGGAAGCGGTCAGACATTCACTGCGCCATGCGCCGAATACAGGCGCTCACAAGGAGGATCGTATTCAGGAGGAGATGGGCGGGCTGGAGGGACGCGCTGGGCAGCGGCAGTTTCTGAAGGTAGACGGAGCCTCTAGGTGCTAATGACGCCCCCATAGCACCTAGAGGCTCATTAGCATATTAATAAAAGTTCTTTTTTTTAGCAAAACGGCTGCCCCAAAAGCAATTATATTAGGATGGTTGGGCAGAGCAGACACTAGCGGATCGCTAGTGTCTGACAGCTAAATATGTGCAACGAAGTGATAGAAACCCTTTAACAAGACGATTACTGAAATGATCTCAGCAGGTCATTTAATGACAGCAATGAATTGCAGTGGAAAGTTTTTTTTGGGGATTAAGTTAATTTTCATGGCAAAGAAGGACTATGCAATTCATCTGATCACTCTTCATAACATTCTGGAGTATATGCAAATTGCTATTATAAAAACTTAAGCAGAAACTTTTCCAATTTCCAATATTTATGTAATTCTCAAAACTTTTGTTTCCTGTATAGGGTGTTTAAAGCATACTGGTTTTTATTAGTGAATTATTATACTCAAAGGTATGCAGCAAGTTTCTGAGCTAACCCGATTTAGAGCTCTCTAACGTTTTTTCCTTTCCGGCATAGAGTTCCGTCCTAGGGGCTCTATACCGGAAAAGAACTGATCATGTTTTATCCCCTAGCATTCTGAATGGAGAGCTATTCCGTTCAGGATGCATCAGGATGTCTTCAGTTCAGTCTTTTTGACTGATCAGGACAGAGATAAAACCGCAACATGCTACGGTTTTATCTTGGCCAAAAAAAACTGAAACACTTGCCGCATGGCGCAGGACCGAAAAAGAAGGGTGAAAATTTAAATGCCAGATCGTTTTTTTCCGGATGACACCGGAAAGACGGATCCGGCATTTCAATGCATTTGTAAGACGTTTGCCATACGTTTTTGACGGATCCGGCAGGCAGTTCATGTGACGGAAACTGAACTGTGATTGCTACAAGAATACATAAAGCAATTAATAAGATGTTGTGACCAATAACATTGTGTTATAAGCTGTGTTTAAGGACTCAGTGGCCTAACTGTTGGTTGCATGAGCATAAAGCAGAATTGTGATGCTACAAGGTTTACTACATTCCCCTCTCTTTTGGAATATACTGTATTCACGCTTCTATCACTCCTGTCATGTAGGTAGTTAGAATGACAAAACTTGATGTTTAGTGAATTGCTCTCTCCTGGGGCTTCAGTTTGACAGTTTTTGTGGTGTAACTGTTTTTTAGATACTGTTTCCCCGTGTTCTTTATAGGCAATTACCCTATTAATTGGGGACATTATTTCAGCTCTGAGATGCTATGGAACCTGGTAGTTAGTTCCATTTGTTAGATTCTTTCTGTACAGGAGAGACTCTGTTTTTCTTCAGATGAGCATGTTACACATTTAATTGTTTAATGAAACGAAAAGAGACGTAGACAACTCTTATACAAATTTTTCTTTGCGTATCTAGAGAACCAAAGCATAAAGATTTCACTAAGTAATGCACTAAATTCGTTATTTACTATATTGAAGAGATTGTCATATCAGAAATTCCCTTCTAGCAAACAAGCAGCAGGTGATTGCTGTGACCTACAGCTCAAACATCTCATTCCTGTGGTTAGGATTGGAGTTATCTTCTTACTCTGACTATTTAACCACTTAGATGCTGCGGTTATAGTAAACTACGCTATCTGAGGAGTTTGATAGAGAGTGGGGATTCCTCTGTTCACCCCATCAGTGCCATGTTACAATGGTGTGTGTATGTATGTGTGTGTGTATATATATATATACACCGTGGATTTAAAAAGTCTACACACCCCTGTTAAAATGTCAAGTTTCTGTGATGTAAAAAAAATTAGACAAAGATAAATCATTTCAGAACTTTTTCCACCTTTAATGTGACCTATAAACTGTACAACGCAATTGAAAAACAAACTGAAATCTTTTGGGTAGAGGGATGAAAAAATATAAAAATAAAATAATATGGTTGCATAAGTGTGCACACCCTTAAACTAATACTTTGTTGAAGCACCTTTTGATTTTATTACAGCACTCAGTCTTTTTGGGTATGAGTCTATCAGAATGGCACATTTTGACTTGGCAAGATTTGCCCCCCTCTTCTGTGCAAAGCACTCCAAATCTGTGAGATTGCGAGGGCATCTCCTGTGCACAGCCATCTTCAGATCACCCCACAGATTTTCAATCGGATTCAGGTCTGGGCTCTGGCTGGGCCATTCCAAACTGTAATCATCTTCCGGTGAAGCCATTCCTTTGTTGATTTGGATGTATGCTTTGGGTCGTTGTCATGCTGAAAGATGAAGTTCCTCTTCATGTTCAGCTTTCTAGCAGAAGCCTGAAGGTTTTGTGCCAATATTGACTGGTATTTGGAAATGTTCATAATTCCCTCTACCTTAACTAAGGCCCCAGTTCCAGCTGAAGAAAAACAGCCCCAAAGCATGATGCTGCCACACCATGCTTCACTGTGGGTATGGTGTTTTTTTGGTTGATGTGCAGTGTTGTTTTTGTGCAAACATATCTTTTGGATCCAAAAAGTTCAACCTTGATTTCATAAGACCATAACGCCTGTTCCCACTGCTTTTGGGAGACTTCAGATTGTTTTTGCAAAATGTAGCCTTGCTTGAATGTTTTTCTTCGTCGTAAAAGGCTTTCGTCTTGCCACTATGAAGAATGCGGGAGATTGTTGTCACATGTACCACTCAGCCAGTACTTGCCAGATATTCCTGCAGCTCCTTTAATGTTGCTGTAGGCCTCTTGGTAGCCTCCCAGACCAGTTTTCTTCTTGTCTTTTTTTCAATTTTGGAGGGACGTCAAGTTCATGGTAATGTCACTGTTATGCCATATTTTCTCCACTTGATGATGACTTCACTGTTTTCCATGGTATATCTAATGCCTTGGAAATTCTTTTGTACCCTTCTCCTGACTGATACCTTTTAAGAATGAGATCCCTCTGATGCTTTGGAAGCTCTCTGTGGACCATGGCTTTTGCTGTGGGATGCGACTAAGAAAATTTCAGGAAAGACCAAGTAGAGCAGCTGAACTTTATTTGGGGTTAAACAGAGGCACTTTAAGGCCCCTTTCACACGGGGAGTATTCCGCGCGGATGCGATGCATGAGTTGAACGCATTGCACCCGCACTGAATCCCGACCCATTCATTTCTATGGGGCTGTTCACATGAGCGGTGATTTTCACGCATCACTTGTGCGTTGCGTGAAAATCGCAGCATGCTCTATTTTGTGCGTTTTTCACGTAACGCAGGCCCCATAGAAGTGAATGGGGCTGCGTGAAATAGCAAGTGCGGATGCGGTGCGATTTTCACCACGGTTGCTAGGAGACGATCGGGATGGGGACCCGATCTTTATTATTTTCCCTTAAAACATGGTTATAAGGCATATGAGTAGGTTTGGTGAATTGAAGTATCCAAAGTGGACTTTGATCTGAATTTCAGGGAAAATTTGTTTTGCCGCAAAGCCGAATTCCCTCGTTCTTCGTGGTAATGATTAAATTTTCCCTGAAATGGAGTTAAAAAAAAGTGATAGTCACCTCATCCATTTGAGCACAAAGAGGCTGCCGCAGCCATCTGGATTGAAGATCCTGCTTGAAATCTTATACACAGTGATGTATGAAATCTCACGCGGGATCTTCAATCAAGATAGCCGTGGTGGCACTCAAATGGATTAAGTGAGTTTTTTTTTTTACTGATTAACCCCTGTAAGCCTCATTGTTCATCTCCAATGCTGCGATCCGCAATGAACCGCAGCATCTGAGGGGTTCAATGTTGGGGCAGCGCAAATGTCGTAACCTGTCTTCGCGACTGCTGCTTACAAAGTAATGCGCTTCGTGACAAGTAATTTGTCACTAAGCAAATTACTTTGTGAAATTCGGCGAAGCAGCCGAATCAAATTTTTGTAAACTTCGCGCATCACTACCCCTGAGGGTTAACACTCCTTGTGCACATCTCCACTTTGGATTTTCAATTTAGGCTTTTGGCTTCAATCTGGTAGCTGCCCTTTTCACCAACAAAGCTCTTCCCCTTACCATAATGTGTAGATAAATCCCACACAATAGCCTTTTGACCGCTGGTAAGAACAGATCATTTGCTTAATCAGAACACCGCACAACAATAATTTTGCTACTGAGCCGATTCCAAATATGAACTCGGAATTTGCCTGACACATCTAGATTTTAACCCCTTGGGATTTTCAATTTTTGCGTTTTCACTCTCCGCCTTCCCATAGTCCTAACTTTTTTATTTTTCCATTCACATAGCCTTATGAGGGCTTATTTTTTGCGGACAAGTTTTACTTTTCAATGGCACATTTACGGTGCATACATGTAGTAGGAAGCGGGAAGAAAATCCAAATGGGGTAGAATTGGGAAAAACACAATTCTGATCTAAGATTTTTTATTAATTAATTTTTTTACACTGTACACTATGCGGTAAAATTGACCTGTTATCTTCATTCTCCAGGTCAGTACGGTTACAACGATACCACACTTGTATAATTTTTCTTGCGTTTTAATACTGAAAAAAAAATTAAACCTTTTGAGGAAAAAAAATAAAAAAAATTTAGAACCATATTTTGTTTGACCCCTATAACTTTTTTGTAGTTATGTGTACAGGGCTGTGTGAGGGCTAATTTTTTTGCAAGACTATCTGTTCTTTTCAGTGATACCAACTTAAAGTGTGTGTGCGATTTTTTTTATTTTTTTTCCGCAAAACCGGATTCGTTTTTCCGGAACACTTGGGGCCGGATGCATTAATGCATTTCAATGTAAAATAATGCCGGACCGGCATTCCGGCAAGTGTTCCGGAATTTTGGACGGAGAAAATACCGCAGCATGCTGCAGTATTTTCTCCATCCAATAACCGTACAGTGACTGAACTGAAGACATCACTGATGCATCCTGAAGGATTACTCTCCATTCAGAATGCATTAGGATATAAAATGAACAGTTTTATTTCTGCTATTGAGCCCCTAGGACGGAACTCAATACCAGAAAAGTTTACCGCAAGTGGGAAAGAACCCTTATATTGGAGATATTTCAATGGACATGTCCATACCTGTCCGGACGCACTCAGGCTGATGTCAGCAGTAAGTATATAAGGCAAGCTGGACAGATTTTGATAAAGTGATCTGTTATAGTGCTATCCGTTTTGAAACTTAAGATGGATAAACGCAAATGTGTATACGATCCATACAATTTCTGCTACATATGTGGCAAATACACTACTTATGGTCAGCGCAAGAATCTGTCAAATCCAGTGCGTCTTGCAGCTTGGGATGCATTAGTGCTAGTAGTGCAGAACTTCCTTGGGAACAGACGAGCTACAAACTATGCTGAATTAGTAGACACCATGCTTACAGCATACGAACAACTTGGCTGCCGAAAGTCATTGAAAGTGCGTTTTTTTACATTCCCATCTTGACTTTTTCCCCCACCCAATTTGGACACGTAAGTGACGAACATGGAGAGCGGTTCCATAAAGACATTCTACCATGGAGAACAGGTATCAAGGCCGCTGAATCCCAACTTGATGGGGACTACTGCTGGTTTTTTGCAATGGGAAAATATGACTGTTCACAAACGCAAAAGCAGATGCCTGAAGCACTTTTACTGGGGCCTTGCTTAAGTAAGACTTTTAACAGAAAAAAGAGATTTTTTTAAATGTTATTCCATTACATTTTCATACACAGCTTTTCTACGCAAACTTTGATGTAGATCAGGTAATTGTTGGAGTAAAAACTCGTTCTGTCATAATTATTCAATGCTTTCCAAGTGCTTCATTCATTTAGGGTCCATTCACACCCCCATAGAAATGCCTATTCTTGTCCACAATTGCGGACAAGAATAGGACATGTTCTATTTTTTTCCGAAGCTGTGGACCGGAAGATCGGGGCGTGCCTCGGAAATGTGCTCTCTGCATCCATTCCATCCCTATATAGAATGAATGGGTCCGCACCCGTTCCGCAAAATTGCAGAACGGATGCAGACCCATTTGCGGACGTGTAAATAGAGCCTTAGGCATACTTATGCATAGTAAAATTTTGTGACGTGTTACAACAATTCTGACTTCGGATTTTGTCATCCGCACACTCGATTTAGTATAGGACAAATGGTTTTTGCCCAGTAGCAGACGAAAAGTTTTGATTTACCACGCAACAAAAAAAAAGACCATAATGGATCTGACCAAGAGGAAACAATGATGTTGGAGAACAAAGCCTCCTTTGGTAGGGAGGGTTAAAGAACTCTTAAAATTATCGATATGTTACATTTTTTAAATATTTGTTCTTTATGAGGCTTTTCACCTTTTCATACATATGTCCTCTATGCCTTGTCATTTATAAAAGAAAATGACTTTGCTTTGAACAAATCCCCAAATATAAGCAAGCAATGAAGTATTTTGAAGGACATTACATTATGAACGAGAAGGTAATAACTTTGAAATATTCTACCCCTTCAAAAAGTGATATATGTGGAAAATAATCTAAATGTATACAGCAGTCATTTTCTGTGTTCTTTTTCTTATCATGTTAGTCTTTTTTCTTTTTGATAGTTTACAAGTAGAAACCTTTTTTACATTTTTTTTTAATACAAAAGAACTCTAAATGACTTTGATAGGTCTGTTTTTATTTCTTCCTAGCGTTTTGGTAGTTAGGTGTAATCTCCAGGGTTCTATTACTTGCCTCTTGATATTCAACACGCAAAGGACTGTGCCAGGTGATTGATGGGACGTAAGCTCTGTACTGTATCTCCTCGACAACACAGTGCTGAGTAAAATATTTTGCCTGCATTCCTTGTGTAAATGGATAGACTCCTGTAAAATTACCTGAGTTATTGGACCTTTTACTGCTGTCACTGCAACTTTGTGACTTTTTGGCTCGACATCTACTTTTAGTGTGTGTTTTCTCTATGTTCCCTTTTTCTATTTTTCGTTTAAGCCTTGGACAAGTGTTGAATTGCTAAATACTTTTAAAAAGAAAAAGAGGCACAATAAAAAGGGAAAACATTATATGTAGTGTTTAAGTGTTCTTCATTTTTCTAGCTTACCACCAATTGGCAGGTCATCTCGTGTATGTATAAAATAAAAGGGTAGTCTTTAGTCTTTAACAATAAGGTATCTAGGTGAGCTCACCAGATTGTTTGTTTATATATTTATACTATAATTTACATAATTAGGACTATATACATAATTATTCCTAATTATTATGCTTTGCAAATTGAGAAAGAGATCCAGTGACAACCATTTTAGGCCCCCTGCACACGATCAGGATTGCCGTGCGGATTTTCCGCGCGGATTTGCGTGTGTAAAATCCGCACCGTAGGTCATGTCCATTGTATTCTATGAGAATTTTGAAATTCTCAATGCACACTATGCGGATTTTTTTCCGCGCGGATTTTGACCTGCGGTGCGGATTTTAAAATCCGCGACATGTCAATTAATTTTTTTTTTTCCTGACCGGATTTTCTTCATTCACTTAGTGAAATCCGCATGCGGAAAATCCGCACCGAATCCGCACCAAATCCGCACGCAAATCCGTATGCAAATCCGCACCAATTAGTGCGGATTGACCGCACGGATTTGCCTGCGAACACCTGCGAATTTCAGTGCGGATTCTCCGCACATGAATCCTGATCGTGTGCATGTAGCCTTATGGTAACTATTTCTTACATTCTCCTTTTAGGTGTTAGCAGTATACCACTTTGTATACATATCTAGCATATCTGAGTCTATTATTTTAATTTGTTGGGCTAAATTTTTAGAGGACATATAGGATTACAAAAAGGAGCTGCTTTTTTTAAGGAAGGTGCCACTGTTGTCCAGAAGGACTGTGTGTCGTCTTGCAGGTTTTCTCTATTCAAGTAAATAGGGCAGAGCTACAATGCTAAATTAGTAAAAAAAAAAAAAAAATGTGGCACTATTTGTTGTATGTCAATCCTGATGAGGATGTTTTATGCTTTTTAAATCAAATTCTGTTATCTAAATAAAAATATTTAAGTGGAGGCTTACAGAAAATTGAACTATATTAATGGTTTATATTCTGAACATGTAGTACTATAATATTTTCGCTTTCTCTATTTTTCTGTTTTTTAAAAGATCATGTATAAAGTATATGTACTGGAATCTGAGAGCTCTGCTACTGACAAAATGATGTTTTATATTGCTCATTTCTATGTGAAGAGCTTTTCTATCTAACTTTAAAGGAGTATTCTGGGTGATTATGGTCATTCAGTGAAACATGTCTGATCCTTAGCGATGTCCTAAACCAGGGTTTCTCAACTCCGGTCCTCGGGACCCCCCTACCAGTCAGATTTGATAATATCCCACAGAATGAATATCTGTGGTAACTCCTGAGGCATGGACACTAATTATATCACCTGCTCAATCCTAAAGAAATACTGAAACATGACTGGTAGGTGGGTCCCAAGGGACCGGCGTTGATGATCCCTGTCACTAAACTGTTCCATCTTTTCAAACTACAATCCCACAAAAGGCAGTAATCTAATAGTCGCTGTTAACACAAAGTTAAAATCAGACTTTAGGGATAGAATAAAGCAGTATATTATTTGTAAAATTGTACAACGCATTTCAAGGTTGGTCTGACTTTGGCTACTTTCACATCTGCACTTTTCCTTTCCGCTATTGAGATCCATCATAGGATCTCAATAGCGGGGGTGGGGGGAAGACGCTTCAGTATTTTCCCCATTCCTTGTCAATGGGGACAAAATTGAACTGAAGGGAACAGAGTGCACCAGAATGCATTCCATTCAGTTTCATTGCGTTCCCATGACGCACACAAAAGAGCTCTAAGCAGTGTTTTTGAGTGCGTCCTGGGATGTGGAGCAAGATGGATCCGTCATGACTCACAATGTAAGTCAATGGTGACTGATCCGTTTTCTCTAAAACAAAAGGCGACGGATCTGCTTTGGCCATTTTAGCGAGAATACAACCGGATCTGTTCATAACGGATACAGACGGTTGTATTATCATGACGGAAGAGTTTTTGCTGATCCAAGACAGATCCAGCAAAAATGCAGATGTGAAAGTAGCTTTTGACGGTTAGGTCACACCAACCTTGAAATGCATTTTACAGTTTGCAGATAAACAACAGTTACAGTAAATTCCCTGATTTCCTTTAACTCTGCTTTTTTACTTGCTAGTGGCAGCACCGATTGTATTCTTGCTTTTTTTTTTTTAAGATTGTGTCTGTAGGTTGGAGCAGTGCCTTAGGAACCAGGGAAAAATCCTTATATCAACGCTTGCCAGTGTTGTGCTTGTTCAATGCACAGCCTCCTTATTCATACCCACCTCCCTTGATATATTTCTTCATACACCTTACTACTCTATGGAGGTCTCTCTATTTCATTTCTGTACTTTCATCCATCTGCTGAAGTCAATGAGAGAAATCTACAATGCTAGCAGATTTTGGAAACTGGTATAAATTATTAAGTAATGATAAATAGCCTTATTTTTGTCTAGACCACTTCGTACCAGCTGTGTTGTGTAATTTGCAATTCCCTTTATGACAGCTGTCTCTCTCATTCGCCTTATATAACTCTAGAATTCTCCACTCCCTATAACAGCAGTATGGCTGTGTAGGCACAATAAAAATATTATTGTGCCTGATGAAGAGGACTGTTCGCCATCAAAATGTGTTGACCAAAAACTAATAAAGGTATGTGCTTACATCAACCTGCCCCAATGTATATTGCTACAGTGACAGCGCCACCATCAGTTTTTTATTCTCCTGCAAGTGATCTAACTTGAGGGATTATCTTTTCAGGACCTATCAGAGATCTATCAGTAGATCTGATCTACTGGTTGCAACTGTATCTAGGGTGTAGACCACCATGTATAACAGCAGTCTTGCTGTGTAATCGTGGCCACCTTCTATGACAGTAGTCTGCATAGTCTGGACCACCTTCTATAGCAGTCTGTATATTCAGGACCACCTTTTATACGTGCAATCTCACTCTCTAGTTTTTACCACCTTCTATAGCAGTAGTCTCTATAGTCTGGACCACCATCTGCAATGGCTGTCCCGCTGTTTAATCTACACTTCTCATTTCACCATTACTGCAGTTTTGCTTTGTTGTCTTGGCCTTCGTGCAACAACCTACTGATGAAGTGACACTGCAGAATAAAAATGTTCATAAGCTTTTCAGGACACTTTACAGTTGTCTTTATCTAATACACAAGCTGATCCTACTGGTATACATATACATTACTGCATATTGTTTTTGGTTAACTTTTTTACTTTCATTTAACAGGATTATGGGGAAAAACCTAGTTGTGTACATGACCTGTGCAGATCTCCAAGCTGTAATCACTTTCCCTCTTGTTCGTGTATTGATAACCTCTTCCTACAGCTTGTGCCCTTGCACTGCTTGGGATATGTTGCTTTCCACCTCCGATCTCTTCTAACCTATACAGGCAATTATTTGAACATACAATTAAATGCCTCCAGGTACGAGAAGAAGGGCGGTGTAGTTTGGTTTAGACAGGCAATATAAATCAAGTTACTTTGTTCTTTTGCCTTATTTATACAATACAACTCCTTCTGACTTTTAAACATGACCTTGAGCTTTTCGAGGGTCATTGGTTTTGAATTGAGCGGAGATCTAATTTTATTTTTTCAATTTTGCAGTTTTAATGGAATATCTCTACTACACTGCCATGTAAACCACACATATATCCCATGCACCATATATACAACCGGTACTGTTACAATTTGTGCAACATTCTGTTGGGAAACTTTGATTACTGGCTTTCATGTGGATCTTACTTTTACATATACTACTTACCTTAACATTGTTGCAGACCATATACATCCTATCAAAACCCAAAAAAATGTGCATAGATACTAATGTGGGTATATAGGTTGAACCATATACCCTAATGGCAGTAGCCTATTTCAGCAGGATAATGTTTAATATTAAAAAGAATATGACAGAGTTCAAGGTGCTGATATAGCCTCCAAATTATCCAGACCTCTATTCAATGGATCATTAGGGGGATGTGCTAGAAAAACTAATCTGATCCGTGGGGACTCCATCTCACAACTTACAGGATTTAAAGTGGTTATCAATGAAATGATAATGATGATAGATCATTATTATCTCATCGGTGGTGGTCCGATAATCAGTGACGTCACATGGCCTAGGAAGAGGCTGTATCGCTCATTGAGCACTGGAACTCTAATAGCTGATTGACAGGTGTCCTGGGTGCTGGACCCTCGCCGATCATAAATTGATGACCTATCCTTACTGAATAAATGCTTTAAACGTCTTGGTCTTAGATATCACAGGACACCTTAAGAGGTATTGTGGAGTCCATGCCTCAATAGATTTGAGCTGTTTTAGTGGCTTGAGGGAACGTACACAATATTAGGAAGGCAAATGTTACATAGTTAATATGGTTGAAAGAAGACATAAGTCCATCAAGTTCAACCAAGGGATAGGTGAGGATGCGAATCCCAGAAAGGAAGTGAGATTTCTACACATTTTCATAAGCATTAATGTTTTTTTACTTTTAAGAATTCATCTAAACCCTTTTTAAAACTGTCCACTGTTCCTGCTGTGACCACGTCCTGAGGAAGTCTATTCCACAGCTTCACAGTTCTTACAGTAAAGAAGCTTTGGAGACTGAACTTTTTCTTCTCCAGTCGAAGGCAGTGTTCCATTGTCTTTTGAGGGCATTTTACATGGAACAGTTTTTCACCGTATTTTTTTGTAAGGCCCATTTATATATTTGTATAGGTTAATATCATGTCCCAAAAAAATCATTGAAAAAAGTGGCCTTAACGGGTGAAAATGCTTCAAACCCAGACACTGTAGCGTGTCTATAACCGGGGGAGCAATTCCTCTGCATGCGGTCCGCAGACAACGGCAATCCCCAGCAAAAAATGCGTACATTGGAGGATGCCTGGGTGGACCGCATGCACCACAAGAACATCTTGCACAAAATGAGACATTGTGCAGATGAAAAAATATGCATACACAAATCACTGCAAAAAATGCACCAAAATGATACTCAACTGACAATACTAGCTAATTTCTCAGGCCGATGTTAAAAGCTGAGAACTTTGTCAATATCTTCCAGTCAGGAACATATCTGAGCCCCTCGTGCACCACATCACGGTGTCTCGGCACGCATGGGGTCCTACCACTCAACTGCCCGTGGTGTGTGAACAGGGTCTGAACAGTGCTAGAAACCAACTCACAGCCAGACTCTCACATGCCTCCATAGTGGTGTCACCAATGCACTGTAGACTGCATGCGGAGGAATTGCTCCCCCGATTATAGACACGCTACAGTATCTGGGTTTGAAGCATTTTCACCCGTTTAGGCCACTTTTTTCAGTGAGTTTTTGTCTTTATGTATATGGGATGTGCCACTTCATTTTGTTGGTAACATTCTTTTGCACCTGGTAGCTTCTGTGTCACATGGTCTGTTGTGGGTGCGGCTCACAGCTTTATCCTACCTCACAGTGCATTGGTGACACCACTATGGAGGCCTGTGAGAGCCTGGCTGTGAGTTGGTTTCTAGCACTGTTCAGACCCTGTTCACACACCACGGGCAGTTGAGTGGTAGGACCCCATCCGTTCTGAGACACCGTGACATGGTGCATGAGGGGCTCCAATATGTTCCTGACTGGAAGATAATATCATGTCCCCCCTTAGACGTCTCTTCTCAAGACTAAATAAATCCCATTCTTTTAATCTTTCTTCATAACTAAGACCCTCCTGCTTTTATTCCTTATCAGCTTAGTCGTTCTCCTTTGTACAGCAGAGCATCCTTTCTATGGACTGGTGCTCAGAACTGAACTATATTCCAGATGAGGCCGCACCAACGCTTTGTAAAGTGGTAGTATTACATTCCTGCCCCGCGAGTCCATGCCTCGTTTAATGCATGACAATATCCTGGTGGCCTTAGAAGCAGCTGATTGACATTGTATGCTGTTATTCAATCTATGATCTACAAGGACACCCAAATCCTTCTCTATAAGTGACTCTCCCAGTGTTACATCCCCTAGGACATATGAAGCACGGAGATTATTACTACCAAAATGCATAACTTTACATTTAATGCACATTGAACCTCATTTGCCAAGTTGATGCCCAATCACTCAGTGTTCAAGTCAGCTTGTAGTTTATGGACATCATCCATAGACTCTACAGTACTACATAGCTTAGTGTCATATGAAAAAATAGATATGGTGCTATTAATCCTGTCCTCGATATCATTAATAAATAAATTTAAATAATAGAGGGCCTAGCACTGAACCATGGGGTACACCACTTATAACCCGGGCCCATTCTGAATAGGAACCATTGACCACAACTCTCAGCCAGTTTTTAATCCAATTACAAACTATACTTTCCAAGCCTATAGCCCTTACTTTATCTATTAAACGTCTATGATGGACAGTATCAAAAGCCTGTGCAAAATCCAGAAACGCTACATCGACAGCCGCCCCACTGTCCAGGCTACTACTCACCTCCTCAAAAATAAATCGGGTTAGTCTGACAACTTCTGTCCTTGGTAAACCCATGTTGGTTATCACTTATAATATTATTTACAGTCACACACTCCTGTATATAGTCCCTTAAGAGTCCTTCAAACATTTTTCCCACAACAGAAGTTAAACTATCTGGGCTATAATTACCTGTGGAGGACCTAGATCCTTTTCTGAATATGGGCACCACATTTGCCTTGCGTCAATCACTTAGCACTGTACCAGTCCCTAGAGAATCTTTAAATATTATAAACAGGGGCACAGCAATGACTGAACAGAGCTCTTTTAAAGGGATTCTGTCACCTGGATTTTGCCTATAGAGCTGCAGACATGCGCTGCTAGATCGCCGTTAGCAAGTCAGCAATACACATTCCTCATAGCTTCTATTGTGTCAAAAAACGATTTTATATAGGTATATGTAAATGAGGCAAGGTAGTTGCCCAGAGGGCTGTTACTAATGTTTCTGAAGCCCAGCCATGCCCACTGTGAAGGAGCCCAGCACCGCCCTGCATCCTCCGAATCTCCTCCTTGCACCCCGACGTCACATAGTTAGAGCGCTGCATGTCAGTGCCGGCATAGTGTTCCTTCCCTGTGCTGGCATCAGCCTCAGGGAACGAACTGCGCATGCGCTAGCTGTGAGATAACGGCGCTCTAACTTAGTGACGTCGGGGAACAAGTAAGAGATTTGGAGAATGTGGGCGGTGCTGGGCTCCTTCACAGTTGGCATGGCTGGGCTCCAGAAAGTTAGTAATAGCCCCTTGGGCACCTTACTTGCCTTATTTACATATATGTTGTTTTTTTTTACACAATACAAGCACTGAGAGCTATGGGGAATGTATATTGCATGTCTGCAGCTCTATAGGCAAAATCCCGGTGACAGAATCCCTTTAAGCACTTTTAGGTGTAATCCATCTGGACCCGGGGCCTTGTTCACATTTACTTTATTTAACTTCTCTTGGACCATATCGACAGTTAGCCAATTGAGTATATCACTGGATGTACTAACAGCCCGAGCACCACAGATATCAGCTCCTTTCTCTTCTTTTGTATAAACAGAGCTAAAAAAGCTATTTAGCAACTCTGCCTTTTCCTTCTCTTCAGTGACTAACCCCCCTTTGCCATTATTTAGGGAACCTAAACCTTGTTTTTTTTAGCATTTATATATTTAAATAATTTTGGGGGATTTGTTTTGCTCTCTTTTTCCACCTGATGTTCGTTTTTTATTTTTGCACATTTTATCTCCTTTTTACAGATTTTATTAAGCCCTTTGTAAACTTCAAACGCTACAGCTGACCCCTCAGATTTGTATTTTTTAAACGCCTTTTTTTTGTCTTTTATTGCCCTTTTTACAGTAGCTGTAAGCCATGGGGGGGTTTAATTTTAGTCGTTTATACTTGTTACCTAACGGAATATTTTTTTGTGTGCAATTACTCAATGTGGATTTGAAGCTCTCCCATTTATCCTCAGTATTATTATGTGACAGTAGCTGCTCCCAGTCTATGCCCTGAAATGCTGCCCTCAACCCAGGGAAATTAGCCTTTTTTTTAAATTCTGTGTCTTTGCTCTGCCTGACAGTTTGCTTTTTATAGTTTAGGGGGAATATAATTATATTGTGGTCACTATTACCTAGTGTTTCTCGAAATTACCAGATCCAACAGAGCATTGCCCTTAGTGGGAGCTTCTATAAACTGCCACATAAAGTGGTCCTGCAGCAACCATGACCCCAGTCAATGTCTGGGAAGTTAAAATCTCCCATTATGACCACTGTACCAGCCTATGCAGCCCACTCTTTGGTTTGTTGAATTTTTTTCTCCTCTGTGATGTTAGGTGGTCTATAGATTACACCAAGTATTATTTTTTCAATGTTTATATCCCTTTGAAATTCCACCATAAGGTTTCAACATCCTCACCATCCTCACTCACAATTGCCTCTTTCACACTTGTCTTCATATCGCTCCTCACATACAGGAACACGCCACCGCCTTTTCTATTTTTTTTTAATTTTATGGCTGATCAATGTTCGGGCTCATGCACACGACTGTTGCTCGGCTGTGCCCGTATTGCAAACAGCGGGTCCGCAATACACGGGCAGCGGCCGTGTGCACTCCGCATCACGGATGCAGACCCATTGACTTTGGGTTTCTCTCTATGCCTCTGCACCGCAAAAAAGTAGTGCACGCACAATTTTTTTGCGGTGCAGACCGTCGGATGCGGTTTGCGGACCCCATTCAAGTGAATGGGTTCGTGTCTGCATTGCGGACAGCAATTTACAGTTCGCAGCATGGGCTTGGCCGACACACGTTCGTGTGCATGAGCCCTTATACAGATGCAGCTAAACTTGAGTGTGATATCACATCATGGTGCATTATCACGCCACAGAAGTCATTGAAAGCCATTGAAAAGGTCAATTAAAATTTTGCTTGCTTGTTAAGAATCAAGTTGATGATTGCTACATCTGTAACATGGTCATCCTTTGCGCTGAACTTGAACAAGCTTAACATGTTCTTGCCATAATACAAATCAGCTTTTCATAGATCCATAGCATTGTGCCCATAACCTGCTATGAACTAGCCCAAGCTGTACATGTTTGCGCCTCTTATATGAAATCAAGGCGCATGGAGGCATTTTCTTTATGGAGTGTGTGAGAAAAAAGGTGAACTAAGGTATTCTTGTTATTGTTTAGGATGAAGGCTCCATACACTACATAGATATTTTATTCGCATCAATTTCCATTTGTTCTATTTTTTCATTCAGGGATACCCCATTCAAAAGTTCACTATAGGACACTATGGGGTAAAAAATGGCATGAGAGAAGGGACATTATCACTGAGATATAAAAATAACAATATAAAAGTCGTAATGTGCCTTTTTGCGAGTGTCTAGTAATTAATAACACTACTTGATATATTTTTTTTACAATAACATTGGTGTAAATTCTAGCTGTAGAAATATCTTAAAAGCCTAGATGAATGGAAGACATATGGTGACGTACCATGTAAAGTGTAATATCCGCTTTAAAAAAGTATGTAAAAGCTTTATGAATTCATTGGAAACCTATTGAACTAAAATGCACAAAAAATGTAAATAACGAGGAGAAAATACATGAAAAAAAACCCATAGCCAGGTGCTCTCACTGAGTCATCTAAAACCCCTCTTTTTATCAGGCGTACAAACGTGAATAATAAGTGACAGCGGCGAGAAGAGTCAGAATACTAATGTTCAGTGCTGCAGAATAGATCTATCGGCAGAAGGTCAGGGGACAATTAAAATGGTCAGACCTTCCATTGATTACCCTATCGAAAAGTTTATTTTTATGTAATTTAATTCATGATATACAACTGTATTTCTAACACTACATCATTATAATCTATGGGAAAAAATACAATGTAGGTTGCTGTATATAGGCAACAACTTTTGTTATTGTTTATATGGTTGCTGTATGAAGGCTATGACTTTTATCATCATTTATATTGCTATGATTATTAGTGTTGATCAGCAAGCTCAGAAATATTGCAGAATGACTGTTATACCTTGGCCTAATTGTTCCAGAAGTCCAGTCTTCTATTCATCGCTCTGTGGAAGCGTTCATGAATTGTAGCTTAAAGAGGTTAGTCATCTGGTTAACTACTTTCCAACTACCAGGTTGGGCATGTGGACATCATAAACAGGGGGTCCTCCTCTTCTTTTATGAGCCATAGTGTAGAGTCACTAGAAAGAATGTCCCTTGCTCGGTCATAATTGAATGGCCATGTTACTTGGTATTTAGTAATGTACTACTACTTTTTCCTCTGCAGTAATCACCCATAGCATCCCTCACTGTGGATGAGTGAAGCCATAGGCATAGGAGCCATGGACATCATAAAAGGGGTTCTCTTGAGAAACTCCTCTGTGAGTCAAAGTAGAAAGCTACCTAGAAGAGCAGCTCTCGCTCTGGCAGAGTTTAGGTGACCATACATGTATATTATTACCTGGTCTCTCCATTATTTGAATAGACTCCATGTAAAACGCCATTTTCTCTGCAGTGGTCAGCCGTAGCTTCCCCTAATGTCCGGCCCACAGGTATTAACTAGTTTCAAAGATTGCGGGGTGCCAATGTTTGTGCATGCTGGCGAGGGCCTAATGAAGCCTTCTGGCCTGCCTTCAGTGTACCGGAGAGGTTCTGGTGAATGAAGCGAATTCTGAATAGTAAATGACCTTTTTTACTTCATCAGTATATTAGAACATCTTCTATAGTAGCATTAGTTTCTTTGTGCTGAGCCTGTTCTATGGCCACCAATGGTAACAATCATTCTGAAAGTCAGTAGACAACATGGATATCTGTCAAAGAAAAAATCTGGAAATGTTAAGATTTCACATCAGGACAAGCCTGGAGTGTGGGAGTCTGCACTGCGAAATCTCTTGATGTGCGGGTTACTAGCTGTGAAATATGGTCATTTGTGCAACTTGATGGAAAACTTTGTTCCTGTAGCAAACGCACACAATGCTTGCAGTACGCCTAGTGAAATTGGGCAATAATGAGAAATAGACATAAACATGATATTCATTTTGTCTCATCTAAAACGCATCCAAAGAGCCCAGAGCCCAGTTTATATTATTCAGCATTGAACTCGTGAGCACAACTGTGATGAACAATATGCAGCTCAAACTTGATGTCCTTTATATGACTAATGTAAAACTGCTTGTTAAAAAGCTTCTGTCACCCCCAAAGCTAATTTTTCATTTTTGGGCATATTAAAATCCTTATTGGACGACTATTCCCTATATAGGGCTCTTACCTTGTTCTGTGGCTTCGTTTCCTTAAAAATCGAGCTTTTAAAATATGCAAATGACTTCACTACCAGCAAGTAGGGCGTCTACTTGCTGGTAGCCGCCGCATCCTCCTTTTAAAAAAAACGCCTCCTCCTCCTGTTGATTGACAGGGCCAGCGAGCGCTCTCCTCCTCCGGCTGGCCCTGTCAGCATTTCAAATCCCACGCCTGTCTTCATTCGGCGCAGGCGCTCTGAGAGAAGGAGGCTCGCCTCCTCAGCACTCCCTCAGTGGGCCTGCGCCGATGACATCACCGAAAGAGAAGACGTCATCAGCACAGGTGCACTGAGGGAGTGCTGAGGAGGCGAGCGTCCGTCTCTCAGAGCACCTGCGCCGAATGAAGACAGGCGCGGGATTTGAAATGCTGACAGGGCCAGCCGGAGGAGGAGAGCGCTCGCTGGCCCTGTCAATCAACAGGAGGAGGGGGCGTTTTTTTTAAAAGGAGGATGCGGCGGCTACCAGCAAGTAGACGCCCTACTTGCTGGTAGTAAAGTCATTTGCATATTTTAAAAGCTCGATTTTTAAGGAAACGAAGCCACAGAACAAGGTAAGAGCCCTATATAGGGAATAGTTGTCCAATAAGGATTTTAATATGCCCAAAAATGAAAAAATTGTTTTGGGGGTGACAGAAGCCCTTTAACAAAGTAGGACACTACTAATTAATGTATAATTGTGTAGTACAGGTAGTTCCATTCCTATGCACAGGCTGTCACTTAGCTACATACAAATGTGTCCAAAAGCTCCAACTGATCATGAAATAAATTCATTACAATAGTGCATCATGTTAGCAAAACCTTTCATAGGGTGCAGTTCAAAAAATAACTGCCCAGAGACACCTATAGGATAGACGTCTTTTGACACAATGCCACAAAATTGTTACTTTGAAAAGCTTGTAATTTCAAGACACATATCAGGTCATGGCCAGCCAAGAGAAACGGTAAGGAAAAGGGCACATTTGTACATGGTGGGTTAAAGGCCACTTTCTGGCAACTGTTGACCAACCTGTATGTAAGAGGACTATATGGCAGTTGCTATATTCGATGCTGTTTGCTATATTTCATAAGGTATGCCCCCCTTGTTAAACAAATCTTCTGTGCTGTCCGCATAATGGTTCTGTCCATAAAATGGCTGCTGATGGAGGGTCATGTGACCAGACACAACACTCAGTCTTCTCCATTCAAACACACTGCACCTGCACTAACCTCCCAACAGTGCAAGCACCAATGGGAGGTGCGGTATATGTGAACAGAGTAGACACCACATGGAGGTGATTTGCCATTTTATGGACAAGACATCTGTGTGCACTTAAAAAAAACTTTGCAAACAAGGGGGCATACCTTATGAAATATAGCAAATGGTGCAGAATTCCAACCAAGACTGTATTAGTAAGTGCCATATAGGTTAGAAATGCATTGGCTAACAGCAACTAGAAAGTGGCCAACCCCTTTAAGAAAAATATAGGAAAATTACATCTGCTGGTAACTGGTGAATAGGTGAAAATTCTACAGCAAAATATATACCCAAGTAATAATAGCAAAAATGTCCTCCTTATATATAGGAGTGGAAGAGCAGGCATTCAGTTAGCCCAATCAGGCTGTGGTGAATCTTTCTTAAATACTTCCCTACTAGTGATGGGCAAAGTATTAAAAGTAATTTTATTCGGCTGCTTCGCCAAATTTAAAAAAAATAATTGCATTGTGAGGAATTTTTGTAAGTAGTGGGTGCAATGACAGGGAGCGGTGATTGCACCGCCCCCATCGTTGAACACCTCAAATCCTGCGTTCATACATGTACAGTTTAACAAAGTATAAAATAAAAATAAAAAAATCATACTTATCCTCGTCCATTTGATCGTGAAGAACCGGCTGCCACCATCTTGATTGAAGATCCAGCGCAAAATCTTGCACGGCCTGTGATGACGTTGTCATGATGCCAGGTGTGGTGACGTCATGTCACCGCGCACAGGATTACATGCAATATCTTCAACCAAGATGGCTGCGGCCGACTCTTCACACTCAAACGGATGAGGTAAGTATGACTTTATTTTTTAACCCTATTTCAGGTGAAATCGACTCGTTACCATAAAGCACAAGGAAATTTGGTTTCACGGCAAATCTAATTTTCCCTGAAACTCAGATCAAATTACACTTTGTGAAGTTCGATTCGCTCATTTCTATCTCATGAAAACATTGCGTTGTCACTGCTACATTTGTGGCTATGTGGGGACCACTAGAAATAATGCCTTACATTTTCTGAGGTGTAGACCCGACTGTTCTAACAATATCCTCTTTCCTTGTACCCGATACCCAGGTAAATAACCTTAGCTAGCATCCCTCTGATACTACCATCATTCTTCTGGTCCGTGGTGAAAGGCAATCCCTTCCTTGCGCAAAGACAGCATACTGTTTGCTCTCTGCAAATAGCCATTTTACAACCTGGCACTTGGTACAACACGGCTTGTGAGAAGAAATGTGTTGATGCCAGCTTTAGATTATCAAACCATCAAAATGCAAGTGCCTTGTACTCGAACAAATTCCATTATGCTAATTTTTCCCTTTCAAGATGGAATATCAATTTTTGAAGCCTAATTTAAGCTATACATCATCTTGTATGCGAAAGTAAAATAACAATATACCCTCTCACCAAGGCACATTAATCTTTTGTGCTCTGCTGTGAGGTTCAAAAGGCATGAAGGAGCACACTTGAACAAAATTTTTTTTTTCATACTCTAGGATGATTGTTGAACCAAATTTTAGAGCCTACTTAAAAATGTCTCTCAGCTTAGACTCCATATTGTTAATTGAGATACGCATATTATATTTAGCATTATCTTCAAGCGGAACTACGCTATAAAAGAAAATGGTACTGTAAATGCTTAGGAAATTTTTGAACTATAAGGAATGTTGGCCATATATTTTACATGTGCACTGATACTACTATTGCAATAAGTTCTTTTAACTAGAAAAGCTACAATTTCTGGGGAAATTGTGTGAAGTGTTCTTGCCTCCACCAGTAGTGTACAACTCGAGTGGCTTGAGTAACTGTTGTGTGGTTGGAGTGGCTGGAGTAACTGTGGAAAGGTTGGACTGGGCAGAGTAACTTTATGGAGTGGGCAGAGTAACTGTGTGGAGTGTTTGGAGTGAGTAAAGATAGTAAACATTACACTAACCAATTGATCAAATTTAAAAAGTGCACATGGCAAGCTTGATAGAGTGAGAAATGCATTTCAACTTTTATTTATTTATATAGCACATTTAATTGCAATGTTGTTGCCCAAAGTGCTTCACAGTTACATTAAAATATACATTTATAAAAACATTAGCAGCCGATTTGTGTAGGTGGGCTTGAAAATGAGGAAGTGGTGGCCGTTTAGAAATCATGTCCTGATTTTTCAGCTCACACTCTAGCTTTTGTCACTGCTGGCTGCTCACACACCTGGGTTCCTATGGCAACTCACTCTACAGCAAGGGCAGAGAAGAGCTGTTAAAAACAAACTGCTCTAACTTGCTCACTTCACTGGCGGTTGCCATCTTCAAATAATTGTAGTTTAAAAATGATAAATCCTACAGCGGAGAGCATAGTATGTCTCTGAAATATTAAAAATGAAGGCACAGCCGCAGTTTAGATATTGCCCTTCAAATTTGAGGTGGCCAGAGTGGAGTTTCAATGAATGTCAATGGGCGGCATGAGTTGCAAACAAATGGTCATATTGTGAAAACTATCAGGACTATGGCTTAGCCGTGGACATTTTTAGTGGCAGCAGGGATAGCTGAACGTTTTGATATAAGAATTGTGTAGGTGGGCTTGAAAATGAGGGAGTGGTGGCAGTGATGATAATAATATATATGTGAGATAACAGTAAGTGGTCTTGCCATGCAAGAACACTTAATTACCTTCAGGGGAATTTGTTTCTAGCCCGCCAACATATTCCAATATGTCCTCCCTCTCCTTACCTCAAATTTGGTTAAGGACTCCACATTTCTCTTCAAACCAATTCAATACAATATCATGACATGCTAGCAAAACTCTGGACTGATTGAAAGTCACAACATTACTACAAAGACACTTACAGAATAGACATCTCATGACACAATACCGCTTATTTTTAAGCTGGTCATCTCAGGATGTTTAACCAAGAGAAAAGTAACACATCTGTAGCCTGGTCTGGGGCTTCTACTGTGCTTTTCCCTCTGATGAAGTTCACCCTAGGGCTGCAATTTTTTATTTAACCCCTTAGTGACCACTAATACAACTTTTTCCTGATGTAAACAAAGGGGGGTTTACCTAAACAGCTGGCTTTAATCAATTGTCCTGCAAAAAAAAAGTCCTCATACAAGTACATTGATGAAAAAACTAAAAAGTTATAGCTCGTAGAATGCGATTTAAAAAAAAAAAATGTGTGTAGTCACTAAGGGGAGAACTCGCATCCCCCGCCCTTACTATGTTCACACAGTCATAAACTGAAATGATAAAACTCTGGCGCCTCCTAGTGGTGAGGGGTATAGGCAATGTTTTTAAGCTATGTTTCGAAGCAAGAGAAGAATTTTCAATGCTTGGTACCCACCTACAACCGGTCCCATAGCAATCACATTATATGCAACTGTAATTGATTAGAGGCTAAAAAGATAGAATATTCCCTTTCAAATATATGAAAATTGGTTTTCTAACCTTGGCAACTCACTTAATAATAGAGATTGTAAGTAGGCATTTCTTACAACTGCGTATGTACTGTACACACACAGAATACCAATATACTACACACATTCATAGTGCCGGTATACAGCACATGTGTATTACAGTTATATGATAGACACAAATGCATTGCTTACACACATATAAACACATTCAATACATATTTACTTACAGTACACACACGTATTATAAGCACACGTATATACAGTACACACATTCATACACGATGCACACATATACAAACATATTATACATACATACATTTTACACCAATAACATACACATATTTATGCACATTACATACATATAAATAAACACATTGGGGGAGATTTATCAAAACTTGTGTTAAGGGAAACTTTAGCTGCCCATAGTCAACTAATCAGATTCCACCTTTCATTTTCCAAAGTAGCTCTGAGAAATGATAGGTGCAATCTGATTGGTTACTATGGGCAACAAAGCCAGTTTTCCCTTACACTAGTTTTACACTAAATCTCCCCCATTGTGCATACTTACCAGCTGAGCTGTGGTATCCCAGCAGAGGATCGAGTACTGTGGTAAGTAGAAGACAGAGCCTCTGTGCAGACTCCCTCCTCATCTCTCTACTGTTCCTGTTAACCTACAGCAGCTGCTGCATCAAGTTACAACAGCCAGACGCCTCCTGCATCCTTTTCCACATCTCTATCTGACTGTGCACAGGGAAATGCTCCGCCTGCCTCTGCATAAGTACACTTGTGATTTAATAACCTGAAGCATGGGCTACACTGAGAACTTGGGTTCACTGTATTGGAAAGTGGTCACAAGTGGGTAACCCTCTATTGACTTTAAAGGGGGGGGGGGGTGGCAATGTTAAGACCAAGAGAGCCCTGCACTAAAGTTATATTCTTATCTTATTCACTTATGAATATTTATTAACAAACTTCTAGTGTTGAGCGAAGTGAGTTTCGGATGCTTAATCCGAAGTGGCTTCAGTCAAAACTTCAGAATAGTACTGTACGGCTTTCTTTCTGACTAGTACCTCGGTACCGAAGCAGAGTTCGGTTTCAAGTTTTAAAGTGGTTTTCCACTTTAAAAATCAACTACTGTAGTTATTCAACAAAGTCTCGCACGACTTCGTGAATAACTTACTTCGGCTCATAGGAGCCCATAAATTCTAATTCATACGGATTAGTCTCCGTACAGTATTCCGAATTTTTTAACGAAGCCACTTCGGATTAAGCATCTGAAGCTCGCTTAGCTCAACTCTACAAACTTCCATTATTTAAAGTTAGAACTCATTTTAGAACACAATGTTATATCTAGACGTGAGAGAAAAATGGCTGTGCTTTTTTTCTTTACTATTACTCAGAAAGTATTATTTACGGTACTGTGTTTGCAGCATTCCCTTTGTCTCCATGCCTAGGTAATACATAATAAATCTGCAGATAAATATGTGCAGCAAGCTGTAGGTCAATATAATGCATCTTCAAGTATAGCATAAAACCTCAGTATAGATTGTATCGGAGAGAACGAGTGCCATTAAGTAACACATTATTTAAAGTATTTACTTACTTATCTGGAACATTTTTATAGATTTACACTGCATGTTTCACCTTACAAATGATATATTATTTCAGCTTTCCTTTTTTGCAAGCAGATATTTTTCCAAACAAGAAATAAATATCAATAATCTTTTGTCATCTGTCCACAGTATATCTTTTATGTGTTCCAAATTCTGGCCAACACATGAAATTACTCCACTTGTGATATAGAAAATCAATGGAAATAAAGTTCTCTTGAGGCCTTCAAAAAAAAATCTAAACTGTAATTCCAAAAAAAAAAAATATACAATGAAATATACAACTAGGAGCTGTTTTTCCTGCTTGTTCTATTTTGTACACAACATTTTGTAAGGCTCTGCTCACATTAGCATCACAGCTTCTGTTCTTAATAGATCCAAGACAACTGTAACAGATCCCAACAAAGCCTAACTGATCTCACAGACTTTAGGCTCTTGCATACAACCGTAGCCTGTTTTGTGGTCTGCTAATTATGGATATGCAAAACATGGATATGTGCTGTGTGAGTTCTGCCTTTCGCAGAACGAAACGTCCTGGCCTCTATAGAACAGTCCGATCCTTGTACGTAAAGCGGACAAGAATGGGACATGTTTTATCATTTTGCAGGTGCCGCAGAACGGACATATGGTTGTTCAAGTTCCCTAGGGGAACTATTAGAAAGTGTAAAAGAAAGAAAAAAAGGTTTTTCAAAATTATTATTATTTTTTTTTAATGTCCCCAAAATAAAAATAAACAATTAAAAAAATAAATCTCATGGGCATCGCTGTGTGCAAAAACTCCCGCACTATTAAAATATAAAAATATTTACCCCATACATAGTTGTATAGTTAATACGGTTGAAAAAAGACATAGGTCCATCAAGTTCAACCAAGGGATAGGTGGGGACGCGAATCCCAGAAGGAAATGAGACTCCGATTTCTACACGTTTTCATAAGCATTAATGTTTACTTTTAAGAATTCAATTAAAACTGTCCACTGTTCCTGCTGTGACCACGTCCTGAGGAAGTCTATTCTACAGAGTCACAGTTCTTACAGTAAAGAAGCTTACGGAGACTGAACTTTTTCTTCTCCAGTCAGAGGCAGTGCCCCCTTGTCTTTTGAGGGCATTTCACATGGAACAGTTTTTCACCGTATTTTTTGTACGGCCCATTTATATATTTGTATAGGTTAGACATCTCTTCTCAAGACTAAATAAATGTAATTCTTTTAATCTTTCTTCATAACTAAGACCCTCCATGCCCCTTATCAGTTTAGTCACTCTCCTCTGTACTTTTTCCAGCTGCAGAGCGTCCTTTCTATGGACTGGTGCCCAGAACTGAACTGCATAATTCCGATAAGGCCACACCAACGCTTTGTAAAGTGGTAGTATTACATTCCTGCCCCGCGAGTCCATGCCTCGTTTAATGTATGACAATATCTTGGTGGCCTTAGAAGCAGCTGATTGACATTGTATGCTGTTATTTAATCTACCATCCACAAGGACACCCACATCCTTCTCTATAAGTGATTCCCCCAGTGGTACATCCCCTAGGACATATGAAGCACAGAGATTATTACTACGCAAATACATAACTTTACATTTAATCCACATTGAACCTCATTTGCGAAGTTGATGCCCAATCACTCAGTGTTCAAGTCAGCTTGTAGTTTATTGACATCTTCTATAAGACTGTACAGTTCTACATAGCTTAGTGTCATCTGCAAAAATAGAAATGGTGCTATTAATCCTGTCCTTAATATCATTAATAAATAAATTAAAGGGAACCTGTCATCAACTTTTTGCTGATTGTACTGAGGGCAGTATAAAGTAGTGAAAGAAATGCTGGTTTCAGCGGTGTGTCACACATAAGCTAAAAGTAAGCGGTTGCCGAAAACCAGCATCATAATCATTGCAGCACAGGCCTTGAAAAGAGTCAAATATACCTGAGAAGAGTCATGGTTATTCATGAATTCCTGCTCTCCCTGCCCATCTGCTGATGATTGACGGGCTTCTACCTAGTTTTCTCCCTTTCTCTCTAGGAGAGAACTGCCAATCATCAGCAGATGGGGGAGAGAGCAGGAGATTAGGAATAACCAGGACTCTTCTCAGGTAGATTTGACTCTTTTCAAGGCCTGGGCTGCAATGATTATGATTCTGGTTCTCGGTAACCACTTACTTTTAGCTGATGTCTGACACACCGCTGAAATTAGCATTTCTGGAACTACTTTATACTGCCCTCAGTACGGTCAGCATAAAGTTGATGACATGTTCCCGTTAAATAATAGAGGTCCCATCACTGAACTTAGGGGTACACCACTTATAACCCGGAACCATTCTGAATAGGAATCATTGGCCACAACTCTCTGAACGTGGTCCTTCAGACAGTTTTCAATCCAATTACAGACAATACTTTTCAAGCCAATAGACCTTACATTACCTATTAAACGTCTGAGGGACAGTATCAAAAGCCTTTGCAAAATCCAGAAACACTACATCCACAGCCACCCCTCTGTCCAGACTACTACTCACCTCCTCATATAAACAAATGAGATTAGTCACATACTCCTGTATGTAGTCCCTTAAGAGTCCTTCAAATATTTTTACCACAACAGAAGTTAAACTAACTGGTCTATAATTACCTGTGGAGGACCTAGATCCTTTTTTGAATATGGGTACCACATTTGCCTTGTGCCAATCTCTTGGCACTGTACCAGTACCTAGATAATCTTTATAAATTATAAACAGGGGCACAGCAATGACTGAACTGAGCTCTTTAAGAACTTCTGGGTGTTATCCATCTGGACCCAGAGCCGTGTTCACATTTACCTTATGTAACTTAGCTTGGACCATATCTACAGCTAGTACATCCAGTAATACACTCAATTGGCTAACAGCCCCAGCAAAAAAAGATATTGGCTTATTTCTCTTCTTTTGTATATACAGAGCTAAAAAAACCATATAGTAACGCTGCCTTTTCCTTATCTTCAGTGACTACCCCCCTTTACCATTATACGGTGAATGATGAAATGGAAAAAGAAAACAAAAACTCTTCACCAGTTTTTGTCACTTGATCTCTATAAAACCAAAAAGTCATACAGACTCCAAAATGGAATCAGTAAGAATTACAGATTGTTCCTCAATAATTGAGCCCTCACACAGCTCTGTAGACATAAAAAGAAGCAAAAAGTTATGGGGTTCTTAATATGGCGATACAAAGAAAAAATATATTTTTTTTCCCAAAGTTTCTATTTATTTCAGTATTAAGATGCAATAAAAACTATATAAATGGGGTATTGCTATAATCGTACTGACCTGGAGAATGAAGGTAGCAGGTCAGTTTTACATGGGAAACGCTATAAAAACAAAACCCATAAAACTGTGGCAGAATTGTGGTGGTGTGTGTTAATTATTTTTTTTTTTTTTATTATTCCACCTCATTTAAAAAATGTTTCCAGCCTCCCAATACATTGTATGAAACAGTAAATTGTGAAAGTAACACTTGTACCGCAAAAAATAAAACCTCATATGGCTATGTGAATGGAAAAATAAAAAGGTTATAACTAGTGTTGAGCGAACTTCTGTTTTAAGTTCGGCGTCTAAAGTTCGGCTTCCGGTTAGCGAAGAATCCCGATATGGATTCCGAATTCCGTTGTGGTCCGTGGTAGCGGAATCAATAATGGCCAATTATTGATTCCGCTACCACGGACCACAACCGAATTCGGAATCCATATCGGAATTCTCCGCTAACCGGAAGCCGAACTTTAGACGCCGAACTTAAAACAGAAGTTCGCTCAACACTAGTTATAACTCTGATAAGGCTAGGAGTAAAAAACAAAAATGAAATAATGGAAAATGGCCCGCTCCTGAAGGGGTTAATCTGGTATAACTATGGTGTATGGTGCTAATAACTTGGATCTTGTAACTTTAGTTTCTTACCCATATGAGTGTTATCATCTATTAGGTTTCCCCAAGGCATATTATGTTAAAAGCTTGTACTCCATAATGGACAGTACCATAAAAATTATAATAAATGTTTCTTATTACAAGCCATTATAGAATTTTAAAAAGCTTGGCTGATAGTTTTTAAAAACAAACTTCTTGTGGTTGTTAGACAGATCTGATGTTATTCATACTGTAGACTATCAATGTGATGTTTCCTGAAAAGAACATTGTAGAATTAGAAGTAATATTACGTAGGTGATGGAGATTTTTTTTTTTTTATCCTATGGCTATTTAAATGCCAGATGAGTAAATGTGCCACTGAAGACTGACAGTCGTATGTTTTTCAATAGACTTACATTACTGTGACTACGTGCCATTTGCAAACTTATGTTCTAAATTCATAGATTCTAGATTTTGTATTCCTCCACAACTGTCTACTTAAGATTTCCACAAAAGTGTTGGCTTGCATGCAGATATACTTTCTAACAAGGTCATTGTATTATGTAATCAGGCTTGATTTGAATCTGTAATGGTATTTCTTTGTTTTCTTCCTTTTAAGTCTAGTACAAAGATTTCTTCCTTCTCTGAACCATTATACGCTAGGGGGAAATGTCTCCAGTTCACTCCTCGGAATCTCATGGTGTTTGATAATGACCTTCTTTGACAGGTTGTATGCTCGCACTTCCTAGCCCGTCAAAGAAAGGAGCTTTCATAGTTTCCAACAGATCAGCCACAGTGTAGAGTAAATAGCAGGGAAGAGATTTATAAACTACATCTCTGTGAACAATTATACCTAGGTTTTACGAGGGTGCCATTGACAGAACTGCATGTTGGTTACTGTGCGTTTTTATTTTTCATGCCTACATAGTAGGGATCGACCGATTATCGTAAGTACCGATATTATCGGCCGATAATCAGGATTTTGTACATTATCGGCGTCTAACCTTGCCGATATACTGATAATGCGTATAAAGCGAATACTAGTGAGCGCTTCCACTAGTATGCCGGGAGCGGGGAAGAAGCGCAGCATGCGCTTCCGATACTCACCCTTCCTGGTCGTCTTTGATGGGGCCCGCGCTGCACTGTCCTGACCCCCGTACAGCATCAGGATGTTGTGCGCGTATTATGACCTGATGCTGCACGCTGTCAGGTGACAGTGCAGCGCGGGCCGGAGAACACAGGGGAGCGAGACGCCAGACCCGGAGATGAAGAAGAGCCGCGGCGCAGGAGAGGTGAGGAGTTTTTATTTTATTCATCTGAGGGTCTTGTAGGGGTTAATAAAGGTCTGATCTGCGGTCTGATAGGGGTTAATAAAGTCAGTGAGGAAGGGGGGATGGTGTGAAAATTGGAATTTGGCACTAATATATGTGAACCACAGAGGAAGCCACTGCTGTCCAAAAAAAACATTGCTGCACGTTTACAGTTTGCACAAGAGCCCCTGGATGTTCCACAGCAGTACTGGCAAAATATTCTGTAGACAGATGAAACCAAATTTGAGTTGTTTGGAAGAAACACACAGCACTATGTGTGGAGAAAGAGGCACAGCACACCAACATCAAAACCTCATCCCAACTGTGAAGTACGGTGGTGGGGGAATCATGGTTTGGGGCTGCTTTGCTGCATCATCGAAGGAAAAATGAATTCCAAAGTTTATCAAGACATTTTGCAGGAGAACTTAAGGCCTTCTGTCCATCTGTATATAATGTGATAGAAAAATTAATCCAGACAGCAAAGGAGGCAATATGGACAATCGCAATACATTAGTAAGTGGCTTGTATTAACTCTGTCTACATGATAAATGCTACTTGCTGAAGTGAGACAACACCTTTAAGGGTGATTGCCGTGAATACTGTCTGCAAGGAAAAAGGATAAAGCCGAAAAGTAAATAGGGAAATAAGGTTACCAAAATAATGCAAGGTCCTCAAGATGTCTACAAGGCAGTTTTTCATTAGAAATGTCTATTCCCATACATTTTTACAGTAACAAACTTTTAAATATAATTGCTATTGTGATTTTCTGTGATCCCTTCTCCTTCAACTTGACTCTCTGAGCTCCTAGCGTCTTTTTACACTGGAACATGATTATGTGAAATTCCCAACCAAAGAAACCACTGTGACCTTGAGTGTGACTTTACTAATCCTGAGAAACTGTGTCCTTAATTTTAGAAGAGAGATGGATGTGCATGCCTGAGTGCTCTCCTTCATGTTGCTTACATTTTTGGTAGCCTGTTGCACAATGTTTTAGTAAATTTAACTCTGGTATGTATGAGACTAATGGCTGTGCCTATCTTGGAGTCTGTAGGCTAAAGCTAGGAAAACTTTTGTTTTTCTCTTCAGTGAGGGCTTCTTTACCAAACATGATCAGTGGGTGCTCAACATTATATATGTGTTTACATGGCAGCTGTCGCCATGTAAAATAAACTTCTAAATGATGATTCCTGAAAGAACTGAGAAAGGGTGAGATCTCTAAGAAATATTGAGCATCCATTCTAAAATTATCAGTCTGAAAAGATACGAAAACTGCCTTTTGACGGGGAAACTGCCATTTGGACCTATTCTCTCTAAATCTCTTTTCTA
The DNA here is from genome assembly GCF_905171765.1 of Bufo bufo. Classification (NCBI taxonomy): domain Eukaryota; kingdom Metazoa; phylum Chordata; class Amphibia; order Anura; family Bufonidae; genus Bufo; species Bufo bufo. Next base: position 160,643,927 of record NC_053395.1, read on the forward strand.
CCCATTATAATTTTATGACATTTGTCAATGTTAACATTTTTAGATTTCTACTTACATTTCTACAACTTAAACATATTGTAAAATCTTGCTCTTGGAGAAGATGGTGACAAGTTTAACAAGAACATTCTCCCAGGGTTTATTTGAAGAAATCCCACAGAGATCACAGTGGTGTCACAGCTGAATATCTAGCTAGTCCACTGCCTTGGGATGTTCCTTTCTTTGAAGTGCATTTGTCAGTGCTAATGGCTTGGACTTTGCTCCATGCCCTTTTTATAGGTGTGGGGACACCACAAGAGCATGTCACAATGATATATATAGATAGAATGTGTCCAGAAAACATAATGATGACAAAGTATTGCCTTCGGGACATAAACCACTATCAGCATATGGGAGGTTACAAAACATATAGCACCTCTCTGTGAAGGTTAAAGCTAGTGGATCACAAGTTATACTCATATTCAAGAGTCCGAAAATCTTCAAAAGCGGCCTAATTGTACGCCATGTGCAAATCCACCACAAAATTTGCATGTGGATTTTGATTCAGACTTGATTTTCAATTTCAAGGGTGAAATCTTCAGCATGGCCATTGCAAATCTGCCTCAATGTCTGGCTGTAAGAAGAGCAAATTAGGCAGTGGATTTCTCCACGACGTCCAAAGTTGCTGGGCTTGCAAACCCATCCAAACATTTATTTTCCTCATGTTGACCTAAAAATTTACTTTTTGGATTTTGGCTTTGGCCATGCAAGCTTGAATGCCAAAAAAGTTCAAGAACATGAAGTGTAAGCTAAGTCTACCATCCACACCAAATACCCCATTTTGGGCTGTATGCAACCTTGTCACCTAAAACACTGTCCAGATTAATTTCCTATTGTGTGCTGCATGCTATTAGGCTTGGGCTGTTTGGGTTAGGTTATGTCCACATAGGGTGTATATGCTATGTATTTTCCAGAACTGCGGATGGAAAACCTGCAGCATATCACAGTAGCAGCAAAGTGGACGAGGTTTTACAAAACTTCTTCGACACAATGAAGAAAAATCCACAGCATGCCAATTTATGCTGTGGATTTTGATCACAAATTCACCATTTGCAATGCATAGGGTGAAATCTGCAGCTAAATATATGCGGATGTACAGTCGTGGCCAAAAGTTTTGAGAATGACACAAATATTAGTTTTCACAAAGTTTGCTGCTAAACTGCTTTTAGATCTTTGTTTCAGTTGTTTCTGTGATGTAGTAAAATATAATTACACGCACTTCATACGTTTCAAAGGCTTTTATCTACAATTACATGACATTTATGCAAAAAATCAGTATTTGCAGTGTTGGCCCTTCTTTTTCAGGACCTCTGCAATTCGACTGGGCATGCTCTCAATCAACTTCTGGGCCAATTACTGACTGATAGCAACCCATTCTTTCATAATCACTTCTTGGAGTTTGTCAGAATTAGTGGGTTTTTGTTTGTCCACCCGCCTCTTGAGGATTGACCACAAGTTCTCAATGGGATTAAGATCTGGGGAGTTTCAAGGCCATGGACCCAAAATGTCACGGTGCTCCATCGTGCTGGAAAATGCATTGTTCTTCACCAAACGGTTGTTGGATTGTTGGAAGAAGTTGCTGTTGGAGGGTGTTTTGGTACCATTCTTTATTCATGGCTGTGTTTTTGGGCAAAATTGTGAGTGAGCCCACTCCCTTGGATGAGAAGCAACCCCACACATGAATGGTCTCAGGATGTTTTACTGTTGGCATGACACAGGACTGATGGTAGCTGTGACGGTATCATCCGTGTCACCGTCTAGTATTCCCTTCTCCCCTTGAAATAGCACCGCCAAGTAATCCACAGAGCAATAGATCGCTAGTATCGCCGGTATCGCCAAATAAGTCTATACATTAGCCCAAGCTGAATGCTAGAAATACTTTACTGGAAGGCCTCACATTGAAAAATACAATTGCTTTTATCCCCTGCTCCCATGCAAGGGTTGACACCCACAACAAACATACATTAACCCATAACACAAAGGTTACCACCCACATAGACACCATGGTTAACATAATCAACACAGGCAGGAGAATACACATTGCCCTCTGTCCTGAGAGACAATCGAATTACAAATCGGTTGTCTCCAGGACAGAGGACAATCGCCAATACACACAGAGAGACAATGGAACAGACATCACTTACTCAAACATACAATGTCCCACCCTTTACAATACACATAGACATTTAACACATCCCAAAATGACACGAATTAGACCAGGAATTCAAAAGTTAGTACAAGTCTCTTTGGCCTGGCTGTACTCATGGCTTTTCTGCACAAAACCGGTGCATACAACATGGGACCATAATCGCATGGTAAGAGGCGGGCAAGTAGTCCTTTCCAAGCACTCGTGGCAACCTCAAAAGAGGGGAGTTTGTCACAGTAGCGCTCACCTTTTCTTCTCTGGACAAGCCTTTTTCCAGATGCCCCAAACAATCTGAAAGAGGCTTCATCGAAGAACATGACTTTGCCCCAGTCCTCAGCAGTCCATTCACCATACTTTCTGCAGAAGATCAATCTGTCCCTGATGTTTTTTTTGGAGAGAAGTGGCTTCTTTGCTGGCCTTCTTGACACCAGGCCATCTTCCAAAAGTCTTCGCCTCACTGTGCGTGCAGATACGCTCACACCTGCCTGCTCCCATTCCTGAGCAAGCTCTGCACTGGTGGCACTCCGATCCCGCAGGCTGAATCCTCTTTAGGAGACTATCCTGGCGCTTGCTGGACTTTCTTGGATGCCCTGAAGCCTTCTTAACAAGAATTGAACCTCTTTCCTTGAAGTTCTTGATGATCCTATAAATTGTTGATTGAGGTGCAATCTTAGTAGCCACAATATCCTTGCCTGTGAAGCCATTTTTATGCAACGCAATGATGGCTGCACGCGTTTCTTTGCAGGTGACCATGGTTAACAATGGAAGAACAATGATTTCAAGCCTCACCCTCCTTTTAACATGTCAAGTCTGCCATTTTAACCCAATCAGCCTGACATAATGCTATCCAGCCTTGTGCTCGTCAACATTCTAACCTGAGTTAACAAGACGATTACTGAAATGATCTCAGCAGGTCCTTTAATGACAGCAATGAAATGCAGTGGAAAGTTTTTTTTTGGGATTAAGTTAATTTTAATGGCAAAGGACTATGCAATTCATCTGATCACTCTTAATAACATTCTGGAGTATATGCAAATTGCTATTATAAAAACTTAAGCAGCAACTTTTCCAATTTCCAATATTTATGTAATTCTCAAAACTTTTGGCCACGACTGTACATAACTCATGCCAATTTGCTGCTGATTCATTGCAATTTTTTTTACATTGTGAAGTCTGTCCTGTGTGGATGTACCCTCAATGGGGATTCATTGTAAAAAAAAATTGGCTTGTCCTCACTGGGTAGATCACTATTGTTTTATGGCCAATTTGTTGAGCAGAAAGGTTACTGACTGGAGAGAAACATAGGGGCAAATTTATTCTAAATTTATTTCTATACTGTCTTGTCATGTAAACTCATTTGCATAAACTTGGGCATATGGGAAAGACATGCAAATTAGCAGAATCTACCTTGTTTTTCAGCTGAAACACTATTTGCATGTCTTTCCCATATGAGTTTACATGGCAAAACAGTATAGAAAGGTTATTGAATATAATGTTAGGACAATTAGAAAACTGAAAATGTTTATGCAGCCCTCCTAAGCAGTGAGAGAAGAGTTATCTGGCATCCAAATAAAAAATAATTAAATTGTTGTCACCCTAATGATAATGATCTAGGTGCGCAGGTTCCCCAAGCCATCCAACTCAAATCAAGCAACTTTGAGGCTTGCTCGCTTTCTCCTTTTGGATAGAAAACTGGCCTTATATGTCTCATAGTGCACAAGGCTGCCATTGTAAGGTATGCTGACAGTACCTGTCTCATGGATAGGTTGTTGGCTTGCACATACCCAGCTTTTGGCATACAGCCTTTGTGTGATTGTCTGTTATATGTGATTTATTGTGAGTTATAGGTAATGATTTATTTTAAAAATAAAATAATATAGCATCTATAAAAATAAATAATTAATGATAGGTAGGAAAATACTTATAATAAAAGTTAATTAGATAGGTAAAATAATAACTATAAAAAAATAGGTATGGATGATAGTATAATAAGGATTAAGAGTAGCTATATCCAATAAATGAGAAAAGATTATAGGTTTATCTAGTGATTAAAAAAAAATCTAGAATATTCACTATTATGATGATATAGCAATATATTGTAGTTCTTTGTTAATTCTCGAAGTGCCGATATTTGCGATAAAAATTTGCGATAAGAATATTCGTGCTCAACACTAATAACCACTATACCTGGCGGTGGATGCGCCGGAATTATGAAGAGGTGACAGCCTCTACATAACTTCGGTGGATCCTTCGCCTCTATTAACTGTAAGACTGCTTCGTAGCGGTCTTACATTTAGAACATTTTCTATGCCTAAAACAGGCGTAGAAAATGATAAATGAGATGGGCCTGACGGTGTGTCCCTTTCCCCTCCTACTTTTTTAGACCTGACGTGAGTGGGGAGAAATCACAAATTGCGGCACAAAGGACCTTTGCGCTGCAATCTGAAGCAGAAATAAGCCTAATTTAGGCGTATATCTGTTTGATAAATAAACCCCATAATTTTTACTCTTGTTTGGAAGGTATTATTCTTGATTACGTTAAAATTGCCATAAAGGTGACCTATGCTCCTCCACCGGCCATATAATAAGTGCATTATATTCGTAATACTGCTGTACATAATTATTCTGAGACATATAAGCTTGGCGTGTATTGCCTGCTCTACAGTGCTGCCAGACACATGCATGTGACTCATAGATTTAAGGTGGTTTTCTTAATTTACATATGGGTGCCCTTGGGGACATGAGTGCACATATCAAATTCGATTAGAAGCAATTCAAGGGTTCACCCACGCATGCAGTAATTATGATCCTGAGCATCCGAGGAAAATTAGTGTATAATGTCTTAATTAAAGCAGAGTAATACCATTTTAGTTACAGATTAAATTATGTGAATCTTTTTAAATATGCACATTCTTGTATAATTTAGAATAAAATCCATAAAGTAGATACATTACTTGCATTATTAATGTATGTTTGCATAAAAATGGCGCACAAAGGGCAAATAATTCAGTTACAAACAACCTGGAGCCATAGGGGCAGAGGCTTCAGGTAATCATCTAGATCCATACATTTTGGAAAGAATATGTCTTTACATTAAAGGGGTATGCCAATGCAAAAAAAAAAAAAAAAAAATTCCATTAGCAAATCCTTACCCACATATACATTTTAGCAATGTATCTTTAGTTAGAATTTCAATACTTTTCTCACTTCTGACACCCTTTCCCCAAGACTGGAAGTTGTGTAGTTCCATCCTTCAGGTGATCAGAGGGGTTTGGCTTTGTTATACACAGAGGGGTTTGGCTTTGTTTGGTCCTTCCCCTCATTAGACTTAATTTGAATACTTTTCATTATAACATGTGGCTGCAGCTAGCAGACACTATCCATGCCCCTAGTCAACCTAGTGGTTTATCTCCTCCCGTTTTATCTCCTCCACCTTACGAATGATCTCAGCGCCTGACTAGCTCTGCAGTGATCCTTTCTTCCCCTGCATGAAAGTATTCTGCTTTACAACTGTACCTTTCATCCGCTATCCGGAGCTAAAGAACGTTATATGTATCACATCCATTCAGCAGTGCATGTATGCCCTGTACATTTATAGTACATTAATGAGGGTCGGGGAAAGATCCGATGATATTATAAGTGCTCTGTACTATCCAGCCAGAAGACAGCTATAGCTGTCACTCAGAGAGGAGGAGCTGTGAAGTGGCTCAATGCAGGGAGCATTTCACAGTGAAGCTCCACCTACTGGGCACTGGCAGGAGCAGAATCTGGCAGAATAAAACTTCATATTTGCAGTAAAGTTGGCAAAGTTAGGGTATTTAAATGCTCAGCTAGTGAGCTTGTGCAGATCATGCAAAACACTGGTGCGTAGCGTGTTGGTAGTGTTACATGGACAGAGGCAGCCGCACTGATGCTGGTCTAGTGAGGAACACCGCTGGAGAATGCAGGCAGAAGGTTTAAAAACTTCAAGAGACGGAATGCAAGCTGAAATGAAAGCAGGTCCATGCAGATGAGTGAAAAGTACATTTATTTGGCTACACATTTCATTACCGAATGGTGACTTCATCAGGCCATGTATGAGCCAGCTTTTATCTCTGCTTGCACCTTGTCTTTATTATTAATAATAATAATAATAATAATAATAAAGGTGCAAGCAGAGATAAAAGCTGGCTCATACATGGCCTGATGAAGTCACCATTCGGTGATGAAATGGACCTGCTTTAATTTCAGCTTGCACCCCATCTTCTGAAGTTTTTAAACCTTCTGCCTGCTATGCATATGTCATCATAATGGGTTGTTGGTGTTTAAAGTGCCTCTGTCAGAAGATTTGTCTTATGACACTGGCTGACCTGTTACATGTGCACTTGGCAGCTGAAGGCATCTGTGTTGGTCCCATGTTCATATATTCCAGCATTGCTGAGAAAAATAATGTTTTAAGTGCAGAAGGCACGGCAATTTCAGAGAAAGCAGAGCATCTAGGAGTAACAGTAACGCCCCCGTTGCTCCTTGAGGCTCATTTGCACATTTTAAAACATCATGGCCCCCAGCCATATGTTGATCAGCCCCCAGCCATATGTTAATCAGCCCCCAGCCATATGTTGATCAGCCCCCAGCCATATGTAATGTGATGAGCGGCAGGGGTCATATTCGAATTCGTGATATTTCGCGAATATTTTGTAGAATATTCGGCGAATATTCGCGAATTCGAATATGCATTATATTCTACGATATTTTTACTCAAAAAATCGACAAGGTAATGATCGAATTTTCGTAATGCAAATTTTTATCGCAAATTTTTCAATTGCCGAGCAAAAACACGATTCCTCCCTGCTTCTTGCTTGTGGGCCATAGCACTATATGGAATATATTCGTTTTTTCAAATATTCGTAATATTCTAAAACAAGAATATATAGCAATACAGCAACTAAAAAAAATCTCGAATATTCGAAATTACGAATATATATCACTATATTCAAAATATTTGAAAATTTTCGAAGTACCTATATTCGCGATAAAAATTAGCAATTTGAATATTCGTGATCAACACTAGTAATCAGCCCCCAGTCATATATAATTCAGTCCCCAGCCTCAGATCACAAAATAAATAAAGCAGTTACTTCTTCTGCTCCTGGACACTGCCGCTCCTCACCGCTCGTAATCTTCTTCCTTCTCCTTCGTCAGCTGTGCTGTGAACTGGCCCGCACAGCGTGAGGTTACAGAGCGGCCTTACGCTGTGCACAGCCTTTACAGCCTACAGCCGAGGACCAGGAAGCGGTGAGTACAGAGCCTTCACCGCTTCCTGGTCCTCCGTTACTAATGAGCACTTCCATAATGAAAGCTGTGAGAGTAATGGTCAATTATATTTTATATAACTCTGTAATCCATGCATGAAAACTATGGTCTAGTATAGTTAAGTTGTGATTGATCTGATTGAATGTATAATGTGATCTTATATTCCCCTGCTGTATAACATCCATTATGACCTCGGGAACACACTTTAAGGGCCATCTGTAGATGTAACTAGATATGTGTACATGCACGGAAAAGGGTGTATGTCCTTGTCTGAATAGTAACACGATTACATAATTAAACATGCATTTTTGTTCATATATAGATCAGTGGACTTAGAACATTTTGACATATTTTTCAAGGATAATGTGCCAGATGTCCGGTGTACATTCCCATTGCTTGGAGGGATGAACTTTTGTCTATATACTTGTCGAATTACTCATTATCTAATTATACAACTATATCATAATAAAAATAATTGTATCACGTGTATCTACAGTACAGACCAAAAGTTTGGACACACCTTCTCATTCAAAGAGTTTTCTTTATTTTCATGACTATGAAAATTGTAGATTCACACTGAAGGCATCAAAACTATGAATTAACACATGTGGAATTATATACATAACAAACAAGTGTGAAACAACTGAAAATATGTCATATTCTAGGTTCTTCAAAGTAGCCACCTTTTGCTTTGATTACTGCTTTGCACACTCTTGGCATTCTCTTGATGAGCTTCAAGAGGTAGTCCCCTGAAATGGTTTTCACTTCACAGGTGTGCCCTGTCAGGTTTAATAAGTGGGATTTCTTGCCTTATAAATGGGGTTGGGACCATCAGTGGCGTTGAGGAGAAGTCAGGTGGATACACAGCTGATAGTCCTACTGAATAGACAGTTAGAATTTGTATTATGGCAAGAAAAAAGCAGCTAAGTAAAGAAAAACGAGTGGCCATCATTACTTTAAGAAGTGAAGGTCAGTCAGTCAGCCAAAAAATTGGGAAAACTTTGAAAGTAAGGGCTATTTGACCATGAAGGAGAGTGATGGGGTGCTGCGCCAGATGACCTGGCCTCCACAGTCAACGGACCTGAACCCAATCGAGATGGTTTGGGGTGAGCTGGACCGCAGAGTGAAGGCAAAAGGGCCAACAAGTGCTAAGCATCTCTGGGAACTCCTTCAAGACTGTTGGAAGACCATTTCAGGGGACTACCTCCAGGAAGCTCATCAAGAGAATGCCAATAGTGTGCAAAGCAGTAATCAAAGCAAAGGTGGTTACTTTGAAGAACCTAGAATATGACATATTTTCAGTTGTTTCACACTTGTTTGTTATGTATATAATTCCACATGTGTTAATTCATAGTTTTGATGCCTTCATAGTCAGGAAAATAAAGAAAACTCTTTGAATGAGAAGGTGTGTCCAAACTTTTGGTCTGTACTGTATGTAACCTTTAATTGTCCAATCATATGTATTGTAACCGCCTTGAATAAACCCTGTTACTCCTACTATCATAAGGATATAAAATAAAGCTATTTTGAGGCGGACGTCAGATCTCCACAGATACAGCCCTTTTGTGATTGTGTCTGCGTTATTTGCCAATAGGCCTAATACCTGATGATTGCTTTGTACCTGAAATTAATTACTCTAACAAAGCGCTCATAAGTATTCACCCCATAAGACTCGGGGGCATTTTTCCCCACTTTGGGGAGAGGGGCATCTTATGGGGCGAAAAATATGGTATTCATGTCTGTTCCTAGAGACTAGTTAATACCATGCCCCTACTGAGCATAGTTGAATGCTAGGTACTTCATCAAGAAAATCATGTGAAACTTCACTAATTCCTCAGCTTAAATTTCTGAGTTTGTTGTTCTCCTCCTGAAAAAAATGTCATGGAGGCAATGAGAGCTCCAATAACTTTATTATGCAGACATATTCACCATGAGGCAGTGATTTGGGATTCTTTTTCTACTTTGTAACTTTCAGCACGGATATCTGTAATTTTGTTAAAGAATTCATAGCATCTATCTTTTCATAAATGCCAATAACCAGAACTTAAAGCTCAGAGCCACTATTAGCATTTTCAACGTGCCGAAAGCAAGGGATGCAGAAAGCCATTGTAACTTAATAGAGCAGTAGCAGGTTGTATACAAGGAACTCTTATGAAATGTAGATAAAAGATATGAATAATATACTATTCAGAGCGTGAACCAGTTACAGATCACATTTAGATAGCGGAAATGCTATTTGAATCATTGACAAAGTGAAGAGTCTAAGAAACGGAAAAAACAATTACGATAGTTCCTTTTTTAAAGACCATTTACACTTTCGGAGGCAATTTTTTTTTTCATAATTGCATGTTACTCATTTTTGGCTAGAAATCATTTTTTCTCTTGGCCTTTATTAAAAATATTGAGCTGTTCTGTCACAAAGGGTTAACTGTTTTTCTAGCTGTGTGACTGGTACTTTCACTTTCACTTTGTACTGATTGGTCATCTAATAACCCTTATCTCTAAATTACTTAGAGGTCATAAGCACTTATTTAAGCCCCAGTTTTATCCCTAAGATAAGAACTGAAGTATAATAAGTGTTCATAATGTCAGAAAGCAGAGATTAGAAGTCCGTCTGCTCTTGATCTGACAGAAAAGTGCAGAAAAAAAGGACTTCGGATGTTTCATCGGCTGTGTTCTAATTTTGTCCTGGATGGAGTAATAGAGATATAAAAATACTACAATTTTCTGAGTGCTGGGCTTTTGTATACTAGTAGGGATGACCAAATCGACTTTGGATGAAACCTCCGAAGTCAATCCACATAAAACTGCGTTTCAATACTGTATGGAGCAAGCAATGAGCCCAAGTTATTCCTTTGCGAAGTCTCGCGAGACTTCGTGTAATAACTTCATAAATTGATTTCTACTGTAAAAGACCATTTCCCGAACTCGGGAACAGTATTGAAACAACAGTTTATGTGAATTGACTTCGGATGTTTCATCCAAAGTCGATTCGCTCATCTCTACATACTAGTTACCATAGAGCACTATACTAAAAAAGCAGAGTGCCGACCATTTACAGTACTTCTACAATTCATTGTGTAGTGGCTGTGCTTGATATTTTAGCCATCAGCAGAGATACCGGGAGTCATATCCCCACTGGATCCTGAGGATAGGTCATTAATATGTCGGTCCTGGAAAACCTGCAATGCATGCAATGATTTTGCTGGTCAAAGTGTATAAGTTATTTCAGATCCTATTCACCTAAGCGCAACTTGTGGACCAGGCACCAACAGATGTGAGACTGGTAAAGTAATAGTTCTATTAGGTGTTGTTTTTGGATTATTCTACTTTGGGCATTTGCACATAAGTGTAGCCAACAGGTAATCCATTGGTCAGGGGGCTGGTTGTGTGTGTGCCATCACTTTCCTTGTGGCAGGACTGTTTGCACTGACAACTAGGATGGCACCGTGATGGTCACACAGGTATCTATGGTATGTATGTATTGCTTTATTTTCTCTGCAGGAGGAGCTCTGGGGACGTTGAGCACTTGGTGTCAGATTCTTCATCTTATTACAGTTCATCACTGACTCCCAGTGGAAAGACATTATAAGGTCAGCTTAGAGTGCCTTTGGGCTCATGCACACGACCGTATGTATTTTGTGGTCCGCAAAACACTGATCCGCAAAAAATACAGATGACATCCGTGTGCATTCCGTATTTTGCGGAACGGAACAGCTGGCCCCTAATAGAACAGCCCTATTCTTGTCCGTTATGCGGACCATAATAGGACATGTTCTTTTTTTTTGTGGAACAGACATGCAGGCATACAGAAACTGAATGCACACGGAGTAACTTCAGATTTTTTTTGCGGACCCATTGAAACAAATGGTTCCGCATACGGTCCGAAAAAAGCCCCGTAAAGAAACGGAAAGAAAATACGGTCGTGTGAATGGGCCCTTAAACGGTCTCAAAAAGTGTGTAAAAAACTTAAGGCTACTATCACATCTGCACTTTTGCTGTCCGGTTTTGAGATCTGGCATGGGATCTCAAAACCACAGAAAATCGCTTCAGTTATTATAATACAACCAGCTGCATCTGTTCTGAATGGATCCAGTCGTATTATATTAACGAGAAGAAAACGGGTCAGAAAAAAACTGATCCGGCACCATTGACTTAAATGGTTTCTTATATGCTTCTTCAGTTTGCTGCACAGAAAAAACGCTGTTTGCAGCAGTTTTGTGTCCGGCATGGGAACGCAACAAACCAGAACGGAATGCATTCTGGTGCACTTCGTTCAGGTTTGTTTAGTCTTGTCCCCATGGACAATGAATGCTTTGTGCTGTAGTATTGAGAGCCTGTGTCAGATCTCAAAACCGAACAGCACAACACAAATGTTAAAGTAGCCTAAGTAATAGAAATAATTCTACCGCATTTCATTAGTAAATGTGCCCCTATGTTCCACGGGACAAAACTGGTGACAAGTTTTCTTTTTTTTTTTTTTCTGTTATAGTAAAATCTTCCATTAAAAGTAGACCTGTGATCCCCAACTGTGATCGTGTCTTCTGTAGGAGGTTTCACTTCAAAATTTATGTCTGAACTCCTACTGTACGTCAGGAATGTGCAGACTCTATCAGCAAGCCAGCACATCTGTTTTTAAAGATATATCCGATTATAATTTTTTTCACTAGGGTTAGGCCACTTTAGATTATTTTGCCATTCCCTTATCCCTTTAGGCCTGTCTATGTAGAATTGTATGGATGGTATCTCTTTGAATGTGAGAGAATTTCTTTGGAGTACAAAGTGAAAGGTTGTAGGTTATCGAATCAAATTACAGAAGAAAACATATCTCCAGTCAACTATATCCCGCTGTAATAAAAAGGTGTAATCACTTGGCTACCATCTGCAGCCATGACTTCTTCTCTATTTTTAGGATAAGTGACTACTTCTGATGCTCTCAGAGGCTTTGTACAAGATGGCTTTCTATCAGGGGATTTAGACGTATTTAGTTTTGACATCTGAAGTACGCTCTTATCTTAACCACCTCAGCTCCCCTAGCTTAAACCCCCTTAATGACCAGACCACTTTTTACAATTCTGCACTACACTACTTTCACGGTTTATTGCTCGGTCATACAACTTACCACCCAAATGAATTTTACATCCTTTTCTTCTCACTAATAGAGCTTTCATTTGGTGGTATTTCATTGCTGCTGACATTTTCACTTTTTTTGATATTAATCAAAATTGACCGAAATGTTTGCAAAAAAATGACATTTGTCACTTTCAGTTGTAAATTTTTTTTAAATAAAACTACATTTCTATATAAATTTTTCTCTAAATTTATTGTTCTACATGTCTTTGATAAAAAAAAATGCAATAAGTGTATATTTATTGGTTTGCGCAAAAGTTATAGCGTTTACAAACTATGGTACAAAAATGTGAATTTCCACATTTTGAAGCAGCTCTGACTTTATGAGCACCTGTCATGTTTCCTGAGGTTCTACAATGCCCAGACAGTAGAAACACCCCACAAATTACCCCATTTCGGAAAGTAGACACCCTAAGGTATTCGCTGATGGGCATAGTGAGTTCATAGAAGTTTTTATTTTTTGTCACAAGTTAGCGGAAAATGATGATTTTTATATATTTTTTCTTACAAAGTCTCATATTCCACTAACTTGTGACCAAAAATAAAAACTTCCATGAACTCACTATGCCCATCACAAAATACCTTGGGGTGTCTTCTTTCCAAAATGGGGTCACTTGTGGAGTAGTTATACTGCCCTGGCATTTTTGAGGACCTAAAGCGTGAGAAGAAGTCTGGAATCCAAATGCGTAAAAAATGCCCTGTGAAATCCTAAAGGTGCTCTTTAGAATTTTGGCCCCTTTGGGCACCTAGGCTGCAAAAAAGTGTCACACATGTGGTATCGCCGTACTCAGAAGAAGTAGGGCAATGTGTTTCGGGGTGTATTTTTACATATACCCATGCTGGGTGAGAGAAATATCTCTCTAAATGTCAACTTTTCCCATTTTTTTTATACAAAGTTGTCATTTTAGAGAGATATTTCTCTCAGCCAGCATGGGTATATGTAAAAAGACACCCCAAAACACATTGCCCAACTTCTCCTGAGTACGGCGATACCACATGTGTGACACTTTTTTGCAGCCTAGCTGCGCAAAGAGGCCCAGATTCTAAAGAGCACCATTAGGATTTCACAGGTCATTTTTTACGCATTTGGATTCCAAATTACTTCTCACGCTTTAGGTCCCCTAAAAAGCCAGGGCAGTATAAATATCCCACAACTGACCCCATTTTGGAAAGAAGACACCCCAAGGTATGAGGGGCATGGCGAGTTCCTAGAATATATATTTTTTGGCACAAGTTAGCGGAAAATGATTTATTTATTTATTTTTTTCCTCTTACAAAGTCTCATATTCCACTAACTTGTGACAAAAAATAAAATTTTACATGAACTCGCTATGCCCCTCACGAAATACCTTGGGATGTCTTCTTTCCAAAATGGGGTCACATGTGGGGTATTTATACTGCCCTGGCATTTTAGGGGCCCTAAAGCGTGAGAAGAAGTCTGGAATATAAATGTCCAAAATTTTTTACGCATTTGGATTCCGTGAGGGGTATGGTGAGTTCATGTGAGATTTTATTTTTTGTCACAGGTTATTGGAATATGAGACTTTGTAAGAAAAAAAAATAAAGAAAAAAAATAATCTATTTCCGCTAACTTGTGCCAAAAAAAAATAATCTTCTATGAACTCGCCATGCCCCTCAAAAGTGATCTTTTTATAGCGCCGCAGCGATTTTACGGTGTTTTTGCAGTGATCAGAAAAATAATATATTCTGTCACTGCGGTGGGGGCGGACTGATCGCAAGTGTGCGCACAAGATCAGGCCTGATCGGGCGAACACTGCGTTTTTTGTAGAGCCTATAGAACATGTCCTATTCTTGTCCGCAATTGCGGACAAGAAAAAGCATTTTCTATATAGTTCGGGCAATGTGCGGATCCGCAAAATGCGGAAAGCACATTGCCGGTGTCCGTGTTTTGCGGATCCGCGGTGTCCGTGTTTTGCGGATCCGCGGATCCGCAAAACACATACGGACGTCTGAATGGAGCCTTACAGGGGGGTGATCAATGACAGGGGGGTGATCAATGACAGTGGGGTGTTCAGGGAGTCTATATGGGGTGATCACCCCCCTGTAAGGCTCCATTCAGACGTCCGTATGTGTTTTGCGGATCTGCAATCCTGCGTTCGGCGGTCCTGAGGTGGTTAAAGACCTTTGGTATCAAAGGGGATGGTAATACAGAATTACAGGTACTATATGTTGTGGGGATTCGCTCTGGTAGACGGGGTATGCGGACGCAGTACAGAGGCAAATTACTAGTTCTTAAATCAAACTTCCGTTTTAATTAACACATAAAGCAAAAACAAAATGTCACTTTGCAGTCTTGGTGTTAGTTCACACACAATGAAAAGTCCACATAGCAAAAATCACCTTGTTGGCAGTTCTGCCTCCAGCAGTCCATAGCAGGCTTTTTAGGGGGCTCGTTTCCCTTACAGACGGGTCTCAGCCCTCCAGCACGGCACAAGCTTCAGATCCTAGCACACACACCTCCTGAGCTCCACTGTCAGACTCAGGTAATCCTCCTCACCTGGCAGTGTTGGCTGGTTTTTATGCCTGGCAAAACCCGACATGGAACATGGTGAGTAGTCACCCACCCAGACTACTCCCAGTAAGAGCCGTCCCGGATCAGCTATACAGCCATACTAAGTATTAAGGTGTCAAACAGCAACTGCTGCTGACACAAAAACCGTCTTATTCCACCGAGGCCAGGAACCTCGGTGACACGTACCTATCATCCATGATGATTCCTGGTACCTCCTTACAATGTTCATAAAATGTAGGACTTAAGAAAAAAAATAAACTTTTTTTTATCCTTATTTGAGCCAACTTATCCAGTTCTTTTATGGTGGTGAAGGTTCAAGATAAAGGGAAGAGCTGTTAACCTTTGCTGCAAATACCCAGCTGCTTCTTATGTAATTTCAGCTAAAAGTACAGCGGAAAAATTCTAGGATACCTAGGGTTCATTATAATGAAGAATGGATTTTGTAAACCACACAAAGTGTAAAATGTTATAATAAGGAGGATAACTAAAGATATATATATTTTAATATACAATGCTTTATTTGAAAAAACTCAGATTACATTAAGTGGAGAATGAAGGGAAGGGATAAACAACATTGCTTGCGTCCCTATACAACAATGAATAAATTAAAACGTTTAAGCAAGGTCACAAATTCAGCTAAATATTCATAAATTATATTCATCCTACCCTTATATTCTAAACGCATTCATGTGATCTAATTATCTGCAAATTCTCTTTCATGTTTTAATTCCCTTACTCCTCTCTCCCACACTCTTCCTCTCTTTTCTTTTCCCCTACTTCCCTACCCCCCCTCTTGCGTCCCCCTTCTCTCTCCAAATCTAGGGAAAGGCAACACACAACACACAACAACCAAACAAAAATAAAATAAAATCCTAATCGGCAGTCACTATGCAGGAAATCCGCCCAATGAGTTGTAACGTCTACCTCTACCCCGCCTGATTAATTCTATAATTCTTCCATAAACGCCACCTTTCCCTCACCGCCGCTTGATGTTTAAAAGATTTAACCATGATGGTCTCATATTTACTGTGTAAATCCACCCTAGCAGTAACTTCTCCTAACGTAGGGAGATCAACCGACTTTCATTTTGTAGCCAAACACATCTTAGCAGCCGTCAAAATGTGCACCACCGCCCATCGGGTCTGGTGTGGTATATCCGTCATCCCAATCTGCAGGAGCGCCATTGCTGGGTCTGGATTTGCAGAGCTTTGGAGAACTAAAGATATTCTGATAGTGATTTTAGATGACATTGTCCAAGCATGACATTTGATTATGACTAATTTTAGTAATCATTACGAGGCATTTGCCAAACCAGATGTAGAAAACCTTAGAATTCTGGGCTATTTTCCATGAAGGTATTTTCCACTTTTTACCATTTTGTCTTCGAGTCACCAAAAAATAAACTGATTGCAGGATATCCAGCTACTGGCACCCCCATTGAGCCACTAAAATCGATGTGAAAATCGATTAAGAAATGGAGTACATGATGACTATTAAAATGAATGGGTTTCCCTTGTAATGCATGAACATGCTGGGACCTCCAGAGAGAAACAGACATTTTGTGTAATCACTCTCCTCTGTGGCTAATAGCTGAAGATTCTAAATGGGGAGCCATCTTCTGTTACCTTAAAATGCTTTGAAAGTGTATTTGAAATTGATTTGTAGTATCAGACTTGGGTACATTAGGCCTATCAAGGGAGTTGATTTTGAGAGTCTACCTTCACCCTATCCCAGACATTTCATATAGGTCACCCTAAAATTGTATTCTATACAGACGTAGCAATTGCCATTTGTACAAATAATTGTAAGTGTATTAGAATGGTGTCCTGACAAACACATTACACCTATACATTACCTTAATGTACACATTGCACAAACAGACATGCACATTCCGCACATACATTCACATTAGGCAAGTACACACATTATACACACATTACACACTCATACATTCACATTACACATCTAACACACATCTAACACACATTATACACACATTACACATATACTTCCCGTTTCTGCATATGGTTGGACATTCAGGCAGTAGGCTGTCAGTCCTATCTTATCCCAAAAAAGGGAGGGTAGCAATTGAGGTGAGAAGCACAAGACGGGTCCTGTTATAGGTTCCTGTTTTGTTTTTTTCTGTCACGCTCTGTTCACTGTCTGTAGACTCTATCTCTTTCTCTCTTGTCTATCGAGACTACTAACTGTGAGTTTTCAAAAGGAAGGAGATGGAGGGGATAAGTGGCCTGTTTGAGGATTGAAAGGGTTGTCCGGGTTCAGAGCTGAACCCAGACATCTGCCCATCTTCCCCCATTCAGCCCCTCTGATATGAGCATCAAAGCATTTCATGCTCCAATGCTCTTACTTGCCCTGTGCTGAATTGTGCAGTAAAAGGGCTTTTTCTGGAGATCCAGTGACATCACCGGCACTATTGGGCAGGCTAAGGCAGCACTAAAGTCCGCTTATCGGTGCCGGTGATGTCACTGGGAACGTGACTAGGCGGAGGCATCTGCCTAGCAGTTAGAAATGCATACAAAAAAGCTGAAATGCTGATATGCTCATATTAAGGGGCTGCACGGGTGAAAACGGGGATATGTCCGGGTTAAACTGAACCTGGACAACCCTTTTAAGGTGCATATTGGAGTCTGAGGGGGACTTGGTAACCCCCATTTTTGTGTAAGCTACTGTTTAGTGGCTATATTGTTGTCGGCGTAGTGAACTGCACAGTCAGTGGACAGGGTCCATTCAGAAGTAAGTGGGAGTGGGCCCACATGAGGATTCCTTGCTCTCCTGGTGGTCCAGTCCGACACTGGTTTGTAACTCTGATAACCCCTTTAAAAAAATGTGCCTTAAAGAAAAAAAAAAATATGTTAAATAAATGACCTAGAATAAACAGAGTTTATGTTCTGGTTTTTGTGTAAATATTCAAAAATGAGGTGCACTATGATACTACTAAGTGGAGGATCTACTCTTCTGAATTAAAGTGGTGCTCATTTTCTAACTTGACAAGGAGAAGAACAGTGGGCAGAACAACTTCTTCTCTTCTCTTCTTGGGGCAACCACGTCCACAATTGTCATATAGGAAACTTCTTTATTCATACCTTGGTTTGTCAGCACACCATTTGGATCCTGTTGGGTCCTACACACAACCACTGACCTCCTCTTACAGACTTGAAAAAGCAGTACCTATACTCCGAAACACGTTTCATAGAGGTATGAATAAAAGACGTTTCTGGTTTGACAATTGTGACTGTGGTTGCCCCAAGTGATACCCACACAGGTAGACACGAAGTAGTTCTGCCCACTATTCTTCTCCCTACTGTTCTCCTCCAGCCCCTTAATCCAGAGAGGATGACATGGGCTGCACCGACTACTCTTTATTAAAGGCGCTCCAATAGTGATGTGCCTAATCTAGCACGTAGGTGAGCACTAGTGTTGAGCGAACTTGTGTTTTAAGTTCGGCGTCTAAATTTCGGGTTCGGGTTATCGAAGAATCGCGTTATGGATTCTAAATTCTGTTATGGTCCATGGTAGCGGAATCCATAACGTGATTCTTCGAAAACCCGAACACGAACTTTAGACGCCGAACTTTAAAACACAAGTGAGCGCAATTTTATCTAAATATTCAGTGCCTGAACATACTTACGCTATAATCGTCTCCCTTTGTCTGTTTCACGGCCTGGCGCCTTACACTAGACCATTGAGATCTGGTACCTGAGCCTGGTAACTGCGAGTGAAGCGATTTATAAAACTGTTTACAAGTGAATGCGCGTTTCCTTAAGTCCTTCTGTTAAATGCATGGAAAGATGCTGCATTTAGTGAACGTTGAGATTATAGCTGGAGAAAAGGCCCACTTTGAGATTAAAGAGAAACATCTCACGTTGATATCATGATAAAAGCAGAACGCTTGGAGCGATTGCAAAGTGATATTAAATTGTTTTGACATGTCTGAATTGAAATGCATTTATTTGCCTAGAGATATATATTGCATTAAGTATCAGTAAAGTTTGGGTAAATTAACAGCTCGAACAGCACTCACCGTTATAGTCATGGGTTCTTCTGCAGTCTCACCAATGGCCATTGACTGGCAGCTGAAATCTAATGCTGTCAGCTTCTGTCTGTCAATCCAGCACAGTTTTGCATACAGAATAATAAAAGGCCTCTTGTCATTCAGGGCTCATTCAGCTGGTGCCTCCAGAATATTACTGAAGACCTTATGAAAGGTAACATTGCATTAACAAAGCGAGTGTGATTAATTACTTACAAAGCCAAAGCCCGTGTAGCTCCCAGGTCCAGTGATGTGGATCTGTGATCAGAGGAAATATGAAAAACTCTCTCCTTAGACAGCGAACCTTTAGATCATTATTCATGTGCCATGCATGTAATAAGAGGTCCTCCACATTTATACTTAGGGGATGCTTGTGTTCCCCATGAATTCGAAAAGCCTTGTGCACACGACCCTATCCGTCTTGTGGTCCATGGATCCGCAAAATATGGATGCAGTGCAGGTGCCGTCTGCTTTTTTTTTTTTTGCAAACCCGTTGACTCCAGTTGGTCCGTGTTCCGCATTTTGCAGACATATTCTATCTCTTTTGCGTAACGGATATATGGATTCAAAGAGCAAACGTATGATCCGTCTGCTTTGCGCATCAGTATGTCCGTTCTGCAAAAAGTTAGAACATGTTTTGTACTTGCCAATACAATGCGGAACACACACCCATTGAAGTCAATGGGTCAGCAAAAAATGTCAATGCCACGCGGGCAGTATCCATATTTTGCAGATCTGCAAGTTGCGGACAACAAAATATATACAGTCATGTGCATGAAGCTGAATTCTGAAGCTTCATTTCTTAGAGGTAATTGTTGTAGGGTCCCTATGTTTTTCCTCCGGAAATGTATGACTGATTTGACAAGTGGGTATTACCGATCCCATTACCCAATAGCCGGTGTCGTACATGGGCTGGTTCTGTTAGTACTTATTGGTGTCAGGCTAACCAGTGGCACGCCCTATTGATAAGGAGCATGTGAAACCCAGTTTTTAGTTTATTCAAATCCTTCAAGGAAGAATAATTGAGGGACTCTTATGTTATTTTCACTCAGTATTTGGCCAGTATTTTTCATAAGTATTTGTGAGCCAAAACTAGGAGTGGGTCCAAAAAACAGAAGAGGCACATTACACATTTCTCTTTATGCTTCACTCCTGGTTTTGGGTTATAATTGGTGATGAGCGAAGTTATCAAAACTTTGATTCGGCTACTTTGCCGAATAAAGAGATATGTTTCAGGACAAATTACTTTGTCATGAGGCGCATTTTTTAATTTGTGAGTAGCGGGCACAATGAAGGGGAACGCAATTGCGCTGTTCCCCGTCATTGAACCCCTCAGATGCCGCGTTTATCCACTGATCATGACATCTGAGATGAACATTGAGGGCTTTTAAGGATTAATCCGGTGGAAAATAAATAAAAAATACTCCCCTTGATTGAAGATAACGTGCAAAATCTTGATCGTCACCGCGGAATCAAGATGGCTGTGGCGGCCTCTTCTCGTGCAAATGGATGAGGTGAGTATGGTTTTTTTATTCTGCCCCATTTCAGGGAAAATTGATTTGTTACCATGAAGCACGAGGAAATTCGGCTTAGGGCTCTTTCACAGTTGCGTTGTTGTGTTCCGGCATAGAGTTTCGTCGTCGGGACTCGATGCCGGAAGAATCCTGATCAGGATTATCCCCATGCATTCTGAATGGAGAGAAATCCGTTCAGGATGCATCAGGATGTCTTCAGTTCCGGTACGGAACGTTTTATTGGCCGGAGAAAATACCGCAGCATGCTGCGCTTTTTGCTCTGGTCAAAAATCCTGAACACTTGCCGCAAGGCCGGATCCGGAATTAATGCCCATTGAAAGGCATTAATCCGGATCCGGCCTTAAGCTAAACGTCGTTTCGGCGCATTACCGGATCCGACGTTTAGCTTTTTCTGAATGGTTACCATGGCTCCCAGGATGCTAAAGTCCTGGCAGCCATGGTAAAGTGTAGTGGGGAGTGGGGGAGCAGTATACTTACCATCCGTGCGGCTCCCGGGGCGCTTCAGAGTGACGTCAGGGCGCCCCACGCACTTGGATGACGTGATCGCATGGATCACGTCATCCATGCGCATGGGGCGCTCTGACGTCATTCTGGAGCGCCCCGGGAGCCGCACGGACAGTAATTATACTGCTCCCCCGCTCCCCACTACTACTATGGCAACCAGGACTTTAATAGCGTCCTGGGTGCCATAGTAACACTGAACGCATTTTGAAGACTAATCCGTCTTCAAATGCTTTCAGTTCACTTGCGGTGTTACGGATCCGGCGGGCACCTCCGGCAAATGGAGTGCACGACGGATCCGGACAACGCAAGTGTGAAAGAGGCCTTAGCTGCGAATCGAATATTCCCTGAAATTTGGATTGAAGTCTACTTCGGATACTTCAATTCGCTCAACCCTAATTATAATACAGTATATACTGATGAAGAATTTTCACCAAATACTGACCATGTGAAAGTAACCTAACCGAGCAATAAAATACTCCAGATTAGTTATTTTAATAAGGAATGCAAGTATTTCATAATAGATTCATTTAAAGGGGTAATCTGAGATGCACCGCGATCCTGTGCGGCCACTTCCGGGATCACGCACTGTACATTGGGCACGTGATCCCAGCCTGGGGTTAGAACACGCAGCTCAGGCGGCAGTCTGAATCTTTCACAAGCACTTTGGCAAGAGAATCAGACTCGCGCTTGCGCTGCCAGTTGCGATCCCAGGCTGCGATCATGTGCCCAATATATGGCACGTAGTCTCGGAAGTGTCGGCAGCACAGGATCGTGGCGCATCTGGGATAACCCCTTTTTTTATTGGGTTTCTGCATCAGACATTTCCCTTAAAGGGGTGATCCAAATTTCTAAAGGTCCCTAAGCCCCTAAATATGTTAGCATCCTAAAAGGTTATATCCTGACCACTTAATCCCCTGCCATTTCCAGCACTGCAGCTCCAGTTTTGACCCTCTGTCCTTGTTTATAGGCTGCAGAGGTGAACGAGTAGTATATAGCAAAGTGACTGCTGCAGCCAATCGCTGACCTTAGCAGTCTCTTGCTGTATACCGCTAAGACTAGTGACTGGCTGCAGGGGTCAAGTACCGTTTATGGCTCAACACAAACTGCAACCTGTAAACACAGACATGAGGTGAGGAGCGGAGCGGCAATGCTGGAAACACCAGGGGATTAAGTGTTCCGTTTAGGGGCTTTGAAAAAAGTTGGACAAGTTGGAATGGGGCAACTACAGTACCCTGAAAGATTATCAAAATTAGGGTTATTCACGTTAGAAAAAAGACGACTGAGGGGAGATCTAATTACTATGTATAAATATATCAAGGGTCAGTACAGAGATCTATCCCATCAGCTATTTATCCCCAGGACTGTGACTGTGACGAGGGGACATCCTCTGCGTCTGGAGGAAAGAAGGTTTGTACACAAACATAGGAGAGGATTCTTTACAGTAAGAGCAGTGCGACTATGGAACTCTCTGCCTGAGGAGGTGGTGATGGTGAGTACAATAAAGGAATTCAAGAGGGGCCTGGATGTATTTCTGGAGCGTAATATTACAGGCTATAGCTACTAGAGAGGGGTCGTTGATCCAGGGAGTTATTCTGATTGCCTGATTGGAGTCGGGAAGGAATTTTTTATTCCCCTAAAGTGAGGAAAATTGGCTTCTACCTCACAGTTTTTTTTGCCTTCCTCTGGATCAACTTGCTGGATAACAGGCCGAACTGGATGGACAAATGTCTTTTTTCGGCCTTATGTACTATGTTACTATGTTACTAACCGCTAGATATTAAAGGTCTTAAAAAGAAAAATGGGGACAATTTTTATTCTTGACTTATTTTCTGTCATGGATTATCATCAAACAACCACTCTGTCCCACACAACCAAGTTAGTATATATTAGCTAAAGGGGTCATCTGACCCTTAAAGGGGTTCTGCCATGATTAATGTAAAAAATGAAAATCGGACATCATACAGGACATGACAATACCTATCTAACAAAGCTAGACCCAGTCCTGTACCGCACATGGGTTCAAAGGTCTCCACAATCACTGCTCCAATTGCTCTGCTAGATTTATTTCAAGCTGGCAGCTCATTGTCCTTTCTCAGGGGGCGTGTCCTTTTGCTGAAGCTTGTGGCAGTTGAAGCATGGAACTGAGCGTGTACGTCCACTTCACTGAGGTAGAAATTTGAAAATGAACAAACAGTGGGTGGCACTATACAGATGGATTTCATTGAATGGATCAGTGGCTATAATAATTAGAGATGAGCGAATCGAAGTTGACGAAGTGGAATTCAATCCGAATTATAAATAGTCTCAAACATCTTGGATTCAGCCATTTACCAGTGTACTTAGTGCAGGGTGAGACGTCAGCAAGCGCTAGGGACAGTGGTAGAGAAGACTTTAAAACTTTTATTTTGCTGTATAGAAGTTCAGGGAAAGGATAGGGAGGAATCATTCCACATTATTGAAGCAGAACAGGGTTCAGTAGGGGAGGTTGCAGCCTGGGTAATAGGAACTATCCTATTACACCTTGCTGCACTGACTGGGGATCCAAATTGCCATTATACAGCTCTGTAATTCCAGCAAACCGTTCTTGTTATTGGTGTGCAAGTGCTGTTTTATTACAAGGAAATATTTCTATGTCTTATTTGCCCTTGTGCGGGCCTATTTGCCGTTCAGCGGTGCAGCTATATGTTCTAAAGCACTTTTTTGCGTGTATTAGTGGCACAAAAAAAGTATTTGCCGTTGTGTGGTGAAGTGAGAAAATTACAGACGTTTTTGGAGTGTTTTAATTTCCTTTTTATTTATTTATTTAATCTAACAGTATGTCAGACAGAGAAGTGCCAGGCCCTGCACAGGGGAGTGGCAGAAGCCTAAGGCTGGGTTCACACGGGCGTTGCGGGAAAAGGTGCGGGTGCGTTGCCGGAACATGCACAATTTTTCCGCGCGAGTGCAAAACATTGTAATGCGTTTTGCACGCGTGTGAGAAAAATCGGCATGTTTGATACCCAAACCCGAACTTCTTCACAGAAGTTCGGGTTTGGGATCGGGGTTGTGTAGATTGTATTATTTTCCCTTATAACATGGTTATAAGGGAAAATAATAGCATTCTGAATACAGAATGCATAGTACAATAGCGCTGGAGAGGTTAAAAAAAAATATATAATTTAACTCACCTTAATCCACTTGCTCGCGCAGCCGGCATCTCTTCTGTCGTCTTCTTTGCTGTGTACAGGAAAAGGACCTGTGGTGACGTCACTCCGGTCATCACATGGTCCATCACATGATCCATCACCATGGTAAAAGATCATGTGATGGACCTTCATGTCCTGGAACAGATGCTGGTAAATCTGGCTGGTTAGGGGACTAGAAATGTAGCGCCTAGATCTTACAGCCATATGAACCCTGTGGGGGCTGAACTGGAGGAGGACATTGGAACACTGGCAATGTGTAGTGAAATGGGTGGTTTTTCTACACAGTTGACAGAAGAGGAGGAGCGGTAGCAGCCAGAGGAGCTACAGGGCGATGTGGGAAGACTAGGCAGAGGACCCAGCCACACCGTAGCAGTATGCAGTGGAGATGGAGGCAGGGAGTCCCTCCGAGTAATTTTTTATCACTGCCAAAAAGAATGTGAAGATTTGAATCTTTAATAAATCTTTCAATAAAACTAAATAATTGGAAGAAGTGACCCTATTTAAACCGAATATGAAAATAAAACAAGAACCTATGGTCCTCCAGGGAATGACCAATCACCTGAGTATGTATGGACATCTACAGGACATAATACCTTATAACTACCCTCCGAGTCACTTGCACAAATGGCCCGATGCATGCTCACTTGCTTGTGTAGTAAAAACTGAATTGTCACTATTTGGCAGAGGGATGACTTCTGGCTCTCCACCTTGTTGGACCCTCGCTACCGGTCCAAAATGGGGGCCTTTTTTACACCCGCTGAGAGGGAGGACAAACTGAACTACTATAGAGACATCCTATGTAGTCAATTGGCCGCTGTCTATCTGCGCCATCGTTCATCCTTTCGCAGATCTGGGGGGGGGGGCCCTCTACGCTCACGTTGCTCCGCTGTGGCAGGGTGGGGGGGTAGGAGCAGATCCAGCCCCATCAGCAGCAACTTGAGTCTAGAGTCGGAGCAAGACCTCAACCAGCAGCTGGTGGCATACTTGGACAGCACCCTGCCACCCCACACTGAAGATACGCTGGACTACTGGGCAGCCAAACTGGATTTGTGGCCGCAACTCACAGAGTTCGCCCTAGAAAATCTGTCATGCCTGGCCAGCAGTGTGGCATCAATGTGGGTTTTTAGTGCAGCGGGGGCCATAGTTACCCCAAGGAGAACTCGCCTGTCCACCCAAAATGTGGAGAGACTGACCTTTTGTCAAGATGAATTGGAGGGGATCAGCCAGGATGTCCACCCACTAGTGCCTGATGCATCAGACTAGATCATCCATGGTGCCACACCAACATTTTGACAAAAGAGACTGGTTTCTTCTGGCTACCTGCCTCAGCTGCTATTCTGATGCTGCCACCTGCCTGATGTCACACATCTGATGCCAGTGCACCTACCATCTTCAGCTGGTTCTGGTATTGCCATCCACCACCCCACTCTGTCACCGAGTCACTCTGTGGTCTCCTGATGCTGCTGCCACCTCCACACTGTCATTATGCCACCCTATGGCCTCCTCCTGACGCTGCTGCCGCCACCTCCACACTGTCATTGTGCCACACTGTCACCTCCTCCTGATGCTGCTTCCGCTACCTTCATACTCTGTCATTGTGCCACTCTGTGGCCTCCTGATGCTGCTGCCGCCAATGCCTCCGCCCTGTCATTGTGCCACTGTGGCCTCCTGATGCTGCTGCCACCACCACACGGTCATTGTGCCACTCTTTGGCCGCCTCCTGATGCTGCTGCCACCTCTGTCATTGGGCCACTCTGTGGTCTCCTCATGCTGCTTCCACCTCAATGCTGTGTCATAGGGCCACTCTGGGGATTTCTCATGCTGTTTCCACCCTCCCCACTTCATGACTGGGCCACTATTTAGCATTTCGGCCTTGCTGACATCATCATTTATTTGACCCTTTCTCTGATCTGTCAGAAGGATGGAAAAATGAGACACAGCTGTTACATAGACAGGATCCGTTGTGCAAGGCCTGCATGACATGGTCCCTATTTTGCAACAGATTTGACTTTTTGAGAAATTCGCTCATCTCTAATAATAATTTTTTATTACATGCACTCTTTGGCCTGGCAGCTCAGGGACATGTCCTTTTTGCTTCAGCTCTGTTCCTGTAACTGCCACAGCTTCTAAGAGAAAATATGGCTGGTGACAGCTGAAGATTTAAACCGAGCACCTTCAACCAGCTCAATGAGATGGACACAAAAAATAAGGAAAAGAACAAACAGCAGGTGGCGCTATGCAGATACATTTTATGGAATAACTCACTGGCTATACATAAGTTTTAATTACATGCAACTAGAAAAGTGTTCAGATCACCGTGCCAGTTTGAAAAATCTAGAATGTGCTTCGCGACACAAAACTTTTAAGAAAAATGGCCGATGTGCCCCAAAAGAGAACAAAATGTCATATATGGATGTAACAATGCTAAACCTTTCAAATTTCATGCTATATGTGCTGTGGTCCCACATTGTGTTTAGTTTTGCCTGGTAACACATGGACATAAGGATACAGGATACATGTCACTGCCACCTCTACACTTTACTTGACACCTACAGTGATTGCTCAGCCTCCCAGCAAATCAGCGGCCAGAACAAGAAAAAACAAAAGCCGTCTCTGTATCTGTCAGACCAAAAGTGACAGGGTCCCCTGGACGCTACTGTCAGTCAGGGGCTTCATTCAGTGGTCACATGGCTTTTTTTTATTTTTTTTTATTAAGTTAATCTTGCTGGAACTGTTTATTTATTTTAAGTGTCAATTTAACGCTTGCTACATCTAAAGCTATTTATATATTTTTATATATGTATGTTTTTTTGTTTTCTAAGGCTGAGTTCACATTTGCGCTAGTCTTTTCTGTTGTTCTGCTCCGTTAGAGAAGCAGGACAACGAAACTGATGGAAGTGCAGAATGTGGCACATGGCTGAAATGAATGGAGCAGAACAGACCTCATTGTCCGTTTGGTTTCCATTTGGATAATGGAGGGGGAAAAAAAGTCCTACGTGCAGGAATTCTTTGTGCACCCTTTTTGGCGGAATCTGAGAAGGAGCTTCCAAATGGAGCCTGCAACACAGATGTGAACAAGCACGTTATTGTTAGGGGGTCAGTATTCGTTAGTATGTTTTCCATGGCTCACACCTCCATTCAGTTGTTAATTGGCATTAGTCATCAGATTTGTACCTGTGACACTGGCTGACCGGTTACATGCGCACTTGGCAGCTGAAGGCATCTGTGTTGGTCCCATGTTCATATGTGTCTGCATTACATAGTACATACATAAGGCCGAAAAAAGACATTTGTCCATCCAGTTCGGCCTGTTATCCTGCAAGTTGATCCAGAGGAAGGCAAAAAAACCCTGTGAGGTAGAAGCCAATTTTCCTCACTTTAGGGGAATTAAAAATTCCTTCCCGACTCCAATCAGGCAATCAGAATAACTCCCTGGATCAACGACCCCTCTCTAGTAGCTATAGCCTGTAATATTATTACACTCCAGAAATACATCCAGGCCCCTCTTCAATTCCTTTATTGTACTCACCATCACCACCTCCTCAGGCAGAGAGTTCCATAGTCTCACTGCTCTTACCGTAAAGAATCCTTTTCTATGTTTGTGTACAAACCTTCTTTCCTCCAGACGCAGAGGATGTCCCCTCGTCACAGTCACAGTCCTGGGGATAAATAGATGATGGGATAGATCTCTGTACTGACCCCTGATATATTTATACATAGTAATGAGATCTCCCCTCAGTCGTCTTTTTTCTAACGTGAATAACCCTAATTTTGACAATCTTTCAGGGTACTGTAGTTGCCCCATTCCAGTTATTACTTTAGTTGCCCTCCTCTGGACCCTCTCCAGCTCTGCTATGTCTGCCTTGTTCACTGGAGCCCAGAACTGTACACAGTACTCCATGTGTGGTCTGACTAATGATTTGTAAATAGTAGGAATATGTTCTCATCACGGGCATCTATGCCCCTTCTGATGCAACCCATTATCTTATTGGCCTTGGCAGCAGCTGCTTGACACTGTTTTTTGCAGCTTAGTTTGCTGTTTATTAAAATTCCTAGATCCTTTTCCATGTCAGTGTTACCGAGTGTTTTACCATTTAGTATGTACGGGTGACTTGCATTATTCCTTCCCATGTGCATAACTTTACATTTGTCAGTGTTAAACCTCATCTGCCACTTCTCTGCCCAAGCCTCCAATCTATCCAGATCCCTGTGTAGTAGTATACTGTCCTCTTCAGTGTTAATTACTTTACACAGTTTAGTGTCATCTGTGAAAATTTATATTTTACTATGCAAGCCTTCTACAAGATCATTAATAAATATATTGAAGAGAATAGGGCCCAATACTGACCCCTGAGGTACTCCACTAGTGACAGTGACCCAATCTGAGTATGTACCGTTAATAACCACCCTCTGTTTTCTATCATTGAGCCAGTTACTTACCCACATACAGACGTTTTCTCCCAGTCCGAGCATTCTCATTTTATATACTAACCTTTGATGTGGTACAGTGTCAAATGCTTTGGAGAAGTCCAGATATACGACATCCATTGATTCGCCGCTGTCAAGTCTAGAACTTACCTCCTCATAGAAACTGATTAAATTAGTTTGACATGACCGATCCCTCACGAAGCCATGCTGATATGGCGTTATTTGCTTATTTCCGTTGAGATGATCTAAGATAGCATCTCTCAGAAAACCTTCAAACAGTTTACCCACAACAGATGTTAAACTTACCGGCCTATAGTTTCCAGGCTCTGTTTTTGGACCCTTTTTGAATATTGGCACCACATTTGCCATGCGTTAATCCTGTGGGACATTCCCTGTCAGTATAGAGTCCGCAAATATCAGAAATAAGGGTCTGGCTATGACATTACATAATTCCCTTAGGATACGGGGGTGTATGCCATCCGGTCCTGGCGATTTGTCTATTTTGATCTTTTTAAGTCGCTGTTGTACTTCTTCCTGGGTCAGACAGGACACTTTTAATGGCAAATTTATTTCAACATTCAGCATTTCATCTGACAGTTTATATTCCTCAGTGAATACACTGGAGAAAAAATTATTTAACAGCTTTGCTTTCTCCTCGTCGCTCTCTGCGACTCCCCCCTCATTACTCTTTAAAGGGCCGACACCTTCAGATTTATACTTTTTAACATTTATATAATTGAAGAACATTTTAGGGTTAGTTTTACTCTCTTTGGCAATTAATCTCTCGGTCTCTAGTTTGGCCGCTTTTATTTGTTTTTTACATGTTCTGTTTTTTTCCTTATAGTTTTTCAGTGCTTCCGTGCTACCCTCCTGTTTTAGTGTTTTATATGCTTTCTTTTTGTCATTTATTGCTTTCTTTACAGTTCTGTTTATCCACATTGGTTTCTTTTTGTTCCTTAACCTTTTATTCCCATACGGTATGTACCTCTCACAATGAGATTTTAGGATGTTTTTAAAGATATCCCATTTTGTGGCTGTATTTTTATTTTTGAGGACTTTGTCCCAGTTAGTTAGGCCTATGGCCTCTCTTAGTTGGCTAAATTTAGCTTTTTTGAAGTTTGGTATTTTTGTTCCTCCCTGTAGAAACGCTCTTTTGAATGATAATTGGAAGGTTATTACTTTATGGTCACTATTTCCCAGGTGTCCCCCAACCTGCACATCTGTTGTTCTGTCAGGTCTATTGGTTAATACTAAGTCCAGTATGGCCGTCCCTCTAGTCGGGTCCTGAACCAGTTGGGAGAGATAATTGTCTTTGGTTATTGCCAAGAATCTGTTTCCTTTATGAGATATACAAGTTTCAGTTTCCCAGTCTATATCTGGGTAGTTGAAGTCCCCCATAATAACCACCTCATTATGATTTGCCGCCTTGTCTATCTCGTTTAGTAGTAGATTTTCTGTGGACTTTGGTATATTAGGTGGTTTATAGTAAACTCCTATTAGTAATTTATTGTTCTTTTTAGCTCCATGTATCTCTACCCACAGTGACTCCACATCTTCATGTCCCTCACTTATATCTTCACGGAGTGTGGGCTTTAGACAGGACTTTATATAAAGGCAGACCCCTCTCCGGTTTTGACGATCCTTTCTAAACAGACTGTAACCTTGTACATTAACCGCCCAGTCATAGCTATCATCCAGCCATGTCTCAGTTATTCCCACTAAGTCATAGTCCTCCTCACACATCACTAATTCCAGTTCACCAGTTTTATTAGTCAGGCTTCTGGCATTAGTATACATACATTTGAGAGGTTTATGTATATTTTTTACCCTACATCTTTCCTTCTGAACTGTTCTAGTCCCTCCTTCCATTCCTCCCCCAGTCCCACTACCTTGCCCCCGGTCTCTATCTGCACTGTCTTCCCCTTCTATATTGTAATTACCCTCCCCCAGTCCCTAGTTTAAACACTCCTCCAACCTTCTAGCCATCTTCTTCCCCAACACAGCTGCCCCTTCCCCACTGAGGTGCAGCCCGTCCCTACGATAGAGCCTGTAGCCGACAGAGAAGTCGGCCCAGTTCTCCAGGAACCCAAACCCCTCCATCCTACACCAGTTCTTGAGCCACTTGTTAATTTCCCTAATCTCCCGCTGCCTTTCTTGTGTGGCCCGTGGTACAGGTAGTATTTCGGGAAAATACTACCTTTGAGGTCCTTTCCCTAAGCTTTTGACCTAAATCCCTGAAATCATTTTTAAGGACTCTCCACCTACCCCTAACTTTGTCATTGATTCCGATATGGACCATGACCGCTGGATCTTCTCCAACCCCTCCCAGTAATCTGTCAACCCGATCCGCGATGTGTCGAACTCTAGCGCCAGGAAGACAGCACACTGTTCGGCGATCACGGTCTTTGTGACAGATTTCCCTATGTGTTCCCCTAATAATTGAGTCTCCCACTACCAGCACCTGTCTGGCCTGCCCTGCTCTCCTGGTCCCCTGCTTACCGGAGCTGACATTCCCCTGACTGGCAGAGGAAGTGTCCGGCTGCGGCAGTGCTGTCCCTGGACTGACATCCCCCTCATCTGCCAAACGTGCAAACTTGTTGGGGTGTGTCAGATCAGGGCTAGCCTCCCTGGCGCTCTTCCCTCTACCCCGCTTTCTAACTGTTACCCAGCTAGCTACCTCACTTTCCTCCGCCTCCTTCTGTCACCCTCCCCCTCATCTACCCCAAAGAGTGCTTGCTCGGTGAGAAGCAAACTTTTTTGCAAATTGTCAATGCCTCTCAGTGTTGCAACTTGCCCATTTAGAGACTCGATTAGCGATTCCAAACGGGTAATTTGCTCACATCTTGAACAAAGATATACACCCTTGAACGGCTGTTCCAGGACTGCATACATCATGCAAGATGTGCACTGGACTGCGTTGTCAATTGTGCAACACATACTAAAAGGGGATTACACCACAAAAGCAAAAAATACAATACAATGTAGTAATAAGAAACAGGCTAATTGCAGTCCCCCACTGAAGTCCCTGAATCTAAAGTCACTTAATCTTAAGTCACACACTTACGCAACCACACTTAATCAACCACGCGTCGCGGTCAAACTCGCGTTATATATCTCCTTATATAAATATAAATGCAGCTCACTACACCAGCCTGGTATGTTTCCCCTCTGGATTCAAAAAGGCTGTGCTGCTCTTACTGCTGAGTTTTTATAGTCTCCTAATTAGACAGCCACACCCTAATTAAACAGCCACCCCCTAATTGCTCACCTGTGCAACCCCTGGTGAAGGAAAAAAAGTGTTATCACAGCACACAATACAGTCAGACACAGCCACTCATCAATGTCCACAAATAATTTAGCTCAAATAATTTAGCTCTCACATACTCCCTCACTTAATCTTAAGTCACACACTTACGCAACCACACTTAATCAACCACACGTCGCGGTCAAACTCGCGTTATATATCTCCTTATATAAATATAAATGCAGCTCACTACACCAGCCTGGTATGTTTCCCCTCTGAGAAAAATAAAGTTTACATATGTGCAAATTAGCCTCTAGGAGCAATGTTACACCTAGAGGCTCAGCTCTCTCTGCACTGTCATTGATACGACCAGGCAGTGAAAATGTCATAACACCTGGTCCTGTCAATCAATGTGGAGAGGGCGCAGCAGTTGCAGAGAGAGCTGAGCCTCTAGGTGTAACAACAACGCTCCCCGTTGCTCTTAGAAGCTCATTTGCATATATTAAAACATAATTTCTCTTAATTTTGTGGCACATATGAACATGGGACTAACACGGATGCCTTCAGCTGCCAAGCGCCCATGTAACAGGTCAGCCAGTGTCATAGGTACAGAACTGCTGACAGATGCCCTTTTAATATAACTTAATGGCATGTAACCGATTATCGCTTTGACTGGAGGACTTGGTAATGAGCTAGTGATGCCCTAATTCTCCTCATCCTACATCGGCATAAATATCCGTGTCTCATCTCTGCACGGTTCACATCACTGTGTTAGACAAACATCATTTTTAATTGCCATTAAACTTGTAAACAGATGTGCCCAGGACTTTTAGTACATAGCAGTCGTAATTGCATACATGAAACGGCGTGTTTTACAGAAAGGCACCATGACAGGCTGTCATAAGATGCGCGAGACGGAACTACGCAGATCCCTCTGCTGTCTTTTAATGATATCAATTTCTTCTCAATAAAGCACTTGCCAGCCCCTTGGAGTCCTATTGAATCAGTACTTTCTTGACAGGCCTATTCTCTGATCGCCAATAGATGGCACGTTCGCAGGCTATGAGCTGCCGTGCTATCTCAGTCACTTCCCATCTAAAGTGTCTGTTTACTGCATGGATGGTCAAGCCAACCCTATCTGCAGAGTGAAATGAATTGAAATATGGAGGGGGGGAGGGGGAGAAGTGAGTAGGCGAGCCATTAATCTCAATCCCAAAATACACACTATATATATACGTTTCTGATTTATCGCCTCACAGGCTATTTTCTCTTAAATGGCTACAAACAGCACTTTCCTGACTCAAATTGCTTTCTGCATAAAGTACTACTGTCACAGCATTTCCCTAAATGTCATTTTACTTTGATGTGTGCATTTTTCTCAGAGATAGGTGAATAGGTGCCATGGTGAATTGACTTTTTTTATTTCATTTGTGGAGGAAAAAAATAAATAGAACTCTCTTAAAAAGCCGAGCTGTTTTTTTCTCGTCCAGTTATTGTTCTTCGGTAGATAAAAGTGCGACGAAAGCTCGCTCTTGATTAAATATGTTTGTGGTGGTAAAATTCCTTATGCTGTTGGAACATTTGGGTACTGTTTTGACAATAGGAAGTTTGTGCTAACAGAAAAAATAAAAAATAAATTGTATTTTTTTTTTAAAGAAGTTAAATACAGTACAGTACAGTAAAGTACAGTTTATTAAAGGGGCTGTGCGGCCTTGGAGCCAACAATTCTGATAAATGGAACTGGTGCCAAGTTGAGTCCCTGTCAGAATGGACGGGGCTTGGTCCTGAACCATTGCAATCAGTCCCTGACGTCAACCATCTCACTGCTAGTGACATTCTAATGACGTGCCGTTTAAGCACATGTGACCACTGAGGCCATTGATTGACCACAGAGTTCAAATGACAAAGTCCCTTCCGGTCCAATGGGGCCAGGAGCGGAGTAGTGGTGAGAGTACAGAATGGCTGGGGGACAGGTGAGTCGTTTTTTTTTTTTTTTTAACCTTTCACTGGTGCCTCAGGCATCACCAGCTAGGGGCAAGGGGGGCAGCCAAAAGGGCCATGAGCTGAAGGGAAGGGGTTAGGTTATGAAATTGGCATTGGGGAGGAGGAGGGTGCTGTTTCAGTTTTTGCCTCGGGCAGCAGGAAGGCCCCTGGTTGTACCCTCTTTGTGTACTAATCAACCAACAAAAGTGAGCAGCATAGCGCCGTACATTTGATAACTGCTGTGCTTGGTATTGTGCTCAGCCCCATCCAGAGGATAGGTCATCAGTATTTAAATCTCATAAAAACCCTTTAAATGGTCACTAACCTTTCAAAAAGCTAGTACATTAGTACAGGTGGCTATCAGAAACTTTGTAAAACAGCATAAATAAACCAGAAAAATTTATTTTCCCAATCGTCCATGACAGCACCAGTAAAGAGGGTCTGCCTCCCAGGACAGGAAACCCACAGGTATAAAAAAGGAGGAGCCTCTCCCTTCCTCAGTGGTTTACTGTCCTAGGAAGTGGATCCTACAGGTGTGTGCCATAGAAGGGAGTAGTTTCTCTGGGCAACTCCCTTATTTTAGCTGGGTGGGGGTGCGCCTGGTGAGTTCCCCGCTCCACACACCCGGAAGACGCAAGGCTAGGCTGAGGAGCGGCACGGCGTTACTAGTGGGAAGCGCTATACTAAGTATTGGAATTGGCTGTGTTTCCTTACTAACCGGTGAGCGGTCCCCCGCTATTGCGGACGACTTCAGCAGTTGGGGCAGGTTCCCATGCGGCACTCTAGAGGGCGGGAAGTGGGCGGATCCACATTATAATAAAGGAGGACTGGCCTGGTAAGTCACGTGCTCGCGAAACTCCAGGATAGCGTGTGACGTCATAAGATCCTGCGAGATTTCGTCCCTGCAACCAGGAAGTGCAGGAAAAACTGATTTAAATTGCCCAGCTAGAAGCCGAGGATCCTTGTCGGGAAGGTTCGGATCCAGGCTGTTTAAAGGCCATGGAGAGTACTGGTGACCAGAAGGAACCGTCTACCCCTACACCTGTGGTATGGATGGAGAGTATGTACGGAGATATGTTTTGTTCTATTGAATACTAGCTTATGGCCTAAAAAGGCATCCTCTAAAACAAAATATAAAGATTGTGGATTGTGTAAAGCAAAGTTGGCTCCTACCTATACTAAGCTACTTTGTCGCCCTTGTATTGAGTCTACAATTGCAGAAGAGTCGCCTTCCATGATGAAATGCATGAAGAAGTTAATTAGAGAAGAAGTGGGAAACACACTTAAAAAGTTCCTCATAAGTCACAGGATAAGTCTCAGTCAGTGTCGGACTGGGCTGCCTAGGGCCCACCAGTAAAATTTATTTTAGGGTTGCACCATACCTATACATTCAAATCAGCAGCAAGATGCTACCATATGATTGAATCTGAGGGGTCCCTGCAGCAACTTTGAGAAGGTAGGTCCTGGGAAAAAGAGGATACTTCTATACCTAGAAGTCATCTCAGATCTGATTGTGTCTATAATAATAAACTGGGGAGTTTCTTAAATATTCTACCCAGTTTTTTATATGAACATAGGTGATTGAGGTGCTGTACATTGAATCTATGTATGTAGTGCAGTACATCTACAGGGAGTGCAGAATTATTAGGCAAATGAGTATTTTGACCACATCATCCTCTTTATGCATGTTGTCTTACTCCAAGCTGTATAGGCTCGAAAGCCTACTACCAATTAAGCATATTAGGTGATGTGCATCTCTGTAATGAGAAGGGGTGTGGTCTAATGACATCAACACCCTATATCAGGTGTGCATAATTATTAGGCAACTTTCCTTTCCTTCGGCAAAATGGGTCAAAAGAAGGACTTGACAGGCTCAGAAAAGTCAAAAATAGTGAGATATCTTGCAGAGGGATGCAGCACTCTTAAAATTGCAAAGCTTCTGAAGCGTGATCATCGAACAATCAAGCGTTTCATTCAAAATAGTCAACAGGGTCGCAAGAAGCGTGTGGAAAAACCAAGGCGCAAAATAACTGCCCATGAACTGAGAAAAGTCAAGCGTGCAGCTGCCAAGATGCCACTTGCCACCAGTTTGGCCATATTTCAGAGCTGCAACATCACTGGAGTGCCCAAAAGCACAAGGTGTGCAATACTCAGAGACATGGCCAAGGTAAGAAAGGCTGAAAGACGACCACCACTGAACAAGACACACAAGCTGAAACGTCAAGACTGGGCCAAGAAATATCTCAAGACTGATTTTTCTAATGTTTTATGGACTGATGAAATGAGAGTGAGTCTTGATGGGCCAGATGGATGGGCCCGTGGCTGGATTGGTAAAGGGCAGAGAGCTCCAGTCCGACTCAGACTCCAGCAAGGTGGAGGTGGAGTACTGGTTTGGGCTGGTATCATCAAAGATGAGCTTGTGCGGCCTTTTCGGGTTAATGATGGAGTCAAGCTCAACTCCCAGTCCTACTGCCAGTTTCTGGAAGACACCTTCTTCAAGCAGTGGTACAGGAAGAAGTCTGCATCCTTCAAGAAAAACATGATTTTCATGCAGGACAATGCTCCATCACACGCGTCCAAGTACTCCACAGCGTGGCTGGCAAGAAAGGGTATAAAAGAAGAAAATCTAATGACATGGCCTCCTTGTTAACCTGATCTGAACCCCATTGAGAACCTGTGGTCCATCATCAAATTTGAGATTTACAAGGAGGGAAAACAGTACACCTCTCTGAACAGTGTCTAGGAGGCTGTGGTTGCTGCTGCACGCAATGTTGATGGTGAACAGATCAAAACACTGACAGAATCCATGGATGGCAGGCTTTTGAGTGTCCTTGCAAAGAAAGGTGGCTATATTGGTCACTCATTTGTTTTTGTTTGTTTTTTTGAATGTCAGAAATGTATATTTGTGAATGTTGAGATGTTATATTGGTTTCACTGGTAAAAATAAATAATTGAAATGGGTACATATTTGTTTTTTGTTAAGTTGCCTAATAATTATGCACAGTAATAGTCACCTGCACACACAGATATCCCCCTAAAATAGGTAAAACTAAAAACAAACTAAAAACTACTTCCAAAAATATTCAGCTTTGATATTAATGAGTTTTTTGGGTTCATTGAGAACATGGTTGTTGTTCAATAATAAAATTAATCCTCAAAAATAGAACTTGCCTAATAATTCTGCACTCCCTGTACTGTGTTATGTGCCAATGGTGCAGGGAGTGGGAGACTAGGGGCCCACCTTGCTCAGGGGCCCACCGGAGGATTCACCTGTACCCCTGTGGGCCAGTCCGAGCATGGTCTCCGTCAGTTTACTCTGATATCTCTAGATCAGAAGATGAGTTTTTGTTAGAAAGTGGGAACTGGGCTCAGATTCGTCTTCTGAGGGGGAAAGGGGTGGTAAACCCTTTTTTCCTATTCAGGATACGGATCAGCTATTAAAAGCGGTTAGAGCTACTACGAACATCGAGGACAAAAAAGAAGTCCTTTCCATTTATTATGTAATGTTTGAAGGGCTAGAAGGAAAGAAGAAACTGTGTTTTTCAGTCATAAAAATGTATCTCCTTTAATATCTAATGAATGGAAAAATCCAGATAAACAGAGCTTTATTCAGTCATCAGTTAAGCGAAAGTATTCCTTTGAGGAGTCGGATTGCCAATCTTGGGATCGGGCTTCAAACATTGATGTAGATCAGGGGGTCCCATGGAAGGTGGTAAACCCTTTAGTAGTTACTACAGATGCCAGTCCGTCTGAGTGGGGGCCCCATGTTCTGGACAGAGTATTTCAGGGATCCTGGGACAGCTCAGATTGGGAGATTTCTTCCAACGCGAAAGAATTGACGGCAGTTCTGAAGACTGCGGGAGATTCTGCCTTGGCTTCAGAACCGACATTTAAAGGTTTTGTCAAACAATGGTTTCGTGGTGGCGTACTTGAATTATCAGGGGGAACCCGATCCAAAGAGTTGATAGGAATTGCACGTCAGATTTCCTCCTTGTTGGAGGGGAAGGTGTTTTTACTGTCAGCCCTACATATCAGGGGTGTAGACAATTGGAAAGCGGACTACCTGAGTCGACACAGACTAGACCAGATGGAATGGTCCTTGTATCAGAAGGTCTTTGCCAAAATAGTAAGTCTGTGGGGGTTGCCAGATATAGACCTCTTTGCTACGGAAAGGAACAGGAAGTTGAGAAGGTTCTTTTCCCTTTGTCCAGGGGATTCTCCCACAGCAGTAGATGCCTTCCTCCAGCCTTGGGGCAGGGGTCTTCTGTATGCATTCCCTCCGTTGCAATTAATTCCCTAAGTGTTAAACAAAATAAGGGAGGACAGAGCTTCTGTGATTTTGATAGCCCGCTTTTGGCCCCGTCGAGCATGGTTCACCTGGTTAAGTCTACTGTCGGTCAGGGAGCCATGGCTGCTTCTGGAGATTTTGGATCTCTTGTCTCAGGGCCTAGTAATACATCCCCCAGTCAGGGGCCTTCACTTGACGGCATGGTTTTTGAAAGGTCCCTTCTGATCCGGAAGGGGCTATGGGGTTCGGTAGTCTCTACCTTATTAAAGAGTAGTAAGAAAGTGACTACAGGCATATATGCTAGAGTATGGTCTGTTTTCTTTAAAGGATAACTGTCACCTTTGGACCCTAATTTCAATTTTCATATATGTAGTTACTATTACCCTGATATTCCAGAATCACTAACTATCAGACTTACTTACCCCATATTTCATAAGATCCAGCCCTTAGCAACCAGTCTGCACAAAACTGCAATTTCCTTATTCAGCTAAAATGGCCACTGATGACTCATCCTGAAGCTAATCCAGCCTGCTCTCACTACCCACAATGCATTGAGCTCCTCATGCACCAGCTTCTGCACCTCAACCAATAGGTGCTCTCCACACTTAAACATGCCGCCCTCCTGCTATCACATACACTTTAGGAACATCCCCCTCACCTAAACAGTGCCATCCACAGACCCCCCCCCTAAAAAGTGCCATCCACAGACCCCCCCCTAAACAGTGCCATCCACAGACCCCCCCCCCCCCCTAAACAGTGCCATCCACAGACCCCCCCTAAAAAGTGCCATCCACAGATCCCCCCCCCTAAAAAGTAACATCCACAGATCCCCCCCCCCTAAAAAGTGCCATCCACAGATCCCCCTCCCCGACCCTCACAGGAGTACATTTATTAACTGTAATCTGTAACTTTAACTTTAATCATCGCTCATCTCTTTACTTTGATACCTTACTCTCAGCTCCGGTAACAGCAGGCAGTGAGGGCGGCGCTCACTCACTGACGTCACGCGCTTGCTTATCCCACTAGGCGGCGCAGGCGCGTGACATCAGTGAGTGAGTGCCGCCCGCACTGCCTGCTGTTACCGGAGCTGAGAGTAAGGTATCAAAGTTAAGAGATGAGCAGTGATTAAAGTTAAAGTTACAGACTCGGCTCACCAGCTGTCACAGCAGGTTTGGCAGTGGCGGAGAATGGGAGAAAGACTGTGTGAGATCGGACAGGGGTAGGCCGTGGGGGCGTTCATGGTGGGCTTTGGAGCCCCGCGGCGTACAGGCCGGCTGCCCCCCTTTGTGTTGGTGGCGTTGTTAGTGGTGATCGCCCTACTGGCCTTTAACTACTGGAGTGTGTCTGCCCGCCAGGCCGCCTTGCAGGGGGATATATACAATGCCCTGTATATTCTAACCCCCAGGCGTTCCCATGGTGACGGGGACGCTTGCCTGGGGGTTAGAATATACCATCGGATCAGAGTTTTCAGGTTTGATCGAGCCACAGCAAGTGGATTAAAAATGAATGGGAAATGTTGTTTTCCTGTTGATCTTCTTATGGCATAAAAATAGTGCACATAAAATTGCCTGTATGTGTGTTTTCAGCCTTAAGAGGTTGTCTCACTATGACAACCTTTTTTAATATGCTGTATTGGTGCATGTGGATATTATAAAGAGGATTCCCATGGTTTAGACTCTATGAAACAGAGCCACTTGGCGTCAGTGGTTTCTGTTCTGGTGGACCTCACTTCCTCCGGGCAATGCATGATTTGAAACCATGACGGCGTAGTGTTCTACCGACAGTGACCTTTGAAACTGTGGTCCCAGCTCTCTTCATGTCATTGACCTGCTCCCTTGTAGTTCTGGGCTAATACCTCACCTTTCTTATCATCGGTGATACCCCAAGAGGTGAGATCTTGCATGGAGCCCCAGTCCGAGGGGGACTGACAGTCGTCTTTAGCCTCTTCCATTTTCTAACAATTGCTCCAACAGTTAATCCATTTTCACCAAGCTGCTTGACATTTGCCCCGTAGCCCTTTCCAGCCTTGTGGAGGTCCACAATTTTGTCTCTGGTGTCTTTTAACAGCTCTTTGGTCTTGCCCATGGTAGTAGTTGGTGTCTGACTGACTGTGGGGTGGACAGGTGTCTTTAAAGAGCTCAGACAGGTGCTACTAAGTTAGATTAATGAGTGGAGTAGAGGTGGACTTTTTAAAGGCACAGTAACAGGTCTTTGAGAGCCAGAATTCTTGCTGTTTCTCAGGTGTTCAAATACTTATGTTCAGCAGTGCAAAACAAATAATTTCTTTAAAAATCATACAATTTGATTTCCTTAATTTTTTTTATTTATTCTGTCTCTTAGTGGGAATGCACCTACAATGTAAAAAAAAAAAAAATGTTATGATGGCATAGCATTTCTTTTATAGTTCACTGCCTCAGGTGCAGAGAAATGATATTGTGGTTTTTCTGTGAGGCACTATATAGAATTTAGACCTCCATACACATTGTAAATGATGAAAATTACGATGATAAACATGCAGATTAAACGGCTGAGTGAACTGGTTCAATACATGATGTCCAAGGGGACCTTACCTCAACAGCAGTATGTACGGTTTCTCTGTACTGTACAGCAACAGCTGGCCACAGCGCTCTGGCTGGCTACTGGCAGAGATGTTCTTCCCCTTTAACCATGGGATGCCGGCAGTCATAAATCTGCTGTCTTTCTCCAGCAGTGAGACAGTCTTTACTAATCACATCTTTCATCATTGCTATTTACTAGGCTGTCACTTTGTTTGTGAAGTACACCTCGGCAGGCAGATGCTGCTTTGCTGTATGAAATCTAGTGTTGCTTCCAATGTTGCTATGCTTATCTATGAAAAACATGAAGCATTAAGCTGCTACGTAGCGCTCGCTCTTCACCATGCACTGCTCTCGCTGCAGTGTCAGTTTGACCTGGTATTGTAGTGTTCTCCATTATTCGCTTCTCTAGAACATTTTGCTCAACTTTTTTTTTATACTTGACGATACGTTGCACATGGCTCCACTATTTAAAATGAAATTTAATTTTTAGGGTTAAGGTGGTTAATCTGATCACTCTTGGGGTACCCTGATTTGTAATTGTTTCTCCTGTTTCACCCAAAAATTGCTTGGTGTACATGGCCTGATGAAGCAGGCAATTGTTGGGAACGAAGCGTTCCATCTTGACAAATGCCTGCTCAACGGTGAACGGCTGCAGCAATCATCTCCACGGTGTGAGGACGAGCATACCCATACAGATTTATTGTTCACACAGAACTATCTGTTCCCTAGAAATGGAGATTGAGGTGTCCACATGTATGATTGTTTTTCTCATTCATCGGGTGATCGTCGGCACCTCTACAGGGACAGATTATCAGGAATGAGCGTAGCCACCTCAGTAGGGTCCTCCTGCTCTTATTTAGTTCCTCGTTTGAAGGTTCTTGTAGTCCTTTTTTTCCACCCATATAGAAAAGTGTAACCCCTGTCCCGCTTCCAGCTGAGATTTGGCTTCCACTGTATCCATTATACAATCGAACGTGAGCTAAATACATCAGCAAACCGTGTGTACGTAGATTTTCTGGCTCGGACTAGAAGAGGAGGAATGGATGTTAATATATATATTTTTAACCCATTTAATAAGCCCTATGAAACCTATGACAGGTTGACAGTCTTTAAAGGGGTATTCCCATTTCATAAAATGATGGTGTATGGCTAGGATCTGTTCGAACGGAATCTGACATCTGGGACCCTCACTATCCATGTTTTTTGCTGATTGGACCCATTCATCTCAATGGGGCTGCAAAAGATGCGGACAGCACACGCACATGCAGTTCACATTCGTAAGTCTGTTCTGCGGCCTCGCAAAAAAGAACATGTCTATGCTTTGACTTTTTTTAATTTAACTTTTCTCTAGACGAGGGGAAAAAAAAGCGGCATGCCCACACCTAGGATCAGTGTTCTGCAGATCCACGATTTGTGGACCACAAAACACTTACAGCCACGTGCATGAGGCCATCAGTGTTGATTCAACATTTTCCCCATTTACATAAAAGAAGTTGTGCTGGATTTCCACTGTACAGCGGCTTCTTGGCCAACTCCTTTTTCTTCTTTTTTTTTTAACCCTCTAAGCTTCAATAAAGTCTATGGGATCCATGATAACGGTCAAGTGAGGGGGCAGTTTTTAAGGGGTATTCCCGTTTCATAATATGTTGATATATCACTAGGATCCAGTTGGGTGGGATTCCAACCTCTGGGACCAAACGTGAGAATAAAGGAGCTACAGATCTGATTCCCAATTGGCTTGAATGACATTGTGCAGTCCTTTCCCTGCAGAATGGTTGGCCAGTAGAGATGGCCAGTTCGCAGTGTTCGCCTGCGAACACTGCGAACTGGCCATCTCTATTGGCCAGGACATTTACTGCCGTGCAGAGAAAGACTAGCTATATGCCATCACTTTATCAGATAGGAATACCACTTTAAGGCCTCTTGCACACGACCATATGGCTTTTTCAGTATTTTGCGGTCCGCAAAAAATACGTCCGACGTCCGTGTGCATTCTGTTTTTTGCGGAACAGCAGAGCTGGCCCCTGATAGAACTGTATCATTCTTGTCCGTTATGCGGACAATAATAGGACATGTTCTATCTTTGAACGGAAATACGGAAACGGAAGGCATACAGAGTACCTTCCATTTTTTTTTGCGGATCCATTGAAATGAATGGTTCCGTATACGGTCCGTATACAGAACGCAAAAAAACAGAACATAAATGGGGAAAAAAAAACATTCGTATGCAAGAGGCCTAAGTCTGTAGGTTTTTCAATCTCGGGATGTTGAAAGTCTAAAGTCTTCAAAAACAAGTTAAAAGCATTAAGATGCTGTATAACATCATTATACAATTGTTATATATGTAAGTTGTTATACTTTTTTGTACTCATCACTCTGTACGTCTCTCATCAAATAGGGATATTGTAACCTTTCTTGCAGCTTGCAGTTATGTACCAATTGTG
The DNA here is from genome assembly GCF_905171765.1 of Bufo bufo. Classification (NCBI taxonomy): domain Eukaryota; kingdom Metazoa; phylum Chordata; class Amphibia; order Anura; family Bufonidae; genus Bufo; species Bufo bufo. Next base: position 160,687,284 of record NC_053395.1, read on the forward strand.
TCTTCAGTGTCATATTAAAGGGACTCTATCACCCCGATTTTGGACTGTTATCTACAGTAATACATGAGCAGTACTGCAGATAAGGAGTGCAGGTGTTTATTTTCCTACTGCCCTCGGTTTGCCCACTGTCGGCACACAAACCTGCATTGAAATACACAGTTTGGACTGCTGTGCTAACATAATGGAGAGAACGCGGCTCTGGGGGGGGGGGTGAACGGGGCAGAAGGAAAATAAAAAGATAGTGATCTGGACTCCTAATCTGCAGTACAAATCTTGTCTTACTCTAAATAATGTCCAAAATCAGGGTGACAGATTCCCTTTAAATGCTTATAATTTATCATCATCAGCATTGTTTAACAGAGTTATGCAGGACCTTACAAGTGATGATCTTTTCCTCAGGATAAACCATGATTGTCCTCAGGATCAGCTATCAATGTCTGACACCCTGCACCCCTTCCAATTAGTTATTTTAGAGTGGCTGCAGTTCCAGAACTACACTGCTCCACCCATTGTGAAGTGGACAGAGCTGGTCATTGCAGCGTTGCTGTCATTCACTTCAGTGGGAGCTGTAAATGGAGCTTTGTAGTTCCAGTGCCAGACCTACTGCAGAGCAGCAGATTGGCAGGAGTGAAGGGGGTCAGACCTCCACTGATCAGACATTGATGGCTTATCTTGAGGATAGGCCATCACTTGTAAAATCCTGAACAACTTCTTTAAGAGTTTTCAGATAAGTATCTTGCTGAAGATATATTCTTAAGGAAGATAGAAGAGAGCCAGACTTCAAACAGATACCTTGTGAACCTTGAGGATTTGAGGGGACAACAGAAATGCCCTAGATCCATCTTAGTTGCCCTCTCAGACGTGCTTCCCTAGCTAATTAACCTTGTACTGCTGTACTTTATAAAATATGTATGATTGTCCCATTAGATACCCCTGATTCCCACCCTGATATTATGCACTGCACTAGTGCTATGGAACCTTTTGAAAAGCTCTCATATTGTCCAGTGCTGCAGTTGGTAATATGGTGAGCATCTCTAAGTACTTTGGTCCTTTTAATGCTCCAGTAACTGTTCTTTGGTTCTTTTACAGCTCCAATAACTGTACTTGGGTCCTTTTTAGACCTCCAATATCTGTACTTGGGTCCTTTCACAGCTCTAATAACTGTACTTAGGTCCTTTTAGACCTCCAATAACTGTACTCAGGTCCTTTTTAGACTTCCAATAACTGTACTCAGGTCCTTTTAGACCTCCAATAACAGTACTCAGGTCCGTTTAGACCTCCAATAACAGTACTCAGGTCCGTTTAGACCTCCAATAACTGTACTCAGGTCCATTTAGACCTCCAATAACTGTACTCAGGTCCTTTTTAGACTTCCAATAACTGTACTCAGGTCCTTTTAGACCTCCAATAACAGTACTCGGGTCCGTTTAGACCTCCAATAACTGTACTCAGGTCCATTTAGACCTCCAATAACTGTACTCAGGTCATTTTAGACCTTCAATAACTGTACTCAGGTCCTTTTTAGACTTCCAATAACTGTACTCAGGTCCTTTTAGACCTCCAATAACAGTACTCGGGTCCGTTTAGACCTCCAATAACTGTACTCGGGTCCTTTTAGACCTACAATAATTGTACTCAGGTCCTTTTAGAGCTCCAATAACTGTGCTCAGGTCCTGCTTTATTGGATTCCCTTAGGAAAAAAAGCCCTGCTAACAAACAGCACCATACTTGTCCATAGGCTGTGTCTAGTATTGCAGCTGATCGCCCCCTTCATCATATAACTATTTTTCTGTGTGATGAATAAGTTATCTTTTTTCATTTGCAGAATACATGAAGGTGAATTCAATAGAAATCCACCTGTATTTGCTAAATGGGCTTTATTACTTCTATAGAGCAGAAGTTTCTTTCAAGAGATCAATCTTTCTTGAAGTAGAAGTAAATAGCCCATCCTTCTCTGCCAACCTAATGAGAATAACCATGTCAGCATATCCAGCTCTCTACATAATAGCATTAGCAGTCTAGAACGTCCTGCTTGTAATGCAGCACACTGCTGCTTGCCCGATACTTCTCTTTTTTTCTCGTCTGAGTTTTTAAGCATTGGTTTCTGGTTCGGTTGAATTTGTGACTGACAGCAGTAGAAGCAATGCTTGAGGTAACTCCTAATCAAATTATTTTGTTTTGTATCTTAAGTCCGTGCTTCCTGGGCACATCTTCCATCTACTTGATAAATAACCATAAAAGTCTCTTCCTTATGATTTGCTTGGCATTTTATCCATGGTTGCAGCCTACAAAAGCTTGGAACAAGCTTCATCTAAATAAAGCTGAGGCGCATATCATTGCTCTTGTAATTGCAAGAGACAGCCAGGCCGTAACAACGAGCACATAACTCTACGAACATTTGGCCTTTCATGTCTTTCTGCTTCCCCCGTGTCCTGAATATTACAAACTTTGCTACTCTGCAGACTTGGAGCTGGTTATTAATGTTTGCATTGTAAGCAGATGTCCTCTATTGCTGAGCATCAGACAGCTGTTCCTTTTATTGATAATTTAATCTTCATTTTCTCTTGACTTCTATGCAATTTAAAGCTGCAAATTTTTCAAACTTTGCGTAGTATATTTGACTCCACTTGTCTGAGCAACGCAGTCTGCTGACATTAGATTATATGTATTGTTTACTAGCATTGCCAAATGCAAGCAAATTGTTTTCTCGTCACTGCTGACTTTTCAGCAGTTTATTTAATATGTAGTCTGTGTTGCCTTGGAGAGATTTGCTTTGTTCGAAAACATCAGATGTTGTAGGTGTCCTCTTTGTTTTGTCTTTTTTCTCTAGATTTCGTAAGGGTGGCAGGCTCACATTGTTTTACCTTAGTTTGTGCATCATTTTTTCTTTTTTTAAGGTTTCGATGAAAATGGAGAGGGGTTCTTAGGGCAAAGCACATGCTTTAATGATTCTCTGCAGCAACATTCCTAGGGAAGAAGAGTTCTATAACGCTACGCATACAAATAGAGATGAGCAAAGTATTCAAAAATCTGATTCGCCTGTTTCGCCGAATTTTGCAAAAAAAATCACTTTGTACTTAGTCATGAAGCGCATTTCATTGTACCCCTCAGATGCCGCGTTTCTAGCTGATCATGGAATTTGACAGCAATATTACAGTGTAAAATAAAAAAATTATAAAATCTTACACTCATCCATTTGACCGGGAAGAGCCAGTGTGGTGACATCATACATAAACATGCATGGGATTTCGTGTGAGATTTTTTATCAAGATGGCGGCCTGTTGCGAGCAAATGGATGAGGTATATATGATTTTTTATTTTTTTTTGTTTTGTTTTTTACACCATTTCATTGAAAATCGATTCGCTACCATGAAGCACGAGGAAATGTGGCTTCTCTGCGAATCAAATTTTCCCTGAAATTCAGATCGAGGTCCACTTTGCTCAACACTACATATAAATGAAGATGGCACCATGTCTAGCTGGCAGACCAGGGGGCTGCATGGGGAGTTCATTTTTGTGTGATATGTGGCCCCAGGCAGAGGCAGATTTTTATGATCCAGCTACCTTCCCCAGGATGATGATCAGACATTACTACTCTTTTTAGTTGAAATTTCCATAGTGAGTTTCTGGTGCAAAGTTCTTGCAGATTTGCTGCGGATTTTACCCTATGCATTGCAAAGGGTGAAATCTGTGGTGAAAATCTGTAGCATACATTGACATGCAGCGGATTTAAAAGCTGCACCGCAGGTCAGTTTATGCTTCTGAGTTGTTTATAACATGTGGATAAGGTTTCTTAAAATCTTCCCTGCTTTGCTGGCACTGTAAAGCGCCAAAGATTGGCCACATGTAAATCCACGGCAATAAATCTGTAGCATTTGCACCACATATCTTTACACTGTCCTTTGTACCCTTCCCAAACATAAATGACGGAAGAACTGCTCAGTTCTTTCCTCTATCATAGGGGTACTATGATAAGCTGAGCTGCAGAATGTGTTGTTAGACTCTTAAGTGGTCATTAACTTTTCACACAACTTTGCATAAATCAATAGTGCAAACGACCATAAGAAACTTTGTAATATATCTCATCAGAGAGAAATGTATAGTTCTCCTGTTTACCTACCCCCACTTCTCTGCTTACTAAATGTTTTTTTTTGTTTGAAATTTCTCTTAAAATTGTCCTGGACAGAGCAGCTCACTAATTGATCAGATTGCATGTTATACCAAGTCTGTGGAGAGGGGAGGAAGAGGAGTGATCAGAAAATCATAGACAGGAAAGACTTAAATAGCCCAATAGACTTCATAGACATTTTTCTGCCTAAGTTATTTACAACTATACAGGTCAGTTCTTCTCTTTAATGCCCTCCATGATCCTGGGCAGCTTCTGAGTGAGTGTGAGGAAGTTATGAAGAAGATTCTCCTCTACTTCCTCTACACACACACACGCACTCCCCACCTGATCTGGAAGTTCTTCAAATTAATGATCTGTCATACAGAGGTGAAATCTGCCCAAACTGTTAGAAATATGTCATGGCCAGAAATTGTGTTATTCCTCATGTATACACACTGTACCAGGGGCAGATTGGGAACTTAAAGTGGCCCTGGAAAAAAAACTTAAAAGTAGCCCTATGTTGTAGGTGGGTTCAAACTGACAGAAACAAGTAGCCGGGTACAAACGAAGTAGACAGGGCCTTCAACACTGTAGTGCAGCACAGAATACCACCCCAGCAGAACCAAATACCACAGGAAAGCCCATAATACTGCCACCCTCATCACAGTATACAACTGTATCACCATCATCAGGACAGCAATACAGTTGAGTTCAGGAGGGCACCTGTGGCCGTTGAGCATCAGATCATTATGTACCTGGCGTGCGGCCATCAAGATGGCTTGAGTGGCCCCCTGGGCATCAGCCCACCAGGAAATTTCCCTGTAAGGTCTAGACCCATCCGCCCCTGCACTGTACTATTGATTCATAGAAAGATAGTTGAAAGGTTAGGTATGCTTTATTGGACATCATAATAGGGATCTCACTTCTATTAACTATAGTGAAAAGCTACTAGAAAGAGCACGTGGAATGGTCAAGTAGGACATAGTTGGCAATTCATGAATGAATAGCAATGTGCCATTTACATTCTGACTTCAGCTGCATTCTGAAAGGGATTTGTTCAGTTGAGACAACCCCTTTAAGTGTCAGATAATGGTTCTATACTACATGTTTGTGTGGTAAAAATGAACAGTTATTTTCATGTTTATATCTGTGACTTAACATCTAACCGCTACAGAATAATTTTCCCTTTCAAATCAAATTAAAATTGAGGTCAGTTCCTAAGATTCCCATGAAAACGCAACCCGATTGACTAGTATAAATTCCCGATACTTTCCTGCGCTTCTAATTTAGACAGTCATTAGGTGAAATACTATAGTTACATAGGTTAAAATTCTATGTATTCAGTTTTGTGTGGACTCCAGTAAGATACGTAGACCACCGTGACTTTCTGATGGGATGTTTACAAGAAACTGACAAAGTGCAAAAATGAAAAGTAAAGTATACTCCCTTTAAAGTCTGGTGAGGGTAGATATGTTTTGATCAGTGTGTATTGACTCTTAAGTCATGTGCTTTAATTTACATTACAAGAGTGATTGTTCCATTTATTTTATTTTTATTGATTTTCCTAATCTTTTAAACAATGTTTTCTTGCCGAACTCGGGAAATATTTTTTATTTTTTTATTGATTTTGTTAATCTTTAAAACAATGTTTTCTTGCTGAACTTGAGAAAACAGTCTATGAACTTCTAGGCCACAAGTTTTTCTGCAACTCAACCACCATCCACTCATCAAAATTTCATGCGAAGGCACAAGCTGCTTAGTACATTTTTTTCCACAGCGAATTACACAATAAAGCTGGAGTGAGGTGTTGCAGATGCTATAAATGCTTGCAGACGGTTGAAATATAACCGTTTTGAGTATCTTTTTATTTATAGATAAAATTACAGTGCTGTCTGCTCCAGACCCGTTTTATACATTTTACTATGCTGCCCTTTGGAATATACGAGCCTTTGGAAAGTCCATTTAAGAACTTTACTCCCTTGTCTGTTTTATTCCAATGTAGTTCAAGTATGTTATATTAATCCATGTAAAAGTATAGTGCCTGCAAAAGTTTCTGCTTAAAGGGGTTTTTCGAGACTTAAAGGGGTCTTCTGAGACTTAAATACTTAAATACTGCTGAACTATCGGTCATATGATAGGTCATCAGTATATGATTGCTGGGGGACCCGACACCCAGGACCCTGATCGATCAGCTGTTTGAGAAGGCATTGGTACTCAATGTAGTACTGTAGCCTTCTCAAAAAGATAGGTCATCAGTATTCAAGTCTTGGAAAACGCTTGTAATTGTGACCAACATGCAGTTAGTGATTGGATCTCTTTCTGTGGAGGCTGTGAATCGACAGAAGGCTATGGTGGAGACGAGAGGGAAAGTAAAGCAAAATAGTTACCCATGTTAAAGGGTTTCTATCACTTCGTTTTCACATATTTAGCTGTCAGACACTAGCGATCCGCTAGTGTCTGCTCTGCCCAACCATCCTAATATAATTGCTTTTGGGGCAGCCATTTTGCTAAAAAAAGAACTTTTATTAATATGCTAATGAGCCTCTAGGTGCTATGGGGGCGTCATTAGCACCTAGAGGCTCCGTCTACCTTCAGAAACTGCCGCCGCCCAGCGCGTCCCTCCAGCCCGCCCATCTCCTCCTGAATGCGATCCTCCCTGTGAGCGCCTGTATTCGGCGCATGCGCAGTGAATGTCTGACAGCTTCCCTGCTCAGACATCTCCACTGCGCCTGTTCCTCGGAGCACTATGACGTCATCGCGCGGGCGCAGTGGAGATGTCTGAGCAGGGAAGCGGTCAGACATTCACTGCGCATGCGCCGAATACAGGCGCTCACAGGGAGGATCGCATTCAGGAGGAGATGGGCGGGCTTGAGGGACGCGCTGGGCGGCGGCAGTTTCTGAAGGTAGACGGAGCCTCTAGAGGCTCATTAGCATATTAATAAAAGTTTTTTTTTTTAGCAAAACGGCTGCCCCAAAAGCAATTATATTAGGATGGTTGGGCAGAGCAGACACTAGCGGATCGCTAGTGTCTGACAGCTAAATATGTCAAACGAAGTGATAGAAACCCTTTAACAAATCAGATTCCACCTTTTTTTAAATTGACGCAGCAACCTGATTGGTTGCTGTAGGCAGTTACTCTACTTTAACATTGCACACTCACATGGAGCTTGTACAGCATTAAAGGGGTTTTCCAAGTTCTTTTTTTGTATTGTAACAAAGTGCTGGGAGCCTCTTAAAATAATTTTGAAAAATCTTACCTTACCTTTCTAAGCCGCATCCCATCCATTGCCACGGCTCCATCTTCCTCCCTGGGCTGGAGCAGTGCCATATTGCTTTGGCTGCGGCAGTATATACCACTGCAACCAGCCGCTGGCTGGCTCAGGCAGTGTACAGCACGCTCAGGCCAAGGATTGGCTGCAGCGGTATACGGCATGCCATTGCTGCAGCCAAATCAGTATGCCATTGCTGCAGCTCGAGAGAGGGGATGGAGTGCTGGATAGGAGGGGGCTTGGACAAGTAAGATAAGTTTTGATTATTAGCTTAAAGAGAACCTGTCAGGAATACAAATAAGGGAGCTATTTGTATATTCTAGTTGGACACGCTTCCCTGAGCATCATAAATAAAATAAAAAACTGATATGTAAAAACCTGCTCAAACGGGTCTCATTCCTCTCAAACCGAACATAAATTAAGTAAGGCCTCGGAACACAGGTCAACCTGAAAAATTCGAGCACATCATTGTTTCTACATTGGTACTAATGGTCAGCAGTGCAGTTAGTGTCAGAGCACCTGCTTTGCTCCAAATGAGTGATCTTCTCACCAACAATGCAAGCATTGTTCTTGCTAGTCTCCTCGTAGCATCCTCATTAAATTTCCTGTCTATGAACTTGTAGGGATCACCAAAAGTTGCTGTAGATAGCCACACTGCATGTTTTATACAAGATGTTCATCTTTTGATTATTCTGAGATTTCTGTAAATACAGTAGGCCGTTTTACCTTCAATGATTCTGCACTAGGTTCTGTGCCTGGCGGCCAAAACTGAGGAATATAGCCCACAAGTATCATGGTGAAAAATCGCTGTGTGCCCCCCTCAAATGTACTGGCAGCACCCCATTGTAAAAAAAGGACTCTAGAATCCCCAAAAAAAGCATAAATATACTGCCATATCTGTATTCCCTCCAGAGCTGTTTCACGATGGCATAAAGGGGTTCTCCGGGCTTTTAATATTGTTCATAGCTCATCAAGATCAGATTGGCGGGGGTCCGACACCGAGCACCCCCGCCCCTCAGCTGTATCACGTCTCTTTCTGCTCACTATAGATATAGCAGCAGAGATTAGGAAGGGAGACGGCACGCTCGCACGATGCGCTCCTTCCCTTCATGCAGCTCATCGGCAGGGGTTTTTAGTGTCGGACCCCCGCCAATTTGATATTGATGACCTATCCTGAGGATAGTCCACAAAACAGCGATGGCAGCATCTCCGATCCAACAGGCTTTATTCACACGTGGTGCATAGAACAGTACAAAAGGCCCACAAACAGCAACGTTTCAGCTACACAGTAGCCTTTTTCAAGCTATTTTTGAAGTGTCAGGCAGGAGCATATAAAGCACACTTAGACCCACCTTCCATATCAATCTATCAATAACACAATATATTGCAACATATTATCACCTGTGTTAATAAAACCCCCAATAGGTATTATAACTTTCACCAATCAGTGATATGCCCATTACCTCTGTAAGGATGGCTGCAGCTGGGCACCCCACCATGCGAGCTCCCATGTCACCCTGAGGTTCCCCCGATCGTAATGCGCATGCTCCGAAAGGGCTACAAACGTCCAGCCTCCGAAATAGGTCACGTGATCGCATCGCTTCGGCCCATGTGACCCGCAGTATCATACCAACTACGTCATGTGCTCAGCCGACCCACATGACCAGCAGGGCCATAACAGCGAAGTCATATGCTTCAATCCTGAGGATAGGTCATCAATATTCAAAGCCCAGAGAACCCCTTTAATGAGTAGACAGTTGATTGGGTTGACGATGATCTGTCTTGGCTTGGAGTAGACTGAGGTGTATTTTTCATTTTAGTCCATGTTTTATTATTAAAGCCTCATTTTATTTGTAGAAAGTGTATAGCTGAGTGCTGTTGAAAGGTTTGTAGCATATCTACATACTTGTGATACAAATCCACTGTTCTAGGATTATGAAAATGCTAATAATACACTACGAAGTGTTGGCTCCCCTCCCATGGCCTTTGGGAATATGTTTTTAACAGTTACTTGATTTGCCTTGGCATTTTCTAGCTCAGTCTGACATTGCTTCATGGTCCCTGCTGACACCTCTTCATTTTCACACATAATGCCTTTAGACCACAGACCATCTCATCATAATCTAGCACCTTCTGACATGATCTCTATAGGTCTGCTCTATGACAGCAGAAGTAGATATATTTTTCCATTCTCAAGGGAAATAGCTGCAGGTCGATGGAGATATCACTATACAATCCATATTAGAAATCCATTATTGTTTAACCTGTTCATATCATTATTTATGGACCTTTTTCCAGAATATAGCTATGTATAATGTCTTCAGATTAATTGATTATATGTTAGCGTGCAGTTTTGGGTGAGGAGGACAAAATGGAGCCAAAAGAAAGCAAGAAATGGTTCAAACTTTTGTTTGTCCCTGCGGGGTCTGACTTGGACTATCAGAGTGCCTACGGTTACTTTACTCCACTAGGCCTAGGTTTAGACACTAACAAAAGACACAACTGGGCCCCAAAGAACCAGCAGAAGATATCTCCATTTAGAGACAATCACTTGCCACAAGGGTCTATTTTGGATGGGTTGATTCTGAAATATCCCATTAGATCTTATTACTGATTAAGTTCTGTGTGTGAAGTTAGAACAGCAAAGATTGCAGTACAATTAAATGTCCAAAAGTTCACTATACAATAAATAGAAACAGAAAATGTCTCTGATGAAGACTTTTTGTCTTTTACCAAATTATTGTTAAAGGGGTTGGCCCATTGTCACGGATGTAGTAGGGGAGAACACCAAAAGACAATCAAGAAGGAAGGGAAAAGACACTTGGCCTCACCGCTAGGGAAGGAAAAGGGTCACCGCCTATAAAACCCTGCTCCTGGCCCTAACTGCTATCCGTATGGGCACCTCTCGATGGTAGAGATACCCATACACGGGAACCTAGAAAACCCTGGTGACCCTCAGATGCCCTAAAGATAATGACAGGGCAGAGACCACCTGTTCTTTCCCTGGCGAAGGAACTAGCGTCTCACTGAGGCCTAGTAAAAGAACCGGGGGGGGGGGGTTGGAATACAAAACACGACAAGCGGAACACTTAACTTCAGAGGATGAAGGATGAACAGGACTTCAACACAAACCACACTCTAGCTCTTCCAAGACCAAATGAAGCTATCCCAAGCAAGGAGAGATGGGAAAAGTCAGACTAAATAGGGCGAGGTAGAGGTCACATGATCCACACCTGAACAGGAGGTGTGGACATACCAGCAACACACAGACAAAGTGAAACCAAAAGAGGCTGTCAGATCACTAATGTGCAGATAATCTCTCAGACCTTCTGGGACCTGTCACAGATGTGACACCCATCTGCGAAATTGATGACCTATCACGAGAATATGCCAATAATGTAAGATACGTGCAGGTCCTACCTCCGGGACCCGCTCCAATCTAGAGAAAGAGGCCCCCCAAATAAAGGACTGCACACCGCGCATTGCGGGATGTTGTTCATTCATCTCTGAGATTTCCAAAAATGGCAGAATGAGTGTTTGCAGCTATTTTCCGAAGACCCACATCATGCAAGCATGACTACCTCTCCATTCACTGATACAGGACCGCCAAAAATAGCTGAGCCAGTGCTCTGCTATTTTGAGAACTCCCATAAAGGTGAACACAGGGTGGTTGTGCATGTGCGGCTGCTGTCTGCTCACTTTGGGGGTCCCAATCTGGAGATATGAGATGGTTCTAGATGTGGGATCCACACCTATCTGATGGCATATCCTAGAGATATGCCATCAGTTTCCCAGATGGGAATATCCCTTTAACCTCCAGATTTGTAGGGATAACGACTATACAGTAGATGGAGGGTGAGTCTCATGCTCATCTTCTGTCAAGCCTCTTAGGGTCCATTCACACGTCTACAGTGTTTTGCGGGTCCGAAAAACACTGGGCCGGCACCCCAATAGAAATGCCTATTCTTGTCCGCAGCTGCGGACAAGAATAGGACATGTTCTATTTTTTTGCGGAGCCACGGACCGAAAATGCGGATGCGGACAGCACGCTGTGTGCCGTCTGCATCTTTTCTGTCCCCATTGAAAATGAATGGGTCCGCACTCGTTCCGCATAATTGCTGAACGGATCCGGACCCAAAGTGCGGACGTCTGAATGGAGCCTTAGAATAAGCTGAAGATCAGTTTTCTGCCAAGATTACCCTGATTGGGATCTAGGAAACCCTAGAGTTCTACAGAAGCTTGGATTACAAACACTGTTATATAGTCTCCTATTTGTGGCAGGAAGACCACATATTTTGATTGTGAATGAAGAAAATATCATGTAAATTACCATTTTATTTAAAAGATTAAAGGGGATTTCCAATAGCTTAATATTTATGGCCTATCCTGAGGATAGGTGACCAGTATCTGATTAGCAGGGTCCAACACCCCACCGATCACCTGTTTTGCAGTAGATTAAATGTTGGAAGCCTGTGCCACAACTAAATACTAAATAACAAAAATTTGGATACTAATAACTGATAAACCGAGGCATTTAATTGCTAAATCATCATAACCAATATCAAGTAAACACAAACCTCTGTATAGAAATAGTAAGAAGTCTTTATTCAATGTGACAGAAATACATAAAACAAACAAACAATGAAAATTAGCAGCAAATGGAACCCCCCCCCCCCCCCCAAAATAGAGGACAAAAAGGGAGCCGCAGAGTCATCGGACCACACCAGCAGCAAAAAACAAAAAAAAGAAATAACAGGGCATACGCCTACCGCTACCAGCACATTAAGTATATCAAGGTAAATAAACCTTGGAATATAAACGCTGGAAAAGCAGGAGAAAAGCGTAAACAACAGAAAATTCGCTGTACTACCGTGTGTGGCACGTCGACCCTGCAGCCTCCTCCACCCAACGCCGTTTCGCCTAACAGGCTTCTTCCGGGAATGATAGGAAATGATAAATGATAAAATGATAGGAAAGACTCATAAAACATTGGTTTCAGCGAGGTTGATTATATCTCTTAAACATTAAGAATTATGCTCGGAAAGCCCTACGGACGGCACCGGGGACGGCCACAAAGGAATGATTAGTTTTAGCAAACAGTTGACTGGTGCGGTTCATCCTCGCAGCAGATAAATTGTGTCGGAGAACTACGTGGCAGCGCTCTTGCAAACAGGTGTTTTGTACAGATTCATAGGAGGAGGAGGACGGGAATAAATTACAGTTTTATTCACTGTCACATAACAAGCAAGGATGAAACGGCATCAGCAGCCATAGATTGCGGTAACTTGATCATATTTTGTAACTTGCAAGATGACAGAGGAATGGTTCTTTCAAGGTGTTTTATTTGAGAGAAGCACAGGTTATAAAATACGTGTTGTAGCCTTTTGGTCCCTAAGGCCGGTTTCGTTTTCCGTCAGAAAAACAGAAGAAAAAATAAACGGATCCTGTTGCACCCGTTATGCACATTTAGTATCCGTTTGAGCCATTTCCTTCTGAGATCCGTTTTTTTTTTTTTTTTTTATACAGGACCCTGTTTATTTTTTCTGTTCTTCTGACGCGTCAGAAGAACGGAAAATGAAACGGTGATGTGAAGCGAGCTTAAGCCCAAAATTTTAGACTGCAGCTACCTAGAGCCTTCCATAAAGCCTAGTTTTGAGGCTGTAGTACACGGGTCAGCAACCTCTAGCACTAAAGCTGTTAGGAAACTACAACTCCCAGCAGGCTTTATACACATCTATGAAAATTTCAAGAGGTTGCTGGCCGCTGTTCTGGCATGATCCGGCCGTTTCCTTCTTAAAACATCTGGCAGCCATTAGGCTACGTTGTATAAAATAGACTGCTCATCGATTTATTGAAGGGTACAGTCACTAACCAATAAATTTATTTTTCCACCCTCCCCCATTCACTAATTACTCTTGATACTACTCAACTTTAAGGGTATGTCCACATGGAGTTTTTTGTATACTTGGAAAAAAAACTGATGTGGAATCTGCTTCAGGGTTCCTTCCGTTTTTTTGGGAAGGGGGATATGGGTTATATTGCGATGCAGTTTTTCCACATGATTGTTTGATGTGTGTGTTTTTTATATCCTGCTCATTTCAATGGGAAGTTTGGATGTAGATTTGACGTGGAATCCACGCCAATAGTGAATGTGTCACTTCTTATTTTCACACCAAGATTTTTAAAGCTGTAAGCAGAGATAAAACAGCGCTGTGTAAATGAACGAGCAGTTTTCCCATAGAAATCAATAGAGGTTATTTGAAAGTGTTTTTGATGCAGAATCCGCACCAAAATCCACATGGAAAAAAATCAGTGTGAACGTACTCCAATGTATGAAATGACCACAGCAGCCTCTACTAGTTAATGAGTGGTGCTTCTTAAAGGGGTTGTCTGCATTTCTATATTGATGACCTATCCTCAGGAAAGGTCATCGGTACCAGATCGGCAAGGGTCCGACACCCGGCGCTTCCGCCAATCACCAGTTTGAACAGATAGCAGCAGGGGCGTAACTATAGGGGAAGCAGCTGCTTTGGGGCCCTGACCCAGAAGGGGCCAATCCAGGAGGAGGAGGACTAAAAGATTTTGTCAAAGCCCCCTCAACAGTATTACACAATGAACTGATATACGGTGACAGTATAGACAGTGTAGAAAACGGATGGACCAGCTGCCGGGCCTTGTCTGAGAGAGCGATCTTTACTAGCCACAGGAATGGGGGCGGCCTGAAGGGAAAGGGTTGCGAAAAAATTACTGGGGGAGGGGGGCCCCATTCAAAAATTTGCTGTGGGGCCCAGTCATTTCTAGCTACGCCACTGGATAGCAGCATTCATATGTGGTCTTTTCACTGGTTACCTGCTTGCTGTCGACATTGCAGCGGTGAGCAGTGGAATTACTGCTCCTCCGTCCTATTCACTTGACCAGGAAGGAGTCGTCCCATTGAAGTGAATAGGACGGAGGTGCGGTAATCACCCTGCTCACCGCTGCAATGTCGAAGGCGAGCAGGTAAACAGTGAAGAGAACACAGCGCTTGTACGGGCTCTGCGTTCTCTTCATACAGATGATCGGTGGGGGTGCCGGCAGTCGGCCCCACATCGATCTGATATGGATGACCTATGCTGAGGATATGTTATCTATAGGAAGAAAAAAAAAAAACGGACAACCCCTTTAAGGAAAAGAGCTGATCTTCATATTTAACATTTGTATGAGACGAGATTGGGGGAAAGAAGAGAATTTGCACATTTAATAAATAATGCATCATCTCCAGTTCTGTAATTATGCAGCGAATTTCCATCATAGTTGATTTTACAGATTATTCCACAAACGCCCCACATTGTGCTCCTCATCGTCTTCGTACATCTTATCGTCTATTGACGTTCACTTCATACTATGAGGGTCTCTCCCAAAAAGTCACCTTTGACTACTTTCCAAGCATACTGTCCTGACTCTCCCGGAAGGCGCCTGTGCTGCACAGTTTATCTACGTATATTGGCGCTTCCTTCATGTCGCTGCCTAAATGCCTCCAGCTGTCGGGGGAGGGGAGGAGGCGCCTGCTGTTCAGAATATAATGTGATTATCAAGTGGAACCGTATATCTTTTGAAGGCCCTTCATTCTTAATTTGGGGTTTAGCCTAGGAGGTTGGGCCTTTGCAGTACATAGAAATGATTTCCTCTCCATTTATTCAAGTCATGTTTTTTTTTTTTACTTTGTCTGTTAGTGGATAAAATCTCTTTGTTCGTCTAACTGACTTACATTAAAACACATTGGTTTCCGCTTCTTTAAGAAACAGAGAAATGTAACCGTTTAGTGTCTCGATCACCGGGATGTCATCTGCAGTGGGACATCCAGGACATGAGCGGCACTTGGTGACAGCGAAGCTTGTAATTATCAGCGGCTAGAAATAACTGTTGCTGTTTGAGATTTTTCCGGTCATTTTATTCACACTTCTTAAGTGGATTCTAGTGTGTGGTGGAGCTTTGTGTTTCAGAGCGAAAGGAAAGAGTTTGAAAAGTAATAAGAATAAAACACAAAATGTATCAAAGCAAATCAAATAGTATTCAGTGTATGCCATACCATATAGTCTGTATGTAAGAGATCTTCATTGCTGATTTTCCTTTTTTTTTACATTGTGTTAGAAAAAAATAGAATTAAGCCTGGAGACCATCAGCAAGCAGGTGATCCATGGCCTTATTAGGGCTCATGCACACGAGCGTTGTTGTTTTGCGGTCCGTTTTTCACAAATCCATTGTTCCGTATCTGAGGGGTTTTTTTTCTCTGATTTAAGTCCTCTTCCGTTCCGTTATTCCAAAAAACATATCAGTATGGTTTCCGTATGCGATCCGTTTTTTGCGGCTCGGAAACAGTAACTTATCAATCACCAAACACATGAGCAATATGGGCTGGGCATAGCATTTCTACAGTATGGATCCGCAAAATACGGATGACATACGGATGTGTTCCGTGTGCATTCTGTATTTTTTGCGGACCCATTGACTTGAATGGGGCCTCGGATCGTGATTTGCGGACAATAATAGGACATGCACTACTATTTTGCGGAACGGAAATACGGAAACAGAATGCACACGGAGTACCTTCCTTTGTTTTTGCGGACCCAGTGAAGTGAATGGTTCCGCATACGGTCCGCAAAAAAATGGAACGGAAGCGGAAAGAGAATACGTTGTATAAGTAGTAGGTCATTAACATATGAATGCATAATTATCATAGTATAATTTAAAAACATATACCTAATTATATATTGAGAGGCAGTGACAGGCCTCATATATGAAGAGGGAAGATATGTGTCTCCTAGAATGGTGCTGGAGACCTATTAGAGGAGATGTATGGTATGATTTGCTGTGTGTTCCCCACGATCACCTGGCTTGTGGTGAGGCCAGGTGCGATAATCACTTGGGGCAGTCCTCAGTGTGTGAGAGGAGGAGTTAGGCCCCAGGGAACAGACCTGCAGAGGCTGGGGGTCCACAAGGCCGAGGAAGCCTGAGAGAGAAGAGAATTGAGAAGAACGCCTGCAGAGGCTCTGTGTGGTCCCAGCCAGGAGGGCTGGGGGGCCACAAGGCTGAGGTAGCCTGAATTTGGGGGGGGACCCAGCGACGCCTGAAGAAGAGAGGTGTTGCACGGTCAGAGTCAGGAGGACTGCTGGACCATATCCCCCCAAGGTATTTCCCTGCTTTCACCAGGAGGACCGGTGGGTTGCACTGGTCATAGCTAGGAGGCTGTCTGACCGAAGCCGAATACTGCAGTGTGAACACTGAGGTAGAGGTGAGTTAGGGAGACCTTTGTATAGTGAGTGCCTAGCTGGGCAATCGTTTGTTGTTTTGTGTTGATGTAACCTGCTGTGATGTGAAGCTGCGACTTCATGGTGCCGAGTGAGGCCAAACTTTGAAGTGTGATGTGCTGTGTGACAAATAAAGCACTGTTTGAGCTTGAAAACCCCCTGTTTGATGAGAAGTCTGTCATTGCCGACCCCTGAGAGAGAGTGATCCTTTAATATATACACTCCCCTAAAGAATTATTAGGAACACCTGTTCTATTTCTCATTAATGCAATTATCTAGTCAACCAATCACATGGCAGTTGCTTCAATGCATTTAGTGGTGTGGTCCTGGTCAAGACAATCTCCTGAACTCCAAACTGAATGTCAGAATGGGAAAAAAAGGTGATTTAAGCAATTTTGAGCGTGGCATGGTTGTTGGTGCCAGACGGGCCGGTCTGAGTATTTCACAATCTGCTCAGTTATTGGGATTTTCACGCACAACCATTTCTAGGGTTTACAAAGAATGGTGTGAAAAGGGAAAAACATCCAGTATGCGGCAGTCCTGTGGGAGAAAATGCCTTGTGGATGCTAGAGGTCAGAGGAGAATGGGCCGACTGATTCAAGCTGATAGAAGAGCAACGTTGACTGAAATAACCACTCGTTACAACCGAGGTATGCAGCAAAGCATTTGTGAAGCCACAACACGCACAACATTGAGGCGGATGGGCAACAACAGCAGAAGATCCCACCGGGTACCACTCATCTCCACTACAAATAGGAAAAAGAGGCTACAATTTGCACAAGCTCACCAAAATTGGACTGTTGAAGACTGGAAAAATGTTGCCTGGTCTGATGAGTCTACCATTTGAATGTCTCAACAGAAATCGAGAGTCCAAATTTGGCGTAAACAGAATGAGAACATGTATCCATCATGCCTTGTTACCACTGTGCAGGCTGGTGGTGTAATGGTGTGGGGGATGTTTTCTGGGCACACTTTAGGCCCCTTAGTGCCAATTGGGCATTGTTTAAATGCCACGGGCTACCTGAGCATTGTTTCTGACCATGTCCATCCCTTCATGACCACCATGTACCCATCCTCTGATGGCTACTTCCAGCAGGATAATGCACCATGTCACAAAGCTCGAATCATTTCAAATTGGTTTCTTGAACATGACAATGAGTTCACTGTACTAAAATGGCTCCCACAGTCACCAGATCTCAACCCAATAGAGCATCTTTGGGATGTGGTGGAACGGGAGCTTCGTGCCCTGGATGTGCATCCCTCAAATCTCCATCAACTGCAAGATGCTATCCTATCAATATGGGCCGACATATAAGCACCTTGTGGAATCAATGCCACGTAGAATTAAGGCAGTTCTGAAGGCAAAAGGGAGTCCAACACCGTATTAGTATGGTGTTCCTAATAATTATTTAGGTGAGTGTGTGTGTGTGTATATATATATATATATATATATATATATATATAGAAAAAGAAGAGACACCGCAGCACATCCGTAGGTAAAAATGTGGATCTTTATTCACCCTTGCGACGTTTCAGTCCACTTGCTGGGACTATTATCAAGCCTAGATACCATGGCTTGATAATAGTCCCAGCAAGTGGACTGAAACGTCGCAAGGGTGAATAAAGATCCACATTTTTCACCTACGGATGTGCTGCGGTGTCTCTTCTTTTTCTACATTATACACCTTGGTAAGGTGTTTCCACCGCTGGCACCCATCTATTTCCCACCAGGTGTGCTGCCCTGATTCTATGTTGTCTATATATATATATATATATATATATATATATATATATATATATATATAGGCATCATCTATTCTTAGGGGGGTCACCGTCACAGACTTCCTCTCAGACCACGTATTTTCATATCAAAACTGTGCTGTATTGCGACATAAGCACCAATAGCAAAAACAGTATAAAATAAATTTCCTAAACACACAAACGTCCGTGCCTCTCTTGTAGAGCATCGTTCACATACGGTAGTCACATGCGGCTTTCTCAGCCTAACAGTCCCGCAGCCTCCAGGCTGTAACAAGTCCAATTCCTTTACGGGGGAGTGTGGCCCATTAGTCCTCCCGACTGACCGTGCGACCGTCGCTCCAGCAGGCGTCGCTGGGTCCCCCAAAACTTCAGGCTATTGCCTAGGTTTGTGGCCCCTCAGCCAACCCGGCTGAGACTACTCACACAGAGCCTCACCAGGACTCTGCTTCACAAAACACTCCCCCAGACTGACATACTGGGAGGTGCTTTATGCAAGCCTGATTACACTCAGGTAGAAGGGAATACCCGTCCTGGAAGGGTGTGGATTGGCAGGTCCCACTTCCAGACCTATCTGCCAATCCAACTAAAATCCAGCCCAGAATTAATAAACATAACTGTCTCCGCAAACTATGCTTTGCTGAGACGACTGCTGCTCTCTGGATATTAGCTGTCTCACCCAGCTGAGGTACCTGAGTGGGACATACACGCCTTCCAGCACTGTTGCCATTACCACAATACATATAGTAGGCTTTTGATAATGTCTATGCAATTATGGGGTACTCAAGTGTAACTGAGCTTTCTTAGCAGGACACAGTTGTGTACTTCAGTTGCTTTATAGACACAATAATAGATCTATCAACAGCAGCTTGTTGATGATCTCCTAGAAAAAAATAGATTTTTTTGTTGTTATTGTTCAATAAAAAGCAAAAATTATCTGAATACTAAATGAAAATGGCACCCGCATGTAAAACCCACTGCAATGGCACATGTGACTGCTATAAAAAAAACTACTACAGTATCAAAGAGTGAGCAAAAACATTGTCAATGCCCCCTTAACGTGGCATTCATCAAGTTATTCTCTATCCACAAGTAGCTGAGGTCTTTGCTACTTCAGGCAGTCCCATAGAGATGTGCGTGCTCGACCAGCTTCTGCATTAATATTGGTGTGTATCAGAGTAGTCATTTCTATTTAGACCAAAAGGAAAGACAGAAAGAGATTAAAGGCTATGGACACCTTTTTGGTGCAATAAAAAAAAATAACTCTGCAGTTTTTAAGATACAGGGGTTAAAAATCAGTCTGCTCACAGACTATCACTTCTGAGTCCTGTCAGCTAATGACGCATGTGAAGCTTTATCTCTGATCTCCATAAATACTCATTATAGCTAAACACTCATCAAACTGATAAGACTATTGCTTAAATTAGTGTTTATAAGGTCAGGAAATCAAAGATAGGGCTTCACATGAGCTGCCAGCTGATGGTACTAAGAACTGATTTTTAAGCCCTGGATCTCAAAAACTGCTGAACATTTTTGATAAATGCCAAATGAAAAAAAAAAAAAAGATTTTTAGCCCAAAATGAAAAAAATTCCCTGAAGGTGTCCATAGCCTTTAAAACATCAGTTAATTGAATAAACATCCATACACAGTCCAGCATTGAGCATTGCGGCTTCTTATCTGCTATCATCATTGCTCATCTCTTCTTGCAGAGCACTTAATTGACCGTATACAACCTATAGGTTCGAAGTGGCACAGTATTTGGCACAATGCATGCACTGCTTTGTTCTGGTGATCGATAGGGGTCTCAAAGCAGTTGTCTCACCTCAGACATAGGGGGCATATCACTATGATATGACCCCAATGTCTGATAGGTGCTGGTCCCACCTCTGGGACCCTCACCTATCCTTAGAACGGAGCCCGCAAAGTGAAGGAGGGCACACCACGCATGCGCAGCCGTTCTCCATTAATTCCTGTGGGAGCGTCGAAAATAGCCGAGCAGCACACTTGGCTATTTTTGGCAGTCTTATTGAAATGAACGAGAAGCGCACCAGACACATGCAGCCACCGCTCCAATAACTTCCATGGGGATGACCTAAATATTTTATGGGAATGAATGGAGAGCAGCCGCGCATGCTCAGTACGCTCTCTTTCAGGCTCGGTTCTAAAGATCAGATATTGGGGGCATATCCTAGCCGATATACCCCCAATGTCTGAGGTGAGAAAATCCCTTTAATGTCTGGTTCGCCACCAATCTAAACTTTTGATATGTCTCCATGACAAGTCAACTTGAGGAGCCTTTACACAGAGCAGTTCCTAGAAACACTCCCCAATCATTGGTCCATGTAAAGGGGCCTTAAGACATTGTAATACTTTGATAACGAGTAGTGGTGCCAAAAGGCAAGTACGCTTCCCCTTCCATCTTCCCATCATGGCAGGAATAGTGCATGCTCAACTACTCTTACAATCACAATGGTGCATAAAACATCAAAACTGAAATCCATTTAAAACGTACTGGTACTAAAAGGGTCAGATCAAGAGCTACTTTACACTAAATGGTGCCTGTTGACAGCTCAAGACCTATGTCTCCCTTTTATTTAATGGTCATGAGCCTTCGGTCTGCAGCCGTACAAAGCACAATATAGATTCTCTGCTTTTTCATTTGATGTTTGCTCTCTTGTTATGATCCCCTTTCATTGCTCATTGTGTGAAAATTATAGTGTTCATGGTTTTCCTATTGAGTGAATTCCTGTGGGATTTGTAAAGATCTAGACTTGTCATCTGTCAAACTACTGTGTTATTAATAACTGCATGCACATAATTGCATTCCATACTACGCTGCTGAAAATGCTTAAAATGGCCAAAAGAAAAGAAAAAAAACAACATATCTTAATTGGGCTTATGGTGACTAGGGGGCGAGGTTGTCTCTTTGTGCTTCACACAAAAAGAAATTTTGCTCAATGAATTAGACTTTGTTGAAGTCATAAAGGCAATTAAAAGTCGTAGGAAGGCGCATATCTTCATACAGTGTTTAGAAGATGCTTTAATAACATTGGACATGGTAATGGATATTTACTCGCCACTGAAAGCAGCAAGATATGCCGCTAACAGTTCTGCACGGTTTCCAAAGATTCGCTGCGAGGTTGACTGCTAGCAGATAAACCGCAGGATTTTGTTCAGTGCGTGAAAGAAATTGTCAAGCTGTAATGTCCGTCTCTAATGTTCTAACATGCCCAATAGAATTTGTTTACACTCGGAAAAACTTGTGCCTAAATAGCCGATCTGCTTTAATAGCTTCCCTTCAAGGCGCTGTACAGTGGATACAAGCCCTTGGTGTGGATCGTTATCGTTCTTTAGCAATTTACAGGCCTCATCAGCAAATGTGAACAGACAGACACCATTCTACGTCGGCAACTTAGTGTATACGGTGGTGATACATGGGTAATGTCCAAGTTAAGGTACATCGTCTTTTATTTTATTTTTTTATATTTTTTTAGAATGTATTTTTTATTTTTTTGGGGGATCACCTTGATTTCTAGGGACACTCCATGTGTGTATGGACTAGGAATAAAAAAAAGAAAAAAAAAGAGCCAGACTGTACTAAGGGGTACATCGGAGGAGTGATGCAGACCACTGTGTTCTATAGATTACAAGGGTCTGGATGCTATCTTGATGGCTAACAGGAAAAAGTGCAAAAAGATTCATAGGTCCCATAGTTGATAAGATTGAAAAAGGCAAATGTTTGTCTATTCCAACCTATACTCCTACTATATTGATCCAGAGGAACGAAAATATGAGGTAGTTACAAATGATCCCATATTATTGGGAAAAAAAATCCTTCCTGACTCCAAGTTTGGCAATCAGAATTATCCATATTCTGGATCCGTCTCCCATCACCAGAAATCTGGTGCATATAACTACCAGATCTCCAACATCTTGTGGCAACCTCGTTTTCCATAGTATCACTGCTGTTACAGTAAAGAATCCCCATTTGTGATGATGATGAAACCTTCATTCCTCTAGGTGCAGGGGCGGACTGGCCAATGCCCAGGGGGCCACCCAAGCTCTCCTGACGGCTGCAGGCTAGATTCATAACAATGTGATGTTCAAAGGTCACAGTTGCCCTCCTGAACTCAACTGTACTACCATCCTCAGGACGATGATACAGTTGAATACTGTGAAGAGGGCAGCAGTATTTTATGCTGCACTATCGCATTTGATTCTGTTGTGGTGGTACTTTGTACTGCACTATGGTATTGCAGGCCCTGTCTACTTCTGTTGTCTGTGCCCACTTATGTTGCCCTGTCTTCTATAAAGTTAGTCCTGCCTACAACATGGGGCCACTTTATATTCCAAATCCGCCTCTGTCTAGGTGTATCAGATGAAAGTGAATAGAACGGAACCATCCCAAAGAAGTGAATGGGGTGGCGGAGTCATAATTACACTGCTCGCCGCTGCAATGTTGACAGTGAGCAGGTAAACAATGAAGAGAACACAGCGTTTATACAAGAGCTGATCGGCGGGGATGCCGGTAGTCAGGCCCATGCCGTTCTGATATTGATGACTTATCCTGAGAATAGGTTATCAATATAGGAAAAGCCCTTTAAAAACAACCCTTTTAAGTACACCCACAGGGTCATATTATGAGCAAGTGTATCAACCCCGAGTATGTTGCACAATAATTAAAATGAATATCTCACATTTCTTTTCTTTGAATTGACCTTTTATATGCATATTTATACCGAATTAGAAAATTAACTCAAAGGGTGCTTACTTCCATGACAAACCAGTTTTCATGCCATTTAAAATGAAGGTATGATTTAATGACTAGTAAATAAAAAAATCTAAAATTTCACTACATTGACCATCTTTGGTAAGCCATTGAATTCTTCAAAGATTCAGGCTTGAGTTTGGATCCGGTACAATTTATTACAATCTTGATGAGATCTCTACAAGCTTACCATGACCTGATGTACTTGCCTATTCTATGTATGTGCCTGCCCCCATAGATGTAAGTGGCATATTTGTGAAATATTAACTTAATTGCCAGTTTTTTTTATCACGTAAAATCTAAAATAAAATAAAATCCATATGAAAAAGTCTCATCTAAAATGGTGCCTCAATTGCACAGATGTACTTTTAGAGTCAAAGTTTAAAAGAGACGCCAATTAGTGTTGAAAAATGTACGGCTGCTCATGGCAGGCATGAAATATGAACTCAGTCGGGTAATTCCTAATGCACCAGATTTATTAAGAGGCCTTCACCTTTTAATAAATTGCATTTCTTGCCAACTACCATATCAATTCCATTGGTGCAAATTCTGTAATAATTAATGAGTGTGTGCCAGTATGTATAATAAATGTGCTTATTAACTGAGGTTGCAGGGCATTCATTGTCCAACCATTTTAGTTGGGTATGACCCAGATTCTGAGAGGAGTATATGAGAAATGTTGACTAAAGTCCACTTGTGAGTTGCAGAACCACAATCCTACTCGCTGAAATATCCCTCATCCCCACTACACTCTTATTCCAATTTTTTCCTTTTTTATCTTTTTTTTTATCCCATTAGGTTCCTCGACGTATTACGTGGTTAATTATAATAAACAATGGAGGGGACACCACTATCTGGAACAACTCCTTAGATATAAATATAGCATTTATTTAGAATATCAAAAACCGCATAAAAATATATATCTAAAATTGACCTTGAATAAAAATAAACAAAAAGTTTTTTATGTATTTTTCAAAACTAGTCACAGAAATCTATGGCTGTGATATTGAACAAAGTATTACATGGTTACTTGACATTAATTGGATTTACTGTATCTGGTTAAGCACAGGAAAGGTTGATGTGTGGATAGATTAATAAATAATTTAGTACATGGAAGTGTGCATTAAGCTTTTAGTTAACGGCATCATTTAAATTGAGTTAAATGTTCTACAATCATGAAAGCATTTGTTACATGATAGCGATTAAATGACTGCAAGCCCCATGGCAACCGGCAGGTGAAATCTGCATTAGATTAGAGTGAACTATTGTTTAATTGCTTGAATCGAGAATGTATTATTTGTAAATATATTGTAGGTAGTTACTTTGGCGCTGGACCGTAACAGACCGATTAACAGATCACAAATCCTGCACTATAGTAACATAATGTAGTTGGTGAGCCTGAAAAAAGACATCCGTCCATCCAGTTCAATCTGTTATTCTGCAAAGTTAATCAAGAGGAAGGCAAACATTCCTTATGAGGTAGAAGACAATTTTTCTGATTTAAGGGAATAAAATTCATTCCCGAATCCAAATCGGGCCATTAGGATAACTCTCTGGATCAACAACTCTTAACCAGAAATTAAAGGAGTCATTTATTAAGACTGGCATTTTAGACGCCGGTCTTAATAACCCCTATATCTGTTGGTGGATCTGCAACACCGCAGGAGAAATGCTAGCACAGGCTTCTAGTATCCGTAGTTTCAGGTGCTGCACATCTCGTATCTTCACAGCATAGACAATTGCCTTCAGATGACCCCAAAGATAAAAGTCTAAGGGGGTCAGATCGGGAGACCTTGGGGGCCATTCAACTGGCCCACGACGACCAATCCACTTTCCAGGAAACTGTTCATCTAGGAATGCTCGGACCTGACACCCATAATGTGGTGGTGGGTGCACCATCTTGCTGGAAAAACTCAGGGAACGTGCCAGCTTCAGTGCATAAAGAGGGAAACACATCATCATGTAGCAATTTCGCATATCCAGTGACCCCCTTAGACTTTTATCTTTGGGGTCATCTGAAGGCAATTGTTTATGCTGTGAAGATATGAGATGTGCAGCACCTGAAACTACGGATACTGGAAGCCTGTGCTAGCATTTCTCCTGCGGTGTTGCTATCAGTGTGTGAAGAGTGGGAGAAGAGGGTTACATTGACAATCCAACACAATAGGCAGCACATTGAACACATTTTATAAGTGGTCAGAAACTTGTAAATAACTCATGAAAGAATAAAGTTACGTTAAAACCAAGCACACCATTGTTTTTCTTGTGAAATTCCCAATAAGTTTGATGTGTCACATGACCCTCTTCTTATTGAAAAAACAAAAGTTGGATTCAAAATGGCCGACTTCAAAATGGCCGCCATGGTCACCACCCATCTTGAAAAGTTTCCCCCCTCACATATACTAATGTGCCACAAACAGGAAGTTAATATCACCATCCATTCCCATTTTATTAAGGTGTATCCATATAAATGGCCCACCCTGTATATAAAAAAGCTAACACTATTTATTCTATGCATATTATATTTACAGAAGAGCGAAGTTCTAAAAAATTAGATTTGGCTGCTTCGCCGAATTTCACAAAGAAATTTGCTCTGCGGCGAGTTACTCCCCCCCCCCCCCCCCCCCTTCCCCCATCATTGAACTTCTTAGATGCCGCATTCAACGCTGAACGCTGCATCTGAGATTAACATTGAGGGATTTCAGGGGTTAATCCGGTAAAAAAAAAAACATGCCTTATCCATTTCATAGCGTAGAGGCCGCCGTGGCCAGCTTGATTGAAGACACCATGCAAAATCTCAGGAAGTAAAGACCAACGGGAACCCATGCTGCATCGTAGCAGGGACAGTGGGAAATCAATGAGGTATTAGGTCTTTTTTATTTTTTAATCCCCTATGAGCCCACCAATTTTTCCCACTGGAAACCCTCCTTTTAAATAGGTGCCAAGTTGTAGGGATAAAGCTTTGGGCTCAGTTCAGTGCTGTGAATTTTACTGTAGTAATGCCTCAAGAGTATACAGTAGGGATACAGAGGGTTTTTCGTTCTGGTCTTAACCTGTCCCCAGCTGATATCAGATGCCCCACAATTATTGAGAGAAGCACACTTCTTAATGACTGCGGTACGTTTATGTATTTTCATTCGCCTGAAATCTACACCAGGCAAGGAGTTTGGTGTAGATTATACCTGAAATCTACCGTTTCCTAGCATAGATTAGCACCATCCACTCCCCGCTCTTTTGTGCCCACTTTTTGAAAAATGGTGATTGGGGCAGAAAACCCTTGAGAAGTCGTTCCAAGCTTTGCAAATTTTTGGTACCAGTCTTGTGGTGAACAGGAGTTGAAGGCCCTCCACCCCATAGTGTTGATCACCCCTGTTGCTATCTCTTGATGCTCTTTTTCTCTCTTCTCCAGATTTTTACCCATGGCCTTTTCACAGGAAATTTATAAACAGATTAGTTTCTCAGAGCACCAGACTGTCCAGTAAAACACCAAGCTCCGCGATTAGAAGCGGATTAATGAAGGCATGAGAGGAGGTCAGAATTAATTTTGACAGCCAAAAGTCTCAAAGCACATCAGCCATCCATCACCGGTTAATGTCCGGACGGTGACTCTAACACAGGTGGATTGTGACTACTCTGCTCTGTGCGGAGAACATTTATAGATTTCTGAATGTCAGATGATTAAATCCTGTTTATAAACTGACATTTCACTCATAATTTGTAGCTTTCATTGCTCTAGGGGCCTCATATTGTGAGTCACTGAGTTATTACAAATTAGAGGATTTTTGATTACTTAGGAGAGTAATAAACTTGTGTTCTGATCTCTTGTCATTGTGTTTGCTTCTGATATTTGGAATATAAGCAAAGCATAAGGCCCCTTTCACACAAGCATGTTTTCTGTGCGAGTGCAATGTGTGACGTGAACGCACAGCACCCGCACTGAATCCTGACCCATTCATTTCAATGGGTCTGTGAACATGACGTTTTTTTTCACGCGTCAGTTCTGCGGTGCGTGAAACACGCAGCATGTTCTATATTCAGCGTTTTTCACGCAGCCCTGGCCCCATAGAAGTGAATGGGGCTGCGTGAAAAACGCATTGCATCCGGAAGCAAGTGCGGATGCAATGCATTTTTCACTGATGGCTGCTAAGAGATGTTGTTTGTAAACCTTAAGTTTTTTATCATGCGCGTGAAAAATGCATCAAAACGCATTGCACCCGCGTGGAAAAAACTGACTAAGGGCTCTTTCACACTTGCGTTCTTGTGTTCCGGCATAGAGTTTCGTCGTCGGGGCTCTATGCCGGAAGAATCCTGATCAGGATTATCCTAATGCATTCTGAATGGAGAGAAATCCGTTCAGGATGCATCAGGATGTCTTCAGTTCCGGAACGGAACGTTTTTTGGCCGGAGAAAATACCGCAGCATGCTGCGCTTTTTGCTCCGGCCAAAAATCCGGAACACTTGCCGCAAGGCCGGATCCGGAATTAATGCCCATTGAAAGGCATTGATCCGGATCCGGCCTTAAGCTAAACGTCGTTTCGGCGCATTGCCGGAGCCGACATTTAGCTTTTTCAGAGTGGTTACCATGGCTGCCGGGACGCTAAAGTCCTGGCAGCCATGGTAAAGTGGAGCGGGGAGCGGGGGAGCAGCATACTTACCGTCCGTGCGGCTCCCCGGGCGCTCCAGAGTGACGTCAGGGCGCCCCAAGCGCATGGATCATGTGATCACATGGATCACGTCATCCATGCGCATGGGGCGCTCTGACGTCACTCTGGAGCGCCCGGGGAGCCGCACGGACGGTAAGTATGCTGCTCCCCCGCTCCCCACTACTACTATGGCAACCAGGACTTTAATAGCGTCCTGGGTGCCATAGTAACACTGAACGCATTTGGAAGACGGTTCCGTCTTCAAATGCTTTCAGTACACTTGCGTTTTTCCGGATCCGGCGTGTAATTCCGGCAAGTGGAGTACACGCCGGATCCGGACAACGCAAGTGTGAAAGAGGCCTAAACTTTCTTGCAAAATGGCACGAGTTTCCCTGAACACATCCTGAACGCATCTGGACCTAATTCATCACGCTCGTGTGAAAGAGGCCTAAAGTGTCCCCGGGGCAGATTTCACAGTGCATTAAAGGGTATCTGTCAGCAGATTTGTACCCATGAAACTGGCTGACCTGTTACATGTGCGCTTGGCAGCTGAAGGCATCTGTGTTGGTCCCATGTTCATATGTGCCCGCATTACTGAGAAAAATGATCTTTTATTTTATGCAAATGAGTGGAGAGGACACGGCAGTTGCAGAAAGAGCAGAGCCCTTGTTTCTCCTAGAGGCTCATTTGCATATAATAATTATTTTAATAATTCATTTTTATCAGCAATGTGGGCGCATATGAACATGGACCAACACAGATGCCTTCAGCTGTCAAGTGCACTAGATCGCGCAGGGCAAGGGCTCTTTGGTTTACAATATCACACTGCCGGGCCGAAGCTTCCGCCTGGCAGTGTGTTCGGTGACGTCACCAGCTCTGATGGGCGTGCTTTAGCGCTGCCCTAGCCGTTTTACTGGCTAGGGCAGTGTCAAAGCCCGCCCATCAGTGCCGGTGATGTCACCAGGCTTCCTGGCAGCCCCAATGGAGATGTCACGGACATTCCCGTGGCAGGAACCAGGAGATCAGAGAGATTGGCAACTCGTGGGTTAAATTGACAAGTTCACTGTGGATCTTATTGTATCTGTGTTTTGGTGAATGCCACACCCCTTGCTTCAGGTGTTGCTTGTTGGTAATTTACTTTTCCTATAAGTAGCTGCTTCTCACTCTTAGAGGTGCAGTTTATAGATTTTCTTTCTGCCTTCTAATTAGCTGGTCGGTTGTACTCTGTGGTGCTTCTGGAGTTGCCAGTTTTCTACTTTCCGATAAGTCTTGTCTTTTCTTATTGTTTTGTGTTTGTTATATTCCCTGTTGTTTGTATATGGGCCAGAGACAGAGACTTCCATTCGTCCATCTGGGGAGGAATGGGTTGTCTCTGGTCCTAACCTCATTCGAGGGCCTTATTAGGATATAAGGGCCTAGGTATCCTGCATGTGAATAATCCTACCTTCAAGGTCTATTCATATTGATAGCTAGTTAGGGCCCGGCTTAGGGTTGCTTATGAGGTGACCTGTTCCTTCCCTAGTTTTCAGGCTCAGTTACTGTTCCCCTTCCCTCCTGTGTTTAGTGTGGAGTTTTTTTACCCCACACTGATCGTGACAGGAGAGCCCGGTTCGTCACCGGAACTCTTGAAAATGCCTTTTCCGCGCAGGGCAAAGGAGAGCATCGGAGCATGAACTGCTCCGATGCTCAAGTCAGGAGGGCTGCAGGGTGAAAATGGAGGTATGTTCGGGTTCAGCTCTGAACCCGGACAACCCCTTTAATGATTGCATCAGAAACACCAGTAGTATACCAGTAATGGCTCTACAGTAGAAAAGTCGCTCCAGTAACTATCACCCATGACTATGGGTTGTCCTGTGTGACCTGCAGTTTTTGTCTTTCAGTTTACTGCATTTCTGTCTCGCCACAATGTAACACTCCTGAATTAAAGCTAAAGCACTTCTGCTTTCAGTGAATGACGTTTTAGCTGGGAAAAACAGATTAACATATATAGGCCTCAATATATCAAACTCCAAAATGTCATTTCTAGTTGTCGCTGGAAGAGTCCATTTTAGCCTGCTTTCGATAAGCATTAGTAAACATTCTTCAATCCAGACATTTTCAGAAGCTGCGGTGCCAATAAAAGCAGTTTAATTTCAGATTACCAATAATATGACAAAGATGGCTGTTTCCATGCAAACAATTCGCTAAAAGCTTGGAGATATATATATATATATATATATATATATATATATATATATATAGCAAGGATATTCTGTGTTTAACTTTTTCCTTAAAGTGACATTCGGCTATGGTAGGGTGATAGGGAGGGGACTCCTGCTTGACCTTCATTAAGTATCTATCTAGTCACTGAGGAAGACCACTGCCATTGATTTCAGTGGGAGCTGTGTACTTCTGTCTACTTGCAGCATATTACAACAGCCTATTAAACACTTGCTTCCCAGAGATAACTGCTGATAGCGGGGGCTCTAAGTGGTAAGAGTTCCATAATCCACTGTTCCTATGGGGATCTGGTCTGAAATGTGTGGTCCAAATAATAACTGCAATAGCTTAATTCTTATGCACCTTTAGACCACAACACTGGTCCACTTGTGTTGAGCCAAATGATGGACTCGTGTAGACATGAGTACTCTGCAGGGACAGACTGGCCATGAACCCTACAGGGAATTTTCCTAGTGGGTCAATGCCCTCCTTACTGCTGCTTGCTGGGTACATACTACTGGGGGCACTATAGGAGGTCATTATTAGAGGACCTTCAGGCAGCATGTTGAAGGTAGGGCTTGCTTGGTGGTGTTGCCACATCTCACCTCCCAAGATCCAGATCCATGTTAGAGACAACCGAAGGAGGAGGACAGAACATGACAGCTATTCATGGTCAGCACAGAGGGACAGCTTCTGGGGAGGTAGTCTGTGCTGCACTATGGTATTATTGACCCTGCCAACTTGTATTGGTCCCAGCTACATGTTTTGCCCCACCCAATGTCAATTTTGACCCACCTACAACATTGGTATCACTTGAAGTTTTTTTTTTCAGGGCCACTTTGAATTCCTAGTCTACACCTGGTACTCTGCCATCATATGGAGATATTCTGCGCTAGAAGAATGACATTGTCTTCTTAATATACCATCCAATCAAGCACAACACATTGTTCTTCCTTTGAAACCATATGGAATCTGACAAAAAAAACTAAAACTTTTGTGTGCCAATGTATGAAATTAGTATTAGGGTCTAGATATGAACAAATAAATTCTACCGATATGGAATTCATCCCGTGTTTAAAAAAAAAAATCAGATCATAACCAACTGGAATTTCTTGTGATTCGTTTTTGACAGCTATTGAATGTGTATGTGCACCTTCAGAATGAAGAACTGCAAGCTTCTATCGGCTAATATGGGTCATCTGGTGTGAAATGGAGGAAGGCCCTGGATGTGAAAGGACCATATTTGCTTTTGTATTCCAATTTTTTTGTGAATACGTTAAGAACTGTATTTCCAAGAGAACCAAGACCTAGTGAACAGTTGGAAGCGCTAGATTTATCTATGGGCCAAATTTGGTGCAGATTGGTCAAGTAGACCTGTGTAACGTCTACATTTTAGCTATTTGTTTTGCACTAAATCAACATTACCATTTGAAGTCATGTCTGTTCATTGGATGCATGCAGTGGCCACTATTTCTTCCTGAGTTTGTCACAGTTTCCAGTTTTATTCATTTCATAGTAAGTTGAATCTTATTATTTTTTGTTAGTTTGAAAAACAGCAGAGAATCGGGCAGACTGTACATGGGCATTTCATCATGGGCTGAACCTCCAGGGTAGCCGCTATAGCAACGTCTATGGGGCCCAAATACTAAGGGGCCCAGCTCTACACAAAATAAAGTGCAGTTAGTGATGACTATGGATAAGGGGGATATTGAGAATTCAATGCTGCCCCATTCTGTGTTTTACCACGGTGCCCAATGGCATTACTTTTTGCATTATCATGTGTGCATTATTTCTGCATGTGACATAGTTATGTGTTTATTCCCCCTGTGCTGTGATTTCTATTATAGAATGTGACTTTTTTTGTATGCATAATTCCTCTGCTATGATATCCCAGTGTGCGTTATCACTGTACTGTGACGTCACTGTGTGCATAAGCCCTGTATTGTGATGTCACTGTGTGCATAAGCCCTGTATTGTGACGTCACTGTGTGCATAAGCCCTGTATTGTGATGTCACTGTGTGCATAAGCCCTGTATTGTGATGTCACTGTGTGCATAAGCCCTGTACTGTGACGTCACTGTGCGCATAGGCCCTGTATTGTGATGTCACTGTGTGCATAAGCCCTGTATTGTGATGTCACTGTGTGCATAAGCCCTGTACTGTGACGTCACTGTGTGCATAGGCCCTGTATTGTGATGTCACTGTGTGCATAAGCCCTGTATTGTGATGTCACTGTGTGCATAAGCCCTGTACTGTGACGTCACTGTGTGCATTATTTCTCTTCTGTGACATCACTGTGTCCATTATCTCTGCACTGTGAAACCACTGTGTGCATTATCCTTGTACTTTGACATTATTTTGTTTATTATGCCTGTACAGTGACATCACCGTGTCCATTATCCCTGTACAGTGACATCACCGTGTCCATTATCCCTGTACAGTGACATCACCGTGTCCATTATCCCTGTACAGTGACATCACCGTGTCCATTATCCCTGTACAGTGACATCACCGTGTCCATTATCCCTGTACAGTGACACCATTGTGTCCATTATCTCTGCACTGTGAAACCACTGTGTGCATTATCCTTGTACAGTGACATCACAGTGTCCATTATCCCTGTACAGTGACATCTCCTTGTCCATTATCCCTGTACAGTGACACCACCGTATCCATTATCCCTGTACAGTGACATCACCGTGTCCATTATCCCTGTACAGTGACATCACCATGTCCATTATTCCTGTACAGGGACATCTCCTTGTCCATTATCCCTGTACAGTGACATCTCCTTGTCCATTATCCCTGTACAGTGACATCACCTTGTCCATTATTCCTGTACAGTGACATCACTGTGTCCATTATCCCCGTACAGTGACATCACCGTGTCCATTATCCCTGTACAGTGACACCATTGTGTCCATTATCCCTGTACTGTGACATCACCGTGTCCATTATCCTTGTACAGTGACTTCACTTTGTTTATGACCCTGTGCTGTGACATTACTGTGTGCGTTATTCTTCTGCTGTTATATCACTTGCCTGATCCTGTGCATTAGGAAGACAAATAAATAATCACAGAGCTTTTCATTCTCTAAGCTCTATTCTAAAGATGGTGATGGCAGAGGGGGGGCCCGTTCTAAGTTTAGAGGAGATGTACGTCGATATCTATACACATAACAAGGTCCTCTCTGTTTATTGCTGCTGCCCTCGGTGACTCTGGATGAAGCCCCTGCCTGTGTTCTCATTTGACATTAGATGATTTTTTTCCACGCCTGGCTGAGACAGTAGAAATCTTCCCTACCCAGGTGATCATTTCTGCCATGTCAATGCCAGCGGTCCCTGTCTGGCCGGGATTTTGCTCATTCGATTCAGTTACTAAGCAGCAGAAAAAGGAAAAAATAAAAAAAAATAAACATCAAATGAGCCGTTATTTCTTCATACGCTCATACTGTTTCTAATGCCATGTGGTGCTTTGTATGGAATTAGTCAGCCGACATTTGCTGCAAACAATAACATTGGCATCCGCCGCCGTCTGACTGGCACCTAGTTGATACACACAATTCTACTAAACCAAGCATGGCATCAGTGCCTTTCCTGTGTACAGCGCAGAGCCTCCTCTGGTCTTTCAGTACGCGTCTCCCTAGTGGGAATTTTTCAGCAGGTTTATAGGGCTCATACACACGACCGTATGCTGCCTGTGGCCGTATTGCGGATCCGTAATACACGGGCACCGGCCGTGTGCATCACGGATCGCGGACCCATTCACTTCAATAGGTCTGCAATCCGGGACATGCGGAGCGGAAGCCCACGGAAGCAATACGGAGTGCTTCCGTGGGTTTTCTGTCCGTGCCTCCGCACCGCAAAAAAGTAGTGCATTCAGTACTTTTTTGTGGTGCAGACAGATCACGAACCCATTCAAGTTGATCTGTCTGCGGCCGACGCACGGATGTTGCCGTGCATTGGGGACCGCAAATTGTGGATGGACCCTTAGGCTGTAAACTATGGCAAAAGTCTTTAGCATTTTAGATGTTGCTGATTAACCCTTTAAATGCTCAAGAAGGCAGGGACATATTCGGTGACAATTTATAGTGCATTTCTAAAGCACGTTTTTTTTTTTTACATGATAAAGATTGATATGTTTCTTACAGATCCCTCAAGGCTAGACATATGTTCATAGCATGCCAAAGAGCAATGCTGGCATATTTTGGGACATTGAGATTACACATGGATAGCGGTAGTAATGTGGACCATATGGTCAGTATTAAGGTTCATACAGTATAAATCAGGGTTAGCATTTTTCGGTATTTTTCCCCTATGTTTTCTCGTTGTTTATTGGCATCTTCTGTTTGGCAGATGATTCTCCTTTACAGGCTCTGTTCACACTGGCATCATGGCAGTCTTTTTACAGGGCACATGACTAATGTGACAGATACCATTGCTTTATAATGTGATACTAAATATAATAAATTAACTTGCTGCATTGTTATTGCCAAGAAGGGGGATTCCTGGATTTATTTATTAATCCCCCTTCCTACCGCTGGACCTGTAAAGGCATACTTACTTGCGTCCTGATCCCCTGTTCCGGCTCCGTGTCCCCAGCGGTCCCCATATGTAAGCTTCCGACATGGACAAGGTCACATGCACTGCTGCAGCCAATAACTGGCGTTTGCGGTGACACGACCCAGCAGTGACTTGGTCACTTATCACTACTGAGGCCAATCACTAGCTGCAGTGGTACACATGACCCCTCCCCGGCCGAAGGTTTACATGTGGTGGGCCAAGCGTCACGGAGCAGGTAAGTGTAACAGCTTGGAACAAGCGGCCCGGAGCAGGTAAGTGTGCTGGTTTTCAAGTCAGTCCAGTTAAATCCCATTTAAACAGGTTTTGGTTGTAAGTAAACATAGTATAATCACTGTATAGTATAATGAAAGTTATGCAATGTACTTTGTATTTCAATTTTACTGTTTGCTGGCAGTGAATAGCAGCACTCATTTCCATGCAGAGACTGAAAACTTGTATATACCTAGTCCTGCTCTCACCTGAAAAGTAGATACAATTGTATACGGTCTAGGAAATGTTCTGCGAGTTAAACGCTATGGACTCCAGACTGTGAGACAGATTCGAGTTTCTGCTGATTTAGACTCCATTCTAAACGATTCGGTTAAATTGCAAGTTTCACAAAAATTTGCCACACAAATACAAAGTTTTGGCCTGATCAGCCAGTCCTTGCAGGATTCAAGCAGGTCCTTTTGCTTAGAACGTCATAGAACGCCATTCTGTGTTCAACGTACAACCTGAGAGCATGTGTTTTTGCTGTGTCGGGGAAAAAGCTATTACAGATACAAGTCAGTAATCTAGCTATACTAAGGACACTATATGAGCTATAACGGCGTAGATTTTAGGATTTTATCATGGAAAGCATATCATAGAGAGTGAGGGACTGGTCACTCTAAATTTTGTGTTATTTCATAGTTAATACAGTTTTCTTGCAAGTTCTGCATTACAAAATTCTTGTAAAAACCTCAAGTTTCTACAGTTCTAGGCTTATTGCCAGCACCCCAATAGCATACATTCTGATGCAAACGCTGATTATTTGCCCCTTTTTCTTTTATCAAAGCCACACTGTGTGTGTTTAAACACCATCTACCCCCAATAAGGGACAGTTTTTCGAAGGAAACACATGCAAAGGCACAGTGTGTTTTTGTGTAACACCGTCAACCATGTGTTTTCCAATAGATCTATATGTCAGTGTAATTTTGACATTATTTGTTATTGCTGCCATTGCATTCCGTGGATGTCGTCAGACCCCATTAAGTATAATGGGGACTGGCCGAGATACGGCCACAGCCGAGCAAATATGCCAAGAAGCAGCCAGACAAATACCACTGCGTGCAGTGTTTTTTGTCCGGCCGATTCTTGACATACGGTATTTGCTGGGTTATGCCAGTCCACATTATAGTTAACCTCTTCAGGACACATGACGTACCGGTACGGCATGTTGTCCTGGTACTTAAAGAGGTTATGCCACTTCGCCTTTTCATACTTACCTGCTGCCAGCGCGCTGTTTACTTCCTAAATTCTGGCTGGGGGCGGGCTTCATCTTGATTGAAGTCTTCTCCCGGCCGTGCCGCGCGCTGGACTGAACGCGCACGCCGCGCATACGCCATGGTGACTTATTCCTGTCCAGTATAGTACAGAGCCGGCGTGCGTGTTCGCGGCTCTATACTATTCTGGCCAGGAAGAAGTCACCATCGGGCATGCGCGGTGTCGTGCGCGTTCAGGACAGCAAGAGGCCCAGCCGGGAGAAAAGTAGGAGTTTTCTGCGCAAGCGCGGCAACCGGGATTCCGGAGAAGGGCGGTGGCCGTAACCAGGGGAGACCGAATGACAACAATGAGGTAAGTGGGGAAGAATTTTATCCTAAACGGTGGGAATTTGTTAATCAAATATATTTACAAAAATGATCACTGTCAAATCATTAACAGATTTAACAGTGATCATTATAATGGGATAACCCCTTTAAGGACACATGACGTACTGGTACGTCATGTGTATTTCCGATCACCGCCGCCCGGCGGGTGGTGATCGGAACAAGGTGCCTGCTCAAATCATTGAGCAGGCACCTTGGCTCAATGCCCAGGGGGTCCTGTGACCCCCCGTGTCGGCGATCGCTGCAAACCGCAGGCTTGCGGCTTTTACATGCGGTTGCGGTCGGCGGTGCCATTGGGTCCCCGTGGGGCTGTAGGGGGGACCCGATGGCATGGAAGGCAGCGCGATGCCTAAGTAAGGCATCGCGCTGCCTTCCGGTGATGATCCTGTGAGATCCAGCCCCCTGGATCTCACAGGCCGGAAGCTGTATGAGTAATACACACAGTATTACTCATACAGCCAATGCATTCCAATACAGAAGTATTGGAATGCATTGTAAAGGATTAGACCCCCAAAAGTTGAAGTCCCAAAGTGGGACACAAAATAAAGTGAAAAATAAAGTTGAAAAAATAAAGTTTTCCCCCCAAAAAATTAAAGGTTTCAAGTAAAAATAAACAAAAACGTCATTTTCCCCAAATAAAGTTAGAAAAAAATTGGTAAAAAATAGAGGAAATAAAAAAAGTAGACATATTAGGTATCGCCACGTCCGTATCGACCGGCTCTATAAAAATATCACATGACCTAACCCCTCAGATAAATACCGTAAAAAAATAAAAATTAAAACGTGTAAAAAAAGCAATTTTTTGTCACCTTACATCACAAAAAGTGTAATAGCAAGCGATCAAAAAGTCAGACGCACACCAAAATAGTGCCAATCAAACAGTCATCTCATCCCGCAAAAATCATACCCTACCCAAGATAATCGCCCAATAACTTAAAAAACTATGGCTCTCAGACTATGGAAACACTAAAACATGATTTTTTTTGTTTCAAAAATGAAATCATTGTGTAAAACTTACATAAATAAAATAAATAGTATACATATTAGGTATCGCCGCGTCCGCGACAACCTGGTCTATAAAAATACCACATGATCTAACCTGCCAGATGAATGTTGTAAATAACAAAAAATAAAAACTGTGCCAAAACAGCAATTTCTTGTTACCTTGCCTCACAAAAAGTGTAATATAGAGCAACCAAAAATCATATGTACCCTAAACTAGTACCAACAAAACTTCCACCATATCCCATAGTTTCTAAAATGTGGTCACTTTTTTGGAGTTTCTACTCTAGGGGTGCATTAGGGGGGCTTCAAATGGGACATGGTGTAAAAAATTCAGTCCAGCAAAATCTGCCTTCCAAAAACCGTATGGCATTCCTTTCCTTCTGTGCCCTGCCATGTGCCCGTACAGCAGTTTACGACCACATATGGGGTGTTTCTGTAAACTACAGAATCAGGGACATAAATATTGAGTTTTGTTTGGCTGTTAACCCTTGCTTTGTAACTGGAAAAAAATTGATTAAAATGGAAAATTTGCCCAAAAATTTAAATTCTGAAATTTCATCTCTATTTGCCAATAACTCTTGTGGAACACCTAAAGGGTTAACGACGTTTGTAAAATCAGTTTTGAATACCTTGAGGGGTGTAGTTTCTTAGATGGGGTCACTTTTATGGTGTTTCTACTCTAGGGGTGCATCAGGGGGGCTTCAAATGGGACATGGTGTAAAAAAAAAAAACAGTCCAGCAAAATCTGCCTTCCAAAAACCGTATGGCATTCCTTTCCTTCTGTGCCCTGCCGTGTGCCCGTACAGCAGTTTACGACCACATATGGTGACACTGGTCAGATTTGCAAAAAAATGGCCTGGTCCTTAAGGTGAAATAAGGCTGTGTCTTTAAGGAGTTAAAGGGTTTCTGTCACCAGATCTAACCCTATTAAGCTAGCTGACATTGGCGATGTGCTAATGTCAGCTAAACCTAACTAGCCTATTCCTACTTTTATCTATGCCCCCGTGACAGAATCCCTTTAATATGGCCGGACGGCATCCGTGTAGCCTCCAGCAGCTGGATACAGAGCGATCTGGCTGGCTGACGAATGCTAGTGTCAAACTGGCCTAATTTAGCTTCCAGAGCATTGCCTGCACTGGACACAGTTGTATCCACTTGGCATCTGGGAGAAGAACTTTATGCAAGTTTTCAGGTTCTGGATGTAATCAAGAATATTTTCAGTCACTGACAGCAAATTAATATCCTGAAAATGCTGAGGAAGTGAATGTACTGAATGCCAAATATGAAAAGGATTTTCTAAAAGCCTGATGTTTTTTTACCAAATAATATCATAATAATACAACAATTATGCACAAACGTACAACTCTGAGCCGCTTTCTTATTTGATTGTCTGCTCAATAGAAAATGTCACTTTAGCCATGAACCGGACTTTTATAGTTAAAGTAGTGTCAGACTTTATTGGCATTCTCTTGTCGAGGGTAACCTAAAGCAGGAATAGTAGGACATTGTTCTTTATGAAGGACTGGGACATTTGTTAGCAATAATACATTCCTACATACTTTGCATGTTTGATTTTATAAAATCCCAGAACACCCTCCCAACTCTGGTGTAAATGAATGGTCAGAGGAGGGGGATGAGGTACACCTACCGAGTGGTTCAAGACCAAGGCTATAATAATGACTGCCGAGTGACAGCTGCAGTCCACTAGATTGCATGCAACTCAAAATATTTCTGTGGACTGTAGCTTAAAGGGAACCTGTCACCGGGATTTTGTATATAGAGCTGAGGACTTGGGCTGCTAGATGGCCGCTAGCACATCCGCAATACCCAGTCCCCATAGCTCTGTGTGCTTTTATTGTGTAAAAAAAACGATTTGATACATATGCAAATTAACCTGAGATGAGTCCTGTATGTGAGATGAGTCAGGGATAGGACTCATCTCAGGTTAATTTGCATATGTATCAAATTGTGTTTTTTTTTACACAATAAAAGCACACAGAGCTATGGGGACTGGGTATTGCGGATGTGCTAGTGGCGATTTAGCAGCCCATGTCCTCAGCTCTATACACAAAATCCCGGTGACAGGTTCCCTTTAAATGAGTTGTCCGATTTTTACTATTGATGACTTATCCTCAGGCTACAGTAGGCATCCCTGCCGCTCAGCTGTTTGAAGAGAGCGCAGTGCTGCCTTCTCTGCTCTGTTCACCTGCTCGCTGCAGCATTTGCAGTGGTGGGCAGGTGTAATTACAAGTATGGCGTCCCCATTCGCTTCTATGGGACAGCTCCTGTCTATTTATGTGAATACTACAGAGCCAGCCCATAGAAGTGAATGGGGACATCATACTTGTAATTATACCTGCTCACCACTGCAATTGCTGCAGCGAGCAGGTAAACAGAGCAGAGAAGGCAGTGCTGGTATAAGCGCTACCTTCTGTACAAACAGGTGATATTCTGATTAGTGTTGGGCGCGAATATTAGAATCGTGAATTTTAATCGCGAATATTGCCAATTCGAGAATATTAGTGCTATATATTCGTATTTGCGAATATTCAAGTTTTTTCTTTTCATCAGCAAACTCACTTCTTGCTTGTGGGCCAATGAGAAGGCTGCAGTGTCTTTGTCGGAGCTTAGCAACATCCCTAGCAACCAATAGGAAAGCTGCTTACCCCTTACTATATAAGAACCTCCCCAGCAGCCCTTGTATGCAGTATTTTGCAGATCTGAGAGAGACAGCAGTGTTATTGCTGTGCTCTCTGCTTTCCTGTGTCATTACATTAGATAGTTAGTTAGCTTATATATATATAATATAGATAGTTAGGGGGAGATAGTCAGTGTAGGTTATATCCTGATATAGTGTAGCTCAGGCATGCTCAACCTGCGTCCCTCCAGCTGTTGTAAAACTACAACTCCCACCATGCCCTTATGTAGGCTGTCCGGGAATGATAGGAGTTGTAGTTTAGCAACAGCTGGAGGGCTGCACCTTGAGCATGCCTGGTGCAGGGTGTTAGGTAATGTGATAGGTTCTGCTGTCCATACATACATGCTACAGACATAGTGCTGTGATGTCACAACAATACTTAGTGCACCAATCACTAATAATAAGTAGTCAGACCTGCTAAGATGTGAAGTTGCACATATTGCGCAAAAAATATGTGCATCATTAATTGCCGATTTGCGCAGTCGCGAATATATTGGAGCACTCTATCTACATATAAAGCTATTGTAATGTTCTGCCGTGCCAACCATTTTCTCCAGTCTCAGGAAACTTCTAGCAGCTTGAAAAATGTAGCAACAGTCACCCACGTCTGTATTGCGCGTGCATTACGCGAATATTACTTTGCCGATTTTCGCAATCAAGAAAATAATCTCAAATTCGCGAATATATGACGGATATTCGCCCAAATATTTGCAAAATATCTCAAATTCAAATATTGCCCCTGCCGCTCATCACTAATTCTGATCTATATTGATGACCTATCCTGAGAATAAGTGATCAATAGTAAAAAGCAGACAACCCCTTTAAGGGTGCCTTCAGACGCGTTTAATTTTGTTGCAGATATTTTCTTTAACTGAAAATCAGTTCCATTCATCTGAATGGAGCTTGCAAAAATCCATATGCTTGCTGCCAAAACAGCCTCATTCAAATAAATGGAACCGATTTTCAGCAACAGAAAAACCTTGCTGTCTACTCCCCCTCTTCACCGGACCTGCAGAGGGAATCCTACTTACCTGATTCCCACTGCAGGGTTCTGGCTCCTTCGATGCACCTCTGCAGTGTCTGTGATTTGGTCCCTGCTTGTCAGCTTCCTAAGTGGACAGGGGTCATGTGTGCCGCTGGGCGAGTCGCTGGTTGCAGTGGCACACATGACCCCTTCCACTCTGGAAGTTGTCAAGTGGGGACCAGAGTGGTAAGACTGAAGTGGTGAACAGAAGGATCTGTAACCTAGCAAGGTGGTGCTGGGCAACCCTCCACAGGTCCAGCAAGGTGGTGGGGCAGCCAAAAAGGCTGCCAATGCTGGACAACCTCTTTATAGTTAAAATGAATCAGGAATGCTATCAAAAATGCTATAAAGTCTCGATGTAGCCCCGGCCTAACCATTTAGGGCAGGCATGGCCAACCTGCGGCTCTTCAGCTGTTGTAAAACTGCAACTCCCATCATGCCCTGCTGTAGGCTGATAGCTGTAGGTAGTTTGGGCATGCTGGGAGTTGTAGTTTTGCAACAGCTGGAGAGCCTCAGGTTGGCCATCCCTGCTTTAGGGCATCTCTTTGTTTAAAGCGACACATCCTTATGACAGTGTTACTTTATTTTTTAGCGTGCTATAATCTGACAGTGGCACCCTTGAACAAAAAATGGTTGTCCACTCAACTATGGACTGTGGGGGAGATTTATCAAACTGGTGTAAAGTAGAACTGGCTTAGTTGCCCATAGCAACCAATTAGATTCCACCTTTCATTTTCCAAAGGAGCTGTG
Organism: Bufo bufo; assembly: GCF_905171765.1. Classification (NCBI taxonomy): domain Eukaryota; kingdom Metazoa; phylum Chordata; class Amphibia; order Anura; family Bufonidae; genus Bufo; species Bufo bufo. The sequence goes on from NC_053395.1 coordinate 160,729,225, forward strand.
AAAAATGAAAGGTGGAATCTGATTGGTTGCTATGGGCAACTAAGCCAGTTCTACTTTACATCAGTTTGATAGATCTCCCCAGAGGTGCACCTAGCCTTTCTGCTGCCTGAGTCGAAAACAGAAACAGTGCTGGCCCCCCCCCTTCCCCCATACCAATTTCTTAAACTAACCCCTTTGCCACAATGAAAGTGCTCATTGCTAGTGTTGAGCGAACTTTGCCGGAAAAGTTTGGGTTTGAGTTTGGTGTTCCGGCATTTAATAAAGCTTGTTGAAATCAACAAGCTTTTAAGCTGTAGGCACTTAGAAGCCATCACAACCATCACTACTAATGGCATGGCTGTGATTGGCTTCTATAAAAGCTGGGTCACGTGTAACACCACCCATCAGCTCTGAGTATTGCAGGGTTTTGTGGGTGACCTACTACAGTATAAAGATTTTTTGTGGGTGCAATACCAGCTTTGTACCTCTGACACGGAAATATAATAATTCATCTGGCTGTTAATTCTGTGGGTGACCTATAGCGATTATTTTTGTTTGTGGGTGCAATCCTCCATCTTTGTACCCCTGACACAAAAATATAATCGTTAATTCGTCTGTTAGTTCGGTGTGTGAAATATACCCAATTTTTGTGTGAGTTACACCTGCATTGCATACGTGATAGTGAAATTGATATAGTTAATCCGTCTGTTAGATTGGTGGGTGACATTTACACATTCTTGTTGCGAGGTGCACCTATACTGCATACTTGACAGGGAAATAAATACAGTTAATCCGTCTGTTAGTTCGGTGGGTGACCTCAAAGAATGAGGAGAGCATCAAATAAGGGACGTGGCCCTGGTCATGGTGCTGCTGGTGTTGGTGGAGCTCCTGTTGCAGGGAGAGGACGTGGTCGTTCTGTGCCAGCGTCAAGCCCAAATGATACACCTTCCTCAGGTGCACATAGACGACAAAAACGTAAGCGTTATTTTGTAGGCCCGAATACCGGTGTACGAATGGTAAGGCCAGAACAAGTAGAGGCGGCAGTAGATTGGGTGGCTGACAGTGCCTCCAGTTCCTTCACATTATCTCCCATCCAGTCCCTTGCTGAAAGTGCAGAGTTGACACCTGCAGCCCATGGCCATCTGTCTTTCACCTCACCCCCTTCCAAATCAGCCAAGCAGTCTGAGCCTCAAGTCATACAGCAGTCTCTTATGCTTTTTGATGACTCTGCTGGTGGGGTTTCCGTGGGCCATCCACCTAGCCATGCCCCAGACGTGGAATATATGGAGTGCACTGTTGCCCAACCAATTATGGACATGGGAGGACCACCGCAGCACGTCTCTGATGATGACGAAACAAAGGTGCCACTGCCAACTGCTGCGGCTTTCTGCAGTGTGCAGACCGGCAAGGAGGGCAGGGGTGAAGAGTGGGTGGAGGATGATGAGTTCCTACATCCGACATGGAATCAAGGTCATGCAAGTAACGTGTGCAGTTCGGAGGAAGAGGTGGTGGTCACACAGCACCAGCCACACAGTAAAAGAGGGAGCAGGGTGCAAAAGCAGAGTGGCCGTCCCCTAGTCAGTACTCCTTCTACTGCCCACTGCACCCAGGGACTGAGCACACCAAAGCTAGCGCCAAGGAGTTCCTTGGCGTGGCAGTTCTTCAGACAATGTGTTGACGACAAGACGCGAGTGGTTTGCACACTGTGCAATCAGAGCCTGAAACGAGGCATAAATGTTCTAAACCTGAGCCCACCTGCATGACCAGGCATCTAAATGCAAAGCATGAGCTGCAGTGGAGTTAATACCTCAAAAACCACGATAGATCTCAGGCTCCTCCTGCTCCCTCTTCTGCTGCAGTCTTGGCCTCTTCCTCCCACTCTGGAGTGACAGTTGCACCTGCCACCCAGCAAACAGAGGATGTGACATCACCAAACATCTCCACACTGTCCAATGGAAGCGTTCAGCTGTCCATCTCCCAAACACTGGAGAGAAAGAGGAAGTACACCCCTACCCATCCGCGATCCCTGGCCCAGAATGCCAGCATTTCAAAATTTCTGGCCTTTGAAATGCTGTCATTCCGTCTGGTGGAGACGGAGATGTTTAAAAACCTTATGGCCGTGGCTGTCCCACAGTACTACTTTTCCAGGTGAGCCATCCCTGCCCGGCACAACCAAGTGGCGGACAAAATTAGGTGTGCACTGCAGAACGCCATCTGTGGCAAGGTCCACATAACCACCGATACGTGGACCAGTAAGCACAGGCAGGGACGTTATATCTCCATAACAGCACACTGGGTAAATGCAGTGGCGGCTGGGCATGAGGCGGATAGCAGTTTTTCGCATGTCCTTCCGCCACCGAGGATTGCAGTGTGTTTCTCTTTGCCTCCTCCTCTACCACCTCCTCATCCGGTCAGCGTAACACCTTCACCACCAACTTCAGCACAGCCAGGGGGAAAAGATAGCAGGCAGTTTTAATACTTATCTGTTTGGGGGGGGGAGAAACCACTGCGCAGGAGCTGTGGATGGGCATGGAACAACAGACCGATGAGTGGTTTGTGCCAGTCAGCCTCAAGCCCGGTTTGGTGGTGTGCGATAACTGGTGAAATCTCGTAGCAGCTCTGGGCCTAGCCGGTTTGACGTACATTCCTTGCCTGGTGCATGTGCTAAATTTGGTGGTGCAGAGGTTCCTGAAAAATTACCCCGATATGTCAGAGCTGCTGCAGAAAGTGCGGATAGTCTCTGCGCGCTTTCGGCGTTCTCACCTTGCTGCTGCTCGCCTGTCTGCGCTGCAGCGTAACTTCGCCCTTCCAGCTCACCACCTCATGTGCGACGTACCCACAAGGTGGAACTTCACCTTGCACATGCTGGAGAGACTGTGCGAGCAGCAGCAGGCGATACTGGAGTTTCAGCTGCAGCACACACGGGTGAGTCACTCTGTGGAACAGCACCACTTCACCACCGAGTGGGCCTCCATGCGGAACGTGTGTGCAGTGTTGCGCTGTTTCGAGTACTCCACCAACATGGCCAGTGCCGATGACGCCATCCTCAGCGTTACTTTCCCACTTCCATGTCTCCTTGAAAAAACTCTTCGGACGATGATGGAAGAAGATGGAGGAAGAGGGATCATTTCCACGGTTATCAGGCCAGTCATTCACAAGTGGCTCAGAGGGTGGGTTCCTGCACCAACAGAGGCCAGGTACACAACTGTCCAGGCAGGGCCCAGTTCTTGAGGATATGGAGGAGGAGGATGATGATGAGGAGGAGGAACCGTGTTCACAGCAGGATGACACCCAAAGCAGCTCATGGGCATCACTGGAGCGTGGCTGAGGGGATACAGAGGACACCGATGATACACCTCCCATATAGGACAGCTTGTTGTTGCCTCTGGGCAGCCTGGCACACATGAGCGATTACATGCTGCAGTGCCTGCGCAACGACTACCGAGTTTCCCACATTCTAACCATTGCTGATTACTGGGTGGCCACGCTGCTGGATCCCCGCTACAAGGACAACGTGCCATCCTTAATCCCGTGACTGGAGCGTGATAGGAAGATGCGCGAGTACAAGCGCACGCTGGTAGACGCGCTGCTGATGGCATTCCCACCTGACAGCGGGAGCTCAGTGGAAGCATAAAGCGAAGTCAGAGGAGGAGGAAGAAGTCGCCAACACAGCTGGGGCACCGCCAACACAGCTGGGGCACCGCCAGCACCTCAGAAGGGAGGGTTAGCATGGCCAAAATGTGGAAAAGCTTTGTCAGCACACCACAACAACCAGCACCACCAGCTGATATGGAACGTCTTAGCAGGAGGCAGCATTTCAGCAACATTGTGGAACAGTACGTGTGCACACGCCTACACGTACTGACTGATGGGTCTGCCCCATTCAACTTCTGGGTCTTCAAATTGGGCACATGGCCTGAGCTTGCCCTTTACACCTTGGAGGTGCTGGCCTGCCTTGCGGCCAGTCTACTGTCCGAACGTGTGTTTAGCATGGCGGGGGGATGATCACAGACAAGAGCACAGCCAATGTGGACAAGCTCACGTTCATTAAAATGAACCAGGCATGATCCCACAGGACTTGTCCGTACCTTGTGCTGAGTAGACAAGTATACCGGCCGCACCCAGCCATTGTTATACTCCAGCGCACTTTCTCTTTGCATTCTCTTTTCTATTTCCCAATGTTTTGGGGTCTTCCCAAATCTATAAAAAAATAAAAAGAAAAAAATTGAAAAAGAAAAGAAAAAGAAAACAACAAAAACAGTGTTGGCTTCCACCTACATCGCCACGTCCACTGCCTCCTCAACCTCCTACTCCACTTTGACCTCCGCCTCCTAGTTCAAGATTATTTAAAAATCTTTTCTATTCTGTTATTTTAAGTAATTTCTCTATCCACATTTGTTTGCAAGGCAATTGTCCTGCTCTTACCCCCATTTTGCTTCCTTTTGCAGCCCTCTAGCCCTTACTATGTCTATTTTACAGGCATTTTAGTGCCCCAAAGTTCGGGTCCCTATTGACTTCAATGGGGTTCGGGGTCAAGTTTGGGTCCCGAACCCAAAGTTCGGCCGAACCCGGCGAACCCGAACTTCCAGGTGTTCGCTAATCCCTACTCATTGCCCATTGCTCTACTGCTTCCCCCTCTTCCTGGTGCTGCCTGAGGCGATTGCCTCACCTGGCCTCATTGGTGGTGCGCCCCTGAATCTCCTCCTATATCCTTATTTATTAATATATAGCAGGTTGACCACCACCACCACGAATGATCACCTTATTTCTTTTCAATTGTAAGCATGCAGTTGGGGCCTTCACCCCTTTACTCGACAATGGTGTCAGTGTTGTTGGCTCTTTATACATAAAATATCTTCTTTTTATGCTTTCTTAAAAATATATTTGAATTGCCTCTGTGTCTTCAGGTTTACTCTTGTAAATTATTTAGTTTGTGCACCAGGCATTTGGACGTCACATAAAAAAAATAAATGGTTAGTCTGGTTGGTGAAACCCCCTTGCGGGCTGTTAGCTGAAGCAGCGTATTGGCAGAAAATGGGTCTTTTATTATTAAGACAGGTAGTCTAAGGCTGATGTGACCCCTCCAAAACGCACTCATTGAGCAGAGAGCAGAGGTGAGGAAATAGGATCCGCTGGTGGAGAACGCATTTCTTTCTTCTGTCACTATCCATTTCCATAATGCTTGTCATGTATTGTAAAATGAGCTGTCTCCTGAACACATGGCTGTAGAGCAGTCGGTGCATGGATGCATGGCAAGCCTTTCACCAGAAAGTCTTCTCTTCTCCGCTATACTCTGCACTGCTAAGATAAAAACCTTGAATACTAAAGGCTTTTCTGCACATTTAACTTGAAAGTTTTTGCAAATCTGTTTTCATCCTATACAATCAGGGTTTAGACCTTTCGTCCTCTAAATCTCATAATAATATATTCGCCAACTCTGTGCTGAAGTACAGTAAGTAATACATATACATAGACGTATTTATCAGTGCTGTCATGGAAAAACAACATGCAGGTGGGAATAGTTGTCTATAGTGGCTTTTATATGCATTTCCAAGAAGAACAATAGAGGAACAGTGCAGTATAGAGGTCTGAGGAAAAAAGTTCCAGCACTGTTTTGCGCTCATTTAAAGTTTAAGAGTTGTCAGAAGTTTATAATAAACCCACGACACAGGTCATAACCTGGAGACTTACTTTCGCAGTATATTACAAGTGCAGAGAGGGTTCACTTTAAAGGGGTGTTCCCATCTGACGGTGATGAAGACGCCCTAAATTAGGGCATTTAAGATACACTCTGGTGTTCCAAATCAATGTACCCCCCCAGGGGTTAATATCCACACGTGGCTGAGAGACTAGACGCTGACACATAGATGGTCAATGCAATCTCTAACTTTTATTACATGGGGTTAGCGTATATACATCTTCAGAAGAGGGCAGTCCTCACTGAGGCTTAAACATTGTTTCATTGGTCAAAAAGGAAGAATAGATAAGAGAGAGGAGATAACACCCTGGCATCTGCGCACTGGGCCCTACTTTGGAATGTGAACTAATGTAAACATCTGGTTACCATCGTCATTTTGTGATGGCTTCTATTCTAACAATAAGGCCTCATGCACACGACCGTTTTTTTTTTGCGGTCCGCAAAACGGATTTCCGTTGTTCCGTGATCCGTGACTGTTTTTTCTTCCATGGGTCTTCCTTGATTTTTGGAGGATCCACGGACATGAAAAATGAAAAAAAAATCTAAGTCAAGTTTGCCATTGAAATGATAGGAAAAAACGGACACGGATCACGGACACGGATGACAATCTTGTGTGCATCCATGATTTTTCACGGACCCATTGACTTGAATAGGTCCGCGAACCGTTGTCCGTGAAAAAAATAGGACAGGTCATATTTTTTTCACGGCCAGGATACACGGATCACGGATGCGGCTGCCAAACGGTGCATTTTCAGATTTTTCAAGGACCCATTGAAAGTCAATGGGTCCGCGAAAAAAAAAAGGGAAAACGGAACCACGGACGCGGACGCACACAACGGTCGTGTGCATGAGGTCTTATACTGCATACGTCATATGTGACACTTCAAAGAGGTGCTTCTCTATAGGCAGTGAATAATATATACATATCATCGAGCCATATGATTGGCTTATGCACTCCTTCACACTCTATATACCTCCCTTGGGTCACCTGTACAAGGATGAGAAACCAGACGCTGCCCACAGCACAGCTCTTTGCCCCCCCCCCCCCCCCCTCTCTTCTCCAGTCTTGAAACAAAGAGGAGGGGTGGGTGGGCACTTGGAGAAGAAAAAGTTAACTCATTACAGTCCTAGAGATACAAAATATAGAATAAAATTCACTCATCTTTAACAACGGTATATTGCTAGCAATGTCATCAATGCCGGATAGGTGTGGGTTCCATGTCCTATTTTCAGGACGGGACACTCCAAGTGATCAGAGAGTAGCTGTGCATGTGCTGTCACCCTCCATTCACCACTATAGGAGCTCCAAAAATAGCTGAGCGCCGGCTATTTCCGTCGGTCTCATAGAGGTGAATTTCAAGACGTGGTGTGGTTTCTGTTCGCTGCTATGGGACTTATAAAAATATCTGAGCGCTGGCCCTGCTATTTTCAAAACTGCTATAGTGGTAAATGGAGAGTACACAGCACATGTGGTGTGCTCTCCTTAACTTCGGGGACCCCTTTCTCTAGGTGGGTCCCATTCTATCTAAGGCTTCTTTCACATCTGCACTTTCCCTTTCTGCTATTGATATCCGCCATAGGATCTCAATAGCGGGGGAAAAAACGCTTCCGTTTTGGCCCCATTCATTGTCAATGGGGACAATACTGAACTGAATGAAACGGAATGCACCTGAATGCATTCCGTTCCGTTTGGTTGCGTCTCCATCGCGGACAGAATAACGCTGCAAGCAGCGTTTTTCTGTCCGCGATGTGGTGCGGAGCAAGACTGATGCATCATGACACACAATGAAAGTCAATGGTGGCGGATCCGTTTTCTCGGACACAAGAAAACCGATCGGTCACCCATTGACTTTCAGTGGTTTTAGAGACGGATCCATCTTGGCTATTTTAGAGAGAATACAACCGGATCCGTTCAGAGCGGATGCAGACGGTTGTATTATTATGACTGAAGCGTTTTTGCTGATCCATGACGGATCCAGCAAAAATGCTGGTGTGAAAGCAGCCTTACATTGGCATATCCTGCCGATATGCCAGCACTGTCCCCGATAAGCAAACCCCTTTAAGTTATTGAAATGTTCACATCTTAAATGTGTTTCTTAAAGGGGTTGTTCTAAGATAATTAAAAACGCCAGGCTAGAACTCTGACTGCCTAAAATAACAGATGATGTCATACTGACCCCATTCTCCTGTTCTTTGGTCACTGCTTATTTGCAAGATGAAGAGAGGAGGTTTCAGTTTTATCTAATTTAGGCCTCATGCACACGACCGTTTTTGTGGTCCACATCCGAGCCGCATCTTTTGCATCTCGGATGCGGACCCATTCACTTCAATGGGGCCGCAAAAGATGCGGACAGCATGTCCTATTCTTGTCCGTTTTGCGGACAAAAATAGGCATTTCTACAATGGGCGCCCATTCCGTTCCGCAAATTGCGGAAGGCACATTGTCTCCTTCCGTTTTTTTCCAGATCCGCGGTTTGCAGACCATAAAAAAAGGCACGGTCGTGTGCATGAGGCCTTAGAGGGAGTCCGTCACTACCTGTATTTTGCCGTCTCTTAGGTCTGCAAATTAGTGACAGACACACGGATTCTAGCGGTCTGTCTTTTATGTGTGTTGGGTGTTGTATTAAAGACACTTAGACTACTTTCACACTAGCGTTTTAGTATTCCGCTATTGAGATCTGTCATAGGGGCTCAATACCGGAATAAAACGCTTCAGTTTTGTCCCCATTCTTTGTCAATGAAAACAGAGCGGAATGCTCCAAAATGCTTTAGTTGCGTTCCCATACCGGAGAGCAAACCGCAACATGTTGTAGTTTGTTTCCGTCCTGGGATGCGGAGAAAGACGGATCCGGCATGACTCCCAATGCAAGTCAATGGGGACAAATCCGTTTTCTCTGCCACAATAGAAAACGGATCCATCCTCTATTGACTTTCAATGGAGTTCAAGACGGATCCGTCTTGGCAATGGTAAAGATAATACAACTGGATCCGTTCATAACGGATACAGGCGGTTGTATTATCAGTAACGGAAGCGTTTTTGCTGAACCCTGCCGGATCCAGCGTGTGAAAGTAGCCTTACCCTTAATTCGTTTCAGATCTTGACTCCTCAATGCAGGCTCTTCCCACCCTTCAACTCCGGACTGACAGATTTCTCCATTTGCACAGTAAGGCCTCATTCACACATACGTGGATTTTTATGGACTGTGGTCCGCGAAAACCCGTCCTGCTAAGTGCACGAGCGCACGGTGTGATTGGTTGCTATGACGCCGTGTGTTTTGTGCCAATGCCGCTGTACAGTAATACACTCATATGATGTATAAGAGTGTATTACTGTACTGCAACGGCACGAAGCGCGCAGTGTCATAGCAACCAATGACTTCGTGCACTCAGCAGGACGGGTTTTCACGGACCGTGGTCTGTGAAAATCCACGTATGTGTGAATGAGGCCTAATCGGGAAGAATCTGTCAATCAGGAGCTGAAACATAGAAACATAGAATGTGTCGGCAGATAAGAACCATTTGGCCCATCTAGTCTGCCCAATATATCTGAATCCTATGAATAGTCCCTGGCCCTATCTTATATGAAGGATAGCCTTATGCCTATCCCATGCATGCTTAAACCCCTTCACTGTATTTGCAGCTACCACTTCTGCAGGAAGGCTATTCCATGCATACACTACTCTCTCAGTAAAGTAATACTTCCTTATATTACTTTTAAACCTTTGCCCCTCTAATTTAAAACTGTGTCCTCTTGTAGCAGTTTTTCTTCTTTTAAATATGCTCTCCTCCTTTACCGAGTTGATTCCCTTTATGTATTTAAAAGTTTCTATCATATCCCCTCTGTCTCTTCTTTCTTCCAAGCTATACATGTTAAGGTCCTTTAATCTTTCCTGGTAAGTTTTATCCTGCAATCCATGTACTAGTTTAGTAGCTCTTCTCTGAACTCTCTCTAGAGTATCTATATCCTTCTGGAGATATGGCCTCCAGTACTGCGCACAATACTCCAAGTGAGGTCTCACCAGTGTTCTGTACAGCGGCATAAGCACTTCACTCTTTCTACTGCTTATACCTCTCCCTATACATCCAAGCATTCTGCTGGCATTTCGTGCTGCTCTATTACATTGTCTTCCCACCTTTAAGTCTTCTGAAATAATTACTCCTAAATCCCTTTCCTCAGATACTGAGGTCAGGACTGTGTCAATATTCTATATTCTGCCCTTGGGTTTTTACGCCCCAGGTGCATTATCTTGCACTTATCCACATTAAATTTCAGTTGCCAGAGTTCTGACCATTCTTCTAGTTTTCCTAAATCCTTTTCCATTTGGCATTTCCCTCCAGGAACATCAACCCTGTTACATATCTTTGTGTCATCAGCAAAAAGACAAACCTTACCATCGAGGCCTTTTGCAATATCACTTATGAAGATATTAAACAAAATTGGTCCCAGTACAGATCCCTGTGGAACCCCACTGGTAACATGACCTTGTTTTGAATGTTCTCCATTGACTACAATCCTCTGCTGTCTGTCACTCAGCCACTGCCTAATCCACTCAACAATATGGGAGTCCATGCTCAATGACTGCAGTTTATTGATAAGTCTTCTATGTGGGACAGTGTCAAAAGCCTTACTAAAATCTAGATATGCGATGTCTACTGCACCTCCACCGTCTATTATTTTAGTCACCCAGTCAAAAAAATCTATAAGATTTGTTTGACATGATCTCCCTGAAGTAAACCCATGTTGTTTTTCATCTTGCAATCCATGGGATTTTAGATGTTCCACAATCCTATCCTTTAATAGGGTTTCCATTAATTTGCCTACTATTGATGTCAGACTCACTGGTCTATAGTTGCTTGATTCCTCCCTACTACCTTTCTTGTGAATGGGCACGACATTTGCCAATTTCCAATCTTCCGGGACGACTCCTGTTACTAATGATTGGTTAAATAAATCTGTTAGCGGTTTTGCCAGCTCACCACTAAGCTCTTTTAATAATTTTGGGTGTATCTCATCAGGCCCCTGTGACTTATTTGTCTTCACCTTAGACAGCAAACTTAGAACATCTTCCTCTGTAAAGATACATGCATCAAATGATTTATTAGTCATCCTTTCTAGTGGAGGTCCTTCTCCTTTTTATTTTGTAAAAACTGAACAGAAGTATTCATTAAGGCAGTCGGCTAGCCCTTTATTCTCTTCTACATACCTTCCGTCCTTTGTTTTTAATTTAGTTATTCCTTGTTTTAATTTCCTTTTTTCATTTATATATCTGAAGAATGTCTTATCCCCTTTTTTCATAGACTGAGCTAGTTTTTCTTCTGCCTGCCTCTTTAGAAGTTCTTATAACTTGCTTGGCCTCTCTCTGCCTAATCTTGTAGATTTCCTTATCTTCATTGCTCTGGTTTTTTTTATAATTACAAAATGCTAGCTTTTTATTTTTAATGATTTGGGCCACTTCTGCTGAGTACCACAGTGGTCTCTTCCTTTTTTTGCTTTTACTGACAAGTCTAATGCAATTTTCTGTTGCCTTCAATAATGCACCTTTTAAGTAGTCCCATTTCTCCTGGACTCCATGTAATCCGTTCCAGTCTGATAAGGACTCATTTATGACTAATTTCATTTTTGAAAAGTCTGTTTTTCTAAAATCTAAAACTTTTGTTTTTGTGTGGTGGGACTCTTTCACAGTTCTTATATTAAACCACACTGACTGGTGATCACTAGATCCCAAGGTTTCACCTACAACGACATCATATACCGAATCCCCATTTGTGAATACCAAATCCAAAATGGCCTCCCTCCGGGTTGGCTCCTCAACCACTTGTTGTAGAGATAACCCCAGTAGGGAATTTAGAATATCTGTACTCCTGGTAGAACTTGCTATTTTGGTTTTCCAGTTTATATCTGGAAGATTGAAATCTCCCATAATGATAACTTCTCCTTTCATTGTCATTTTAGCTATTTCTTCAACTAGTAGATCATCTAGTTCTTTAACTTGACCAGGTGGTCTATATATCACACCTACACGAGTTACTGCATGGTTAGCAAACTGCAACATAACCCAAACTGACTCTATGTTGGCCTCACCAACTTGTGAAGAGCGGAGGACCTGTCGCCACAAATGCAGTGCACTCTGAAAGCACCATGTTATAGAGCTGGATGAGCTGAGCAGTTTGATGTACAGTATTGTGGAAAAAGATTCAGAAAATCCTGCAATTTCTACATTTATCTCTGTCTTTTCCACTTCCTGTGAACAGCTATTGGCACCGGTGGGAGGAGTTACCAGTGACTGATAGTGTTGATCACGAATAATCTACGAATAATCTAATAATCAGTGAAACTCGCACCATTTTGCAAGCAAGTTCAGTCAGTTTTGTCTGCAATTGCATTCAGTTCAGTTTTTTCCGCGAGGGTGCAATGCGTTTTGATGCATTTTTCACGCACATGATAAAAAACTGAACGTTTTCAAACAAAATCTCTTAGCAATCATCAGTGAAAAACGCAGCAACGCAGAACTGATGTGTGAAAAGAAAAACGATCATGCACACAGACACATTGAAATTAATGGGTCCGGATTCAGTGTGGGTGCTGTGCGTTCATGTCACGCATTGCACCCACGCGGAAAACTCGCTCGTGTGAAAGGAGCCTTATGTACACATGCTGTTCACAGAAGGTAGAAAAAGCAGCGATAAAAATATATAAATTACAAGTTTTATTGAATAGTTTTTCACAAAACTATACATCAATCTGCTCAGCTCCTCCAGCTCTATAACATGGTCCTTTCAGATTGCACTGCATTTGCAGTGACAGGTCCTCTTTAAGGACTCTACACATAACATTTTGAGGACTTAAAGGATGACTATATGAAGGATAACTTATAATAATAATATTATATTAATAACAACGTATGAAGAATATTTGTATGAAGGAGAACTTTCTCTAATGTTGCACACCATACACACAGAATAGACAGAACAGTGGGATCAGCATGTCTGTCACTACCTTATGCTGCCCTCAGAGAGAAAATGTATCGCCTATTTAAAAAATATTAATAAATAAATAAATATATATATATATTCCTTTTTATATTCCATTTTATTTCCTTTATATTTTTAATGAGTCGACCACCTTGCCTGAGTTCCCAGCAGTATTTAGAAACATGTTTGACGGCAGCCGCACAGACCATAAGATGCAATAGACTGGAGATGTTCATGAAATTCTATGACGGGGATCAGCAACCTTCGGCACTCCAGCTGTTGTCAAACTACAATTCCCAGCATGCTCCATTCATTTCTATGAGAGTTCTTAGAAGAGCAGAGCAAGTATGCCTGCTGGGAGTTGTAGTTAAACAGCTGGAGTGCCGGAGGTTGCCTACCCCTGTTCTATGGGATAGTGTAATTAGATGGCCACAAGAAAAGAGAAGGCGCTCATAGGGTAATGGTGAACAAGATACTATTACTTACTCCTAACCAGGGTGAGTGGTTGCTACTCACCTTGGTTTGGTTGCACTGTGTGTAGTGCAGCTCTGGTGGAGATGAGAGTTGGGGCCGTCTGGGTTGGTGCAGCCGAATATTGTCCAAGTTGACCATGGGCGGGAGCCAAGCCACCACTTTGGTACGTATTGTGATATATGAAAGAGCGGATGGACACAAGGCGCAATTCACAACCCAATTGTGGATACAAAGTATTTTTTATTTTGCAAAGACAACGCGTTTCGGGGTACACAGGACCCCTTTATCAAGTCTAAAAAACACAAAGGTTGATACAATAATATGAACAATTAATGAGAGGTTCCTAATAGTTGGAGGGGGATGGCTAGAATTTTTTTTTATATATATGTATATACATATAAACGGATCAATAAATAAAAGATTTAGATTAAAACAAAAAAATATATGTATAATAAAAAATCTATATGCATAAAAAATAATGATCTCTTTTGGAAGTGTGTTAGTTATCAGAAATGTCATAAATATGATCAAGTATGAGTATACGTAATAACGGGTCAATTTTCATAGTTTAAAAGATATAATTATTCGGACTGGATGAAACAGAAAATGACTAAATAAATACGTGCATGCACTATTTTACTCTCGTTTAGCGGAGGGTGCTGTCACCCCTTGTTGGAAAAAAGGACGGTTGATATCGTTATCTAAAAAATACTGTATACAGGTTACTTAGTGTTGCAGGCATGCCCTATGACCTATGCAGAAGTCATTGTGCAGAGAGGAGGAGTAGATAAGCTGTGACCATCCTCTATAGGTCAATGATGGAACCTGTCTTGCCTATACAGAGGTGTAATCTTTGAATGTAATCCTTTATGTGATGATAATGAGATGACTGCTGAGAATGACCTCAATAGAAGGGCAATTGTTGGCATAGTAAAGACTGCAGGATTTTGAGAATGGGTTTTTGTATAGAGAGGGACATAGAAAATGTATTATTTATTTATTTATTGTATGCACTACTATAGTCCGCAGCGCTTTACAGACATTAGCAACCAACTGTCCCCAATGCGGCTCACAATCTAAGGTCCCTAGTGTTGGAGGAAACCGGAGCACCTGGAGGAAACCCACGCAAACACGGGGAGAACGTACAAACTCCATGCAGATGTTGTCCTTGGTCGGATTCGAACCTAGGACCCCAGCGCTGCAAGGCACCAGTGCTAACCACTGATGAAAGATCATCACAAACAAATCTTTAAAAAAATATGTTTAGCTTGAAAACTTGATTTAAACACTAGGTCATTTTCTGATGACACTTTCCCTTTAATGTTTGATTAGGTTCCTGTCATTACAAGCGAGCTTAGCTAACTCCAAAACTCTCCATTCCCAGTATCTCAAATTCAGATTAGTTGTGTCAGTCTAAATCATAACACAATGGCCCCATCACTGTCAGAAGGAGGAATAGATGTTCCCCGCTTGCCGGTAAACTAATATCTTATGGTTTTCTGACACGTTGATGGAAGGGACATTATTCCATGCTAAATAGGCCTCTCCAGGAATCCTGAGCAGACACCTTGCCAAGGTTAATTCTACAATAGGCCGGGGGGGAAATACTGCTGGGGGTGCAGCTTAACCAAAGATATACCACAGTTTAATGCTATTGGGAGAGGAGTCATGTGCTTTCTGCTCTCTACATCCAGGCACTATAGGAAACAGAAAAAAATGACAGTTTAGGCTGCGATTCCATTTATTCATTCAGCTTTATATGGAATTAACTCTTTCAGGCTGTATCATTTGTGCATTTACTTTCTGTGTTAAAGGGACATTCTTCAAACCAGAACATGACTCTGAATACTTTTATGATTGCATGTAATTAAAAATGTAGTGTAGCCACTGAGTTATCCAAGAAAATATCTGTGTAGCACCACCTGCTGTTTGTTCTTTTCCATATTTCTCTGTCCACCTCAATAACCTCACTAAGGCCTCCTGCACACGGCCGTTTTTTTTTCCCCGTTTACTGGCCGTTTTTTGCGTCCGTATACAGTCCGTATACGGAACCATTCATTTCAATGGTTCCGCAAAAAAAAAACTGAATGTACTCCGTATGCATTCCGTTTCCGTATTTCCGTTTTTCCGTTCCATTTTTACATAGAACATGTCCTATTATTGCCCGCAAATCACGATCCGTGGCTCCATTCAAGTCAATGGGTCCGCAAAAAAAATGGAACACATACGGAAATGCATGTCTGTGCTGTCATTCCGTTTCCGTTCCGTTTTTTGCTGAACCATCTATTGAAAATGTTATGCCCAGCCCAATTTTATCTATGTAATTACTGTATACTGTATATCCCATACGGAAAAACGGAACGGAAAAACGGAACAGAAACGGAAACACAACGGAAACAAAAAAACGGAACACCGGATCCGTGAAAAACGGACCGCAAAACACTGAAAAAGCCATACGGTCGTGTGCAATAGGCCTAAGGGTACTTTCACACTAGCGTTGTTCAGATCCAGCAGGCAGTTCCGGCAACGAAACTGCCTACCGGAGTCGGCAAACCGTATGCACTGAACAAAAATTAACTAAAATATAAACACAACACTTTTTGTTTTGCTCCCATTTTGCATGAACTGAACATTTTCTACATACACAAAAGACCCGTTACTCTCATATATCTGTCACTAATCTGTCTAAATCTGTGTTAGTGAGCACTTCTCCTTTGCAGAGATGATCCATCCCACCTCACAGGTGTGGCATATCAAGGTGCTGATTAGACAGCATGAATATTGCACAGGTGTGCCTTAGACTGCCCACAATAAAAGACCACTCTGAAATGTGCACAGTTTTGCCTTACTGGGGGGTGGGGTCAGAAAACCAGTCAGTATCTGGTGTGGCCACCAGTGCAACGCATCTCCGTTGCATAGAGTTGATCAGGTTGTTGATTGTGGACTGTTGGTCCACTCCTCTTCAATAGCTGTGCGAAGTTGCAGAATATTGGCAGGAACTGGAACACGCTGTCGTATACGCCGATCCAGAGCTCAATGGGTGACATGTCCGGTGAGTATGCTGGCCATGCAAGAACTGAGATGTTTTCAGCTTCCAGGAATTGTGTACAGATCCTTGCAATATGGGGCCGTGCATTATCATGCTGCAACGTGAGGTGATGGTCGTGGAAAAGAAGTTATCACACAAATTATTGCTATGCATTGAGTAGAGCATTGTTATTTTTTTTTTTTTTTAATGTACATTACAATTTCCTCTCTGGTAGCACCTACTGCTGCTTCTCCTGTGGCCAAAATTCTGGTCCACCTTCTTCCACCTTCATCTGCATTCAGTGGTGGATTGACTGTCCTCTTCCTCCTCTGTGTCACGGATGGTGTTGCAGAAAGCTGGAACTTATAAATAAACATCCGACTGGCTTGATCCCAAACTAAGGAGCATATGGGTGAGCCCTGTAAAACCCCTGACTGCTATGCCCATGAAAAGGTCTTTATGGTAGACAATTGCATGCCCGCGTACCTCATACTGTGTGACACCTGAAAACCCTATAATAGTGAGGGGACACGACCACCGGCTCCCTGCACTTAATACGGACGGAGTCAGGGTCACCTAGAATCAAGCCAGAAAGGAAACACAAATAAAGGAAAAACACTTATCTGAGGAATCAGTAGTAGCAGTCTCCAGCAGTGAACAACTCATCCAGGAAGAAGTATAAACCGCAAAGTGAGGCAGTATGGGAGGGAATATAAAGGGAGGCAATTAGTGTAAATAGGTGACAGCTGGGAGAAGGAAAGGAGATGACAAAGTGAAACCAAAACAAAGAACATCATGCAAGAGGTAGAGAAGAACGTTTAGAGAGCAGGGTTTTTGTATAATATAGTTATTATAGTAAGATAACCCCTTTAAGATATTTTGATTTCTGCACCACAAAGTGTCCGTTGTATTTCATATTATCCAAAAAATAAATGGACCTTACATTGAGAATAATTTATCTATAATGGTAATCTTCCATCTGAGCAGACATCCTCCAGAGAATACAGCAACAGATTTGTGAGGAGATATATAGATGCCAGAAAAAAAAAAAGGGCTGGCCGCTTACCTTGGAAGACATGTCAATCTGTCAGAATACATAAACTTGCTTTTTGGATGGTTCCTCTTTTCTGTGGTTTGCCGAACATCAGACCTAGGATAGACATCAGCATGTTTGTTGCACTTTTTTTCTTTTAAATCGCCATCCAGAGGATTTTAGTGTTATTGTTTAGAAAAGAATAGTGATGAGTGAATCGATTCATCTTATCAACAGAAGTTCTTCACTTGTGAGGGGATGTGCCTGCTGCTGAATAAGCTCCCCCTGCCACTTGATTGACAGGGCTGGACACCTCACTCGGACCTGACAATCTTGTGCGGCTACTGTGTATGTGTGTGCATGTGCCGGAACACTTCTGGGTATGGCCGCATGAGCACTGTAAGCAGAAACTGAGCCATTGATCTTGCACTGCTACTTGGAACAGGGTTGGCCAAGATTTTCAGCCCTATCAATGAAGTGGCAGCCTCTATATCAGTAGGTTACAGCCTCTTGCTGGCGAAAAACTTTTGTTGGTGAGACAAATTGATTCGTATGAATTATAAACACCGCTCCATTCACTTCTATGGGGCTTAGAGAAATAGCCGATCCAGCACTCAGCTTTTTTCAGAACTCCCATAGGAGTGAATGAGCCCTCTGGCACTTTGCGGGCTCTGTTCTAATTATAGTTGTGGGTCCCAGAGGTCAGACATTGAGGTTATTACTAGGATATGCCCCATATGTCCTAATGGGAATACCCCTTTAATTATATCACTATTTGTTAGCACATGTACTATGCAGTGCTCTGTCAATCATATTAATTTTAACTCAACAAGAAGAATACCCCTGACATCATTACGTAATCGATGAGGAGGGGTCTAGAAGATTTATATCTAGTTATATTGAATTTTTTTTATATGGCTTGTATTTTATTCATTTAAACCCCTACTCTTATTTACGCTTCTGAGTCCAGTGGTTGACCACAATCTTTATATGTATGCTAATACAGTAAAGGATGTCAATCACTAAATAGGACTGCCCATTGGACTACTAGGCATGGAAAGAGCAAAAAAGTAAATAAATAAAATTTGTTATACTGAATCTTTTCCCGCAAAACTACAGTGCATTCAGAAAGTCTTCAGACCCCTTCACTTTTTTTTACATTTTGTTATGTTGCAACTTTGCGCTAAAATAAAAAGTTTAATCTTTCCCCCCATCAACCTGCACTCAATACCCTATAATGAGAAAGTGAAAACAGAATTTTAAAATGTTTGCAAATTTATTAAAAAAGGAAACACTAAACTTTTGCATGTACATAAGTATTCAGACCCTTTGCTATGACACTTTAAATTTAGCTCTGGAGCCTTCCATTTCTGTTGATCATCTTTGAGATGTTTTTACACCTTTACTGGAGTCCACCTGTTGTAAATTCAGTTGACTGGACATGGTTTGGAAAAATACACCACTGTCTATATAAGGTCTCACAGTTGACAATGTATATCAAAACAAAAAATAAGCCATGAGGAGTAAAGAGCTGCCTGTAGAGCTCAAATACAGGATTGTGTGGATGCAGATCTAGAGAAGGGTACAATACAATTCTTCTGCACTGAAAGTTCCCAAGAGCACAGTGGCCTCCATAATTCTTGAATAGAAGAGGTTTGAAACAACCAGGACTCTTCCTAGAGCTGGCAGCAACTCCTCGCTAATAAGAGAGTTAACCAAGAAACAAATGGTCACTCGGACTGAGCTCCAAAGATCCTGGATGCAGATGGGAGAAACTTCCAGAAGGTCAGACATCACTGCAGAATTCCATCAATATGGGCTTTATGGCAGAGTGACCAGAAAGAAGCCGCTCCTCAGTTATGAAAACTTTGCAAGAAAGCACCTAAAGGACTCTCAGACTGTGAGAAACAAGATTATCTGGTCTGATGAAACAAAGATTAAACTTTTTAGCCGAATTCTAAGCATCATATTTGGAGGAAACCAGGCACTGTCCAGTACCATCCGTGAAGGGTGGTGGTTGCAGCATCATGCTGTGCAGGTGTTTTTTCAGTGGCTAGGACAGGGAGACTAGTTAGAGTTGAGTTGAATGGAGCAAAGTACAGAGATATTTTTAATGAAAAGTGCCTGGACCTCAGACTAGGCTGAAGGATCATCTTCCAACAAGACAGTGACCTTAAGCATACAGCCAAGATAACACAGGAGTGGTTTAGAGACAACTCTGTGAATGTCTTTGAGTGGCCCAGCCAGAGCCCTGACTTGAGCCCAATTGAACATATCTGGAGAGAGCCAAAAATGGCTGTCCACTGCTGGTCCCCATCCAACCTGACAGAGCTTGAGAGGATCTGCAGAGAGAATGACCGAAAATCCCCAAGTCCAGATGTGCAAACCTTATGGTATCATACCCAAGAAAGCTGTAATTGCTGCCAAAGGTTGCTTCAACTATCCTAAGTAAAGGGTCTGAATACTTAAGTAAATGCAAAATTTTAGTTTTTCCTTTTCCAAAAGTTATCAAAGTTTTTGAACATTCTTTTTTTACCTTGTCATTATGGGGTATTGAGTGCAGAATGATGGAAAAAAAATTGAACTTTTTTTATTTTAGCACTAGGCCACAAAATAACAAAATGTGGAGAAAGTGAAAGGGACTGAAAGACTTTCCAAATGCACTGTATATATCAGTCAGCTCAGCTCCTTCTGTTCTATAACATGAAGCTGGTAGATTGATTAGCATTTTATCGGTCCCAGATTAGCTTTAAGTGCCTCATCAGCAAAAGTTCTATATACTCCTTAAAAGGTGCTTTTATGAGTCTGGATGTCTACTGTAAAGTTTACTGCATTGCCTTGCCTTTCATGAGATCTGCTTACCCTCAATGTTCTGAAAATGGGAACTAAAAGCAATTCGTTTTTACTAGTGTAAAGTTGTTCAGCTTACAGTCATGGCCAAAAGTTTTGAGACTAACAATTTTTTTTTTTCAGAAAGTTTGGTTCTTGAATGTTTTCAGATATTTTTATCAAATTTTTCTATTGTATACTGAAGTACATTTATAAGCTTTCCATAGTTTTTTGTTTTGTTTTGTTTTTTGCTTTTATTGAACAATACATCAGTATTTTCAGTGTTGACCCTTCTTTTTCAATACCTCTGCAATTCACCCTGGCATCCTGGATATCAGCTTCCCAACCAAATCCTAACAAATGGCTACCCATTCTTGCCTTTTTAATGCTTAGTGTTTATCATAATTTCTGTGTTTTTGTTTTTCCACCTGTTTTTTGAGGAATGACTGCAGGTTCTCAATGGTATTGAGATCTGGACCCAAAATTTTAATGTTTTGTTCACTGAGTGACTTAGTTATCACTTTTGCCTTGTGACATGGTTCTCCATCATGCTGGAAAAAGGATTATTGTTGGGACATCTTCAAAAATGATTGTCTAGAGAAGAAATGGTGAGCACTACCATGAGTTTTGTGTCATGCCAACAGAGGCCATTCATGTGTGGGGTTGCCTCTCATCCAAGGGAGTGGGCTTACTCCCACTTACAATTTTTCCAAGAATTAAAAGAAATGGCTTCAAGACATCCTCCAAGAACAACTTTTCCCAATGAGCCATGAGCAATTTGGTGATGAACAATGCGTTTTCCAGCATGATGGAGCACCATGTTAAAAGGCAAAAGTGATGACAAAGTTTCTCATGAATAAAACATAAAAATTTGGGTTATTGGCCAGGAAACTCCCTAGATCTCAATCCCATCAAGAATCTGCGGTCAATCCTCAAAAAACGAGTGTACAAACAAAAACACAGAAATTGTGATAAACTCTAAGGCCCCTTTCACACGGGCGAGTATTCCGCGCGGGTGCAATGCGTGAGTTGAACGCATTGCACCCGCACTGAATCCTGACCCATTAATTTCTATGGGGCTGTGCACATGAGCTGTGATTTTCACGCATCACTTGTGCGTTGCGTGAAAATCACAGCATGCTCTATATTCTGCGTTTTTCACGCAACGCAGGCCCCATAGAAGTGAATGGGGCCTCGTGAAAATCGCAAGCATCCGCAAGCAAGTGCGGATGCGGTACGATTTTCACGCATGGTTGCTAGGTGACGATCGGGCTGGGGACCCTATCTGTATTATTTTCCTTTATAACTTGGTTATAAGGGAAAATAATAGCATTCTGAATACAGAATGCAAAGTAAAATAGTGATGGAGGGGTTAAAAATAAAAATAAAATTATTCACCGAGTCCACTTGATCGCGTAGTTGCGGATCTCTGTCTTCTTCTGTAATGTTGAGCTGCCGGCTAAGGACCTGTGGTGACATCACATCACATGATCCAATCACATGGTCCCTCACCATGGTGATGAACCATGTGATTGGACCATATGATGAGCACAGTGATGTCATCAAAGGTCCTATTCCTGTGCACAGCAAAGAAGACGACAGAAGAGATGCCGGCTGCGCAGTGGATTAAGGTGAGTTAAATTTTTTAAATTTTTTTTTTAACCCCTCCAGCCCTATTGTACTATGCATTCTGTATTCAGAATGTATTATTTTCCCTTATAACATGGTTATAAGGGAAAATAATAGCAATCTACAGAACACCTAACCCAAACCCGAACTTCTGTGAAGAAGTTCGGGTCTGGGTACCAAACATGCCGATTTTTCTCACACGCGTGCAAAATGCATTACAATGTTTTGCACTCGCGCGGAAAAATCGCGCATTTTCCTGCAACGCACCAGCATCTTATCCGGGCAAAAAACATGATGCCCGTGTGAAAGAAGCCTAAGCACTGATTAGGCAATGGTTGTAATGGAAATTGCATCCTATCAAGGAATGTGCATGTCGTGATATTGCATTGAATTTGTTTTGTGACAAATTAGAGTCCTTAAAGGGAACCTGTCACTTTGAATATGGTGTCTGAGCTGAAAGCAGCATGATATAGAGCAGGAGGAGCGGAGCAGATTGATATAAAGATTTATGGGAAAAGATTCCGTATAACTTGTAATTTATTAATTTATAATTAGAGTTGAGCAGACACCTGGATGTTCGGGTTCGACGAGTTCGGCCGAACTTGAAAAAAACTTTTGGGCACTAAAATGGCTCTAAAATAGTCCTGGAAAGGGCTAGAGGGCTGCAAAAGGCATCAAAATGTGCTTAAGAGCATGGCAACTGTTCTGCAAACAAATGTGGATAGGGAAATTACTTAAAATAACATAAAATACAGAAAAATTAAAAATAACTATCTGGATCTAGGAGTAGGAGGTTGAGGTGGCGGTGTAGGTTGACGTAGAGGTGTAGGAGGAAGCGGCGGTGAAGGAGGAATAGGTAGCCAACATTGATTTGTGATATTTTTTATTTTTAAATTGGGGTATCCCCAAAATATTGGGACATATAACAAAATAAAACAAAGAATAAGTGCACTTGAGTACAAGAATGGATGGTTGAGGCTGGTATAAATGTCTATTTTGCACAAGGTACAGACAAGTCCTGTGGGATCCATGCCTGGTTCATTTTAATAAACGTAAGCTTGTCCACATTGGCTGCGGCCTGTGATAATGCTCTCTGCCGTGCTAAACACACGTTCACACTATACACTGGCTGCAGGGCAGGTCAGCACCTCCAAGGCTGACAAAGATTTTCCACATTTTGGCCATGCTAACCCTGCCTTCTCAGGTGCTGGCGGTGCCCCAGCTGCATTGGCGACCTCTTCCTCCTCCTCTGCCTTCTCCTTGTGCTTCCACTGTGCCCCCGCTGTCAGGTGGGAATGCCATCATCAGCGTGCGCTTGTAGCCGCGCATCTTCCAATCAGTAACAGATGTTTTCACTAAATTTAGTTCCCTGTCAGCAATGCAGAGCAGGGGGTTCATGTCACCCAGCAATAGAACAGAGGATTTTAAGAGATTTAGGCCCCTGTCACCCAGGCACAGCAGGGGTTCATTCACGGCAAAAGGGGGTTCATGTCACCCAGCAATAGAACAGAGGATTTTGAGAGAATGAGGCCCATGTCACCCAGGCTCAGCAGGGGTTCATTCACGGCAAAAGGGGGTTCATGTCACCCAGCAATAGAACAGAGGATTTTGATAGATTTAGGCCCCTGTCACCCAGGCACAGCAGGGGGTTCATTCACGGCAAAAGGGGGTTCATGTCACCCAGCAATAGAACATAGGATTTTGAGAGATTTAGGCCCCTGTCACCCAGGCACAGCAGGGGTTCATTCATGGCAAAAGGGGGTTCATGTCACCCAGCAATAGAACAGAGGATTTTGAGAGATTTAGGCCCCTGTCACCCAGCAATAGAACATAGGATTTTGAGAGATTTAGGCCCCTGTCACCCAGGCACAGCAAGGGTTTGTATACGCCCAAAATGGTAAAATGTCACCCGACAATTGAAAATAAGATTTTTTTCAATTTAGGGCACTAAAATTGGCACTTTTTTGCATTAAAATGGCTCTAAAATAGTCCTTGAATAGGCTAGAGGGATGTAAAAGACAGTAAAATGTGCTTAAGAGCATGGCAAATAAAAAAAAAAAAGAAAACTAAGGAATCATTGCACTTGACTTTAGTACAAGAATGTATGTTTGATGGTGGTATAAATGTCTATTCTGCACAAGGTACAGACAAGTCTTGTGGGATCCAAGCCTGGTTCATTTTAATGAACGTGAGCTTGTCCACGTTGGCTGTGGACAGGCGGCTGCGCTTGTCTGTGATGACGCCCCCTGCCGTGCTAAACACACGTTCAGATAATACACTGGCTGCAGGGCAGGCCAGCACCTCCAAGGCGTAAAGGGCAAGCTCAGGCCATGTGACCAATTTGGAGACCCAGAAGTTGAAGGGGGCAGACCAGTCATTCAGTACGTGTAGGCGTGTGCACACATACTGCTCCACCATGTTGGTGAAATGCTGCCTCCTGCTAAGACATTACGTATCAGATGGTGGTTTTGGTTGTTGTGGCGTGCTGACAAAGCTTTTCCACATTTCGGCCATGCTAACCCTGCCTTCTGAAGAGCTGGCGGTGCCTCAGCTGCGTTGGCGACCTCTTCCTCGTCCTCTGCCTTCGCCTTGTGCTTCCACTGTGCCCCCGCTGTCAGGTGGGAATGCCACCAGCAGCGCGTCTACCAGCGTGCGCTTGTACTCGCGCATCTTACGATCACGCTCCAGTGATGGAATTAAGGACGGTACGTTGTCCTTGTAACGGGGATCCAGAAGCATGGCCACCCAGTAATCAGCACAAGTTAGAATGTGGGCAACTCGGCGGTCGTTGCGGAGACACTGCAGCATGTAATTGCTCATGTGTGCCAGGCTGCCCAGAGGCAAAGAAAAGCTGTCCTCTGTGGGAGGTGTATCGTCTGTGTCCTCTGAATCCCCCCATCCACGCACCAGTGATGGCCATGAGCTGGTCTGGGAACATGGTTCCTCCTCCTGCATCTCCTCCTTCTCATCCTCCACCTCCTCATCCTCCAGAACTGTGCCCTGGCTGGACAATTGTGTACCTTGGGTTTGTGGGTGCAGGAACCCACCCTCGGAGCCACTTGGGAATGACTGGCCGGAAACCCTACGAAATGATCCCTCTTCCTCCTCCTGTGCCACATCCTCTTCCATCATCGCCATGAGCGTTTTTCAAGGAGGCATAGAAGTGGGATAGTAACGCTGAGAACGGCGTTATCTGCACTGGCCATGTTGGTGGAGTACTCGAAACAGCGCAACAAGGAACACAGGTCTCGCATGGAGGCCCAGTCATTGGTGGTGAAGTGGTGCTGTTCCGCCGAGCGACTCACCCGTGCGTGCTGCAGCTGAAACTCCACTATCGTCTGCTGCTGCTCGCACAGACTGGCCAGCATGTGCAAGGTGGAGTTCCACCTTGTGGGCACGTTGCATATGAGGCGGTGAGCGGGAAGGCCGAAGTTACGCTGCAGCGCTGACAGGCGAGCAGCAGCAGGGTGAGAACGCCGAAAGCGTGCACAGACGGCCTGCACTTTATGTAGCAGCTCTGACATGTCGGGGTAATTTTTAAGGAATCTCTGAACCACCAAATTCAGCACATGCGCCAGGCAAGGAATGTGCGTCAAACCGGCTAGTCCCAGAGCTGCTACGAGATTTCGCCCATTATCGCACTCCACCAGGCCGGGCTTGAGGCTGATTGGCACAAACCACTCATCGGTCTGTTGCTCAAGGCCCGTTCACAGCTCCTGCGCGGTGTGGGGTTTGTCCCCCAAACAGATAAGTTTTAAAACTGCCTGCTGTCGTTTACCCCTGGCTGTGCTGAAGTTGGTGGTGAAGGTGTTACGCTGACCGGATGAGGAGCTGGTAGAGGATGAGGAAGCAGAGTAGGAGGAGGAAGCAACAGGAGGCAAACTGAAGCGCCCTGCAATCCTTGGTGGTGGAAGGACATGCGCCAAACTGCTATCCGCCTCAGGCCCAGCCGCCACTGCATTTACCCAGTGTGCTGTTATGGAGATATAACGGTCCTGACCGTGCTTACTGGTCCACGTATCCGTAGTCAGGTGCACCTTGCCACAGATGGCGTTGCGCAGTGCACACCTGATTTTGTCCCCTACTTGGTTGTGCAGGGAAGGGATGGCTCTCCTTGAAAAGTAGTGGCGGCTGGGCACGACGTACTGTAGGACAGCCACCGCCATAAGTCCTTTAAAACTATCTGTCTCCACCAGACGGAATGACAGCATTTCAAATGCCAGTAATTTAGAAATGCTGGCATTCAGGGCTAGGGATCGCGGGTGGGTAGGGGGGTACTTCCTCTTCCTCTCCAGCGTTTGGGATATGGAGAGCTGAACGCTTGCGTGGGACATTGTGGAGATGCTCGGTGACCCAGGTGTTGGTGTTGCTGGCAGGTCCTCTGTTTGTGGGGTGCCAGGTGGCATTGTCATTCCAGAGGTGGATGAAGAGGCTGCTACTGCAGCAGAAGAGGAAGCAGGAGGAGCCAGAGACCTTTCTTGTTTTTGAGGTGTCTACTCCACTGCAGCTCGTGCTTTGCACTTAAATGCCTGGTCATGCAGGTTGTGCTCAGGTTGAGAACGTTTATGCCTCGCTTCAGGCTCTGATTGCACAGCGTGCAAACCACTGGTGTCTTGTCGTCAGCACATTGTCTGAAGAACTGCCACGCCAGGGAACTCCTTGGAGCTGGCTCTGGTGTGCATGGTCCCTTACTGCTGTGGGCAGTAGCAGGCCTACTGTCTAGTGGATGGCCGCTCCGCTTTTGCCCCTGCTTCCTCTTCTGCTGTGCTGGTGGCTCTCTGCGACCACCGCCTCTTCCTCCGAACTACATTGGTCACTCGCATGACCTTGATTCCATGTGGGGTCGAGGACCTCATCGTCCTTCACATCATCTTCCACCCAGTCTTCACCCCTGACTTCCTTGTCGGTCTGCACACTTTCGAAAGCCCCAGCAGTGTGCACCTGTGTTTTGTCATCATCCGAGACGTGCTGCGATGGTCCTCCCATGTACTCATCTTAAAAAATAAGTGGTTGGGCATCGGTGCACTCAATCTCTTCCACTTCTGGGGCAGGGCTAGGTGGATGGCCCTGGGAAACCCTGCTAACAGTGTCATCAAAAAGCAGAAGAGACTGCTGCATGACTTGGGGCTCAGACTGCTTGGCTGATTTGCAAGGGGGTGAGGTGAAAGACTGATGGACATCGGCTGCGGGTGCCAATTGTGGTCTTTCAGCAGGAGACTGGGTGGGAGACAATGTGAAGGAACTGGATCCACTGTCAGCAACCCAATCTACTAGGGATTTCCCGATACCATTTTTTTAAGACCGAGTACGAGTACCGATACTTTTATTTAAGTACTCACCGATACCAATTACCGATACTAATTTTAACAATAAAATACACACACATGTATTTTCTGACCACTGACCAACCAAAAGGCCCAAAAACAGAACTATAACATTCCAAGGAGACATTATACTGTATGGGGGCCACAAGGAGACGTTATACTGTATGGGGGCCACAAGGAGACGTTATACTGTATGGGGCAGCCACAAGGAGACGTTACACTGTATAGGGCAGCCACAAGGAGACGTTACACTGTATGGGGCAGCCACAAGGAGACGTTATACTGTATGGGGGGGGCCACAAGGAGACGTTATACTGTATGGGGGCAGCCACAAGGAGACGTTATACTGTATGGGGGGGCCACAAGGAGACGTTATACTGTATGGGGGCAGCCACAAGGAGACGTTATACTGTATGGGGGGCAGCCACAAGAAGACGTTATACTGTATGGGGGGCAGCCACAAGGAGACGTTATACTGTATGGGGGCAGCCACAAGGAGACATTATACTGTATGGGGGGCAGCCACAAGGAGACGTTACACTGTATGGGGGCAGCCACAAGGAGACGTTACACTGTATGGGGGCAGCCACAAGGAGACTTTACACTGTATGGGGGCAGCCACAAGGAGACGTTACACTGTATGGGGGCAGCCACAAGGAGACATTATACTGTATGGGGGCAGCTACAAGGAGACGTTATATTGTATGGGGGGGCAGCCACAAGGAGACGTTACACTGTATGGGGGCAGCCACAAGGAGACTACTGTATGGGGCAGCCACAAGGAGACGTTATACTGTATGGGGGCCACAAGGAGACGTTATACTGTATGGGGGCAGCCACAAGGAGACGTTATACTGTATGGGGGGCAGCCACAAGGAGACGTTACTGTAAGGAGTCAGGACAACAATTTTTGAAGCCCCCCCTCCTCAGTATAATAGTCTTGTGGCCATCATACAGTAATGTATATTTCTTCTTGCCCTAATGCCTGCTTTTAGAGATCAATGTGCAGCTTGCAGGCAGGAAGGGAATGACCAGGGCCATAGAAGACAGACACTATCACTTTTAGAGGGACTCGCTCCTGGCAAACACAGCTCTGCTGCAGTGAATGCAGTGGAGCAGACTGTGATGTAATTATAGTTATTGCAGGGACTCAGAGAATCGTCTGAGAGTTTATTAGTTAAAACAAATCGAATGAGTCAGAGACTGTGTCTCCCCAGACTTCCTGCTCTGCTACATGCACCCTGTACACACACAGCTCCACTACATGCTATGCTAATAATGCCCCCCCTCCCCCCAGACGGACTTACAGGGAGCCGCAGAGCAGGAAGTCTGGCAGGGACTCGATGACACTGTCTGTGACTCATTGGATTCTTTTAACTAATAAACTCTCAGACGATTCTCTGAGTCCCTGCACTACGCTCCCTGTGCTGTGAGTCAGTGCTGGTTGCCTCTGATTGGTTGGAGGGCGGGGAGGGGCGGGCCTAGCTTCCACTCTAGGCTCCAATTACACTGCCTGCTGCTGCTGCCTGTGAAGCTGTTAGCTGTGGGAGATGCAGGGGCCGCGGACGGACACATAAAAGCGGTGCACAGGTATCGGCAGTGGTATCGGGGACATTTGCACGAGTACATGTACTCGTGCAAATGCCCGGTATCGGTCCCAATACCGATACTGGTATCGGTATCGGGACATCCCTACAATCTACTATCGCCTGTACTTGTTCAGGCCTCACCATTTGTAGAGCAGCATTAGACCCGACCAAATACCGCTGCAGGTTTTGTCGCTTACTCGCACCTGAGGAAGGGGTTTAACTTGTGCGTGTAGCTGGCACAGATCGACCACGTCCTCTCCCTGCAACAGGAGCTCCACCAGCAGCACCACGACCTGGGCCACGTCCCTTATTTGGCGCTCTCCTCATATTTTTGGAATTTAGGATCTTGCCCCAAATGGGTGTTTAATTAATAGTAGAAAAGAACGACAGTATGTAAAAAGTGTATGTCACACGGCCTGAACCAGACTAGGCCTCAATTAAAGATTTCTTTGCACAAAATGGCTGTATTTGAAATGGCTGTATTTCAAATGCCTACCTCAAACCCATGTATGTAGAGGTGGTATCTCAGAGGGCCTGAACCTCTGTAGGCCTGAAGTAAATATATCTTTGCACTAAATGGCTGTATTTCAAATGCCTATTTCAAACCCCTGTATGTATAGGGGGGATCACACACGCCCTGAACCAGTGTAGGCCTGCAGTAAATATATCTTTGCACAAAAAGGCTGTATTTCAAATGCCTAATTCAAACCCCTGTATGTAGAGGTGGTATCTCAGGGGGCCTGAACCTCTGTAGGCCTGAAGTATATATATCTTTGCACAAAAAGGCTGTATTTCAAATGCCTAATTCAAACCCCTGTATGTAGAGGGGGTATCTCACAGGGCCTGAACCAGTGTAGGCCTGAATTCAATATTGGTGCACCAAATGGCGGTATTTAAAATCTCTGAATGTAACCCAAATGTATTAAGGGTGTATCTCACAATGACATCTGCATCAAAGGCTGCCAACTAAATTTTTTGTGCCCAAATGAGTGTTTGTTTAAAAACCTGAATTTGACAGCAGTATATAAGCCTGTAATTTCACACGTGCTGATGCTGCAAGGCCTGAAAATAGTGTTTTTTGTCAAGAGTGTGTTTTTCAAACCCCAGAAAATGATGGGTGTATTTCTACCTTAAATTGCACACTGACTAATCAAGATGTTGTAGATTGCCAAAAAAGTCTTTTTGTGCTAACAGAATATGAAAGCTGTAGATATTAAACTTGAATTTAAAGGGGTTATCCCATCATAATGATCACTGTTAAATCAGTTAATGATTTGACAGTGATCATTTTTCTAAATATACTTGATTAACAAATTCCCACCGTTTAGGAGAAAATTCATCCCCACTTACCTTATTGTTGTGACTCGGTCTCCCCTGGTTACGGCCACCGCTCTTCTCCAGAATCCCGATGGTCGCGCTTGCTCAGAAGACTTCTTCTTTTCTCCCGGCTGGGCTGCTCGCTGTCCTGAACGCGCACGCTGCCGCGCATGCGCGACGGTGACTTCTTCCCGGCCAGAATAGTACAGAGCTGCGAACGCGCACGCCAGCTCTGTACTATACTGGTCACATGGCGCATGCGCGGCAGCGTGCGCGTTCAGTCCAGCGCGTGACCCGGCCAGGAGAAGACTTCAATCAAGATGAAGCCCGCCCCCAGCCAGAATCCAGGAAGTGAACGGCGCGGTGGCAGCTGGTAAGTATGAAAAGGGGAAGTGGGATAACCCATTTAACACTTGCAGATCTGGAAAATACTGTTTTTTGGGAAAAAAAAGTGTGTTTTTCAAACCCCAGAAAATCATGGGTGTATTTCTTCCATAAATTGCACACTGACTAATACAGATGTTGTAGTTTGCCCCAAAAAAATTGTGATTTGCAATGTCCTAAAAGCTCAGATGCAGTGCTGGTGCACTGAGCATGCATAATATGGCTGCCGCCGCCACCCACCTAACTAACAGAATGATAAAAGTTAGTATTTTTTGGTCAATGAGCTCAGGGCAGGGTAAAACGATAGTGCCCTGCACCCACACAACTATTTGTCTGTAGATCGCTGAGTTAGATTCTCTCCTATTCTCTCCCTGAAATCACAAGTCCAGCAGCATTCTCTCCCTACACTTGTAACAGCAGAGTGACGTGCATCGCTACGTGACTCAAGCTTATATAGAGGCTGGGTCACATGCTGCACTGGCCAATCACAGCCATGCCATTAGTAGGCATGGCTGTGATGGCCTCTTGGGGCAAGTAGTATGACGCTTGTTGATTGGCTGCTGTGCAGCCTTTCAAAAACGCTAAGAAAGCGCCAAACCCGAACTTTTACTCAAAGGTTCGGGTCCGGGGTCCCAAAATCCTAAAGTTCGGTACGAACCCGAACTTTACAGTTCGGGTTCGCTCAACCCTATTTATAATCATTCTCATTCTGGGCTTTGAAGTCAAGAAGACGGTCCTATCAGTGATTGACAGCTATCTGTGTATACACAGTCATAGATGGAAGGCTGTCAATCACTGATAGGACCGCCTCCTTGACTTTAAAGCTCAGAAGGAGCAAGAATTTAAATGAATAAAATACAAGTTATACTGGACCTTTTCCCATAAAACTATATACCAATCTGCTTTGCTTATCCAGCTCTATAACATGCTGCCTGCAGATTAATTAAAATTTTCATGATGCCAGGTTCCCTTTGAACAAATTAAAAAAAATAGTAAGTGTAGACACATCTGCACATGCCATGAAGTTGTAGCAATTACGGTGCTGTAATGACATATTGTTTCCACAATGGGCCTAGAATGTGTTTTTTCCATGTGGTATGGTTGGTGATATAGCATATACAATATTTTCTATGTTTTGCCCTATAAGGAACACCTGCCCATAAGACACATCTAGGTTTTAGAGAAGGAAATTAAGATTTTTTTTTTTCATAAGACCTCAGATTAGATCCCCAGTGTTTCAGACCTCACCTTAGAGCCTCAATCAAACCCCCAATATTTAGCAGACCTCAGATCAGAACCCCTAATGTTAATAAGACCCCCAATCAGACCTCATATTAGACCCACAATGTTAATAAGACCCCATTCAGACCTCAGCTTAAGCCCCTAATGTTCAGAAGACCCCCAATCAGACCTCAGATCAAACCCCTAATATGAATCACCCCAATCAGACCTAAGATCATAGCCCCAATATGAATAAGACCTCCCCCCATTCAGACCTCAGATCTATCCCTATATTAATCTGAGCTCAGAGCAGACAAAACAAAATCAACTTGCATCTCCTGCTCCAGCCGCCGCCGTTCCTGAGATCCAGTGCTCTTCCTGCCATGCTGTGAACCGATGTCGCACAGCGTGAAGTCACAGAGCAAGCCGACGTCCTCACTCTGTGAGCAGGTTACAGCACAGTGTGTGGAGCCTGCAGGAGATAACCAAGAAGCAATGAGTACAGAGCCCACACAAGGAGCACTGCTTTCTCCGCTCCCTAGTCCTCCTGTACTCAATACTCATTAGTAGAGATGAGCAAAGTTTTGAAAAATTCGATTTGGCAGCGTTGCCGAGGTGCGGCAACAAATTTGTTGCAAATGAATTTGTCACAGATCACTATAAATCAGATATACCCATGGTAATCTGCCTAAAAGCAGCATTTTCAAATCTGGCCTAAAAACGGATTTCAGATAGATTAGCTATGAATCTTGGTGCACTGCACACCTATATACACCGTGATAAATTAGTCCTGCCAGTAACGGTGACCTGTAATACTGATGCACAGTAACTCTACAGCTAACATAATGGATTAACTATGACTCTTGGTACACTGCGATAAATTGCAGATTCTGTAGTTCAGCAGTCTACTATGCTCTCCCTCTCCAATATTGTCCTACCCCCCGCGTTAAGTTTGCAGCAACACTGTCCCTAGTGCATGAGCGTCTTGTCACATATCTAGCAATGCTCGGCTTACAGGACAATGGCGTCGACCGCTTGGAATCAGGGTTTTATAGGGCTCTGCCTAGATGTGACATCACATGGGGGTGACCACCTGCGGATTGGCTGGCTGCACGGCATTATGGGTCGTCTCATCTTCTCGGGCTTGTCTGCTCTACACTCACTTTCACTTTCCAACACGTGCAGCCACCATTTTAGGAAAACTGATGTGTCACTAAATAACGCTAGGAAGTTTGGATTAGTTTAAAATCGAAGTTTTCCTAAACTTCAGATCAAATTCCGCATCTGATGCTTCACTTTGCTCAACAGTACTCATTAGTATTCACCCTATAAGATGCACTGACATTTTCCCTCACTTTATTTTTTTTTTTGGGGGGGGGGGGGAGAATTGCGTCTTATAGGGTGAAAAATACAGTAATTAAATTAATAAATTGTAATACTGGTTTGTACTCAGAGCCATCCATGACCTAAAGCATCATAGAGATGGAGTGGATTTATACTAGACCCCATCAAAATAATTTAACCAGCATATACTGTATGTCACGCTGTGCAACGGAGCAAAGCCTCATGATGAGATTTTGGCATCTACCGAGTTAAACTAATTGGGCACCGTGGCAGTGCATTACAAATAATAATGGCATTTGTGCTACAGTAGACTGTGTGGAGATGAAGCGGCTAAACAAATATTCATCAACAAGCCACATGCTGTTTGATTAGTCTTCGAGTTCTTGGATTTTGAAAGAATTGTGTAATGAGGTTCTAGGGGGGCGGGGGCATCTCTCCGTACATTCAGCTCGGTAAACGTGACTGTCTTCGGTCTTTGTAACTTTTCTGATTTCATTATTTTCAGCCAGAAATCCACAGTAAAGGTTCACAAGATCTGACTTCTCCAGAAACTGTGAAAACTCGGCCAGCATAAATTGTTCAGTAATAGCATGACGAATACACAACTTCATGTCATTGTAAGCCCCATGGCATAAAGGCCATTTCGCTCCCCTTGATGGAACAGGGGAGCTTTTATGTATTGTGCATCTAAACTGTACCCGTTATCAAAAACATAGAGATACTTTTTGTAAGAGACAGGAACTATAAATCTAAATATGATGGAATTGTTTTAACAGTGTACCCATCATTAACTCAAATACAATCCTTTCTTCGGTAGCTATACATTTTTATTAGTACTGTAATTAGCACCCTGATTGATTTAAATGAATCCAAATGTTTTTACTGAAAACCGTCTCAGGTGGACTGCAGCTGCATCCCCCTCCTCCTTGTCTACTTTTCTGTGTTTCCCTTGACAATTTTTGGGAAGATTGAAGACTTTTGTGAACACTTGCAGATTGTTTTATTTTTTTTAATGCATGTTACATTTTCCTCTATGGTAGCGCCCCCTGCTGTTTATTCTTCTCTAATCCACCTTCTCCTGTATTCAGTGCTGGACTAACGTTCTCAGTAGCTTCTCTGCTCCCTTCTCCTCCCCTGATAGTGACCTAGTGATCTCATGCCTTTCATTCATTCCTACTTCTAAATTCATAGAAATATATACAGTAGATATATCTCGCTAGACAGTGGAAAAGGAAATAGTGGGAAGATTACATACCATATGTATCTCCAGGGCGATATCTTTATATTCTGTGCAGGGGAGGCAGGGGTTGATGAGAGCTAATTGCAATGCATCCTGGGAGTGTCACGGCCACCGTTTTGGCCGTGACTCCTTGTGAGCCGAATACAGTTGCCCGCGGTTTGGGTTGTTGTTTCAACCGCAGCTTGAGGCTTGATGTAGTTTGCCTCAAGTGCGGTTGCCGCGGACAACAGGTATGTGTGCGGTCCCTTTGGAGTTTGTGTGTGTGTATGTATGCACTGTCGTTTGTCTGTGTGCACTCTGTGTAGTGTGTGGTGTGCACGGAAACCTTTCCTGCACTGTGGTTGCCCTGGGCAACGTTTGTCGTTGTGTACATGTGGTGGCAGTGTCCCGGCCTTGGGGCTGACTCCCAGGACACGGTTGCCACCCATGTCGTTGCCTGCGGCAACAACCACAGTGTGTTTGTTGTGTTGGACACTGTTCCTTTAAGTTGGTGTTTTCCCTTTCCTGTGGTGCTGGAAGGGTTAACTCCCTTCCCAGTGTGTGTGATGTCACTGGGTGTGTCTGACCGTTGGGTGTAGCCTCTTAGGCCTATAAAGCCTCTCACTTTGGCATGGCTCAGTAGGTTGCTTCAGTCATGCTTTGCTGTTGCAGCCTCCTGTGATTTTCCATCTTCTTGTAAGGGCCACCCTTCCGGTCATAAGTTCTAATACCGTGATGTATTGTTGATGTCTTGTGTCTTTGTTTTTTGTGCAGCTATGGATGTCCTGGTCCCTGTGTGTCTTCATGTGTGTGCTGTTTACCTTTGTCTGTGTGGACAGCCTTTCCTTAGTACGGGTTCCAGTCAGCAAGGCTGAGACAGGTTTGTGTGGAACTGTTTGGTTCACCTGTCTTATCCATAGTCCTGTTTATGTACCCCCTTCTTCATGCTGCTTGGCCAGTGAGACTCCTGCTCCTCCGTGCCTAGGAGGAGTGGGTTGTCTTACCCTGCTCCTTAGCCCAGGGACTGGTCGGAGGGTAAGTCAGGGATCCGAGGTTCCTGCGCATGGGTCCTCCTACCATCAAGGTCGGCCCATGCAGGTAGGAGACAGGGTCAGCGTTAGGGACGCAACAGGAGGTGATCTGCGCCCTGATTCTGTGTTCCTGGCGAGTAGCGACTGGACATCTTCCGTCACCGCACGGCTGAGGATTTCCCCCATCCTCAGCCGTGACAGGGAGATGCAGGTGCTTGATTGTCTCATGTGAGCTGCTGCCAACCCCCAGAAAGTCATCCAGATAAACTGATAAGTGAGTAATAAAAAGTTTTAAATTTATGGGTTGTCCCTTTTAATAAAAAGCTCATCACGCAGTGTGCCTCTGTGATCAAGGGAACTTTGAAACAAGTGCTCAGTTTCAGTGATGTAACTAGAAATGACTGGGCCCCAAAGCAAATTTTTGAATGTCCCCTCAGCAACTTCTTTGCAACTCTCTCCTCCCATGCAACACCCCAGCTCCTGTGGCTAATCAAGATCGCTCTCTCAGACCAGGCCCGGCAGCCACTCCGTCCAGTTCCTACACGTATATCCTGCATGTCGTGTCACTGTATAATACTGTTGATGGGGCCCTGACAAAAAAAATCTTTTGGTCCTCCTCCTGGGTGGGCCCTTTCTGATTTTGTGCCCCAAAGCAGCCGCTTCCCCTATAGCTACGCCCCTGCTCAGTTTCCCTATAGTACCCCTCTAGGGGAGATGAAGTATTACAATGTTCCCATTGAAATCATTAGCTGTCCATGTAAGATACGAACATGATAGGTTCTCCGAAGAGATGGATAGTAGCTTATATTAAGCAGACATGCCCGGTGAAAACAACTTTGCTTTGAGGAAGTAAAAATGTCCACAAACCACAATGGAACAGAACTGAATAAATAAAAAAACTTGTGCCATGGCAGAAATACTTACACCATAAAGACCAGTATTACCTGGGCATACTTTCAAGATTTTTTTTAGCACAACAACCAGTATAGGTATATTATGCACAAGTTATTTTTTTGTTTTTTAACTCTTTACATTACCCTATATATACTTTTTATTGCTAAATTAAATTGATGCGCTGTTTTGAATAGAGGCTTCCAGTGAACCATATATATTTACACATAATTCTGTGGGGCTAGCATGGCATCTCTAAGACTAGTTACTAT
This sequence comes from Bufo bufo, assembly GCF_905171765.1. Classification (NCBI taxonomy): domain Eukaryota; kingdom Metazoa; phylum Chordata; class Amphibia; order Anura; family Bufonidae; genus Bufo; species Bufo bufo. The sequence goes on from NC_053395.1 coordinate 160,765,459, forward strand.
GTGCATATATCATTTCATGCTATTTTCAAGGACAGGTGCAGAGTTTTTATGTGACTGAAGTGCCATTTTTTTCCTCTTCGATACATTCTAATTTTCAGTCCGTCTCGTCTCTGTTACAGACGTATAGATAACTCTGTAATGGAGCTTGATGAATGGCTATGATAAAGCACACAGAAGCCAGCCAGGTGTCTCAGCTAGATAGCTCTCGTCCGCTAGAGATACTCTCAATGAATCTCTGCACGATTCCCAGCTCTGATATCTCTGTTGGAAACGCAGAAGCAAAGCAATTTGCAACAAGGGATCGGCTCCATTTTAGTGTCCCAAGTCAGACGAGCCTTGAGTTTTGAAGTTATTGTTGTCGTGGGGAGTGCGTTGAGGGAACAAAATGATGAGAACATTCAGCCAATCATTTGTGATATAGAAACCCCAGGGAGAGAAGAGACTAGAAAAGAATCACAATTCATAATTCTTTCAATGGGAGCTCACGACAAACAGCAGCAAATTGTGAAAATGATCGTGATTAAGGCCTATTTTAACAGCAAAAGTCTCCTGACTGTCTCACTGACTGCAGAGGGTGATCATTAGAAGGTGCCAGTCTCGTGATTGCAAAGATGTTTGTCTCTTTTAGATAAATGTAACAAATCAATCTTAAATATTCCACTTATAGCTCTTCAAACATTTTTGATCATTTTCTCCTTCTCATATACAGTATGTAGTTATAATAGCAGTTGCTATCAGGCCAAGAAACTGGTGGGCCCTTTCCGATGCAGGAATGTTGTTATTTTTTTATTTAATGCACTTATATAGCGCTACTATATTCCGCAGCGCTTTACAGACATTAGGATCCAACTGTCCCCAATGGGTCTCACAATCTAAGGTCCCTATCAGGAAGTCTTTGGAGTGTGGGAGGAAACCGGAGTACACGGAGGAAACCCACACAAACACGGGGAGAACGTACAAACTCCATGCAGATGTTGCCCTTGGTCGGATTCGAACCTAGGACCCCAGCGCTGCAAGGCACCAGTGCTAACCACTGAGCCACCGTGCTGCCATTTTATGAAGCTATTTTTGCTATTTAGATCTTCTACATGGCTTCTTCTTTCTGCAGAAAGTTGTATAGAACTGCTATCCATACCTTGGTTGCTGCAGAAGAAAAATTATTTGTGCTGATGTTTACATTGCTACATTTAAAGGGGTTTGTCTAGTTTAGAAACCTCATTTCCACATATTCTGGCCAGCGGAAAGAGTGGCTACAATGAGCATCTCTCTCTCTCCAGCGTTACACTGACAACCCATATTGTGAGTAGGCACTTTTAATGCTTAACCACCTCAGCCCCCAGTGCTTAAACACCCTGAAAGACCAGGCCACTTTTTACACTTCTGACCTACACTACTTTCACCGTTTATTGCTCGGTCATGCAACTTACCACCCAAATGAATTTTACCTCCTTTTCTTCTCACTAATAGAGCTTTCATTTGGTGGTATTTCATTGCTGCTGACATTTTTACTTTTTTTGTTATTAATCGAAATTTAACGATTTTTTTTGCAAAAAAATGACATTTTTCACTTTCAGTTGTAAAATTTTGCAAAAAAAAACGACATCCATATATAAATTTTGCTCTAAATTTATTGTTCTACATGTCTTTGATAAAAAAAAAATGTTTGGGTAAAAAAAAAATGGTTTGGGTAAAAGTTATAGCGTTTACAAACTATGGTACAAAAATGTGAATTTCCGCTTTTTGAAGCAGCTCTGACTTTCTGAGCACCTGTCATGTTTCCTGAGGTTCTACAATGGCCAGACAGTACAAACACCCCACAAATGACCCCATTTCGGAAAGTACACACCCTAAGGTATTCGCTGATGGGCATAGTGAGTTCATAGAACTTTTTATTTTTTGTCACAAGTTAGCGGAAAATGATGATTTTTTTCTTTTTTTTTTTTTTTCTTACAAAGTCTCATATTCCACTAACTTGTGACAAAAAATAAAAACTTCCATGAACTCACTATGCCCATCACGAAATACCTTGGGGTCTCTTCTTTCCAAAATGGGGTCACTTGTGGGGTACTTATACTGCCCTGGCATTCTAGGGGCCCAAATGTGTGGTAAGGAGTTTGAAATCAAATTCTGTAAAAAATGACCTGTGAAATCCGAAAGGTGCTCTTTGGAATATGGGCCCCTTTGCCCACCTAGGCTGCAAAAAAGTGTCACACATCTGGTATCTCTGTACTCAGGAGAAGGTGGGGAATGTGTTTTGGGGTGTCATTTTACATATACCCATGCTGGGTGAGAGAAATATCTTGGCAAAATACAACTTTTCCCATTTTTTTATACAAAGTTGGCATTTGACCAAGATATTTATCTCACCCAGCATGGGTATATGTAAAAAGACACCCCAAAACACATTCCTCAACTTCTCCTGAATACAGAGATACCAGATGTGTGACACTTTTTTGCAGCCTAGGTGGGCAAAGGGGCCCATATTCCAAAGAGCACCTTGGGGTCTCTTCTTTCCAAAATGGGGTCACTTGTGGGGTAGTTATACTGCCCTGGCATTCTAGGGGCCCAAATGTGTGGTAAGGAGTTTGAAATCAAATTCTGTAAAAAATGACGAGTGAAATCCGAAAGGTGCTCTTTGGAATGTGGGCCCCTTTGCCCACCTAGGCTGCAAAAAAGTGTCACACATCTGGTATCTCCGTATTCAGTAGAAGTTGGGGAATGTGTTTTGGGGTGTCATTTTACATATACCCATGCTGGGTGAGATAAATATCTTGGTCAAATGCCAACTTTGTATAAAAAAATGGGAAAAGTTGTCTTTTGCCAAGATATTTCTCTCACCCAGCATGGGTATATGTAAAATGACACCCCAAAACACATTCCCCACCTTCTCCTGAGTACGGAGATACCAGATGTGTGACACTTTTTTGCAGCCTAGGTGGGCAAAGGGGCCCATATTCCAAAGAGCACCTTTCGGATTTCACTCGTCATTTTTTACAGAATTTGATTTCAAACTCCTTACCACACATTTGGGCCCCTAGAATGCCAGGGCAGTATAACTACCCCACAAGTGACCCCATTTTGGAAAGAAGATACCCCAAGGTATTCGCTGATGGGCATAGTGAGTTCATGGAAGTTTTTATTTTTTGTCACAAGTTAGTGGAATATGAGACTTTGTATGAAAAAAAAAAAAAAAAAAAAAATCATCATTTTCCACTAACTTGTGACAAAAAATAAAAAATTCTAGGAACTCGCCATGCCCCTCACGGAATACCTTGGGGTGTCTTCTTTCCAAAATGGGGTCACTTGTGGGGTAGTTATACTGCCCTGGCATTTTCCAGGGGCCCTAATGTGTGGTAAGTAGGTAAATGACCAGTGAAATCCGAAAGGTGCTCTTTGGAATGTGGGCCCCTTTGCCCACCTAGGCTGCAAAAAAGTGTCACACATCTGGTATCGCCGTATTCAGGAGACGTTGGGGAATGTGTTTTGGGGTGTCTTTTTACATATACCCATGCTGGGTGAGAGAAATATCTTGGCAAAAGACAACTTTTTCCATTTTTTTATACAAAGTTGGCATTTGACCAAGATATTTATCTCACCCAGCATGGGTATATGTAAAATGACACCTCAAAACACATTGCCCAACTTCTCCTGAGTACGGCGATACCAGATGTGTGACACTTTTTTGCAGCCTAGATGCGCAAAGGGGCCCAAATTCCTTTTAGGAGGGCATTTTTAGACATTTGGATACCAGACTTCTTCTCACGCTTTGGGGCCCCTAGAATGCCCGGGCAGTATAAATACCCCACATGTGACCCCATTTTGGAAAGAAGACACCCCAAGGTATTCAATGAGGGGCATGGCGAGTTCATAGAAATTTTTTTTTTTGGCACAAGTTAGCGGAAATTGATATTTTTTATTTTTTTCTCACAAAGTCTCCCGTTCCGCTAACTTGGGACAAAAATTTCAATCTTTCATGGACTCAATATGCCCCTCACGGAATACCTGGGGGTGTCTTCTTTCCGAAATGGGGTCACATGTGGGGTATTTATACTGCCCTGGCATTCTAGGGGCCCTAAAGCGTGAGAAGAAGTCTGGAATATAAATGTCTAAAAAATTTTACGCATTTGGATTCCGTGAGGGGTATGGTGAGTTCATGTGAGATTTTATTTTTTGTCACAAGTTAGTGGAATATGTGACTTTGTAAGAAAAAAAAAAAAATTCCGCTAACTTGGGCCAAAAAAAAGACTGAATGCAGCCTTACAGGGGGGGGGGGGGGGATCAATGACAGGGGGGTGATCAATGACAGGGGGGTGATCAGGGAGTCTATATGGGGTGATCACCCAACTGTCATTGATCACCCCCCTGTAAGGCTGCATTCAGACGTCCGTATGATTTTTACGGATCCGATCAGTCTATCAGTGGATCCGTAAAAATCATGCGGACATCTGAATGGAGCTTTACAGGGGGGTGATCAATGACAGGGGGGTAATCAATGACAGGGGGGTGATCAGGGAGTCTATATGGGGTGATCACCTCCGTCATTGATCACTCCCCTGTAAGGCTGCATTCAGACGTCCGTATGATTTTTACGGATCCGATCAGTCTATCAGTGGATCCGTAAAAATCATGCGGACATCTGAATGGAGCTTTACAGGGGGGTGATCAATGACAGGGGGGTGATCAGGGAGTCTATATGGGGTGATCACCTCCGTCATTGATCACTCCCCTGTAAGGCTGCATTCAGACGTCCGTATGATTTTTACGGATCCGATCAGTCTATCAGTGGATCCGTAAAAATCATGCGGACATCTGAATGGAGCTTTACAGGGGGGTGATCAATGACAGGGGGGTAATCAATGACAGGGGGGTGATCAGGGAGTCTATATGGGGTGATCAGGGGTGATCAAGGGCTAATAAGGGGTTAATAAGTGACGGGGGGGGGGGGTGTAGTGTAGTGGTGCTTGGTGCAACATATTACTGAGCTGCCTGTGTCCTCTGGTGGTCGATCCAAACAAAGGGGACCACCAGAGGACCAGGTAGCAGGTATATTAGACGCTGTTATCAAAACAGCGTCTAATATACCTGTTAGGGGTTAAAAAAATCACATCTCCAGCCTGCCAGCGAACGATCGCCGCTGGCAGGCTGGAGATCCACTCGCTTACCTTCCGATCCTGTGAACGCGCGCGCCTGTGTGCGCGCGTTCACAGGAAATCTCGCGTCTCGCGAGAGGACGCACCGGCGCGTCCACCCAGAACAACAGGACCGCCGCAAAGACGCAATCCTGCGTACGACGGTCCTGAGGAGGTTAAAGGGAAAGTGTCATCAACTTTATGTTGACCTCACTGAGGGCATAGTAAAATACTGACAGAAATGCTGATTTCAGCGGTGTGTCACTCATGACCGAAAGGTAAGTGGTTGCCAAGAATCAGCATCATAATCATTGCAGCCCAGGCCTTGAGAAGAGTCAAATCTACCTGGGAAAAGTCATGGTTATTCCTAATCTCCTGCTCTCTCACCCATCTGCTGATGATTGGCAGTTCTCTCCTAGAGAGAAAGGGAGAAAACTAGGTACAAGCCCGTCAGTCATCAGCAGGTGGGCAGGAGAGCAGGAATTCATGAATAACCATGACTCTTCTCAGGTGGCCATGACTCTTTTCCAGGCCCAGTCTACAATGATTGTGATGTTGGTTCTCGGCAACCACTTACTTTTAACTTATAAATGACAGACCGATGAAATCAACTCAGCTCTCTCTACTTTATGCTGCCATTAGTTTGGACATCATAAAGTTTATGACAGGTTCCCTTTAATTCTTCCTGCGGTGGGGCTGCAGGGAAAGCAAACAATTAGGAGCCGTTCACATGATGCTTTCACAGACAGAGTTGGGTCCAGATTCCGTACTGTAAATCCACCAGGCAGAAAAAAATAAAAACGGCCTGGCGTGGTCAAGGCTATGTGTTATGGCCTCAACCACGCCAAGAAAGGACATGTACATAGGATATGCCTAAAATGTCTGATAGACGTGGGTTCCACCTCTGGGCCCTGCAGCTACCTGCAGAGTTGGGTTCCCCAACTGCCCATCATGGCAGGAGCCACAGCCTCTACTACAATCATTTGCCAACAAATGAGCATCTGCTCATTTATCAGTTGAATGGCAGCATGATCATGCAGAGTAGTTATCAGGAATGAGCAGCCATATGAATGCTTGTTCCCAATAATTGTCCTGCATAATAGGGACTTAACATGCAGAATGTAACATTTTATGTATGTAGCCATTTTTTTCTAAATCCCAATGTGCACAAACTACCTCTTGAGTGTGGTTATAGAACTATAGCTATTGGTCTGTTTGCTTCCATTTGCTATAATTATTCCTTGCTCTCCCAATTTGTGTTATAGTTTGGCCTTGCACCCTCGTAAGGAAATCTTGGTTACCGCCAGTGATGACCGCCTTTGGAAGATGTGGTCCATTCCCAGCGGAGAGATTATCATGACTGGTGAAGGACACTCTGATTGGCTTTCTGGCTGCTGCTTCCATCCAAAGTAAGCAAAGGTGTTTCTCCTAATGAATGGTGGCACCATCTCAATGCTATTTATGTTTTACTCTACAAGAGAAGAAGCCAAAATGCAATTTTCCCTGATCAACACGATGTAATGTAGTGTCATGAGGTTGAAAGTATTGAGCAATTGAGAAAGTGCTTTAGAAGTCAGGCAGCATGTGAAGTATAGTCAACAAGTTGAAATCTATTTGCGGTTGAATTCTGTTAGTAATGGTCGAGGGAAAGCAGTAAATTTTATCTGCATAGTTCACTGTTCCTGTATCGTGTCTCTGACAATTCAGTTCCTTTCAAGGTTAGCCAAGACTTTGCGCTTAATGACAGTGTTGCGCTTGCTTTGTAATGTAAGCTTTGCAGTGTCCTAAGACGTTCTTTCTGGGTAACCCTAAGCCCCGTTTCTGAATCATGATGATGATAATATGTAATGTTTGTTTCCAGAGCCTTTGTGTGTGAGCTGCAGCCAGGACTGTGATGTTAATTGGGTTTTCTAGCAGATGATATATCAGGAGATCAGCACAGACATGATCCATTAGCCAACAGTCGTAATGCTTGACGTCCTTTCTGCCCTCAATAATCCCCAGTAACCTTCATGCCACACAGTTTTGCTATCACCTCGCAGAGGTATTTACCATCTATATTGACTCAATCAGTGTAAAATATACCAAGGTAAAGAACAATTTATTGCAAGTTGGTGTATAAACACGTCTTGCCACCCATCCCTTCTTTTATTAGTGAGATCAAATACTGTGTTTGAGAACAGTTGGAAAATAAAACACAGCTTGTTGAAGAGAATGTTAATCAGATTTTGCTAATACATTGTTTCCATGGTGCCTGGAGACCACGATGCACGGAGAAATGGCGAAGATTTTCTCATTAATGGGCACTGTGTAATCTTTACAAGCCGCCTTATTTTGTGCTCCTAATTATGAGAATAAAACTTAAACATTTATATTTCTTGATATGTAATTGTAACCTCACTTTCATCTTTTCGAATATCTCTTGATTATGCAAATGGTCTTTCTGAAAATTGAATTTTATTAGCTTTCCTTAATAGATGGTCTGTACAATGGACCAATAATTTGCCATTTTTGAATCTACCAATGCACCATTAAAAAAATTAAATAAAAAAATAAAAAACATTTTGGTCTTAGCATACACTCATGAACTGGAGGCAGATGGAAGAAGGTAGTACATGACATCATAATCAGACTACTCACAGGCTTTGTTTGCAGTCTGAAACCATGGAAACACATTAGAACATGTTTCCGTTTTGGAGCAAAACCAGGGACATCCACATTATTTTGCTGATAGCCCGAGCTCTTTAATGGGTTGAGATTTGACTTGCAGCGTAGCCACCTGTATCAACAAGATCTATTTTGCATTGTTTTAACTTGCAAAAACCCATATTCCAGCGAGTTACACAGAACAGGGAAGAGTGAATCCTTTTTAACTTGTATTTTTTGGTCAGGCTCTGATTGGATCACACAGGATCAGGTGAATCCCACCGGTGGGCCCCGAACCTTGCACAAGTGGCACATGGCACAGAACACTGAATGCACTATATATAGACAAGTAGCATACAGCATCTCAACCAGCCTAAGTTCATATAAAAAAAACTGAGTGGATTATTTAACTCTTTCAAGACTCGGGGATTTTCCATTTTTGCGTTTTTGTTACTTTTTAGTCCCTGCTTTACCATAAAAAAAAAATTCTCCCCGTTCACTTACCCGTTTGACGGCTTGTTTTTTACATTTTCACCATTGGCACCATTTAAGGCTACTTTCACACTAGCGTTCGGGGCTCCGCTTGTGAGCTCCGTTTGAAGGCTCTCACAAGCGGCCCCGAACACATCCGTACTGCCCTAATGCATTCTGAGTGGATGCGGATCCGCTCAGAATGCATCAGTCTGCCAGCGTTCAGCCTCCGCTCCGCAGGCGGATACCCGAATGCTGCTTGCAGCGTTCAGGTGTCCGCCTGGCCGTGCGGAGGCAAGCGGATCCATCCAGAGTTACAATGTAAGTCAATGGGGACGGATCCGTTTGACGTTGACACAATATGGCTCAATTTTCAAACGGATCCGTCCCCCATTGACTTTCAATGTAAAGTCTGGACGGATCCGTCTGAACAACTTTCACACAATTTTTTCTAAACTATAATGCAGACGGATCCGTTCTGAACGGATCCAAACGTCTGCATTATAGGAGCGGATCCGTCTGTACAGACACCAGAGGGATCCGCTCTGAATGCAAGTGTGAAAGTAGCCTAAGAATGCATATGGTGTAATGGGACACTGGAAAAAATCCAAAAGAAGTGGGGAAAAAAAACTTAATTCTGCCATAGTTTTATGGATTTTGGGGTAATTTATCAAACTGGGGTAAAGTAGAACTGACTTAGTTGCCCATAGCAACCAATCAGATTCCACCTTTAATTTTTCACAGCTCTTTTGCAAAATGAAAGGTAGAATCCGATTTTGGTTGCTTATGGGCAACTAAGCCAGTTCTACTTTACACCAGTTTAATAATACTCCCCCTTTGTTTTTACAAAGTTCCTTATGCAATAAAACTGACCTCTTCCCTTCATTCTTTACAATTACAGCAATACCACATTTGTATAGTTTTTCTTGTATTTTAATACTTTTAATAAAAAAAATAAAACTTTGAAAAAAAATATTTTTGCTTTGAATTTCCATATTCTGACCCCCATAACTTTATATTTATATCTATAAAGTTTTGTGAGGGCTCATTTTTATTGTTTCGTTTTATTATGGGGTAAAGGGGCGTGATTTGAATTTTTATATTTTTACAAACTTATATTAAGTCTCTCTACGGGACTTGAACATGCGATTGTTAGATCACTTCTCCCATAGACTGCAGTGAATTACAATTGCAGCATATGAGACATTCAATACATTCCTATGGAGCAATGCCACAGGCAGGGCTCCATAGGAATGATCTCTGTGGTAGCTTCAGATCTCTCAGAGAGACCAAGACTACCACAGCAAATCAACAGCTCCCTTGATCGCGGCATTGGGGAGACATTTGGGCCCAGGGAGGGCAGCACTCCCAGGGAAAGCCGCCTACTTAAAAGCCACCTACCTAAAGTACTGAATTTGTAGAAATTACTATACAATGATCAGCTGCCATTCCAGCTCACCTGGATTGCAGTTGTGTGTCATGGAAGGTGTTGGCGCACCAATCCAGAAATGTTTCAGCATCTTTAAAGCACTTTAAAATGGCATAGAGCAGGTGATAACACGCCTCACACTGGACCTTTAGTCATTATTCAAAAGTCAAAGTCTAAATTTGAGAATGTGTAAGGAAGGTTACACTTTATAAATTCTATATGTATGCCATATCTCTATTATTTTCAGATTTTGTATCTGAAAAGTGATGGACAGATTCCAAAGTAGGTCCATATCATGAATATAAACGTATTTTGCTGTGAATTAGAAGCCCTCAGGGTCACAGCAGTCACTATGACAATAAAGACTTCAAATGCTGCTAAATGTCATCACGAGGCTATGTTTCCTTAGCCCAAGTTAAACAAAGCTGCATTTCGCTGCATCTGAACTGTGAAGAAAGATTCTCAGTATGGCTTGACCTCACTATTTAAAGGTCTTATTCATCTACAAAGAGAGCCAAGGACAAGCAAGTTTAGCTTTGGAGAACTTCATTGAATATGAAGACAGAAGTTAAATTCCCAACCATTTATGTCAGGAAATTGCCAGATCCCTTTGGTTGATGTAGAAGGCTGCAGATATTAATAGGAAAGTGGAAAAAGCCAACAATGAGAAACTAGGTAATAAAATGCATTACTTATTTTGCATGGCATGAGAAAGGGTTGAGTTGTGATAATTATTTGATTCACAGATTTCCGAATCTGTATCCCCCACTAACAATAAAGTATTGGCAGTTCTAAGCTCAATGTAGTAGCCATAATACCTTGGAAGTAACTGTAAACCTGTAAATATCTCGGCAAAAGACAACTTTTCCAATTTTTTTTATACAAAGTTGGCATTTGACCGAGATATTTCTGGTCGTGGATGTCCCTGGTTTTGTAAAATGACACCCCAAAACACATTGCCCAACTTCTCCTGAGTACGGCGATACCAGATGTGTGACACTTTTTTGCAGCCTAGGTGGGCAAAGGGGCCCACATTCCAAAGAGCACCTTTAGGATTTCACAGGTCATTTTTTACACATTTTGATTTCAAACTACTTACCACACATTAGGGCCCCTAGAATGCCAGGGCAGTATAACTACCCCACAAGTGACCCCATTTTGGAAAGAAGACACCCCAAGGTATTTCGTGATGGGCAAAGTGAGTTCATGGAAGTTTTTATTTTTTGTCACAAGTTAGTGGAATATGAGACTTTGTAAGAAAAAAAAATCATTTTCCGCTAACTTGTGACAAAAAAGAAAAAATTCTAGGAACTCGCCATGCCCCTCACGGAATACTTTGGGGTGTCTTCTTTCCAAAATGGGGTCACTTGTGGTGTAGTTATACTGCCCTGGCCTTTTAGGGGCCCTAATGTGTGAGAAGTAGTTTGAAATCAAAATCTGTAAAAAATGCCCTGTGAAATCCGAAAGGTGCTCTTTGGAATGTGGGCCCATTTGCCCACCTAGGCTGCAAAAAAGTGTCACACATCTGGTATCGCCGTACTCAGAAGAAGTAGGGCAATGTGTTTTGGGGTGTATTTTTACATATACCCATGCTGGGTGAGAGAAATATCTCTGCAAAAGACAACTTTTCCCATTTTTTTTATACAAAGTTGGCATTTGACCAAGATTTTTATCTCACCCAGCATGGGTATATGTAAAATGACACCCCAAAAGACATTCCCCAACTTCTCCTGAGTTTGGCGATACCACATGTGTGACACTTTTTTGCAGCCTAGATGCGCAAAGGGGCCCAAATTCCTTTTAGGAGGGCATTTTTAGACATTTGGATCCCAGACTTCTTCTCACGCTTTAGGGCCCCTAAAATGCCAGGGCAGTATAAATACCCCATATGTGACCCCATTTTGGAAAGAAGACACCCCAAGGTATTCAATGAGGGGCATGGCGAGTTCATAGAAATTTATTTTTTTGGGCACAAGTTAGCGGAAATTGATTTTTTTTTGTTTTTTCTCACAAAGTCTCCCTTTCCGCTAACTTGGGACAAAAATTTCAATCTTTCATGGACTCCATATGCCCCTCACGGAATACCTTGGGGTGTCTTCTTTCCGAAATGGGGTCACATGTGGGGTATTTATACTGCCCTGGCATTTTAGGGGCCCTAAAGCATGAGAAGAAGTCTGGAATATAAATCTAAAAAATTTTACGCATTTGGATTCCGTGAGGGGTATGGTGAGTTCATGTGAGATTTTATTTTTTGACACAAGTTAGTGGAATATGAGACTTTGTAAGAAAGATAAAAAAAAAATATTTCAGACGTCCGTATGTGTTTTGCGGATCCTATCCGTGGATCCGTAAAAAACATACAGACGTATGAATGGAGCCTTACAGGGGGGTGATCAGGGAGTCTATATGGGGTGATCACCCCCCTGTCATTGATCACCCCCCTGTAAGTCTCCATTCAGACATCCGTATGTTTTTTACAGATCCACGGATACATGGATCGGATCCGCAAAACACATACGGACGTCTGAATGGAGCCTTACAGGGGGGTGATCAATGACAGGGGGGTGATCACCCCATATAGACTCCCTGATCACCCCCCTGTCATTGATCACCCCCCTGTAAGGCTCCATTCAGACGTCCGTATGTGTTTTGCGGATCCTATCCGTGGATCCGTAAAAAACATACGGACGTATGAATGGAGCCTTACAGGGGGGTGATCAATGACAGGGTGGTCATCAGGGAGTCTATATGGGGTGATCACCCCCCTGTCATTGATCACCCCCCTGTAATGCTCCATTCAGACGTCCATATGTGTTTTGCGGATCCGATCCATGTATCTATGGATCCGTAAAAAACATACGGACGTCTGAATGGAGCCTTACAGGGGGGTGATCAATGACAGGGGGGTGATCAGGGAGTCTATATGGGGTGATAACCCCCCTGTCATTGATCACCCCCCTGTAAGGCTCCATTCAGATGTCCATATGTGTTTTGCGGATCCGATCCATGTATCCGTAAAAAACATACGGACGTCTGAATGGAGCCTTACAGGGGGGTGATCAATGACAGGGGGGTGATCAATGACAGGGGGGTGATCAGGGAGTCTATATGGGGTGATCACCCCCCTGTCATTAATCACCCCCCTGTAAGGCTCCATTCAGACGTCCGTATGTGTTTTGCGGATCCGATTCATGTATCCGTGGATCCGTAAAAAACATACGGACGTCTGAATGGAGCCTTACAGGGGGGTGATCAATGACGGGGGTGATCAGGGAGTCTATATGGGGTGATCAGGGGTTAATAAGGGGTTAATAAGTGACGGGGGGGTGTAGTGTAGTGGTGCTTTGTGCTACTTATTACTGAGCTGCCTGTGTCCTCTGGTGGTCGATTCAAGCAAAAGGGACCACCAGAGGACCAGGTAGCAGGTATATTAGACGCTGTTATCAAAACAGCGTCTAATATACCTGTTAGAGGTTAAAAAAATCTGATCTACAGCCTGCCAGCGAACGATCGCCGCTGGCAGGCTGTAGATCCACTCGCTCACCTTCCGATCCTGTGAACGCGCGCGCCTGTGTGCGCGCGTTCACAGGAAATCTCGCGTCTCGCAAAATGACGCATAGATGCGTGACTCTGCCTGGAGCTGCCGCCTCCGGAACGCGATCCTGCATTAGGCGGTCCGGAGGCGGTTAAGATTTGCAAAACTGTTAAAAAAAAAAAAGTATAGAAATTACTGAGAAAATGATCAGTGCATTTCAACAGGTGCCATGAGATGCCAAGACTGAGTATATGAAACCTGACCTATCTTCTCAAAAACATCAATAGATTTATATGTGTAATATATTTGTTGGCCATGGTAGCATCTAGAGGATTTATTGCTTTGTAACATCTCCTTTAATTATATATTTTCTTGATGCCTATGCTGGGTTACTTTTGACTAGTATGCTTATGGCTAAAATACGTTAAAATGACTTTCTAACTAAGTAATTGTAATATCTGTGGGACTTGCATACTTATAGTCCTTTTTTTGATGGATGTCTTCCTATTGGAACTAGGACAAGAGCACAAAGCTGCATTTGATTTTGCTACAAATTAGTGAATTTGTACAATTGATGAGATTAGTGATCCGACACAATAGATGCAATTACAGCCATTCGGAGTCTAAGTGTGATTGATACCTATTATATGTAGTGACTCTACCTTTCGACAGGCTGAAGAGTGTGGGAAGTGTGTGACTGATTTCACGGTGGGCTTACGTTATTGCTCTTTATCGTGTTATAATGAAATTACCTGCAGATGTTGTCTGTCTTAATGATAAATGGTAACACTGTCAATAACTTACACATTCATTCCCATTAAATGTATACTTTTTCAATATTGATCTGTATGGGTTACTGTCATTTATTACCCAATATAGCTTCCTTCTGGATTCATCTTGTAACCAAACTTGATGCGCATTTATTTGAATATAGAGCATATAATTTTATTTGGGGTGTTTTTTTTTTTTTTATGTACTGTATTTGGTAAATTGTGGTAGTGAGTCCTAGTGACCAATCATTTTGGCTAAGCAGTATACAGCTAGAAAAATATTAGTAGATACGTTATATGCCAAAAGAGTGTCTTGGTGGTTTTGGTAAGTTTAGTATTCCTGTTAAGAAAGAAAAAAAAAATAATGTAGCGGCCATTATAACGATCTGTTCTTCACACATTCATTGTAGGTGTATGTGGTAACCAATAGAAATATTTATCCTGTGCTCAGTTCTGTATGTTCATGGAAATCTATATATATTTTTTTTTCATAAAAACTTGGGTATAAAAAAAATGAAAAGCATATACCACCCCTTCACTCCAAAGTATACCATAAACCCCCCTTCCCCCAAAAGTATACTATAATGCCGCTCTTCCCTCCAAAGTGTACCATCTACCCCCTTCCCTTCAAAGTATACCATATACATATATCTCTTTCCTTCAGAGTATACAATATACTCCCCTTCCCTCCAAAGTATATTATATACCCCTCTTTCCTCCAAAATATACCTTATACCTCTCTTTTCTGTAAAGTATATTATAACACCCCCTTCCCTCCAAAGTATACCATATATCTCTCTCCCCTCCAAAATATACTATATCTTTCTTCTCTCCAAAGTATACCATAACCCCCCCTCAGCAGGATGGGGCGTCAATATCTGATCTGAAGAGGAGGCAACGGTCCATGCGAGCCATGCTTCCTCTTCGTTGCATTGCACTCATCTCTGAAGCGCAGTGTAATGACAAGTACTCTCTCCATTCACTTGAAATTACTTGTACACTACACTGCCGCTCCAAGGGAGACTTTGCACCGTGTAATGAACATGCATCAGAGCCACCTCTTCTTCAAACAGCTGATTGGCAGGGGTGTCTGGTGACGGACCTCCCCATTCAGATATTGATGACCTATCCTAAAGATAGGTCATCAATATATACTGCCTGCGCAACTAATTTAACAACATTTCGAAAGAATTAAGAAAATTGTTTTACAGCAGCCCCATGGGCCATAGACACAATGGTCAGGCGGGACCACATTGACTTCTATGGGAGAGTCTTCTAGGCATTATATGTGACCTGTGCAGAGGTGATTGTACAAGGAAAGAAGCGATAAGCTCTGACAATCGCCTATTGTGAATGGTGGCTCCTGTCTTATCTATACACAAAGGTGATATTATTACAGTCAGGATTAGAAAGACAGATGAGCAGATATCTGCAGTAAAGTGATCTGTACAGACCAAGTGGCGCCTATTACTAGGCTTAGTGGCCAGTGTGAAAACTGCAGGATTTTATGGTTTTTGTTTTAAATACAGATATTGACGTGGAAAATTTAAAATATAATCAAGAATTCTTTAAAAATATGTTAGTGAAACAGGTTTTTTTGTAATGTGTAGGGGCAGTGACACTGACCATTTTTGTAGTAGTATACTTTAAGTACTGAAATTGTACATTTCTATTAGAAAAATTGTTCTAAAGTGGACCATTTTGTGCATTAGCAGCGCTCCCTGTCTTCTGTTTACTTAACTGTGGAGACGTGCTCCATATTGACTGTCTCTGAAGCAGGGCGGCGGTGACCGATTCTGGTGCAGACAACAGGATAAAGTTCAAATCAGGTTGCACTTTATTGTGGCACAAACAGCAGAAATAAATTGCCTTTACACTTTCAGCAACAAAAACGTAAAACAAATCCTGCTCGTCTGAGCACTAACTAATACAGATAGTATCTGTCTCCCCTAAAAAACACAGGTCACACAGGGCATCAGGTTTTTCTTTAGTCAGGAAGCAGCCAGCCTCCTGCACTTATCTCCAGACATCACTTCCCCCAGACTGACAGCCTGGGACAGGTTTTTATTTCCCCTTAATGATCGTAGATGGCTACACCTGGAGATCCCTCAGGCTAGGGGAAAACATGCCCTGGAATGGGGTGGACTGGGGAGGTCCCTCTACCAAGCCTACCTTCCCCAGTCTAATAAAATCCAGCCCATAAACTAATAAAGAAAATAGCTTCAGCTACTATATTTGCTGAAGCAAACACCACTCTGTATCTTACTTACCTCAGCCAGTTAAGGATTCTGGATGAGATATACATCCCTTCCAGGACTTTATCTTATACTTTCCTGTTCATATTACCACATATCCCCCCCCCCCCCCCCCCCCCTCTCCAGACCGGAGGTCTGGGTATTTTCAGCCAACAAACAGTGTCTAGTGGCCTATGCTCAACCTTGAAATGAAAAATTTTCATGGAGAGAAACCACCTGGTCCGTTAACCTGTTTTGTGTCATCCAGGTTAACGGAGCATGATCTGTCACCAACATAAGCTTCCTACCCAGCAGATAATATTTAAGTGACTCAAGTGCCCATTTAATGGCCAGACACACTCGTTACACTATGGCATAATTTTTTTCTGCTGGAGTCAGTTTTCTGCTTGGGTACATCACTGGGTGCTCCTCCCTATTTACCACTTGTGACAGGACTGCTCGCAAGCCTGTGTCAGACACATCCGTCTGGACCAGAAACTCTTTTCCGAAATCCAGAGAAATGAGCACTGGTTGTTGACAGAGGGCAAACTTTAGGCTCTGAAAGGCCTTTTCTGCCTCTGGGGTCCACTTCACCATTACTGACTTTCGTTAAGTCAGTCAACGGTACTGCAATTGAGGCAAAATTTTGTACGAACCGGCGGAAGTTCCCAGTTATGCCAAGGAAGGCCCTGACTTGTTTTTTTTGTTAAGGGCTTAGGCCAGTTCTGTATTACCTCTACTTTATTGACCCGGGTTTAACCAGCCCTTTACCAATAATATAGCCCATGTATTTTGCTTCCTCTAGACCTACCGCACACTTTTGGCCAGCATCACTAATGGAGTCTATCACGGCCTGTACTTTCCAGAGGTGACTTTTCCAATCAGGTGAAAAAATGACCACAGATTAGGTCCATCAACCTCTGAAATGTAGAAGAGGCTCCATGTAACCCGAACGGCATCGCTGTGTACTGGAACAGCTCCTCTAGAGTGGAGAATGCCGTCTTTTCTTTAGCCTCATCTGACAATGGTATCTGCCAATAACCCTTTGTAAGGTCAAGGGTCGTGATGTACCTTGCTTTCCCAAGCCTCTCAATCAGTTCATCTACTCTGGGCATGGGGTACGCGTCAAATTTTGACACCTCATTTTACTTCCAGAAATCATTGCAGAACCTCCAAGTCCCATTGGGCTTCAGGATTAATACAATAGGGCTCGACCACTCACTGGTAGATTCCTCAATGTCCCTTAACTCAAGCATGTGCCTGACCTCAGAGGATACCGCTTTTCTGCGTGCTTCTGGTATCCTATACGGCTTTAGATTCACCTTAGGCCCCTTTCACACCCGAGTTTTCCACGCGGGTGCTATGCGTGAAGTGAACGCACAGCACCCACACTGAATTTTGACTCATTCATTTCAATGGGTCTGTGTACATGAGCATTTTTTTTCACGCATCAGTTCTGTGTTCCGTGAAAAACGCAGCATGTTCTATATTCTGCGTTTTTCACGCAGCCCTGGCCCCATAGAAGTGAATGGGATGCAAGTGCGGATGCAATGCGTTTTTCACTGATGTTTGCTAAGAGATGTTTGTAAACCTTTAGAAAAACGCATCAAAACGCATTGCACCCGCGCGAAAAAAACTGAACAACTAAACGTAATCCCAGACAAAACTGACTGAACTTGCTTGCAAAATAGTGCGAGTTTCACTGAACACATCCGGACCTAATCCATCACGCTCGTGTGAAAGAGGCCTATGGGGCCAGGGCTGCGTGGGATTGCTTTTAGTTGTTCAGTTTTTTTTCGCGCGGGTGCAATGCGTTTTTCTGAAGGTTTACAAACAACATCTCTTAGCAAACATCAGTGAAAAACGCATTGCATCCGCACTTGCATCCCATTCACTTCTATGGGGCCAGGGATGCGTGAAAAACGCAGAATATAGAACATGCTGGGTTTTTCACGCAATGCAGAACTGATGCGTGAAAAAAAAATGCTCATGTACACAGACCCATTGAAATGAATGAGTCAGGATTCAGTGCGGGTGCTGTGCGTTCACGTCAACCATTGCACCCGCGTGGAAAACTCTCTAGGAGATGTTGTTTGTAAACCTTGAGTTTTTTATCACGCGCGTGAAAAACGCATCAAAACGCATTGCACCTGCAGAAAAAACTGAACGCAATCGCAGACAAAACTGACTGAACTTGCTTGCAAAATGGTGCACGTTTCACTGAACACATCCGGACCTTATAGTTCACCTCGCCTACTTTTTCCACAATCTTGTAGGAAACCTGCCACTTTGCCAGAAACTTACTCTCCACGGTGGGAGCTAAAATCAGGACCCTGTCCCCGGGATTCAAGCCCCTTACCCTGGCCGATCTGTTATAGACTTTGCTTTGAGCCTCCTGAGCTCTTTGCAGATGCTCTTTAATGATGGGCATCACGGTCACTATCCGGTCTTGCATTTGAGCAACATTTTTGATGACGCTTATATAGCCTTGGTCTCCCAGGTGTCCTTGGCTGCATATAATAAACCCCTTGGGTGACGGCCATATACCAACTCAAAGGGTGAAAACCCGGTAGAAGATTGGGGTACCTCTCTGATCGAAAACATAAGGTAGGGGAGGAGGCAGTCCCAGTCACGTCCATCTTTTTCTTCCACTTTCCTTAACGTCTGCTTCAGGGTTTTGTTGAATCTCTCAACTAAGCCGTCCGTTTGGGGGTGGTATACCGATGTACGTCTTTGGGTGATTTTAAACAATTTGCATAACTCTTTCATGACCTTTGACATAAAGGGTGTACCCTGGTCTGTGTGAATTTCCTTAGGGATCCCTGTGCGGGAGAACATGTAAAATAAATCCCGGGCAATATTTTTGGACGCCATGTTTCGCAAGGGGCACCGCTTACAGGTACCAAGTGGCATAGTCCAACAGAACCAAAATATACTGGTGTCCCCTAGCTGACTTAACAATGGCAATTCTTTCAAAAGGTACCTCAATGATGGGAAGAGGTACGCTGGGGCACTTATCTGACAGGTGGGGCACGAACCGCAGTACGATTTTACTTCTTCATACACTCCAGGCCAGTAAAACCTTTGTAGTCCCCTCTACTGTGTTTTGCTAGTCCCTAAGTGACCCCCAAGTACGTGGCTATGTGCTAGGTCTAATACCATACGTCTATAGGGTTTTGGTCCAAGGAGCTGCTCCACAATTTCGTTGTTGCATTTGATAACACGATACACTAAGTTTTTATTCATGGCAAAATGTGGAAATTTCTGGTCAGCTTCTCGTTCCTGTGGTACACCATCTAAGGCGGTAACATTCGCTCAAGCATTCACGAGATTGGGGTCTTTCAATTACTCCGTACCAAAGTTACCTCGGGACATGTCTAAGGCCTCATGCACACGACCGTTGTGTGCATCCGTGGCCGTTGTGCCGTTTTCCGTTTTTTTTCGAGGACCCATTGACTTTCAATGGTTCCGTGGAAAAAACGGAAAATGCACCGTTTGGCAGCCGCATCCGTGAGCCGTGTTTCCTGGCCGTGAAAAAAATATGACCTGTCCTATTTTTTTCACGGCCAACGGTTCACGGACCCATTCAAGTCAATGGGTCCGTGAAAGAACACGGATGCACACAAGATTGGCATCCGTGTCCGTGATCCGTGGCCGTAGGTTAGTTTTTATACAGACGGATCCGAAGATCCGTCTGCATAAAAGCTTTTTCAAAGCTGAGTTTTCACTTCGTGAAAACTCAGAACCGACAGTATATTCTAACACAGAAGCGTTCCCATGGTGATGGGGACGCTTCTAGTTAGAATACACTACAAACTGTGTACAAGACTGCCCCCTGCTGCCTGGCAGCACCCGATCTCTTACAGGGGGCCGTGATCAGCACAATTAACCCCTTCAGGTGCGGCACCTGAAGGGGTTAATTGTGCTGATCACGGCCCCCTGTAAGAGATCAGGGCTGCCAGGCAGCAGGGGGCAGACCCCCCCCCCCCCCTCCCCAGTTTGAATATCATTGGTGGCCAGTGCGGCCCCCCCCCCTCCCTCTATTGTAATAAATCGTTGGTGGCACAGTGTGCGCCCCCCCCCTCCCTCCCGCTATTGTAATAATTCGTTGGTGGCACAGTGTGCGCCCCCCATCGGCCCCCCCTCCCTCTATAGCATTAACAACATTGGTGGCCAGTGTGCGGCCTCCCATCTCTCCCCCCCCCCCCCCCCATCATTGGTGGCAGCGGAGTTCCGATCGGAGTCCCAGTTTAATCGCTGGGGCTCCGATCGGTAACCATGGCAACCGGGACGCTACTACAGTCCTGGTTGCCATGGTTACTTAGCAATAGTACAATAGTAGAAGATTCATACTTACCTGCTCCAGGCTGCTGCTGCGATGTTCGTGTCCGGCCGGGAGCTCCACCTACTGGTAAGTGACAGGTCTGTGCGGCGCATTGCTAAATGAACTGTCACTTACTAGTAGGAGGAGCTCCCGGCCGGACACGAACCTCGCAGCTCCCAGGTAAGTATGAATCTTTACTATTGTACTATTGCTAGTAACCCGCTGCCACCAATGATGGGGGGGGGGGGGAGATGGGAGGCCGCACACTAGCCACCAATGTTGTTAATGCTATAGAGGGAGGGGGGGCCAATGGGGGGCGCACACTGTGCCACCAACGATTTATTACAATAGAGGGAGGAAGGGGGGGGGGCACACTGTGCCACCAACGAATTATTACAATAGAGGGAGGGGGGGGGGGCCGCACTGGCCACCAATGATATTCAAACTGGGGAGGGGGGGGTCTGCCCCCTGCTGCCTGGCAGCCCTGATCTCTTACAGGGGGATATGATAGTACAATTAACCCCTTCAGGTGCGGCACCTAAGGGGTTAATTGTGCTGATCACGGCCCCCTGTAAGAGATCGGATGCTGCTAGGCAGCAGGGGGCAGTCATGTACACAGTTTGTAGTATATTCTAACTAGAAGCGTTCCCATTACCATGGGAACGCCTCTGTGTTAGAATATACTGTCGGAAATGAGGTTTCACGATCTCACTCATATCCGACAGTATATTCTAACATAGAGGCGTTCCCATGGTGATGGGGACGCTTCAAGTTAAAATATACCATCGGATTGGAGAAAACTCCGATCTGATGGTATAAAAGGGACTCCAGACTTTACATTCAAAGTCAATGGGGACGGATCCGTTTGAAATGGCACCATATTGTGTCAACGTCAAACGGATCCGTCCCCATTGACTTGCATTGTAATTCAGGACGGATCCGTTTGGCTCCGCACAGCCAGGCGGACACCAAAACGACTTTTTTTTCATGTCCGTGGATCCTCCAAAAATCAAGGAAGACCCACGGACGAAAAAACGGTCACGGATCACGGGAAAACGGAACCCCGTTTTGCGGACCGCAAAAAAATACGGTCGTGTGCATGAGGCCTAAGTCCAATACATTTTGCTCAGATGGGGAAGGTTCCTCTTCCCCCACTAACACCTGCAAGTAAAAGGGGGTGTCGTCACCATCATCATCATCACATGGCCACATTTTCATTAGACGTTTCAATTAATATGATTTGTTCATTTTTCACCTTATCAACACCATTGTTTTCAATGGTCACTTCCTTTAAACCATTGTGTTCAATGGGCAACTCGCATAAATGATTTTTTAAACTCAAAGACACAGCTTCTGCCGGAGTTTCTTCACTGGCTGCAGAACAGATTTCCCCCACAACTTCAAAAATAATGGGAAGTCCCGGCCCAATATAATGTCATGCATTAGTCTTTTGACTACCCCGACTTCATAGTTTACAGTCCTCCCGGAGTCTCCAGCTTAACCTTAGCCACCGGGTATGATTTTTCATGCCCATGGATTCACAGCACATTTATGCTTTTGTCCGGCATATAATTCCCAGCCACGAAGCTGGCATGCACCAAGGTGACCAGACTACCCTCTTGCACCCTTCCACAAACCCCAAACAGCCAGAACTCTCTTACCCACAGATGACACGGATCTGGTACTCCGGGAATACGTTGGTGCGGCAGGGACATCACAGAGGTAGTCCTCAGTCGTCGGGAACCTTTCCATGAGATTGACAAGATCATCCACGGTTTTGAGGTCTCCATGTCCGACCCACCATTGTAGCTCTGCAGTAGTGGTCCACCACTACTTTCTCCATGATCTGGGCCGGCGTAGAAGCCTCAGGTTCCAGCCACTTCCGCATGAGATGTAGGAGGTCAAAGAGAGCGGGCAGGCTTGTCCATGGTGTAGCTCTACGTGTGTACCCTCCGGGCATGAACAGCCAGCGTAACGCCTAGGCAAGCAAGGACCTCCATTTCTAATTTAGCATAGTCCCGGACATCCTGCTCCCTGAGGTCATAGTAGGCCTTTTGTGGTTCGCCAGACAAAAAGGGAGCCAGGACCTCTGCCCATTCGGCTACTGTCAGTCTCTCTCTCTCTGCCACTCGCTTAAACACGATCAGGTAGGACTCGATGTAGTCATCGGGCATCAGTGTTTGCAAGGCCCCCTGCACAGCCCTCCTCACATTAAAAGTCTCTGGGGGGGCTTACCCCAACTTATGGGGCTGGAGTTACAGCAGTCTCTCTTATTGCAGCAATATGCTCCATCAGCAAACTATTTATTTCCTGCTGCCAAGCCTGGGCCTCCGTCTGAGCCTGCTGTTGGGCATATAAGGTCTTTTCATGCCTCTTCTGTTGCTGTGCCATGGCCTATTCATGCCTTATGTTAGCCTGCACCAGCTGCTTTATCACTTCCTCCATTGTATTCGAGGGACTTTGCGTTGCCCTTAGCAACTTGCTATTGCCCGCCTCCTCCACCAATTGTCAGGGATTGCTCTCGGAAGCAGGGCGGCGGTGACAGATTCTGGTGCAGACAATAGGATAAAGTTCAAATCAGGTTCCACTTTATTGTGGCACAAAGCAGAAATAAATAGCCTTTACACTTTCGGCAACAAAAACGTAAAACAAATCCTGCTCGTCTGAGCACTAACTAATACAGATAGTATCTGCCTCACCTATATAACACAGGGCATCAGGTTTTTCTTTAGTCAGGACAGCAGCCAGCCTCCTGGACTTATCTCCAGACATCACTTCTCCCAGACTGACAGCCTGAGACTGGTATTTATTTCCCCTTAATGATCGCATATGACTACACCTGGAGATCCCTCAGGCTAGGGGAAAACATGCCCTGGAATGGGGTGGACTGGGGAGGTCCCTCTGCCAAGCCTAACTTCCCCAGTCCAATAAAATCTAGCCCATAAACTACTAAAGAAAATAGCTTCAGCAACTATATTTGCTGAAGCTAGCAGCATTTTGGATCTTGCTTACCTCACCCAGTTGAATAAAATAATAGCTGATCTTAAGGAGACCAGCTAAAGAAAACACATTGGAGCCTCATTTAAGAGTCTCAACACAGCTATCCAAAATGCAAAGCTCCTGGGAAACGGTAATATGCAAAATAACTGTATGGACACCCCTTTGCTCGGTTTTCCTTTCTTTGAAGGTGTGAGGAATATGGATTAATATTTACTGTCAGCCATGTCCTCACACCCCCATGTGCTGACAGATAGCAGAGGGAGTGAACTCCACAGGAGGGCCCTGCTTCCCTGCTTCAAAGCCCCAGGCCTCTTGGCATACTCAGTGTACATACAAAATTAGTTTCCACCCCCCGCAGGGGGTCCAGGCTTCAAGGAGAAGGTCACACCTCTTCTCCACCAGTTTGGAGCCAACAGAATATTGCAGGAAAACCCCCAGCAGGGGGTATCTGCCTTTGCCCAGGATCAATGAGACCTCCCAGACATGGTGGCACCTACCTTTCATAAGGAATTATGAACCGCCTGGCCATCGCAGGCGCAAACCGGATACATATTTGTGTCCCGGTGGCCACGAGGTACGTTCCCAATGTCTTTGTTTAATGAGACGAGGTCAGGGTAGAGAGATATCCATATCTCCCCATAGAAACCACATGACGGTACCATGTTTGGGCTCTACTTGTAGCCGGAACCCAGGCAGGTCCATTGGTCCCAGAACCATCTCCCTATGACCCTCTGGTCTGGAGCTATGAACCCTAAAGGGTTTTGTGGGTCATTTGCTGCCAGCCCAGAAGAGGGGGAGTGGACCCCTCCCTGAGGCCGGGAGGGGAGGGGCCGGCTACAGGTTAAAAGTCTGGTGCCAGCAAGTAGGCGCGTCTTTCTCTGAAGAGGGGTCACATCCTACACATGTGTTTAGAGGGACCCAGGAAATAGCTGAGTTCATGGCCCTTCATGTGGACTGCAGCAAAGAACATCACAAGGAACTTTCATCATACTTGGTAACTGACTTTTACCCTGCTTAACCCTGTTGTAACCATATAACCTGTAATCTGTAACCTCAGACCACTGTATATATTGTCTGTGTATATTGTGTATTATCTAGTGTGCCCATACGGCGATTAAATCTATAATTTAATCTTGTGCTATCTTGTATCTCGATCACGAATCCCCACGTCCGTGTTTTGGCCTAGTTATAAGCTGCCGCGGGTTGGTTTCTGACCCTATATACTTCCGTTAGCGGACCGGGCTTATATAAAACTAGAACTAGTGGCAGATACCCAGGCTGAGGAGTCGCTGTTTCACTGTGGCAGTGAAAAGGCTCTCTCAGCTTGTTGCCTTTCTGTGCCCGCGTGGACAGAAGGTGTGTGTAAGCTATACCAACCTGACCTTACGTGCTCCCCTGGAGGGCGTAACTTCACGTTTTTGGTAAGCCCTGTGATCATACCAGGTCTCGTGAGCTCGACGTGGTTGACGTCAGCGGGCACGAGGGGTGGTATTCATCACAGAAGGATATCTGGCTTTCTCTGTGTTGAACACCCATAACTGGAGCTCCACAGTTATTTTGCATATTACTCACCCAGTTGAGGAACCTGGGTGAGATATACAACCCTTTCAGGACTTTACCATATACTTTCCTGTTCACATTACCACTATATACAGTACAGACCAAAAGTTTGGACACACCTTCTCATTCAAAGAGTTTTCTTTATTTTCATGACTATGAAGGCATCAAAACTATGAATTAACACATGTGGAATTATATACATAACAAACAAGTGTGAAACAACTGAAAATGTCATATTCTAGGTTCTTCAAAGTAGCCACCTTTTGCTTTGATTACGGCTTTGCACACACTTGGCATTCTCTTGATAAGCTTCAAGAGGTAGTCCCCTGAAATGGTCTTCCAACAGTTGTGTATCCACCTGACTTCTCCTCAACGCAACTGATAGTCCCAACCCCATTTATAAGGCAAGAAATCCCACTTATTAAACCTGACAGGGCGCACACGGGAAGTGATAACCATTTCAGGGGACTACCTCTTGAAGCTCATCAAGAGAATGCCAAGAGTGTGCAAAGCAGTAATCAAAGCAAAAGATGGCTACTTTGAAGAACCTAGAATATGACATATTTTCAGTTGTTTCACACTTGTTTGTTATGTATATAATTCCACATGTGTTAATTCATAGTTTTGATGCCTTCAGTGTGAATCTACAATTTTCATAGTCATGAAAATAAAGAAATTTCTTTGAATGAGAAGGTGTGTCCAAACTTTTGGTCTGTACTGTATATGTATATGTATGTATATATATATATATATATATATATATATATATATATATATATATATGGCATGTTGTAGGGCAAAATGAGGAAGGCATTATGCAGTTATCTTTTCATGGGACAACACTGAAGATATGACACTTTCATACAATGTAAAGTAGTCAGTGTACAGCTGTACAGTGTAAATTTGGTGTGCCCTCAAAATAACTCAGCACACAGCTATTAATGTCAAAACCGCTGGTAACAAAAGTGAGTATACCCCTAAGTGAAAATGGCCAAATTGCGCCCAAAGTGTCAATATTTTGTGTGGCCACCATTATTTTCCAGCACTGACTTAAAGGGGTTGCCCCATGAAAAATATTCTACAGTTTTTAAACCAGCATCTGGATCTGAATACTTTTGTAATTGCATGTAAGTAAAAATTTTGCATAGCCACTGTTATTCAATAAATTGTATCTGTATAGCTCCACCTGCTATTTGTTTTTTTTCTTATTTCTTTGACCTGCTCACTAAGAAGGCCGCACATGCTCAGTTTCATCCTTTGACTGCCTCCTGAGTTGTGATAGGTAGAGACACACTCCCTGAGCTGCAGCAGAAAATACACTCCCCTTTTGCTGCCAGCTTGATATAAATTTAGCAGAGCAATGAATGGGGAGATCTCTGGATCCATGTGAGGTACAGCGCTGGTATTGTCATGTACTATATGATGTCTGATTTTCATTTTTTACATTAGTCATAGGATAACCCCTTTAACTCTCTTGGGCATGGAGTTCACTAGAGCTTCACAGGTTGCCACTGGAATCCTCTTTCACTCCTCCATGACGACATTACGGACCTTCCGTTTGAGGATACCCCTCAGATGCTCAATAGGGTTTAGGTCTGGAGACATGCTTGGCCTGTCCAGAACCTTACCCTCAGTTCCTTTAGCAAGGCAGTGGTCGTCTTGGAGGTGTGTTCAGGGATGTTATCATGGTGGAATACCGTCCTGCGGCCCAGTTTCTGAAGAGAGGGGATCATGCTGTGCTTCAGTATAAAAATGGTCTGTATCACTGCTCCTACATATTACCAAAAAAAATAACAGTTACACTTTAAACATAAAAAAGTGATTTAAACAATAGGTCATTTCATGATGACACATTCCCTTTAACCCCTTAAGGACTTAGGACGTATCGGTACGGCATGGATCCCGAGTCCTTAAGGACCCATGACGTACCGGTACGTCATAACTTGAAATCTGTATTCCGGCGCCCGAGGGGTTAATCGGAACTGGATTTCGGCTGAAATCATTCAGCCGGTATCCCGTAACAATGCAGGGGGGGGTCATTTGACCCCCCCGCATCGGCGATCGCAGAAAACCGCAGGTCAATTCAGACCTGCGGTTTGCTGCGCTTTGTGCAGTTTCTGATCCCCGCGGGCCCTGACCGCGGGGATCAGAAGCTTTAGTGTCCCTAAAATATATATTTTACACCCCCCCCCCCGCACCCCTGCATGATTTTTTGCCGGCGGGTGGTGCAGGGGGGGAGTTGTGGGCGGTGCGGGAGGCGGGCGGTGCGGCAGGCGGGATCGCGATCCCCCGCCCGCCTCCCCTTGTATAATCGTTGGTCTCTAGTGGGTATACCAGGGTGCCAGCACATTGCTGGCACCCTTGTATAAACGGCTGACATCGATGATGCGATGTCAGCCGTTTAACCCTTTCCATACAGCGGTCCGTACGGACCGCAGTATGGAAAAAGTTAACAGTAAGAGGGAGCTCCCTCCCTCTCCCATCGGGGGGCTGCTGTGCCTTTGCAGCCCCCCGATGGAGAGGGAGAGAGCCCCCAGACAGCCCCCCTCAGCCCTGTGCTTACCCTTCCCCGTCTGCGAAGTTCTGACAACTACTGAGCAGACGGGGAAGGTTCCCATGGCAACAGGACGCCTCTCAGGCATCCTGCTGTCCATGGTGCTGAACAGATCTGTGCTAAAGGCAGAGATCTGTTCAGACAAAGTGTAAGTAAAATACAGTACTGTACAATATATATTGTTCTGTACTGTATTATACAGACATCAGACCCACTGGATCTTCAAGAACCAAGTGGGTCTGGGTCAAAAAAAAAGTGAAAAAAAGTGAAAAAAAAGTAAAAATCCAAAAACACATTTATCACTGATTAAAAATGAAAAAAATAAAATTCCCTACACATGTTTGGTATCGCCGCGTCCGTAACGACCTGATCTATAAAACGGTCATGTTACTTTCCCCGCACGGTGAACGCCATAAAAATAAAAAAATAAAAACTATTAGGAAATTGAAATTTTGCCCACCTTACTTCCCAAAAAAGGTAATAAAAGTGATCAAAAAAGTCGCATGTACGCCAAAATAGTACCAATCAAACCGTCATCTCATCCCGCAAAAATCATACCCTACCCAAGATAATCGCCCAAAAACTGAAAAAACTATGGCTCCTAGACTATGGAAATACTAAAACATGATTCTTTTGGTTTCAAAAATGAAATCATTGTGTAAAACTTAAATAAATAAATAAAAAGTATACATATTAGGTATTGCCGCGTCCGTATCGACCGGCTCTATAAAAATATCACATGACCTAACCCCTCAGGTGACCACCGTAAAAAAATAAAAATAAAAACGGTGTAAAAAAAGCAATTTTTTGTCATCTTACGTCACAAAAAGTGTAATAGCAAGTGATCAAAAAGTCATATGCACCCCAAAATAGTGCCACTCAAACCGTCATCTCATCCCGCAAAAAATGAGACCCTACTTAAGATAATCGCCCAAAAACTGAAAAAACTATGGCTCTTAGACTATGGAGACACTAAAACATTTTTTTGTTTTAAAAATGAAATCATTGTGTAAAACTTACATAAATAAAAAAAAATTGTATACATATTAGGTATCGCCGCGTCCGTGACAACCTGCTCTATAAAATTACCACATGATCTAACCTGTCAGATGAATGTTGTAAATAAAAAAAAAAAAAAACGTGCCAAAAAATCTATTTCTTGTTACCTTGCCGCACAAAAAAGTGTAATATAGAGCAACCAAAAATCATATGTACCCTAAACTAGTACCAACAAAACTGCCACCCTATCCCGTAGTTTCTAAAATGGGGTCACTTTTTTGGAGTTTCTACTCTAGGGGTGCATCAGGGGGGCTTCAAATGGGACATGGTGTCAAAAAAACCAGTCCAGCAAAATCTGCCTTCCAAAAACCGTATGGCATTCCTTTCCTTCTGCGCCCTGCCGTGTGCCCGTACAGCGGTTTACGACCACATATGGGGTGTTTCTGTAAACTACAGAATCAGGGCCATAAATAATGAGTTTTGTTTGGCTGTTAACCCTTGCTTTGTAACTGGAAAAAAAATATTAAAATGGAAAATCTGCCAAAAAAGTGAAATTTTGAAATTGTATCTCTATTTTCCATTAAATCTTGTGCAACACCTAAAGAGTTAACAAAGTTTGAAAAATCTGTTTTGAATACCTTGAGGGGTGTAGTTTCTTAGATGGGGTCACTTTTATGGAGTTTCTACTAGAGTTGTTGCGATACCAAATTTTTGATTCGGTTTCGATACCATGAAAAAGTATTGCGATACTCGATACCATTCGATACCACGCGAAAAAAATAAACAAAAAAAGCCACGTGCATTCCTCATTTTTAAAAATAGCGAATCGCGCAGTTTTTATTTTATTTTTTCTGTTCCGGCATTCACCACCTAGATTTTTTTTTTATATTTTAATAGTTTGGACTTTTCTGACGTGGCGATGTAATATGTTTATTTATATATTTTATATGTGAAATTGGGAAAAGGGGGGTGATTTATACTTCATATTTTAGTGTTTTTTTTTTTCACTTTTTATTTAATAACTATTTCCCCCCTTAGGGTCTAGAACCTGGGATCTTTCATCCCTTTTCCTATTCACCCTGATAGATCTCTATCAGGGTGAATAGGACTCCACACTGTCCCTGCTGCTCTGTGCTTTGTGCACACAGCATCAGGGATGTTACCATGGCAACCAGGGCTTCTGTAGCGTCCTGGCTGCCATGGTAACCGATCGGAGCCCCAGGCTTACACAGCTGGGGCTCCGATCAGAAGCTGCCACTGCACCACCAATGAGGGGGAGTGGAGAGGTCCCTGTGGCCACTGCCACCAATGATTTTAATACTGGAGGGTTGAGAGGGGCCGGCGCACTGTGCCACCAATGATTTTAATGGGATGGGGGGATTGAGGGGGGGGGGCACACTGCACCACCAATGATTTTACCCCTTTATACAGGAGGCGGGTACTAGCAGATCAGCGGCAGTTAACTGCCGCTGATCGCAGCTCCCTGTCAGGGGCAGGGTGCCGGCAATGCGATTCTGCTGCCGGCACCCGCCTCCTGTATGTGTTAAAGACTGACTACTGTATATGAGTCCAGACTTTCACTATTAGGCCACACAGAGCGGCGCCCAGCGATGTCTCAGCACTCACCATTTAGTCCTGGGCGCCGCTCCGTTCGCCCGCAGTGCCCCATTACTGTCTCCTCTCCTGCTCCACATGCTGCTGATTACTATCGGAGCGATGGGAGGAGACATCAGCTTCACTAGTGGGCGTTCCTTCTCCCTGGCTGTAGCGCTGTCCAATCGCAGCGCAGGGAAAAGGAACGCCCACTAGTGAAGCTGATGTCTCCTCCCATCGCTCCGATAGTAATCCTATCATTGGTGGCGCAGTGCGCCCGCCCCTCCTCCGCCCCTCTCTTCTCATTGCCGCCCCTCCTCCACCCCCTCTCTTCTCATTGCCGCCCCTCCTCCGCCCCTCTCTTCTCATTGCCGCCCCTCTCTTCTCATTGGTGGCAGCGGCAGCAGCACAGGGGGAGGGAGGACAGCTTCCTTCTCCCCGTGCTGCTGAGAGAGAACATGAGCGCGCCGACAGCAGCGCTCTCATGTTCAGAGATACTAGACTGCGCAGAAGCGCAGCCCAGTATCGAAAAAACGGAAATCCCGGTATCGTATCGATACCGGGACAAAAGTATCGATTGGGTATCGAAATTTCGATACCCGCAACAACCCTAGTTTCTACTCTAGGGGTGCATCAGGGGGGCTTCAAATAGGACATGGTGTCAAAAAACCAGTCCAGCAAAATCTGGCTTCCAAAAACCATACGGCGCACCTTTCCCTCTACGCCCTACTGTGTGCCCGTACAGTAGTTTACGGCCACATATGGGGTGTTTCTGTAAACTACAGAATCAGGGCCATAAATAATGAGTTTTGTTTGGCTGTTAACCCTTGCTTTGTAACTGGAAAAAAAATATTAAAATGGAAAATCTGCCAAAAAAGTGAAATTTTGAAATTGTATCTCTATTTTCCATTAAATCTTGTGCAACACCTAAAGGGTTAACAAAGTTTGTAAAATCAGTTTTGAATACCTTGAGGGGTGTAGTTTCTTAGATGGGGTCACTTTTATGGAGTTTCTACTCTAGGGGTGCATCTGGCTTCAAATGGGACATGGTGTCAAAAAAACAGTCCAGCAAAATCTGGCTTCCAAAAACCATACGGCGCACCTTTCACTCTGCGCCCCGCTGTGTGCCCGTACAGTAGTTTACGGTCACATATGGGGTGTTTCTGTAAACGGCAGAGTCAGGGCAATAAAGATACAGTCTTGTTTGGCTGTTAACCCTTGCTTTGTTAGTGGAAAAAATGGGTTAAAATGGAAAATTAGGCAAAAAAAAGAAATTCGCTAATTTCATCCCCATTTGCCAATAACTCTTGTGCAACACCTAAAGTGTTAACGAAGTTTGTAAAATCAGTTTTGAATACCTTGAGGGGTGTAGTTTATAGAATGGGGTCATTTTTGGGCGGTTTCTATTATGTAAGCCTCGCAAAGTGACTTCAGACCTGTAGTGGTCCCTAAAAATTTTTTGTAAATTTCTGAAAAATTTCAAGATTTGCTTCTAAACTTCTAAGCCTTATAACATCCCCAAAAAATAAAATATCAATCCCAAAATGCTACAAACATGAAGTAGACATATGGGGAATGTAAAGTAATCACAATTTTTGGGGGTATTACTATGTATTACTGAAGTAGAGAAACTGAAAGTTTGAAATTTGCTAATTTTTCTAAATTTTTGGTAAATATGGTATTTTTTTATGCAAAAAATTTAACTTTTTTGACCCAATTTTAGCAGTGTCATGAAGTACAATATGTGACGAAAAAACAATCTCAGAACGGCCTGGATAAGTCAATGCGTTTTAAAGTTATGAGCACTTAAAGTGACACTGGTCAGATTTGCAAAAAATGGCCAAGTCCTTAAGGTGAAATAGGGCTGAGTCCTTAAGGGGTTAAATCCCTTGAAATTACATGCATGAAAACTTTCAACATGTTGTGGGAAGAGGTTTATTGCGTGCCTTCTTTGTCAATAGGGATGAGTGAATAGACACTTGGAACCAAACCAGAGTTCTGTAAAAGGTTTCTTACAGTAGAAATAATTTTTTTTAAGTTATTACCCGAAGTTTCACGAGACTTCGTGAAGTAATAACTTCAGCTCATCGGAGCCAATACATTCTAATACTGTACGGAGCTCCCGCTCTGTACAGTATTCTAACAAAGTTTTATGCAAATTGACTTTGGATGTTTCATCCGACGTCAATTCGCTCATCCCTATTTGTCAGATATGTGTTCCTGGGCTTTTATCCAAAACTTCCTTGATGTAAGCCCAATATAGATTTTAGCACAAGTCTCATAATGGATGACAGTGTTGTGAGGGTTGATTATATTCAGGCAGTAGAATACATGGAGTTACTTCAAATGGAGTTATGTCCAGAAAACCATCCAGAGAATTCATAGAATATTTACATATAGGCTGTTAATATGTGATAAAAAAAATTTTGATTGTAGTGTCCCTTTAATCTAGTTAGCTAATGTATTCTTTTCCATACATTAAACATTCAGCATGTTTTCCACCACAAAATAACCAGCTTAGTTTTAGTGCATTCCTTAGAAAATTGATGGAATGATTTATGCAAATACAACAAATGAATCAGGCGCTTGGGATTTGTTTCCCGTTTTTCTCGTAAGCATTAAATACTACTAAGCCAGGTTTGCTCTTTCTTTAGTAAAAGGTGTCTAATGGGAACCTTGACAATCATCAATAAAGCAAGCTTTGCTGACAGACTTGAAATCCTACTTAACAGTTGAGAAGATAGAATTTTAGGAACGGCACGAGGCCAATCTTTCCTTTATTGCGCACATTAAAAGATTACCTAAAACTGTAAAAAAAAAAAAAAAGCATGATCTTTCTCGCTAGAGCAACCGACTGCTTCATGATAAACGGAATTCGATTCACTGAACTGTAAACAAAGTTTACTTTTCATTAGAAAGACAGTTTCTGTAATTTGTTTTGCCTAAAAATTGTGGAAATTTACATAAATTATGGGAAAAAGATCCATAAAGCAAACTCCAGAGAAGAGATGGCTTGCTGCTAACTAATTACCCACAGATGGCACAAGAAGATTGTTTATTTGCTTGTGTTGTTGCAGAATTTTCTATTAATTTGGCGCCTCCTCACTCATAATGATTGACGCCATCATGAATATGGATGCTGGCTGGATGATTCAATCTCATGAGTTCTGCCGGAACCTAGTGATTGCTAGAATAGTTAATAAAAGGCATGTTGAAGGGCAAAAGGAGCAAGGCATTATGCAGTTATTAAGCCGTCTTGCAAATTCTGTACATGTTGTAATTATTTTAATTTGGGTTAGACAAGGAATAGATCAGCCAGACGGAAAAACTACGTAAAAGCTGAAAACAAAACCGTGAAGATCTCAAAGAAGAGTTAACCTTGTTGACACTCTGTATACTTTTTGGAATCCCATTAGCAAGTTAAATTTAGATTTCAATTCTCATCTTATGCTTCTCTAGATTCCTAACATTAGTAGGGTAATCCATAAATAATGTGTCCATAATAAAAAAAAAAAATACCTTTTGTTTCCATAATCATTCAATGTGGCTCTGTCACTGGATGCCACCTCTTCAAAAAGTTGTCTGGGTCAACTGTAAGTGCTTTTTGGAAGTGAAAAGTAGTCAGATACAACTTTTTGTGCAATATGATGAAAGAACGGGTCCAATTTGTGCTAAAGTACATATAATATAAAAGATGGTTATAACACTCACTATAAAAGTCTAGAATGACTTAGAGTTGTTTCACATGGCCACGCTTGGTCCAGGAAACATGGGCCGTGTGTCTGCCGCATCTCCTTGACTAACTGCTGTTCCCCTGACCAGAACTGTTTGCATCATAGTGACTAGTGATAGTCAGTTCTTACCTGCTAGTGGGTCTGTTGTACTGTGCTCATATAGCAACTTACTGGATCATAAAATACTATGTGAGCACAGTACAATAAACCAACAGTCAGATAGGAACTAACTGTATCATAAATTACTATCTGACTGCAGGTCTATTATACTGTGCTCACATGATGCGAGTACAGAACAACAAAGCTGCAATTAGATAGGAACTGACTGTATCATAATTTACTATGATGCAATAAGTTCCGGTCAGGGGAGCCACAGTTGGTCAGGGGATGCGGCCGGCATCTGGCTCAAGTTTCCCGGATCGTGCGCCATCATGTGAATCAGCCAATAGGAAGGCAATAACAAGACAAAACTCTAATTTGAGATTTTCATGGAATTGGCTGAGCATATACAGCCTGAGGCCAACTAGCACAATACAATGTGTTGACTGGTGTATGGCACATTACTGCTGGAGTAAAGGTAATGTATTCTCCGGATTGATGAAATACACTTCACCTTCTAGACATCTGATAGACAAATGATTCCAAAGCAAGAAAATTGCATCACTTGTGTCTCATTGAAATACATTTAGATTTTTTTTTTGCCAGCCATGATTTCACAGTATTTCACTCAGATGTGAGTGTTGTCTTTTTTTTTTTTTTTCCCACTTTGCATTTGTGTTGTATTACGGACAGCCAGACGGAGCCCACTCTGAATTTGTATTATACAAAAGATGGTTTGAGTCTTGTATTTGGTCCACTCACTTGTTTGATGGAGGTTTATTATGTTTTAGTGAAATACTTTGTGGAATTTTTTCCATTCACGATTTCATTGAGGTACGAGTATGGTCTTTTTTTACTTGCTTTGGATCTACTATATGTTGTGTTTGAGCCAGCTGGACTGAATTTGTATGCATCATACAGCAGAAGGTTTGAGCTTTGAGGCCCCTTTGTACAGGCCAACTGACCAGGCAATTCATTCTAGATAATTACCTGATTGTGAGCATAATTGTTGCGGGTATCGAAATATCGATAACCAATCGATACTTTTGTCCCGGTATCAATACGATACTGGGATTTGACATTTATCAATCAGAGAACATGGAGCGTGCTGCTGTCAGTGCGCGTACCGTGTTCTCCTCAGCAGCACAGGGGAGAAGGAGTCACTCTCTCCCTCTCCCTGGGCCGTCGCTGCTGCCAATAAGAAGAGAGAGGGGCAGGCACACTGTGCCACCAATGAAAGTTAACGTTTAATACAAATACAGGTGCCGGCAGCAGAATCACATAGCCGCGATCGGTGGCAGTTAACCCCTCAGGTGTGGCACCTAAGGGGTTAACTGCAGCTTATCGCAGCTCCCAGCTACGTGATTCTGCTGCCAGCACCCGCCTCCTGTATTAAAGGTTATCATTGGTGGCGCAGTGCGCCCACCCCCCCTCCCCAGTATTTAAAACATTGGTGGCGCAGTGCGCCCCCTCCCCTCCACTTCCCCAGTATTAAAATCATTGGTGGTGCAGTGCGCCCTCCCCCAGTATTAAAATCATTGGTGGCGCAGTGTGCCCCCCCCCCCCCTCAACCTCCCAGTATTAAAATCATTGGTGGCAGTGGCCACAGGGTCCCCTCCTGTGAGGAATATGGATTAATATTTACTGTCAGCCATGTCCCCACACCAGCCATCAGCTGAAAGGTAGCAGAGGTAGTGAGATCCACAGGGGATCCCTGCTTCAAAACCAGCAGATGGCAGAGGACCTCTAGCAGTCCACCAGTGTTTGCAACTTTTCACCCTTCGATTCAGCCAGCCAGAAACCCAGCTAATGAAACAGGAAAAGCGTCCCTGCAGGGGGTCTAAGCCATTCCCCAGTGAAATCAAATCTAGTAGACAGCATGGAACTGGCGGTTTATAAGGAATTATGAATCGCCCAGCCATCACAGTCGCAAACCGGTTACATATTTGTGTCCCTGTGGCCACGATGAACAGGCCCGTGGTCAGTCTGGTGGTGGGAGGCCAGGGAAGGGAGATATACATATCTCCCCACAAGAGCTAAATAACAGTACCATGCTTGGACTCTACTTGTAGCCGGAACCCAGACGGGTCTGTTGGTCCCAGAACCATCTCCCTGGTCTGGAGCTATGAACCCTAAAGGGTTTTGTGGGTCATTGATCTTCCAGGATCAGCAGGGAGAGGGGGACCCTTCCCAGAGGCGGAAAGAGGAGGGGCCGGCTACAGTTTAAAAGGCTTGTGCCAGCAAACGGGCATGTCTTTTTTTTGAAGGAGGGTCTCATCATGCCATGTGTTTAGAGGGACCTGCAACCTGCTGACATCACTGCCCTCTATGTGAATACAGCTAAGAACTCATCACAACCCAAAAGGACTCCTCCATCTGGTAAACTGACTTTTGTTCTGCTTAACCCTGTTTGCACCATACCACCTGTATTTGTAACCTCAGACCACTGTATATATTCCTTGTGTGTATAGTGTTATTACTAGTGAGCCCTTAAATATACACTGCTCAAAAAAATAAAGGGAACACTTAAACAACACAATGTAACTCCAAGTCAATCACACTTCTGTGAAATCAAACTGTCCACTTAGGAAGCAACACTGAGTGACAATCAATTTCACATGCTGTTGTGCAAATGGGATAGACAACAGATGGAAATTATAGGCAATTAGCAAGACACCCCCAATAAAGGAGTGGTTCTGCAGGTGGTAACCACAGACCACTTCTCAGTTCCTATGCTTACTGGCTGATGTTTTGGTCACTTTTGAATGCTGGCGGTGCTTTCACTCTAGTGGTAGCATGAGACGGAGTCTACAACCCACACAAGTGTCTCAGGTAGTGCAGCTTATCCAGGATGGCACATCAATGCAAGCTGTGGCAAGAAGGTTTGCTGTGTCTGTCAGCGTAGTGTCCAGAGCATGGAAGCGCTACCAGGAGACAGGCGAGTACATCAGGAGACGTGGAGGAGGCCGTAGGAGGGCAACAACCCAGCAGCCGGACCGCTACCTCCGCCTTTGTGCAAGGAGGAAAAGGAGGAGCACTGCCAGAGCCCTGCAAAATGACCTCCAGCAGGCCACAAATGTGCATGTGTCTGCTCAAACGGTCAGAAACAGACTCCATGAGGGTGATATGAGGGCCCGACGTCCACAGGTGGGGGTTGTGCTTACAGCCCAACACCGTGCAGGACGTTTGGCATTTGCCAGAGAACACCAAGATTGGCAAATTCGCCACTGGCACCCTGTGCTCTTCACAGATGAAAGCAGGTTCACACTGAGCACATGTGACAGACGTGACAGAGTCTTGAGACGCCGTGGAGAACGTTCTGCTGCCTGCAACATCCTCCAGCATGACAGGTTTGGCATTGGGTCAGTAATGGTGTGGGGTGGCATTTTTTTGGAGGGCCGCACAGCCCTCCATGTGCTCGCCAGAGGTAGCCTGACTGCCATTAGGTACCGAGATGAGATCCTCAGACCCCTTGTGAGACCATATGCTGGTGAGGTTGGCCCTGGGTTCCTCCTAATGCAAGACAATGCTAGACCTCATGTGGCTGGAGTGTGTCAGCAGTTCCTGCAAGACGAAGGCATTGATGCTATGGACTGGCCCGCCCGTTCCCCAGACCTGAATCCAATTGAGCACATCTGGGACATCATGTCTCGCTCTATCCACCGTCACGTTGCACCACAGACTGTCCAGGAGTTGGCAGATGCTTTAGTCCAGGTCTGGGAGGAGATCCCTCAGGAGACCGTCCACCACCTCATCAGGAGCATGCACAGGCGTTGTAGGGAGGTCATACAGGCACGTGGAGGCCACACACACTACTGAGCCTCATTTTGACTTGTTTTAAGGACATTACATCAAAGTTGGATCAGCCTGTAGTGTGTTTTTCCACTTTAATTTTGAGTGTGACTCCAAATCCAGACCTCCATGGGTTGAAAAATTTGATTTCCATTTTTAAATTTTTGTGTGATTTTGTTGTCAGCACATTCAACTATGTAAAGAACAAAGTATTTCAGAAGAATATTAAATTAATTCAGATCTAGGATGTGTTATTTTTGTGTTCCCTTTATTTTTTTGAGCAGTGTATATCTTGTGCTGTCTGGTATCTTGATCACGAATCCCCACGTCCGTGTTTTGGCCTAGTAATACGCTACAGCGGGTTGGTTTCTTACCCTATGTAATCCCGTTAGCAGACCGGGCTTATATCAAACAAGAAACTGGTGGCAGTCTTCCCGGTCTGAGAATGCGCCCTTTCACTGGGGCAGTGAAAAGGCTCTCTCAGCTTGTTGCCTCCCTGTGCCCGTGTGGACAGGAGGAGTCTGTGAAAACAGTACCAAGACTGACCTTACCCGCTCCTCTAGGAGGGCGTAATGTCACGCCTTGGTAACCAGTGACCATACCGTATCTCGTGAGTAGTTGATGTCCGACGTCAAGCAGGCATGAGGGGTGGTATCCCTCCTCCTCATTGGTAGCAGTGGCAGCTTCTTATCGGAGCTCCAGCAGTGTAATCCTGGGGCTCCGATCAGTTACCATGGCAGCCAGGACTCTACTGAAGCCCTGGCTGCCATGGTAATCTCCCTGCTGCTGTGTGTACTATGCACAGGGCAGCAGGGATAGTGTAAATTCCAATTAACCCTAATAGGACAAGGGATGAAAAGTTCCCAGGTTCTAGCCCCTAAGGGGGCTAATAGTTATTTTAAAAAAAGTAAAAAATAATAAAAAATAACAAATTATTAAGTGTAATTCACCCTCTTTACCAATTTTACATATAAAATATATAAAAAATAAATAAACATATCACATATCGCCATGTCCGAAAAGTCCAAACTATTAAAATATAAAAAAAAATCTCCTATGCGGTGAACGCTGGAACAGAAATTAATGAAACCGCGTGATTTGCTATTTTTTAAAATGCGGAATGCACGCAGCTTTTTTAGTCTTATTTTTTTTGCATGGTATCGAGTATCGCAATACTTTTTTATGGTATCGAAATTGAATCAAAATTTTGGTATTGCAACAACCCTAAGCATAAGTGAGAGCTGCATTTACATCCATCACCTCCAGTGAGTAGGGAGGAGAGCTAACTACTGCAATTGCTTGTCCCCATAGAGATACATAATTTCTTGTCGCAGATCATAGCATACACAGAACAATTTTCTGTCCAGAAGCGATGCCTCTACCTGCTGAATGAGAGTTGGCTTGTTTATCGTGTGATCAGTGGGACCTTCACGTGGGTCAATTATGGGGTATGAACGTTCATTTGAATGTTCGTTCCCGATAGTCAGTCCAAGTAAAAGGACATTTAGATACTGTCCACTTCCTTGATTGCTGCATGTATATCATATTTCAGAATGTCTCTGTATACAAATCTTAGAATAAGTGGGGATTACTTTGATATGGAAGGATTTGAATGTTTGCCTAGAACAACAATATATCCTAAACCCAATCATGTACTGTACCTCTAGGATGAACTAAAATGCCCAATCTGATCCAGCCACAACCATTTTCTAAAATCTAGTTGGAAACCCTCCCAGGTAGAATCCATTTGG
Source organism: Bufo bufo (assembly GCF_905171765.1). Classification (NCBI taxonomy): domain Eukaryota; kingdom Metazoa; phylum Chordata; class Amphibia; order Anura; family Bufonidae; genus Bufo; species Bufo bufo. The sequence continues at coordinate 160,805,079 of NC_053395.1, forward strand.
GAACCAAGTCCATATTAATATCCATAGTTTTGCATGTGAGGTTTCAAAGGCATATGAATGTGATGATCTAGTGTCAACATACATTTGGCTATGTGGTGTGTATGTGCAGAAATACACAATAAATCTATTTCTTTTTGCTTACCGTATTTTTCACTCCACGCACCGGACCTGAAGACAGACCTAGAATTTAGAGGAAGAAAAAATAAATAAAAAATTCATTAGATCTCAGATCAGACCCCCAAGTCAGACACCAAATGCACATCAGGCCTCTGATCAGACCCCCAACCTTCATCAGACCTCAGACCAGACCTCCATCAGACCCCATTCTTCATTAGACCTAAAATCAGACCTTAGATCAGACACCTAAATCAGACCCCCCATTCCTCATTAGACCTCAGATTAGACCCCATCAGACCTCCATTGATTATTAGCCCTCAGAACTCAGATCAGACCCCCATTCCTCATTAGACCTCAGATTAGACCCCCATCAGACCTCCATTGATTATTAGCCCTCAGACCTCAAAGCAGACCCCCATTCCTCATTAGATCTCAGATCAGACCCCATTGTCATAAAATAAATAAATTAACTTAATTGCTACTCTGCATATCCAATGGTTCTTCCTGCACAAACTGCTCCCTGGTCTTTTCCAGGTGCCACAATGCACTGTGACCTGACGTTGTACAGCATCAGGTCATGGTGCGTGCACAAGGTCCTAGCGCCGTATGCAGTAAGGACAGTGCAGCGCAGTGCCCGGAGAAGACTAAGTCCCCTTGCAGATGAGCGTGTCTGGATGCATTGCGTCTGCGATCAGGGAAAATCGTGCGAGTAGGTACGCAATTGCAGTCAGTTTTGACTGTGATTGCGTTCCGATGTTCAGTTTTTATCGTGCGGGTACAATGCGTTTTGCACGCGCGTGATATCTGTCCTATAGAGCTGTGTGGTTTTAATTTATTTAAGAAAGGATTTTATAGATATGTAAATGAGTCTTGAATGTGTCCAAGGGGCTGCACTAACCTTGTGCCCAGCCGTGCCCAGCCACGCCCGCCTGTGAAGGAGCCCAGCACCGCCTATGTCCTCCGAATCTCCTCCTTTCATCAACGATAGATAGCTGTAATCTCGCGATGCGCGAGATCGCGCATGCGCAGTTCTTTCCCTGAGGCTGATGCCAGCACAGGGAAGGAACACTATACCGGCACTGCGCATGCGCGATCTCGCGCATCGCGAGATTACTGCTATCTATCGTTGATGAAAGGAGGAGATTCGGAGGACATAGGCGGTGCTGGGCTCCTTCACAGGCTGGGCACGGCTGGGCACAAGTAAGGTTAGTGCAGCCCCTTGGACACATTCAAGACTCATTTACATATCTATAAAATCCTTTCTGAAATAAATTAAAACCACACAGCCCTATAGGACAGATATATTGCGGACATGCTAGCGGCAATCAAGCCGTGCATGTCAGTATCTCTATAGGCCAAAACCTAGTGACAGAATCCCTTTAAATTATCTCCTAGCAACCATGCGTGAAAAACGCATTGCGTGAAAAACGCAGAATATAGAACATGCTGCAATTTTCACACAACGCACAAATGATGCGTGAAAATCACAGCTCATCTGAACAGTCCCATGGAAGTGAATGGGTCCGGATTCAGTGCGGGTGCAATGAGTTTACCTCATGCATTGTACCCGCACGGAATTCTCGCCCCGTGTGAAAGGGGCCTAAGAAGCAGTCAATGCAGCCAGCACCAGGAGCGTTGTATTCACCACTTCCCAGTCCTCCTGTGTAGCAGTGAGCGCTTCCATAATGCAAACATCCACTAGTATTTACTCCGTAAGACGCACTGCCATTTCCCCCCCCACACTTTTTGGGGAAAAAATGTCATCTTATGTTATATGTTATATCATTTCTGGCTTCATTGGTTAATTATCTGCTATGGTTTGTTTTTTTAGTAATAGATTTTCTTTTCTTATATCATGTGTTCATGCAAGTGTGGCTGTTAAATATTGAGAAGGACCATGATACTTTTACAATATAGGAATATATTTTCTACAAGTGACTTCGTTGAACTTTAGTTTTTCTTGGAAGCTTTTTCAAAAAAAATATTTTCAGCATTTATATTACTCTTGCAGTAAGTAGGTAATTGGCTGATGTGACAGTATCTACATAGCGTAACAAGCTTTATGTACCCCCAGACATGACCTTTATTAAACTGATCCTCAACAGTGGAGGTTCACAAGGCTTAAACTATGTCTCCTGCAACTGAGATCTCTAACAAATAAGCTTGGCTGCAGCCTTTAAGTGCAAATTCAATGAAACTATCCATTCCATTGACCTCAGCAATATTTTCCCGAGCTTGAAACTGCTTAATTGGTTCAAGGGACGTCAATTTCTAGATGATTGCACTTCTCTGAGCGTTAATCTATTCTACTAGCTATCTTCAAAACAATTACTTTACTATGGCTTATTTAAAAAATACTTAGTGATTGTACAGTCAAGAGCTCAAAAATAATCACCGTCTACAGGGGTTGCTTAACTGCTGCTTATTTTTTTGATCATTGCTGTCTCCTTGGCTGCTTTTTAGCTCAGCTCCCTTAGAACAAAGCTGGGATTTGTGCCTACAGGGATTGTGAGGTTGTCTGAGACACACCTACAGTCTCTTCATTGGTTCAAGCTTCTGCCCTCTCCCCCTCCGTACAGCTCTGCTTTCTCTGATGGGCTGCTGAGTATAAAAATAAGTATGTCACAGATTCAACAGGAAGTCAGTGCATGGAGAGCGGATTTCCAATACAGCACTGGTAGTTTGATTATAAAGTGCAGATTAGTAAAAGACTATCACATAATTACTCCCATATACTGAGGAGATGAGGGGACATCCTCTGCATCTAGAGGAAAGAAGGTTTCTTCATTAACTTAGAAGGAAATTCTTCACTGTAAGAGCAGTGAGACTATGGAACTCTCTGCCCGACGAGGTGGTGATGGTGAATTCACTAAAGGAGTTCTAGTGAGGTCTGGATGTATTTCTGGAGGGTAATAATATTACAGGCTATAGCTACTAGAATTCTGTATAAGGGTCATTGATTCAGGGAGTTATTCCTCACAGGGTCTTTTAGTTTATTTTTTCTGCCTTCCTCTGGATCAACTTTGCAGGGGTAACTTTCTAGCACAAAATGGGGATCATTCAGTGGATGGTAATATGTCTGCTTATTTTGAGAAGCATTTTAGTGGTGGTTGCAAATTTTTAGTAGACCAAAATGTGTTTTGCTAAATACAGAGTGTAATAAATCCTAAAGCTACAAAATGAACAGGCAGTATATAAGGTGCATCAACGGAGTCTGTTTTGTTCTCAAATGAATGTAAGCAGCAGATTTTGATAGATATATATACGCTCACCTAAAGAATTATTAGGAACACCATACTAATACGGTGTTGGACCCCTTTTTGCCTTCAGAACTGCCTTAATACTACGTGGCATTGATTCAACAAGGTGCTGATAGCATTCTTTAGAAATGTTGGCCCATATTGATAGGATAGCATCTTGCAGTTGATGGAGATTTGAGGGATGCACATCCAGGGCACAAAGCTCCCGTTCCACCACATCCCAAAGATGCTCTATTGGGTTGAGATCTGGTGACTGTGGGGGCCATTTTAGTACAGTGAACTCATTGTCATGTTCAAGAAACCAATTTGAAATGATTCGAGCTTTGTGACATGGTGCATTATCCTGCTGGAAGTAGCCATCAGAGGATGGATACATGTTCTCATTCTGTTTACGCCAAATTCGGACTCTACCATTTGAATGTCTCAACAGAAATCGAGACTCCTCAGACCAGGCAACATTTTTCCAGTCTTCAACAGTCCAATTTTGGTGAGCTTGTGCAAATTGTAGCCTCTTTTTCCTATTTGTAGTGGAGATGAGTGGTACCCGGTGGGGTCTTCTGCTGTTGTAGCCCATCCACCTCAAGGTTGTGCGTGTTGTGGCTTCACAAATGCTTTGCTGCATACCTCGGTTGTAACGAGTGGTTATTTCAGTCAACGTTGCTCTTCTATCAGCTTGAATCAGTCGGCCCATTCTCCTCTGACCTCTAGCATCCACAAGGCATTTTTGCCCACAGGACTGCCGCATACTGGATGTTTTTCCCTTTTCACACCATTCTTTGTAAACCCTAGAAATGGTTGTGCGTGAAAATCCCAGTAACTGAGCAGATTGTGAAATACTCAGACCGGCCTGTCTGGCACCAACAACCATGCCACGCTCAAAATTGCTTAAATCACCTTTCTTTTCCATTCTGACATTCAGTTTGGAGTTCAGGAGATTGTCTTGACCAGGACCACACCCCTAAATGCATTGAAGCAACTGCCATGTGATTGGTTGACTAGATAATTGCATTAATGAGAAATAGAACAGGTGTTCCTAATAATTCTTTAGGTGAGTGTGTATATATATATATATATATATATATATATATATACACTGCTCAAAAAAATAAAGGGAACACAAAAATAACACATCCTAGATCTGAGTTAATTAAATTTTCTTCTGAAATACTTTGTTCTTTACATAGTTGAATGTGCTGACAACAAAATCACACAAAAATAAATAAATGGAAATCAAATTTTTCAACCCATGGAGGTCTGGATTTGGAGTCACACTCAAAATTAAAGTGGAAAAACACACTACAGGCTGATCCAACTTTGATGTAATGTCCTTAAAACAAGTCAAAATGAGGCTCAGTAGTGTGTGTGGCCTCCACGTGCCTGTATGACCTCCCAACAACGCCTGTGCATGCTCCTGATGAGGTGGCGGATGGTCTCCTGAGGGATCTCCTCCCAGACCTGGACTAAAGCATCTGCCAACTCCTGGACAGTCTGTGGTGCAACATGACGTTGGTGGATAGAGCAACACATGATGTCCCAGATGTGCTCAATTGGATTCAGGTCTGGGGAACGGGCGTGCCAGTCCATAGCATCAATGCCTTCGTCTTGCAGGAACTGCTGACACACTCCAGCCACATGAGGTCTAGCATTGTCTTGCATTAGGAGGAACCCAGGGCCAACCGCACCAGCATATGGTCTCACAAGGGGTCTGAGGATCTCATCTCGGTACCTAATGGCAGTCAGGCTACCTCTGGCGAGCACATGGAGGGCTGTGCGGCCCTCCAAAGAAATGCCACCCCACACCATTACTGACCCAATGCCAAACCGGTCATGCTGGAGGATGTTGCATGCTGCAGAACGTTCTCCACGGCGTCTCCAGACTCTGTCACGTCTGTCACGTGCTCAGTGTGAACCTGCTTTCATCTGTGAAGAGCACAGGGCGCCAGTGGCGAATTTGCCAATCTTGGTGTTCTCTGGCCAAAGCCAAACGTCCTGCACGGTGTTGGGCTGTAAGCACACCTTAAGCACACCTGTGGACGTCGGGCCCTCATATCACCCTCATGGAGTCTGTTTCTGACCGTTTGAGCAGACACATGCACATTTGTGGCCTGCTGGAGGTCATTTTGCAGGGCTCTGGCAGTGTTCCTCCTATTCCTCCTTGCACAAAGGCGGAGGTAGCGGTCCTGCTGCTGGGTTGTTGCCCTCCTACGGCCTCCTCCACGTCTCCTGATATACTGGCCTGTCTCCTGGTAGCGCCTCCATGCTCTGGACACTACACTGACAGACACAGCAAACCTTCTTGGCACAGCTCGCATTGATGTGCCATCCTGGATAAGCTGCACTACCTGAGCCACTTGTGTGGGTTGTAGACTCCGTCTCATGCTACCACTAGAGTGAAAGCACCGCCAGCATTCAAAAGTGACCAAAACATCAGCCAGGAAGCATAGGAACTGAGAAGTTGTCTGTGGTCACCACCTGCAGAACCACTCCTTTATTGGGGGTGTCTTGCTAATTGCCTATAATTTCCACCTGTTGTCTATCCCATTTGCACAACAGCATGTGAAATTGATTGTCACTCAGTGTTGCTTCCTAAGTGGACAGTTTGATTTCACAGAAGTGTGATTGACTTGGAGTTACATTGTGTTGTTTAAGTGTTCCCTTTATTTTTTTGAGCAGTGTATATAGTTTTTTAGTAAACCGTATGGAAACTATTACAAATAGATAAACCATATTTGGAAGGATTACCTAATCTGCCCTTTCCAAACACGACGGCTACAAGATGAGACTACACAAGGCTTATGTTTAGACTGAACCTGTGAAAACATAGGTCTGCATACGAGCCGTAGACACAAAACAATAGGATAACTTTAATCACAACTGTTTGCAAAGTTGCTTTATTTTTCATTTTACGTGCATTGGATCAATACAAATGTGGTTGCAAAGTTGGGCATACACTTTATACCCCAATTGTGTTTCTGTCCGAGGGTTATAAAGAGATGTTTAATGTACCTAAATTAACAAATCTAGATGAAAAGAATCTCATGACATGACATGGTTGACATAAATTCTGTTTATTACAGAGAAAACCAACAGCATTGCTGATCTTAACCTAGCCTTATCCCTAGAGAAGCCATAGAGAACACGAAAACGTAACAATAGCAGAAGCAAATGTATTAAATAGTGAAAAGTATCAAAGAAAAGTATCGTTGTACCTACATATTTAATGTCTTTTATGCGTAAAGGAAAATGCCTATTGAGAGCAACATGTGATCCATGTGTAGCGCTTGGCTTTGCAATATTAATCCTTACAGTCCCAGTGCGATGTCTTGCCAGAGCTTTTTCTCCATCTACACAGTTATGATCTAGCATTTATTCACACCATATCTTACTGATCTTAACAATTGCCGACCTGTGGGGCTTCTATTGCTGCCATTACAGCTGAAATTAGAATTGCTGTGGTCCGTAAAGCCCCCAGTAATTCACTGCCGGTTCTGATTTCATTTTAAAACCTTTAAAAAAAAAAAATCTAACTTTATACAATTACAGTTGGGTTATCAGTGCATATATTACTCTACAACAATCCAAAATAACAGGTGAAAATGAAATCAAATTTTTGGTACCACTACAAAGTTGTAAAAATCTTTTAGGCTTGATATAGACACGTAATTATGACAGAGCAAATCTGCAGTTTTATAGATCACTTCTTTGGATGCAGGGGAGGTGGGACTACTTCAGTCGCTTTTTATCTCAAGCATAGAGCTTGAAGACATAGCAGAATTGCTAGCAGTGTGACTGTAGGGGTGCAGAGGTTACCTCCCCTCCTTGACCCTAGGTCTGTTGAGGTCCAGTGGTCTCTCCAGCATATGAAGGAATTCCAGCGTTTATGGTATCACTGTCACGAGGGTGTCAAGAGCCACGCCTGACTCCGTTATACCCGGGGTCAGGAAGTCGCAGCGGGTGGCTGCGCGCTCGATGTACAAAGACAGTGCTGTTTCGTAATGGTAGCTTTCTGGGTTTGCCTTGCAACCCTTTTGGCTCACTCAGGGATCCGTAGCTTCTCCTCCTCAGCTGTTTCTTGTCCAGCAATCCCAACCTCCTTATATTCCCATCTCCCACTTCTCTGGTTGCCAGATATAGAGCTTCCTGCCTGGACTTCTATACTGACCCACTGGAGCTGTGTAGTGGTGTTCCCTGGTTGTTGTTCCAGAACATTACCCTCCGGATCCCTGTTGGTGTCACAGCCAGACAGCTGAGAAGCTCTGACAGGAGCCTTTCAGATCCTCCTCCTTGAATTTCTTTGTTTTGGTTGAGTTCCTCATCTCGTTAGTCTACCTCAGCTGTCATGCAGTTGGACTGATTGCTGCCCTTTAAGTTCCTCCCCAGAATGCAGTAGTGTGCGGCTTATACAACTTCCTGGAGTGTGTGTGCATGCTGTTCCTAGTTCTCAGTCCACAGTCCCCAGTCGTCTGCAAGATAAGTGCTGTTTATGTATTTATGATTTTCTGTTTTCTGGATCCAGGTGACCCTGACTCCCTCCGTGTCTGTGTAGGGAGCCGGTGGTCGTATCCCCTCACTATTGTATGGTCTTCAGGTGTAAGATAGTCGAGGTACGTGGATATGCGCCCATCCACCTTTAGGGTGGTCGCATAGGCTGAGCAATAAGGGAGAGCGGCAGGTCTCATGCAGGGGTCTCCCTTTTGTTCCTTAGTTGTGAATCCAGTGAGTCATTGTTTATATTGTATTGTCTTGTTTCCTGTACACCATCCGTGACATTATAAGCCGCCAAAACAGTCTCAAGCATGGATCCATTTTCACTTTTGGCTGAACACCTCCAGGGTCTTTCATTGGAGGTAGCTGATCTCCGTAGGATTTTTTCTCAGTTTCAAGTGACCGGTTCAGCTTGCGTTCATGGAGTTTGTGCTGAGCCTAAGATCTCGCTCCCGGATACGTTCTCTGGGGGTAGTGAGAATTTTGTGCGTTTTAAAGAGGCTTGCAAACTCCATTTTCGCCTTCTTCCCCATTCCTCTGGTGATGAAGAACGGAGGGTGGGGATCATTGTATCGCTGCTCAGGGGTAACGCTCAGTCTTGGGCCTTTTCGCTACCGGAGGGGGCACGGCCCCTCCGCTCAGTGGATGAATGATTTTTAGCCCTGGGTCAGATATATGATGATCCGGATCGTATTGCTCTGGCTGAGTCTAAACTACGTCTGTTATGCCAGGGTAAACAATCCGCAGAGATACAGTGGGGGAAATAATTATTTGACCCCTCACTGATTTTGTAAGTTTGTCCAATGACAAAGAAATGAAAAGTCTCAGAACAGTATCATTTCAATGGTAGGTTTATTGTAACAGTGGCAGATAGCACATCAAAAGGAAAATCGAAAAAATAACTTAAAATAAAAGATAGCAACTGATTTGCATTTCATTGAGTGAAATAAGTATTTGAACCCTCTAACAAAAAAAGACTTAATACTTGGTGGAAAAACCCTTGTTTGCAAGCACAGAGGTCAAACGTTTCTTGTAATTGATGACCAAGTTTGCGCACATTTTAGGAGGAATGTTGGTCCACTCCTCTTTGCAGATCATCTCTAAATCCCTAAGGTTTCGAGGCTGTCTCTGTGCAACTCTGAGCTTGAGCTCCCTCCATAGGTTTTCGATTGGATTAAGGTCCGGAGACTGACTAGGCCACTCCATGACCTTAATGTGCTTCTTCTTGAGCCACTCCTTTGTTACCTTTGCTGTATGTTTTGGGTCATTGTCGTGCTGGAACACCCATCCACGACCCATTTTCAGTTTCCTGGCAGAGGGAAGGAGGTTGTCGCTCAGGATTTCACGATACATGGCTCCGTCCATTTTCCCGTTTATGCGAATAAGTTGTCCTGTGCCCTTAGCAGAAAAACACCCCCAAAGCAAAATGTTTCCACCCCCATGCTTGACGGTGGGGACGGTGTTTTGGGGGTCATAGGCAGCATTTTTCTTCCTCCAAACACAGCGAGTTGAGTTAATGCCAAAGAGCTCTATTTTGGTCTCATCAGACCACAGCACCTTCTCCCAGTCACTCTCTGAATCATTCAGGTGTTCATTGGCAAACTTCAGACGGGCCTGCACATGTGCCTTCCTGAGCAGGGGGACCTTGCGAGCCCTGCAGGATTTTAATCCATTGCGGTGTAATGTGTTTCCAATGGTTTTCTTGGTGACTGTGGTCCCTGCTAATTTGAGGTCATTAACTAACTCCTCCCGTGTAGTTCTAGGATGCTTTTTCACCTTTCTCAGAACCATTGACACCCCACGAGGTGAGATCTTGCGTGGAGCCCCAGAGCGAGGTCGATTGATGGTCATTTTGTGCTCCTTCCATTTTCGAACAATCGCACCAACAGTTGTCACCTTCTCTCCCAGCTTCTTGCTAATGGTTTTGTAGCCCATTCCAGCCTTGTGCAGGTCTACAATTTTGTCTCTGACATCCTTGGACAGCTCTTTGGTCTTTCCCATGTTGGAGAGTTTGGAGTCTGCTTGATTGATTGATTCTGTGGACAGGTGTCTTTTATACAGGTGACTAGTTAAGACAGGTGTCCTTAATGAGGGTGACTAATTGAGTAGAAGTGTCTAACCACTCTGTGGGAGCCAGAACTCTTAATGGTTGGTAGGGGTTCAAATACTTATTTCACTCAATGAAATGCAAATCAGTTGCTATCTTTTATTTAAAGTTATTTTTTCGATTTTCCTTTTGATGTGCTATCTGCCACTGTTACAATAAACCTACCATTGAAATGATACTGTTCTGAGACTTTTCATTTCTTTGTCATTGGACAAACTTACAAAATCAGTGAGGGGTCAAATAATTATTTCCCCCACTGTATACTGCTCAGAATTTCGGAGATGGGCAGCTGATACTGGTTGGAATGATGCTGCACTCCGAAGTCAATTTTGCCAGGGTCTTTCAGAGGGATTGAAAGATGCATTTGCCTTTCATGAGAGGCCAATCTCCCTGGACTCTGCTATGTCTCAGGCCGTCCGTATTGACAGGCGTCTTAGTGAGAGAGGAGAGATCTCTCCTTCCTGTCATACTCAGTCCCGGGACAGTGCAGCGGTCTCATTCTGTGCGCAGGGGTCTCAGTCACTGTCAGCCCCTTCTGAGCAGGAACCCATGCAGCTGGGGTTGATTGCCTCAGACAATTGAAGATTCAGCCCGCATGGGAGGGTTTGTTTTTGTTGTGGAGGTATAAATCATTTGGCAAATGTTTGTCCCTCTAGGAGATTCAGGCAGTTTTCTGGGAGTAATAAAGAGACAAAAAGGAAAAAATCTTTTAAAAATGTTCCGTCTGTTACTATTGGCAGGGTTGAGGCGGAAATTGAAGGTTTTCCGTATGCTTGTAGTTCCCGTTTTGTCCTACCTGCTAGGGTGGCGCTAGAGAGCAAGAACATTTTTTTTGAGATTTTTGTGGATAGTGGAGCAGCTGTCAATCTCATTGATAATCATTTTGCAATAACTCATGGTTTCCAGGTATGCACTTTGGGAAAGTATATTCCTGTTTTTGCTATTGATTCCGCTCCACTTTCTCAGAAATCATTAAAGGGCATAGTTCACAATATCCGTTTAATTGTGAGTAATGCTCATGTTGAGGATGTGTCATGTTTCGTCCTTAGCGGTTTGCCTACTCCTCTAGTGTTGGGACTACCCTGGCTCACTAAACATAACCCCACCATTGATTGGCAAGCGAGGCAAATAAATGGTTGGAGTGACTTTTGCAGAGAGAATTGCCTCATAACATCTGTTTCTGAGGTTTCTACTAAGACTGTACCACCTTTCCTCTCTGAATTTTCGGATGTCTTCTCTGAGAGTGGAGTTCAGGATTTGCCTCCGCACAGGGAGTATGATTGCCCTATTAATCTCATCCCAGGCGCCAAGCTGCCTAAATCTCGTTTATACAATCTCTCCCAACCTGAGAGGGTCGCTATGCGGGCTTATATCTCTGAGAGTCTGAGAAAAGGACACATACGACCCTCGAAGTCACCTGTTGCCGCTGGTTTTTTCTTTGTTAAGAAAAAAGATGGTTCTTTAAGACCTTGTCTGGATTTCAGGGAGCTGAACAGTATCACTATTCGTGATCCTTATCCGCTTCCTCTGATCCCGGACCTGTTTAACCAGGTTGTTGGGGCTAAAGTCTTTTCCAAATTAGACCTAAGAGGGGCATACAACCTGGTTAGGGTCAGAGAAGGAGACGAATGGAAGACGGCTTTCAATACCCCTGAGGGCCATTTTGAGAATTTGGTTATGCCTTTTGGTTTGATGAATGCCCCAGCCGTTTTTTAGCATTTCGTCCACAGCATTTTTTATCATTTAATGGGAAAATTTGTATTAGTGTATTTGGATGACATTTTGATTTTTTCTCCTGATTTCAAGACTCATAAGGAACACTTACGTCAGGTCTTGCTCATCCTGCGGGAGAAAAAATTATACGCAAAACTGGAAAAATGTGTGTTTGCGGTTCCAGAAATCCAATTTCTGGGGTTTCTTGTCTCCGCTTCTGGTTTTCGCATGGACCCCGAGAAGGTCCGCGCTGTGCTTGAGTGGGAGCTTCCTGAGAATCAGAAGGCGCTGATGCGTTTTTTGGGCTTTGCCAATTATTACAGGAAATTTATTTTGAATTATTCCTCTGTTGTTAAACCACTCACTGATATGACCAGAAAGGGGGTAGATTTTTCTTCCTGGTCGGTAGAGGCGCGTAAGGCCTTTTCTAATATCAAGGAGAGTTTTGCTTCCGCTCCCATCCTAGTACAACCTGATATTTCGTTACCCTTCATAGTTGAGGTTGATGCTTCTGAGGTAGGGGTGGGTGCGGTCTTGTCTCAGGGTTCCTCTCCTGCCAAATGGCAACAGTGTGCCTTTTTCTCAAAGAAACTCTCCTCCGCAGAGAGAAATTATGATGTGGGAGATAGGGAATTGTTGGCCATCAAGTTGGCTTTTGAGGAATGGCGCCATTGGCTAGAGGGAGCCAGACACCCTATTACCGTGTTTACTGACCATAAAAATCTGGCCTACTTGGAGTCAGCCAAGCGTCTGAACCCGAGACAAGCCAGATGGTCTTTGTCCTTTTCAAGGTTTAATTTTGTTGTTACGTTCCGCCCTGGGGTTAAGAATGTGAAGGCAGATGCCCTGTCACGTTGTTTTCCGGGAGGTGGGAATTTTGAAGACCCGGGTCCCATTTTGGCTGAAGGTGTGGTGGTCTCTGCTCTTTTTCCTGAATTGGAGGCAGAGGTGCAGGCAGCTCAGTCAGAAGCTCCTGATCCGCCGGGGGCAAGAGCCACACTGGATCTCATCGCTCGGAGATTCTGGTGGCCTGCGCTTCGTAAGTCGGTTGAGGGTTTTGTGGCAGCTTGCGAGACTTGCGCTCGTGCCAAGGTCCCTCATTCACGGCCATCAGGTCTTCTCCTTCCTTTGCCCATTCCTTCCCGTCCTTGGACACATCTGTCCATGGACTTCATAACGGACTTGCCTCGTTCCTCGGGGAAGTCTGTGATTCTGGTGGTGGTGGACCGTTTTAGCAAAATGGTGCATTTTATCCCTTTTCCTGGTTTGCCCAATGCTAAGACGCTGGCGCAGGCATTTATTGACCACATTGTCAAATTGCATGGGATTCCTTCAGACATAGTCTCTGATAGGGGCACGCAGTTTGTTTCCAGATTCTGGAAGGCTTTCTGTTCTCGCTTGGGGGTTCGGTTGTCATTCTCTTCTGCTTTCCATCCGCAGTCGAATGGCCAGACAGAGCGCGTCAATCAGAATCTGGAGACATATCTGCGCTGTTTTGTGGCGGAGAATCAGGAGGATTGGTGTTCTTTTTTGTCCCTTGCTGAGTTTGCTTTAAATAACCGTCGTCAGGAGTCCTCTGATAAGTCACCATTTTTTGGTGCATATGGGTTCCATCCGCAGTTTGGGACTTTCTCGGGAGAGGGCTCTTCTGGTTTGCCTGATGAGGACAGATTCTCCTCGTCTTTGTCATCTATTTGGCAAAAGATTCAGGATAATCTAAAGAGCATGAGTGAGAGATATAAGCGTGTGGCGGATAAGAGACGTGTGCCTGGTCCGGACCTGAATGTTGGTGATCTGGTGTGGTTGTCTACCAAGAATATCAAATTGAAGGTTCCCTCCTGGAAGTTGGGTCCTAGGTTTATTGGGCCTTACAAGATCCTGTCTGTCATCAATCCTGTTGCCTACCGTCTTGATCTTCCTCAGACTTGGAAGATCCATAATGTTTTTCATAAGTCCTTATTGAAACCTTATGTTCAACCTATTGTACCCTCGCCTTTGCCTCCTCGTCCGATTATGGTTGATGGAAATCTTGAATTTCAGGTCTCTAGGATTGTGGATTCTCGTCTTGTCCGCGGTTCCCTCCAGTACCTCGTTCATTGGGAGGGTTATGGTCCTGAGGAGAGGATGTGGGTCCCAGTGACGGACATTAAGGCCTCTCGTCTCATCAGGGCTTTCCATAGGTCCCATCCTGAGAAGGTGGGCCCTGAGTGTCCGGAGTCCACTCCTAGAGGGAGGGGTACTGTCACAGCCAGACAGCTGAGAAGCGCTCACAGGAGCTTCTCAGATCCTCCTCCTTGAATTTCTTTGTTTTGGTTTAGTTTCTCATCTCGTTAGTCTATCTCAGCTGTCATGCAGTTAGACTGATCGCTACCCTTTAAGTTCCTCCCCATAATGCAGTAGTGTGCGGCTGATACAACTTCCTGGAGTGTGTGTGCATGCTGTTCCCAGTTCCCTGTTCCCAGTCGTCAGTCGTCAGTCGTCATTCGTCTGCAAGATAAGTGCTGTTTATGTATTTATGATTTTGTCTTTTCTGGATCCAGGTGACCCTGACTCCCTCCGTGTCAGTGTAGGGAGCCGGTGGTCGTGTCCCTTCACTATAGTAGGGTCTTCAGGTAATAGATAGCCGAGGAACGTGGATATGCGGCCATCCACCTTTGGGGTGTTCGCATAGGCTGAGCAGTGAGGGAGAGCGGCAGGTCTATTGCAGGGGTCTCCCTTTGTTCCTTAGTTGTGGATCCAGAGAGACATTGTTTATATGGTATTGTCTTGTTTCCTGTACACCATCCGTGACATAATCTCATCCCAGGCGCCAAGCTGCCTAAATCTCGTTTATACAATCTCTCCCAACCTGAGAGGGTCGCTATGCGTGCTTATATCTCTGAGAGTCTGAGAAAAGGACACATACGACCCTCGAAGTCACCTGTTGCCGCTGGCTTTTTCTTTGTTAAGAAAAAAGATGGTTCTTTAAGACCTTGTCTGGATTTCAGGGAGCTGAACAGTATCACTATTCGTGATCCTTATCCGCTTCCTCTGATCCCGGACCTGTTTAACCAGGTTGTTGGGGCTAAAGTCTTTTCCAAATTAGACCTAAGAGGGGCATACAACCTGGTCAGGGTCAGAGAAGGAGACGAATGGAAGACGGCTTTCAATACCCCTGAGGGCCATTTTGAGAATTTGGTTATGCCTTTTGGTTTGATGAATGCCCCAGCCGTTTTTCAGCATTTCGTGAACAGCATTTTTTATCATTTAATGGGAAAATTTGTATTAGTGTATTTGGATGACATTTTGATTTTTTCTCCTGATTTCAAGACTCATAAGGAACACTTACGTCAGGTCTTGCTCATTCTGCGGGAGAATAAATTATACGCAAAACTGGAAAAATGTGTGTTTGCAGTTCCAGAAATTCAATTTCTGGGGTTTCTTCTCTCCGCTTCTGGTTTTCGCATGGACCCCGAGAAGGTCCGCGCTGTACTTGAGTGGGAGCTTCCTGAGAATCAGAAGGCGCTGATGCGTTTTTTGGGCTTTGCCAATTATTACAGGAAATTTATTTTGAATTATTCCTCTGTTGTTAAACCACTCACTGATATGACCAGAAAGGGGGTAGATTTTTCTTCCTGGTCGGTAGAGGCGCGTAAGGCCTTTTCTAATATCAAGGAGAGTTTTGCTTCCGCTCCCATCCTGGTACAACCTGATATTTCGTTACCCTTCATAGTTGAGGTTGATGCTTCTGAGGTAGGGGTGGGTGCGGTCTTGTCTCAGAGTTCCTCTCCTGCCAAATGGCAACCGTGTGCCTTTTTCTCAAAGAAACTCTCCTCCGCAGAGAGAAATTATGATGTGGGAGATAGGGAATTGTTGGCCATCAAGTTGGCTTTTGAGGAATGGCGCCATTGGCTAGAGGGAGCCAGACACCCTATTACTGTGTTTACTGACCATAAAAATCTGGCCTACTTGGAGTCAGCCAAGCGTCTGAACCCGAGACAAGCCAGATGGTCTTTGTTCTTTTCAAGGTTTAATTTTGTTGTCACGTTCCGCCCTGGGGTTAAGAATGTGAAGGCGGATGCCCTGTCACGTTGTTATCTGGGAGGGGGGAACTTTGAAGACCCGGGTCCCATTTTGGCTGAAGGGGTGGTTGTGTCTGCTCTTTATCCTGAATCGGAGGCAGAGGTTCAGGCAGCCCAGGCAGAGGCTTTGTCCTCCTGGGAGGTTGTTTGTGCCTCTTACTTTACGACACAAGGTTTTTAAGGAGCACCACGATACTGTCCTTGCTGGGCACCCGGGGGGTAGAGCCACAGTGGATCTCATTGCTGGGAAATTCTGGTGGCTGGCTCTTCGTAAGTCGGTTGAGGGTTTTGTAGCAGCCTGCGAGACCTGCGCTCGTGCCAAAGTCCCTCATTCACGGCCATCGGGTCCTCTCCTTACGTTACCCATTCCTTCCCGTCCTTGGACACATCTGTCCATGGATTTCATTACGGACCTGCCTCGTTCCTCGGGGAAGACTGTGATTCTGGTGGTGGTGGTGGACCGTTTTAGCAAAATGGCGCATTTTGTTCCTTTTCCTGGCTTGCCCAATGCTAAAACGCTGGCGCAGGCATTTATTGATCACATTGTCAAACTGCATGGTATCCCTTCAGACATAGTCTCTGATAGGGGCACGCAGTTTGTTTCCAGATTCTGGAAGGCCTTCTGTTCTCGCTTGGGGGTTCGGTTGTCATTCTCTTCTGCTTTCCACCCGTACTCGAATGGCCAGACGGAGCGCGTCAATCAGAATCTGGAGACATATCTGCGCTGTTTTGTGGCGGAGAATCAGGAGGATTGGTGTTCTTTTTTGTCCCTTGCTGAGTTTGCTTTAAATAACCGTCGTCAGGAGTCCTCTGATAAGTCACCATTTTTTGGTGCATATGGGTTTCATCCGCAGTTTGGGACTTTCTCGGGACTTTGTCTTGTTTCCTGTACACCATCCGTGACATTTGGGCCTTGGTGGTCTGTTGTTGTCGCCCACCTGGGATTATATGTTTGTCTGTATTGTCTGTCCTCTCCTTGGTGTTTTCCTCTTAGTGTCAGTGGTGCGGACTAGTGATCCCACCGCCTCGTTCACTACTCAGGGAAAGCCAGGGTTTAGGCACGTTATCGGCGTTCGGGTGAGGAACCCGTCTAGGGACGTCAGGGCAGTCAGGTGCCAGTCGCAAGGTGAGTCAGGGGTCACCACCTTTCCCTCTCCCTTGGACAGGGCCTTCCCATTTCCCTCCCTTTGCGTGACGCCGGTCATTACATTATATCTGGCCCTTATTTTGTGTAGGTAACAAAAAAAACTTTTTCTTTCTACCTACTTAGAATCCAGTATGGATCCAATTGCTGCTTTGTCAAAGCAATTTCAAGACCTGTCTTTGGAGGTGGCAGGATTGAATGCGTCGGTCCTCCAGCAACAGCAGCAATTGCAACAGACCGCAAGCCCAGCGGTTGCTACAGGTAACCAGGTTGTTGCGGAACCCAAGGTTGCTCTTCCTGACAGATTTTCTGGGGGAAGGGACAAATTTGGGACGTTCCGTGAGGCCTGTAAATTATATTTTAAACTGCGCCCTTACTCCTCTGGTAATGAAGAACAGCGGGTGGGGGTTGTTATTTCCCTGCTGCAGGGGGACCCGCAATCCTGGGCGTTCTCTTTACCCACTGATTCCCAGGCTCTCCGGTCAGTGGATGAAATTTTTGGGGCCTTGGGTCTCATATATGACGACCCTGACCGAGTCGCACTGGCTGAATCAAAATTACGGAGACTCCTACAGGGAGAGCGGCCAGTAGAGGAGTATTGCGCAGAGTTCCGTAGGTGGGCTATGGATACCCAGTGGAACGACCCGGCTCTCAGGAGTCAGTTCTGCTCCGGGTTATCCGAAAGGATTAAGGATGCGCTTGCGCTGTATGAGACTCCCTTTTTCCCTTGATGCGGTGATGTCCCTTTCTATCAGAATAGATAGACGTCTTAGGGACAGATTGAAAAATCCGGAGCAATTGGTAACCCCTCCCAATCAGCAGTTAGTCTGTACGGACTTAGACGAGCCTATGCAGCTAGGAGAAACTACTCGTCAGGTCCGTCCTCCTGAGGCTCGCCGTAGGCGTGGGGTTTGTTTTTTTCTGTGGGGAGAAGGGTCATTTTATTAATGTCTGTCCTTACTTCCTCAAAAACAAAAGACCGTCGGAAAACTACTAACCCCAGGCTGTGTGGAGGATGTCAGCCGGGGGGTATAAGTTTCCTCCATACGAACATCGCAATTTGTGTTGCCAGCGGTTGTTGTTTTTGGCGTTAAGACGGAGACTATTTCTTTTTTTCTAGACAGTGGAGCAGGAGTAAATTTGATAGATGCCCATTTTGCCCACACTATGGGTTTGTCTCTCTGTACGCTACAGAGACCTATTCCCATATTCGCTATTGATTCTGCTCCTCTGTCTCAGAGAAACCTCACTCACATTGTCCATAACTTACACCTTCGGGTAGGGGACCACCATAACGAGTTGCTTTCATGTTATGTTCTGGAGGGGCTTCCCACTCCAGTGGTGTTGGGTCTTCCCTGGTTGGTAGCGCACAATCCAGTGGTGGATTGGCAGGCCAGGGAGATATTGGAGTGGAGTGAGCAGTGCAGAGAAAATTGCTTAAATAGCAATTGCTTAGTCGCCTCCATAGCTACCCTACCCACATTTGTTTCAGACTTTGAGGACGTCTTTTCTGATAAGGGTTGTCAGAAGTTACCACCTCATCGTCCTTATGATTGCCCTGTTAACCTGATTCCCGGTGCAAAATTACCCAAGACCAGGTTATATAATCTTTCGGGTCCAGAGAGACAAGCCATGAAAGATTATATCTCCGAGAGCTTGGCTAAGAGACACATCAGACCCTCCTCTTCACCCGTGGCTGCAGGGTTTTTCTTCGTTAAAAAGAAAGATGGGGGCCTGCGTCCTTGCCTAGATTTTTCGCGAATTAAACCGGATAACCATCCGAGACCCATACCCTCTTCCTCTCATTCCTGACCTGTTTAATCAGATTGCGGGTGCTAGGTGGTTCTCCAAACTTGATCTTAGGGGGGCCTACAATCTGATTCGTATTAAGGAAGGGGATGAGTGGAAGACAGCTTTTAACACCCCTGAGGGGCATTATGAAAATCTAGTCATGCCTTTCGGTCTGACCAATGTTCCTGCTGTCTTCCAACATTTCGTTAATGACATTTTTAGTCATCTTATCGGCAGGTTTGTGGTGATATACCTAGATGATATTTTAATTTATTCGTCGGATCTGAAAACACATGAGGTGCATGTCAGACAGGTACTGCAGGTCCTACGGACGAATAAATTATATGCTAAAATTGAAAAGTGTGTTTTCGCCGTTCAGGAAATACAGTTCCTAGGGTATTTATTATCTGCTTCAGGTTTCCGTATGGATCCTGGGAAGGTCCAGGCAATTTTAGATTGGGATCTTCCTGAGAACCTCAAAGCACTGCAACGGTTCTTGGGCTTCGCAAACTTCTATAGAAAATTCATTAAAAATTATTCGGTGATTGTAAAACCCCTGACTGACATGACTAGGAAGGGGACTGATTTTTCTAAATGGTCTGACGCCGCTTTAATTGCTTTTTCCTCTCTAAAAGAGAGGTTTACCTCGGCACCTGTACTAATCCAACCTGATGTCTCCCAGCCTTTTATTGTTGAAGTAGATGCGTCAGAGGTGGGAGTGGGGCTGTGCTGTCTCAGGGTCCGTCTCCTGGCAAATGGCGTCCTTGTGCTTTCTTTTCTAAAAAACTATCTGCAGCAGAGAAGAACTATGATATTGGCAATAGGGAACTATTAGCTATTAAACTAGCGTTTGAAGAATGGCGTCACTTTTTAGAGGGGGCAATCCACCCAGTCACTGTGATTACGGACCACAAAAACCTTCTGTACCTCGAATCAGCTAAGCGTCTCACCCCTAGACAAGCTAGGTGGTCGCTATTTTTTACCAAGTTTAACTTTGTTATTACCTATCGTCCTGGGGCAAAAAATACCAAGGCAGATGCATTATCTCGTTGTTTCCCTGGAGGGGGTAATGTGAGTGATCCGGTACCCATTCTACAAAGAGGAGTGGTTGTCTCTGCGGTACACTCTGTTCTGGAGGGGAAGGTGTTAGAGGCCCAGGGGGACGCCCCGGTCTCTTGCCCCTCAGACAAATTGTTTGTACCGTTGAACCTGCGTCTCGAATTATTAAAGGAACATCATAATTCGGCACTTGCTGGGCACCCGGGTAGTAAAGCAACCTTGGAGCTATTGTCTCCTCGTTTTTGGTGTCCAAGGTTGCGTCAGGATGTAATGGATTTTGTGTCTTCTTGTTCTACTTGTGCGCGCGCGAAAGTCTCTCATACACGTCCTGCAGGGTCTTTATTGCCACTTGTCATTCCCAATAAGCCATGGACACATCTGTCAATGGATTTTATCACTGACTTTCCTTTGTCTGCGGGTAAAACAGTTATCTTGGTAGTAGTGGACAGGTTTAGCAAAATGGTACACTTCATTGTGTTACCCACACTACCTAATGCTAAGACTCTTGCTCAGTTATTCATCAGTGAAATCGTGAAGCTTCACGGGGTCCCTTCCGATGTTTCGGATCGGGGAACCCAGTTTATTTCTAAATTTTAAAAAAATATAACACAGAAAAGGCGGCTCTCCACTGGTTTTTCTGGTCGCAGGTGCTCTTGCCCAATTTGGCTCACCCTAGTCAATAATAATAATAACGAACATTGCTGCTATTCAAACTGCCACTATTTAATTGATATTGTTATTAACTGCTGCTATATTTAGATTGCTATAGATATTTATTACTATTTTATTGTTGCTATATTGCTATTATCTATTGTTTTATGGTATTTTAAATCAACTAAATAAAAACTGCCTTTTCATGAACCCATAAATAGAGTGCCTGCCCGCTATTATTATACATTTTGAATTTATTTCTAAATTTTGGAAAGCTTTTTGTTCCCGTTTGGGGGTACACTTATCCTTTTCCTCAGCTTTCCATCCTCAGTCGAATGGACAGACTGAGCGTACCAACCAAAACCTTGAGACATATCTAAGATATTTACCGTTAGCCAAGTTTGCCATAAATAATCGCCGTCAGGAATCTACTGGTAAGTCACCATTTCTTGGTGCATATGGTTTTCATCCCCAATTCTGTACTTTCAAAGAGGGGGGGGTCTTCTGGGGTTCCCGAAGAGGAACGGTTTTCATCATCTCTTTCATCGGTATGGCAGAAGGTGCAAGCTAACTTGAAAAATATGGGAGGTAAATATAAATGCATGGCTGATAAGAGACCGGCGCCAGGTCCGGACCTAGGAGTGAATGACTATGTGTGGTTGTCTACTAGGAATATTAAATTAAAGGTTCCCTCTTGGAAACTGGGTCCTAGGTTCATTGGCCCTTACAAAATAGTAGTCATCATTAACCCCGTGGCTTTTCGCCTGGAGCTACCTCAGACTTTTAAAATCCATAACGTCTTCCATAAGTCGTTACTCAAGAAATATGTTCCACCTCTAGAACCGTCACCGCTGCCACCCCCTCCTATTGTTGTGGATGGTAATCTAGAGTTTCAAATATCCAAAATTGTTGATTCTCGTCGGGTCCGCCGCTCTCTTCAATATCTGGTGCATTGGAGGGGTTACGGTCCAGAGGAAAGAATGTGGGTTCCAGCGTCTGAGGTAAACGCCGACAGGTTAGTTCGGGCTTTTCATGCCACTCTTCCTGAGAGACCTAGTCCTGAGTGTCCGGAGGCTCCTCGTAGAGAGGGGGGTACTGTCACGAGGGTGTCAAGAGCCACGCCTGACTCCGTTATACCCGGGGTCAGGAATTCGCAGCGGGTGGCTGCGCGCTCGATGTACAAAGACAGTGCTGTTTCGTAATGGTAGCTTTCTGGGTTTGCCTTGCAACCCTTTTGGCTCACTCAGGGATCCGTAGCTTCTCCTCCTCAGCTGTTTCTTGTCCAGCAATCCCAACCTCCTTATATTCCCATCTCCCACTTCTCTGGTTGCCAGATATAGAGCTTCCTGCCTGGACTTCTATACTGACCCACTGGAGCTGTGTAGTGGTGTTCCCTGTTTGTTGTTCCAGAACATTACCCTCCGGATCCCTGTTGGGCCTTGGTGGTCTGTTGTTGTCGCCCACCTGGGATTATATGTTTGTCTGTATTGTCTGTCCTCTCCTTGGTGTTTTCCTCTTAGTGTCAGTGGTGCGGACTAGTGATCCCACCACCCCGTTCACTACTCAGGGCTCATGCTAGGGAAAGCCAGGGTTTAGGCACGTGATCGGCGTACGGGTGAGGAACCCGTCTAGGGACGTCAGGGCAGTCAGGTGCCAGTCGCAAGGTGAGTCAGGGGTCACCACCTTTCCCTCTCCCTTGGACAGGGCCTTCCCATTTCCCTCCCTTTGCGTGACGCCGATCATTACAATCACTTTGATGCCTAGTCTTTAGCTGTGATATCACAATGTTTTCTAAAAGGGCATCTGTCAGCAGATTTGTACCTGTTAGATGTGCGCTTGGCAGCTGAAGGCATCTATGTTGGTCCCATGTTCATATGTGCCCGCATTGCTGAGAAAAATTATGTTTTAATATATGCAAATGACCCTCTAGGAGCAACGGGGGTGTAACAACAATAGTGTAACGACAACGCCCCCATTGCGCCTAAAGGCTCATTTGCATATTTTAAAATATCATTTTTATCAGAAAATGTAAAAAAAATACTACGACATCGCTTTAAAGCCTAGTAGAGATGAGCGATTTTCCGATTTTGTAATTCGTTCACACTTTGTTGGTAAAAGGTGAATTGCGTTATGGATTCCGTTACGACGGACCATAATGCAATTCTATGACGGAATGCATAACGGAATACCTTTAGAGACATTCCGTTATTCATTCCGTCATAATAGAAGTCTATGGGCTGCAAAATGAATCCATCCAGTTTCCGTTATGCAGATTATTAGATTAATAGGTATTAATATCTGCAAAGATTATTGCCAGGAGAGCTGACGGAGCCCCAGTCTATAATAACCAACCTCCCTGCGGGGGTGGAACTGTTCAGACCGTTCGGTACACTCCAAAAGTCAATGTTATCACCAGTTATATACACACTGTACAATCCCATGGGACGTATTCCTGAAAAAATAGGGTATGCTTACATTTGAAATCCTTCATCTTGACTCTTTAGGGCCGAGAACATGTAGACTTAGGGCTCTTTCACACTTGCGTTCTTGTCTTCCGGCATAGAGTTCCGTCGTCGGGACTCTATGCCGGAAGAATACTGATCAGGATTATCCTAATGCATTCTGAATGGAGAGTAATCCGTTCAGGATGCATCAGGATGTCTTCAGTTCCGGTACGGAACGTTTTTTGGCCGGAGAAAATACCGCAGCATGCTGCGCTTTTTGCTCCGGCCAAAAATCCTGAAGACTTGCCGCAAGGCCGGATCCGGGATCAATGCCCATTGAAAGGCATTGATCCGGATCCGGCCTTAAGCTAAACGTCGTTTCGGCGCATTGCCGGAGCCGACATTTAGCTTTTTCTGAATGGTTACCATGGCTACCGGGACGCTAAAGTCCTGACAGCCATGGTAAGTGTAGCGGGGAGCAGGGGAGCAGCATACTTACCGTCCGTTCGGCTCCCCGGGCGCTCCAGAGTGACGTCAGGGCGCCCCAAGCGCATGGATCACGTGATCACATGGATCACGTCATCCATGCGCATGGGGCGCTCTGACGTCACTCTGGAGCGCCCGGGGAGCCGCACGGACTGTAAGTATACCGCTCCCCCGCTCCCCGCTCCTACTATGGCAACCAGGACTTTAATAGCGTCCTGGGTGCCATAGTAACACTGAAAGCATTTGGAAGACGGTTCCGTCTTCAAATGCTTTCAGTACACTTGCGTTGTTACGGATCCGGCAGGCACCTCCGGCAACGGAAGTGCATGCCGGATCCCAACAACGCAAGTGTGAAAGAGGCCTTATTGATGTATTTTCTTCAATGTTCTCTCTGCCATTTTTTTCCAGCCCAATCATTACTTGAGTGAAGGATGGGCATTGTAGTCATTCACAAAACGGAGCTTCATTTCTGTGATTAAAGAAGCACTTCCACAAAAAGTTTTATTCTCTGACCTGTTGGAAAGGTACATGATATAAATTATAGTGAAGGTAATCTTCTTAGGCTGAGTTCACGTCAGCATTGAATGAATAGTATTCATAAGAATGAATGGAAAAGTACCTGACTTCCTGTCTATTGTCAGTTGGAGATCAGAGTGCTGGTCACATGACACGGCAGAGGATCAGAAGTCACAAATACAGTCAATGGTAAGAAGATTACATTGACTACAGTTTACATCATGTACCTTTCTAAAAGTTTGGAGAATAAAAAGTTTTGTGGGAGTGCTTCTTTAATGGAGGTTTACCACCTATGCAATTGACAACATATCGCAAGGATATTCCATCCCTTCCTGATCAGTGGAGATCCAACTGATGAGACCCTTCTGATTATTAGACAGTGGACTACTCCTGATTTGATTTTCCCAGCACATTTCCTGCATCCTGTGGAAGAGTAGAAGTTCTCTGCACAGCTCCTGGATGGGAGCCATGCTGAAAAGGGGTTCAACTCATTTGTTGTCATTATTGGTGGGGTCCCTGCAGCTGGTCCCCTACAGTCAAGAAGTGATGGCGTAACCTAACAATATAACATCTCTTATTAAGATGGGGAAATCCCTTAAAGGGCTTGTCTGGGCTCTAGATACTGCCAAGTGAATGGTAACTCAGCTGCAGCAACCTGGCACATGTTATTTTCGGTGGCGGCTGCTGAGAACAGTTGATCATGGGGTGCCGGGTATCTGACCCCCACCAACCTGATGTTGTTAACCATCCTAAGGATGGGTCATCAATATATTGAACCCTGATGACCCCTCTGAAGGGGTTTTCCGGGATTTTCTAAAAATTTGTCATCAGTATTATATTGGCCGGGGTCCGAATCCTGGAATGCCCACTGATCTTCTGTTTGAGGAAGCTTCAGCTTTCCTGTGGGCACTGCCGTCTTCTCAAAGCTTACCAAGCACAGCGTTGTCCATTGGATAGTGGCTTCTTGTTATTGCAGTTCAGCTCCATTCAATTTCATGAGGCTGAGCTGCGCTTAGACCACGTGTCCGATGAAAGTGGCGTCACTGGCCCAGGAAAAAAACATGGCTCTCCACTCTGTTAAAGCAACTGTGAATAGTCCATCAGTATCAAAATCTCAGAAAACTCCTTTAAGAGTGGATACTCCCGCTGCAGATAAAGTGGGGGATTTTGCTGCAGATGTCTACCTCTATTTTATGGCACATCCATTGGCCGGTTTGCTGACATTTAAAGAAGTATAATCTGAAGTCAATATCTGAAAAAATAAGTTGACATGCGCCAGATTTTAATATCTGTACAGCACATCAAATTACACATAGACAGATGTGCACAGTGTGTAGTTGAGATTTGTTAAAATATCACCTCTGTCGCTGGTATTACATTGCGCTGCAGATTTTGTAAATTTGCATGGGAAATTAGAACTGCATGTAATACTTCCCATCCCATCCAGAGATCTCCCCATTCATTGCTCCAATTACTCTTCTAGATTTATTTCAAGCTGGCAGCTCAGGGTGGCATATCCTTTCTCAAGGGTGCGTGTCCTTTATGCTGCAGTTGGTGGCAATTGAAAAATGTAACTGAGCATGTGCTTCCATCTCATTGGGCTGGACAAAGAATTTGGAAAAAGAGCCAACAGCAGGTGGCGCTATACAGATAGATCTCGGTGAATAACTCAGCAGCTAAATTACATTTTTTAATACATACAATTGCAAAACGTTTTCAGATCCGGATGCTGGTATGGAAACTGTAGAATATTTTTTTGTGGGACAACCACTTTAATCTTAGAATCCTTAAATTATCAATTCTTTCAGCAAGTCATGATTTGGGCTTTGGTAGGCACTGACAGTTGCGGAAAGTGCGCCACAATTTTAAAAAATGTTGACATATTGAGCAAGAGACCTCATAGCGGAGACGCACAGCGGCACAAGAATAACTTGACGTAGTTGATGATGCAGAGCCAGGCCCATGTGCATGCGAGCTGTGCATTTAATGGGCAGCTCTGCTTTGCCAGAAGAATGAGGCAGAACAATCACATTACAGCTAAAATAAATGTTGCAGAGATGCTTGACTTCCATGGCCATCTGCTTCAGCGTAAGTGAAATGAATCAACGGTTCTTTTGTAATAAAACACATCAAATAGAAGCAACAATAGTTGAATATGAAATGAAGTTTGCTGGGAAAAGGAAGATAGGCACTTTTATCTTTCAGTTCAATTTCGTGGATTTGGCATTGCTTTATATACTCTTTTATCTTACTATATTAGCTTAAAGCAAGCATTAATTAACAGAAAAGCGGTTTTATAGAAGGTAATACTCAATGAATAGTCCATTCTAGGACTGCAGGCTTTCAGACATCTTCCATTGGGCGATTGCCTCCACATTATCATTGTTACCCTCAAAGATTGTAACTTAAAGAAGACCTGTCTCCTCTCCTGACATGTCTGTTTTAGCAACTACTTGTACCCCCCTCATAATAACAATTCTGGAGCATCTATTCATATGATTCTATGTTCTGTATTATAACTATTTAGAGTTTATAAATGAATTGCCAGCAGTCTGCAGTAAAGGTCCAATTGGGTGTTTTCAGTTGGAGGTGTGTTCTTGCACAGTCTGACACTACAGTTTGTACAGGGACACACACCCAGGCTACATGCAGTTCAGTCATAAATTTCTAGCATGAATAATAGCGTAGTGGCACAATGTAGAGTCATAAGAATAGATGTTTCAGAATTGTTTTTAAATGGAGAATGTAAGTAGTGTGGGGATTTGCTCTGGTAGGCAGGTTAGCGGACGCAGTATAGAGGCAATAACAAAGTCTTTAACTTAAACAGTTCAGTGTTTATTCACACATTAAGTAAGTGGCAACAAAAATCAGTTTCCAGAAAAAGTCACCTTGATTCTGGTGTTCGTTCACACCAGGCAGTAATGCAGAAGTCCTTGTATAAAGCAAAGTCCCCGTGCTTTCACACAAACACGGTAGCAGGCCTTAATCCCGGCCCAAACTCCCAGGCCCCAACACAGAGGCTGGCAGCGCTCCACTTTCAGCACCCATTAAACAGTGTACCCGGGATGGGGCATCCGCTTTTCCTAGTAACTGACCTGCCCTGTGTTCCACCGAAAACTTGAAATTTTGCAAAGACAGGAACCATTGGGTGACCTGAGCATTTCTGTCCTTGGCCTGGCTCATCCATTTAAGAGGGGAGTGGTCGGTCACTAGACAAAACTTTCTCCCCAACAAATAATAGTGGAGAGACTCGAGTGCCCCTGGAACGTGGGGAATAGCCACCCACCCATCACTTTGACTACTCCTAATAAGAGCCATCCCGGGTTAGCATTGCAGCCAATACTAAAACCGCTAAAGTGTCAGAATGCAATCTGCAAATCTGACACTTTGAGAAAATACGGCTCTTAACTCACTGAGGCCAGGAACCTCGTTGACACGTACCGACCATCAATGACGACCCCTTGTTCCTTCCTTTAGTAGTTACTAAACAGGTATGTCAGAAGATGAAGGAAGCATGTTAAAGAGCAGGAGGAGCGGAGCAGATTGATACATACTTTATTGAAAATGATTCAATATAATTTGTAAGTCAAGGAGGCGGTCCTATCAATGATTGACAGCTATCTTTGTACACACAGTCATAGAGGGAAGGCTGTCAATCACTGATAGGACCGTCTCCTTGACGTCAAAACCCAGAATGAGCTAAACTCCGAATGGCACTGGCAACTGTAACGCCTTTTAAAAGTCCAAGTAAATGGGAGCAAGAGCTGAATTGCCCTCCTTTACAGTGGCCCACTATTTATAGGAACGTGAGAAGGGCAACAGTTTCCAGTGCACATAGATTAATTCAATTTAAGATCCTCCATAGACTGTATTATACACCCAAAACCCAAGGAAAATTTCCCCAAAATAGGGACCGGGACTGTTGCTGCCCTAAATGTGGATATGTTAATGCGAACTATGTCCACCTGCTCTGGAGTTGCAATAAAATAAGAAAATATTGGGATGAGGTTTTCTTTGCCCTACAAAAGGAATCTTCAATGAATTATAACCCGGGGATCTTGATAGTGATCTTTGGAGACTATGGCTCAGAAACGGAAGTCCCCCCCCATGTTAGACGGATTTGGATGAGAGGATTGATGGTAGCGAAAGCTATATTGGTTAAGTACTGGGGTTCTGTCTCCCAGCCCTCTTCAAGGGAGTGGGGTATATACCTACAACAAATTAAAATTTATGAGGATATTGAAAGGAATCGGAGAGTTGCACGCAGGGCCACGTAGATATATCTAATGTATTTATTGTATGTTGTACTTGAATGAATTGAGGGGAACGACAGCCAATGGGGGGGGGGGGGGGGGGGGTTATAAGGATATTTATGATTGTTATATTATATACATTGATGTGTTTAATATTGGTCTATGTACTAATTCTATGACTTTTCAAAATAAAAATAAAGAATAATAAAAAATAGAAAAACCCAGAATGAGCAGGTATTTTAATGAATGAAATACAAGTTGCTGAATCTTTTCCCACAGGACTATATATCAATCTGCTCAGCTCCTCCTGCTCTATAACATGCTTCCTTCAGCTTAGACACCATGTTCAGTGTGACGGGTTCTCTGGGAATTAAGAAAATAAAATTACTGAAAAATACTTAACCCCTTCAGGACCGGGCTCATTTTCACCTTAAGGACCAGGCCATTTTTTGGAAATCTGACCAGTGTCACTTTAAGTGCTAATAACTTTAAAACGCTTTGACTTATCCAGGCCATTCTGAGATTGTTTTTTCGTCACATATTGTACTTCATGACACTGGTAAAATGAAGTAAAAAAAAATATTCTGTAATACATAGTAATACCCCAAAAAATTGTGATGACTTTACATTCCCCATATGTCTACTTCATGCTTGAATTATTTTGGGAATTATATTTTATTTTTTGGGGATGTTATAAGGCTTAGAAGTTTAGAAGCAAATCTTGAAATTTTTCCGAAATTTACAAAAACTAAATTTTTAGGGACCAGTTCAGGTCTGAAGTCACTTTGCGAGGCTTACATAATAGAAACCACCAAAAAATGACCCCATCTAAGAAACTACACCCCTCAAGGTATTCAAAACTGATTTTGCATACATTGTTAACCCTTTAGGTGTTGCACAAGAGTTATTGGCAAATGGGGAGGAAATTTGAGAATTTCATTTTTTTTGTCTAATTTTTCCTTTTAACCCATTTTTTCCACTAACAAAGCAAGGGTTAACAGCCAAACAAGACTGTATCTTTATTGCCCTGACTCTGCCGTTTACAGAAACACCCAATATGTGTCCGTAAACTACTGTACGGCCACACAGCGGGGTGTAGAGTGAAAGGTGCGCCGTTTGGTTTTTGGAAGGCTGATTTTTATGGACTGGTTTATTTACACCATGTCCCATTTGAAGCCCCCTGATGCACCCCTAGAGTAGAAACTCCATAAAAGTGACCCCATCTAAGAAACTACACCCCTCAAGGTATTCAAAACTGATTTTACATACGTCATTAACCCTTTAGGTGTTGCACAAGAGTTATTGGCAAATGGAGATGAAATTTGAGAATTTCATTTTTTTGCCTAATTTTCAATTTTAACCCATTTTTTCCACTAACAAAGCAAGGGTTAACAGCCAAACAAGACTGTATCTTTATTGCCCTGACTCTGCTGTTCACAGAAACACCCCATATGTGGCCGTAAACTACTGTATGGCCACACAGCGGGGCGTAGAGTGAAAGGTGCGCCGTTTGGTTTTTGGAGGGCTAATTTTGCTGGACTGTTTTTTTTTACACCATGTCCCATTTGAAGCCCCCCTGATGCACCCCTAGAGTAGAAACTCCATAAAAGTGACCCCATCTAAGAAACTACACCCCTCAAGGTATTCAAAACTGATTTTACAAACTTTGTTAACCCTTTAGGTGTTGCACAAGATTTAACCCTTTAGGTGTTGCACATTTTTGGCAGATTTTCCATTTTAATATTTTTTTTCCAGTTACAAAGCAAGGGTTAACAGCCAAACAAAACTCATTATTTATGGCCCTGATTCTGTAGTTTACAGAAGCACCCCATATGTGGTCGTAAACCGCTGTACGGGCACACGGCAGGGCGCAGAAGGAAAGGAATTCCATACGGTTTTTGGAAGGCAGGTTTTGCTGGACTGTTTTTTTTTACACCATGTCCCATTTGAAGCCCCCCTGATGCACCTCTAGAGTAGAAACTCCATAAAAGTGACCCCATCTAAGAAAATACACCCCTCAAGGTATTTAAAACTGATTTTACAAAAGTTGTTAACCCTTTAGGTGTTCCACAAGAATTAATGGAAAATAGAGATTCAAACTAAGAAGACAGGTTGGCATTAGCAGGAGGTGCTTCAAACCCACATGCAGTTGTGCATATATATAGGGGAGCAGATCCTGCATTTGTGGCCCGTTGCTAATGGCAATCCCCAGCAAAATGCATACAATGGAGGATGCCCGCAGCGAACCACAAGTACCACAATAGACATCCTACACAAGGTAACAAGTGCGGATGTAATAATTAATATAACAATATAACAAAACAATAACGAACACAGGTGCACTCTGCAGTAATACTAAATCCTCAAACTGATTTTAAAATTGAGAGATTAGTCAACATGTCCCACGGTGTAGAACATGTCTTAAGCCCGGACACCGCGACAAGGTTTCTCAAGTAGCCCGGGACCCTACACTCTCCAACCTGAGCCATATGGGCAATACCAGGAGCCAGTGGGCAAATTACAGGAGCATTGGGCCGACTCACAAACAACTCACCAGTTACCTCCAGCATGTGGCCATGCCTGCAATGGGAGGAGGGAGGAGTCTGTGAGTCCCACTCAAGACTTGCTGATATGTCCCAGGCCTCACAGGTGCACCTTAATGTGACCTGTAGATGGAAAACAGGCACATTTAAATAGGAGTTTATACACCTCCAGAAATCTATATATACAAACTAAGAAGACAGGTTGGCATTAGCAGGAGGTGCTTCAAACCCACATGCAGTTGTGCATATATATAGGGGAGCAGATCCTGCATTTGTGGCCCGTTGCTAATGGCAATCCCCAGCAAAATGCATACAATGGAGGATGCCCGCAGCGAACCACAAGTACCACAATAGACATCCTACACAAGGTAACAAGTGCGGATGTAATAATTAATATAACAATATAACAAAACAATAACGAACACAGGTGCACTCTGCAGTAATACTAAATCCTCAAACTGATTTTAAAATTGAGAGATTAGTCAACATGTCCCACGGTGTAGAACATGTCTTAAGCCCGGACACCGCGACAAGGTTTCTCAAGTAGCCCGGGACCCTACACTCTCCAACCTGAGCCATATGGGCAATACCAGGAGCCAGTGGGCAAATTACAGGAGCATTGGGCCGACTCACAAACAACTCACCAGTTACCTCCAGCATGTGGCCATGCCTGCAATGGGAGGAGGGAGGAGTCTGTGAGTCCCACTCAAGACTTGCTGATATGTCCCAGGCCTCACAGGTGCACCTTAATGTGACCTGTAGATGGAAAACAGGCACATTTAAATAGGAGTTTATACACCTCCAGAAATCTATATATACAAACTAAGAAGACAGGTTGGCATTAGCAGGAGGTGCTTCAAACCCACATGCAGTTGTGCATATATATAGGGGAGCAGATCCTGCATTTGTGGCCCGTTGCTAATGGCAATCCCCAGCAAAATGCATACAATGGAGGATGCCCGCAGCGAACCACAAGTACCACAATAGACATCCTACACAAGGTAACAAGTGCGGATGTAATAATTAATATAACAATATAACAAAACAATAACGAACACAGGTGCACTCTGCAGTAATACTAAATCCTCAAACTGATTTTAAAATTGAGAGATTAGTCAACATGTCCCACGGTGTAGAACATGTCTTAAGCCCGGACACCGCGACAAGGTTTCTCAAGTAGCCCGGGACCCTACACTCTCCATCCTGAGCCATATGGGCAATACCAGGAGCCAGTGGGCAAATTACAGGAGCATTGGGCCGACTCACAAACAACTCACCAGTTACCTCCAGCATGTGGCCATGCCTGCAATGGGAGGAGGGAGGAGTCTGTGAGTCCCACTCAAGACTTGCTGATATGTCCCAGGCCTCACAGGTGCACCTTAATGTGACCTGTAGATGGAAAACAGGCACATTTAAATAGGAGTTTATACACCTCCAGAAATCTATATATACAAACTAAGAAGACAGGTTGGCATTAGCAGGAGGTGCTTCAAACCCACATGCAGTTGTGCATATATATAGGGGAGCAGATCCTGCATTTGTGGCCCGTTGCTAATGGCAATCCCCAGCAAAATGCATACAATGGAGGATGCCCGCAGCGAACCACAAGTACCACAATAGACATCCTACACAAGGTAACAAGTGCGGATGTAATAATTAATATAACAATATAACAAAACAATAACGAACACAGGTGCACTCTGCAGTAATACTAAATCCTCAAACTGATTTTAAAATTGAGAGATTAGTCAACATGTCCCACGGTGTAGAACATGTCTTAAGCCCGGACACCGCGACAAGGTTTCTCAAGTAGCCCGGGACCCTACACTCTCCTCCCATTGCAGGCATGGCCACATGCTGGAGGTAACTGGTGAGTTGTTTGTGAGTCGGCCCAATGCTCCTGTAATTTGCCCACTGGCTCCTGGTATTGCCCATATGGCTCAGGTTGGAGAGTGTAGGGTCCCGGGCTACTTGAGAAACCTTGTCGCGGTGTCCGGGCTTAAGACATGTTCTACACCGTGGGACATGTTGACTAATCTCTCAATTTTAAAATCAGTTTGAGGATTTAGTATTACTGCAGAGTGCACCTGTGTTCGTTATTGTTTTGTTATATTGTTAAAATAGAGATTCAATTTAAAAATTTCACTTTTTCGGCAGATTTTCCATTTTTATATTTTTTTTCCAGTAACAAAGCAAGGGTTAACAGCCAAACAGAACTCTTTATTTATGGCCCTGATTCTGTAGTTTACAGAAACACCCCATATGTGGTCGTAAACTACTGTACGGGCACACGGCAGGGCGCAGAAGGAAAGGAACACCATATGGTTTCTGGAAGGCAGATTTTGCTGGATTGTTTTTAGACACCATGTCCCATTTGAAGCCCCCCTGATGCACCCCATTTTGGAAACTACGGGATAAGGTGGCAGTTTTGTTGGTACTATTTTAGGGTACATATGATTTTTGGTTGCTCTATATTACACTTTTTGTGAGGCAAAGTAACAAAAAATTGAAATTCTGAAATTTTATCTCCATTTGCCATTAACTCTTGTGGAACACTTAAAGGGTTAACAAAGTTTGTAAAATCAGTTTTGAATACCTTGATGGGTGTAGTTTCCAAAATGGGGTCATTTTTTGGAGTTTATGCTCTAGGAGTGCATCGGGGGGGCTTCAAATGGGACATGGTGTCAAAAAACCAGTCTAGCAAAAACTGCCTTCCAAAAACCATATGGCGCTCCTTTCCTTCTGCGCCCTGCCGTGTGGCCATACAGCAGTTTATGATAACATATGGGGCATTTCTATAAACTAAATATTGAGTTTTGTTCGGCTGTTAACCCTTGCTTTGTTATGGGAAAAAATGAATTAAAATGGAAAATTTGCCAAAAAATAGCTGTTTTGGCACTGTTTTTATTTTTTATTATTTACAACGTTCATCTGACAGGTTAGATCATGTCCTATTTTTATAGAGCAGGTTCTTACGGACGTGACGATACCTAATATGTATACTTTTTTATTTATTTAGGTTTTACACAATAATATCATTTTTGACACAAAAAAAAACATGTTTTAGTGTCTCCATTGTCTGAGAGCCATAGTTTTTTCAGTTTTTTGGCGATTGTCTCAGGTTGGGTATCATTTTTGCGGGATGAGATGACGGTTAGATTGGTACTATTTTGGGGTGCATATGACTTTTTGATCGCTTGCTATTACACTTTTTGTGATGTAAGGTAACAAAAAAATAGCTTTTTTGACACCGTTTTTATTTAATTTTTTTTACAGTGTTCACCTGAGGGGTTAGGTCATGTGGTATTTTTATAGATCAGGTTCTTACGGACATGGCAATACCTAATATGTCTACCTTTTTATAATTTATCAGGGTTTTACACAATAATATCATTTTTGAAACAAAAAAAAATCATGTTTTAGTATCTCCATAGTCTGAGACCCATAGTTTTTTTTATTTTTTGGGCCATTGTCTCATGTAAGGGCTCATTTTTTGCGGGATGAGGTGACGGTTTGATTGGTACTTTTTTGGCGTACATGCGACTTTTTTGATCACTTTTATTACCTTTTTTGGGAAGTAAGGTGGGCAAAATTTCAATTTCCTCATAGTTTTTTATTTTTATGGCGTTCACCGTGCGGGAAAAGTAACATGACCGTTTTATAGATCAGGTCGTTACGGACGCGGCGATACCTAATATGTGTAGTGTATTTTATTTTTTTTATTTTTATTCAGTGATAAATGTGTTTTTTTGAAACTTTACTTTTTTAACTTTTTTTAACTTTTTTTTTGACCCAGACCCACTTGGTTCTTGAAGATCCAGTGGGTCTGATGTCTGTATAATACAGTACAGAACAATATATATTGCACTGTACTGTATTTTACACTTGTCTGAACAGATCTATGCCTTTTAGCATAGATCTGTTCAGCACCATGGACAGCAGGACGCCTGAGAGGCGTCCTGTTGCCATGGGAACCTTCCCCGTCTGCTCAGTACTGGACCGCTGTATGGAAAGGGTTAAACGGCTGACATCGCATCGCAGTACTGGACCGCTGTATGGAAAGGGTTAAACGGCTGACATCGCATCGCAGATGTCAGCCGTTTATACCAGGGTGCCAGCAATGTGCTGGCACCCTGGTATACCCACTAGTTGCCAACGATCATTGAAAGGGAGGCGGGCGGGGGATCGCGATCCCGCCTGCCGCACCGCCCGCCTCACGCACCTTACCGCACCTCCCGCACCGTCTGCGACACCCCCCCTGCACCACCCGCCCACATAATATCATTCAGGGGTGCAGGGGGGGTGAAACATCTTTATTTTGGACATACTAAAGTTTCTGATCTACCGCGGGGATCAGAAACCGCAGAAAGCGCTACAAACCGCAGGTCTGAATTGACCTGCGGTTTGCAGCGATCGCCGATAGGCATAAACTGGTGACAGTTTATGCCATGACGTGTATACTCATCATGGCGCGCTAAGTAGCAGTGCTCCATGACGAGTATACTCGTGATAGGTCGGGAATATTTTCACACTTTCTCCTTCTCTGATCGCTTCCCTGACAGGAATTGGGGCGATCAGAGAAGGAGAAGCACATAGTCCCTCCCTAACCCCCCCTTACCTGCCCCGATGCGCTGCGATTAGTCCCTCTGCAGTAATGGACCAATCACAGCGATCGTGGGCGGGTCAGAGCTCCAATACAGCTCCTGCCGGCTTCTCTGGTTGCCTAGCAACCCCAGCACGCCGGCTTCACTGAAGCTTCAGCGCTTCGCTCCCTGCGCTGACAGTGAAAGCCGATCACGTACATGCACGTGGGGATGCGGTGAGGCACCACATTCCCCCACGTACATGTACGTGATGTTGCGTGAAGGAGTTAAATATTACCTTATTATACAGGTAAATATATTCCCAAATACCTTTTGATTAGTTATAATGGCTCATTTTATCTGGTGAACAATTATTAAGGAAAATAAAATGGCTGTTGTCCTATTTGTCCACACAAAACCTGTCCTAATCACACAGGAGGACAGGTTACTTAGTCGCTGCCTCATCGTCCTCTCCTACTTGTCGGAAGATTATGATCCTGAATACAGTTTAAAGGGGTTGTCTCGTCATGGACAATGGGGGCATACAGCTAGGATATTCCCCCATTGTCTTATAGGTGCGGGTCCCACCGCTGGGACCCGCACCTATATCGAGAATGGAGTCCCACAAGGTGGTGGCTGGAGGACTCCGGTCCAGCCACAACCAAGCCTGCTCCACATAGAAGTGAATGGGAGCATACCGCGCATGCGCAGCCCCTGCTCCCATTCATTTCTATGGGGCCTAAGGAAATAGCCCAGCCAGCGCTCTGCGCAGTGCGCCCTCCTTCACTTACGGGGCTCCGTTCTCGATATAGGTAGGACCCGCACCTATCAGGCAATGGGGGCATATCCTAGCGATATGCCCCCATTGTTCATGATGAGACAACCCCTTTAATATGATCTTCAGCTGAATCTCTGTGGGAATGGAGTTTATGAGGAGACATGAAGTACAGAGAGGAGGGTGAGGGTAATGGGCAGCAGCACCTGTATGCAGTCTCCATTACCAATGCCCCACCTTACCACAGTCTGTCCTGTCCGTCCTCTCTGTACTTCATGTCTCCTCATGAACTCCATTCCTACAGAGATTCAGCTAAAGTTATTATCACTACTATTTAGGATCATAATACCTGACAAGTAGAGCGGAGAGGAGGATGAGGCAGCTGTTTAGCTCAGTGTTGTAAAGTAACTTGTCCTGCTGTGTGATTAGGACAGGTTTTGTGTGTACTAATAGGATGGTGGCCATTTTATTTCCGCTGATGATTTCTCCCTAGATAAAATTAGCAATTATAACTAATGAAAGATATTTGGGAATATATACTGCTCAAAAAAAATAAAGTGAACACAAAAATAACACATCCTAGATCTGAATAAATTTTCTTCTGAAATACTTTGTTCTTTACATAGTTGAATGTGCTGAGAACAAAATCACACAAAAATAAAAAAATGGAAATCAAATTTTTCAACCCATGGAGGTCTGGATTTGGAGTCACACTCAAAATTAAAGTGGAAAAACACACTACAGGCTGATCCAATTTTGATGTAATGTCCTTAAAACAAGTCAAAATGAGGCTCAGTAGTAAGTGTGGCCTCCACGTGCCTGTATGACCTCCCTACAACGCCTGTGCATGCTCCTGATGAGGTGGCGGACGGTCTCCTGAGGGATCTCCTCCCAGACCTGGACTGAAGCATCTGCCAACTCCTGGACAGTCTGTGGTGCAACGTGACGTTGGTGGATAGAGCGAGACATGATGTCCCAGATGTGCTCAATTGGATTCAGGTCTGGGGAACGGGCGGGCCAGTCCATAGCATCAATGCCTTCTTCTTGCAGGAACTGCTGACACACTCCAGCCACATGAGGTCTAGCATTGTCTTGCATTAGGAGGAACCCAGGGCCAACCGCACCAGCATATGGTCTCACAAGGGGTCTGAGGATCTCATCTCGGTACCTAATGGCAGTCAGGCTACCTCTGGCGAGCACATGGAGGGCTGTGCGGCCCTCCAAAGAAATGCCACCCCACACCATTACTGACCCAATGCCAAATCGGTCATGCTGGAGGATGTTGCAGGCAGCAGAACATTCTCCACGGCGTCTCAAGACTCTGTCACGTCTGTCACATGTGCTCAGTGTGAACCTGCTTTCATCTGTGAAGAGCACAGGGCGCCAGTGGTGAATTTGCCAATCTTGGTGTTCTCTGGCAAATGCCAAACGTCCTGCACGGTGTTGGGCTGTAAGCCCAATCCCCACCTGTGGATGTCGGGCCCTCATATCACCCTCATGGAGTCTGTTTCTGACCGTTTGAGCAGACACATGCACATTTGTGGCCTGCTGGAGGTCATTTTGCAGGGCTCTGGCAGTGCTCCTCCTGTTCCTCCTTGCACAAAGGCGGAGGTAGCGGTCCTGCTGCTGGGTTGTTGCCCTCCTACGGCCTCCTCCACGTCTCCTGATGTACTGGCCTGTCTCCTGGTAGCGCCTCCATGCTCTGGACATTACGCTGACAGAGACAGCAAACCTTCTTGCCACAGCTCGCATTGATGTGCCATCCTGGATAAGCTGCACTACCTGAGCCACTTGTGTGGGTTGTAGACTCCGTCTCATGCTACCACTAGAGTGAAAGCACCGCCAGCATTCAACAGTGACCAAAACATTAGCCAGGAAGCATAGGAACTGAGAAGTGGTCTGTGGTCACCACTTGCAGAACCACTCCTTTATTGGGGGTGTCTTGATAATTGCCTATAATTTCCACCTGTTGTCTATCCCATCTGCACAACAGCATGTGAAATTGATTGTCACTCAGTGTTGCTTCCTGCAACAAGTGGACAGTTTGATTTCACAGAAGTGTGATTGACTTGGAGTTACATTGTGTTGTTTAAGTGTTCCCTTTATTTTTTTGAGCAGTGTATTTATGATAAATTGATATTTAATTATTTTCATTTTCTTAATTCCCAGAGAACCCCTTAAAGGTCATGTGTATGAGGCCTTATACTCACATCTACATGTTTAGCATGCATGAAGATCATCATGCCTTAGCGATGCCACTTCTTCCTGGTAAAAGGTCATGGATGCCCATGGTACACCAAACCATAGTCAAGAGATAGCTGCATCTTTGCTCAGTATAGAAAAAAATTATGAATATATTATTTTATTAGAAGTGTTCAGTGTATACGTGTCATTCTATCCTAAATGTTGACTTTTTGTCCTTTTCTTTCTTTGATATTTAGTGGCACAAAATTGGCAACATCTTCCGGTGATTCTACAATTCGTATATGGGACTTTGCCAAGTCAGAATGTATCCTCACATTGGAAGGACATACGCATGCAGTCTGGGGCTGTTCATGGCACACATGTGGAGATTTCCTGGCTTCTTGTTCCCTAGACAACAACAGCAAAATATGGGATCTCAACAGGTATTTAGCATTATTTGACCTACACACCTACATATGTTTTATATACAGTGCATTCCTAATACAGCTTTTAGGTGATTTATATAATCATTGTATACAATGCAAATAGCATGCTTTCTTATGTCCATAAATCTCTATTTTGTAATGGCCAGTTCCAAGAATTAGGGAGTTTTAGAGGGAACCTGTCACCATGAAAATGCCATACAATATGCAGGCAACAAGTTGTAGAACAGGAGGAGCTGAGCAGATTGATATATAGTTGTATGGGAACAGATTCAGTATAACATGTCATTTTCATATAAATCTCTTCTCTTTTTGAGCTGAACAGTCATGGGAGCGGTCCTACTCTGTGATTGACAACTAATGACGCATAACTAAGCTTATAGAGAAACCTGTCAATCCGTAAGACCACCCACATGACCACTGAGCTCAGAAAGAGCAGAGATTTCAATGAATAAGATGTACGATTTCCAGAATCTTTTCTAATAAAACGACAGTATATGAATCTGCTCAGCTCCTCCTGCACTATAACATGCTGCCTTCCAATTGCACTACAGTTATTTTTTTGAGATGTATTTTTGGCAGTGATGACTGAGTGAAGGCTCAATTTTTGGCCTTCATTAATTCTTCCTTGATATATTGCTATGGGAATCTCTCCCTTTAACTGCATGTGTTTTTTATAAAAACATTTGCAGATTCCCCATAACTGCCCTGTTGACCTGACATCGTGCTGTAGGCTCATGAATATGGTACACACACACAAATTATCGTGTGTATATGTTATGCTCTTCAGTTAAGGTGGCCTTGCACATAAAAGTGAGCCAACCAGTCGGCCCACCATTGTTTTAAAATATTTTAATGAATGTTCTTAATGGGCAATGGTAGATTGGAGTAAAGTATTTTGCCAATTCTTTTCTGATAGGGTGATCAGTTTAAGACTAGAGCACCTATTCCATGCTGAGAAGGTGGTGAGCTATTCACGCTGACCATATCCAATGGTAGATTGCCAAAAAAGTGATGTTATTTGGGGGGGAGGGGTGCTCCTTTGTCAGCAGAAACCAGACGTGTATGACATGATTAGGCGATTACTTCCCACAAGCTTACAGTTGGTTTGCAATAGTTTTTTTTAAACTTTGTCCATGATCTGCTAGTTTGATCTGGCATGTTGATGGTTGGATTCTTTATATGGATGATCCAATGTAACAATGATTGATTGCATTCTGGATGATACTAATCCTTTGTGTATGGCCAGCTTAAAGGGGTTCTCCAGGCTTTTCTAAAACTCCAGAGGCTTTCTGACCTGTGGAGGTACTCAACTGTCTGTCACACCACTGATTCCGCTGTTGTGCTTATATGACCGCCAGGACAGGATGCAGGCTCTTCCGCTCGGGTCCCACCCAAATTTTTCAACTGCATTTACAGTATGCAGCTGAACAGGAAGAATTAGGAACACATCTGATCGGGACCTGAGAGACAGAGTCTTCAGCCAGTCCTGACAGTCATGTGAGTGCAGCGGAGATGGTGGAACCGGCAGCGTGATGGAGGGGTAAGTACTGAGGAAAACCATCTTGCCCTTATCGCTGAGAAGGCTCTCAGATTTTTATAAAAGCCTAAAGAAACCCTTTAAGTGTTATAATTGTATAGAAGTAGAATAATGGCACCCAATTCTTGATGCTCAATAAAGAAAAAGTTTACAGTCGACCCCAGTCTTTTTGAGCAGCAAGTGGACTGACTGAATAGTATTCATGCCAATATTTCTGGCTTTCACCAACTTTCTTCATGGCTACTTTGGAAGGGGATCTAGTGGATAACTGGAAGATGACTGGTGCCGATACCTCAGCATGTAACCTGCTATTAATGGCTGCTGTGTTTATACTACTACAATATTGTGGATTCCAATCCTACCAGTGAGCATTGATCTTTGCCATATTTCCGGCCATTATTGATACAGTTTTATAACCGTGGACTCTGTCAATGTAAGTTTAGGACACAAGAGAGATGTTTAAAAGCTCAGACTTATCGCTCAACTTCACATTGCTACATTAACTTGGTTTGCCGTCCTTTACTGAACTAAATTTTACTTTGTGGGCGCTAGCTACAATACAGTGTCAATGCTATATATCTGAATTGGAGATAATGATCCTGATTTGAAATCCCTTGGTCTTTTTTCTTTGGCTAACGCAATTGTAGTCTCAATCGTAAGTAGCAAGTCTCTGTCACGCTTTCTGACAGCAAAGGTTAAAATGGCTCAAATCCACAATGACCTTTTTCTCCTCTGGCCTCTTCTCAGTAAGACGTTCAGGAAGGAGCTTGTAAGTGTCATCCATCAAATAGAAGATTGTGAGAAAACATAATAAAACTTTAAAATACCAAAGGTGCTCGGCAGCATATCACAACCGCACCGGCAACTGTCTCTCTTCCAACAGGCTGTGATAAACAGTAAATAAGAAATAGCCACTAAATAACTGCCTTAGCGGGCGTAATCTCTCTCCTCAGCAGCTGAAAAGAATGTCGTATTTCATCAAGGAGCTCATTTCATAGTATGATAACGCGCAGCTCCTTCACAACAAATATGCCATTTCTTCCCAGTGCTTCATCTCACCAATACATAGAGTGGCGTGACTTTAAAGCTTCCTTTCATGATTGATGGCGAAACAGGTTATCCTTGGCGGATACAAACGTGAGCCTCGTTCCTTGGTGCTGTTTATGTCTCTCCAGCCTCTGAGTACTCTGGTGAAAAAATGGAACTCCTACAGTGCTACATATGCCAGATTGTCCTGATAATCTCTTCTTTAGGGCTTATGCACACGACCATTGGCTGTTTTGCAATCCGCAAATTGCGGATCCTCAAAACATGTGCATTCCGCATTTTATGGAACAGCTGGCGCCTAATAGAACTGTCCTATCCTTGTCCATAATGTGGACAAGAATAGAACATGTTCTATCATTTTCAGATGGAAAGGATGCAGTCAGCACATGGTGTGCTGTCCGCACCTTTTGCGGCCCCATTAAAGTGAATCCGGATCCGAACCGCAAAAAATGCAGATCGGATGCGGACGAAACATCCGTTCGTGTGCATGAGCCCTTCGGCTCCATTCACACGTCCGCAAATGGGTCCGCATCCGTTCCACAATTTTGCGGAACGGGTGCGGACCCATTCTTTTTCTATGGGGACGGAATGGATGCGGACAGCACACAGTGTGCTGTGTGCATACGCATTTGCGGAGTCCGGCCCCGATCTTCAGGTCCGCAGCTCCGCAAAAGATAGAACATGTCCTATTCTTGTCCGCAGCTTGCGGACAAGAATAGGCATTTCTATAGGGGTGCCGGGCGGGTGTGCTGCGGATCCGCAATTTGCGGGTCCGCAACACACCACGGACGTGTGAATGGAGCCTTACTGTCAGATCATTTGAAATAGGGCATCTGATTTATGGCAGATTTGAGAGTTTTCCTGTTTTGAGTTTTTACTACCTAAAATCTTTACTTTTGTTTGGAAACTTTTTAACCTTACATTACCCAGCACAATCAAGAAAATGATCTTGTATGTTGGTGATTCTCTGCCAAAAAATGCTGCATATACTGATTTCCTAAGCTGCCCAATATGACCTTCCAGAAAGTAATCCCCTGTAGATCAACTTTGCACTTTTCTGAGGCTTTATAAAGTTATGTTCAAGCTGGAACCTGCAGCTGATTTTCTCAGCCTGTGGGAGGGTCAGCTTGCTTGTCTTTTTCCTGACCCTTACTGACCCTACTCAATAGTCACTGTGCTCCCTCTTGAGCTGCAGACTTTGGGAAGGAAGATTATTTTTTATTATTTCTCTGATTAACCAGAAACAGTCGCTACACTGCGTGCAGAATTATTAGGCAAATGAGTATTTTGACCACATCATCCTCTTTATGCATGTTGTCTTACTCCAAGCTGTATAGGCTCGAAAGCCTACTACCAATTAAGCATATGAGGTGATGAGCATCTCTGTAATGAGAAGGGGTGTGGTCTAATGACATCAACACCCTATATCAGGTGTGCATAATTATTAGGCAACTTCCTTTCCTTTGGCAAAATGGGTCAAAAGAAGGACTTGACAGGCTCAGAAAAGTCAAAAATAGTGAGATATCTTGCAGAGGGATGCAGCACTCTTAAAATTGCAAAGCTTCTGAAGCGTGAGCATCGAACAATCAAGCGTTTCATTCAAAATAGTCAACAGGGTCGCAAGAAGCGTGTGGAAAAACCAAGGCGCAAAATAACTGCCCATGAACTGAGAAAAGTCAAGCGTGCAGCTGCCAAGATGCCACTTGCCACCAGTTTGGCCATATTTCAGAGCTGCAACATCACTGGAGTGCCCAAAAGCACAAGGTGTGCAATACTCAGAGACATGGCCAAGGTAAGAAAGGCTGAAAGACGACCACCACTGAACAAGACACACAAGCTGAAACGTCAAGACTGGGCCAAGAAATATCTCAAGACTGATTTTTCTAAGGTTTTATGGACTGATGAAATGAGAGTGAGTCTTGATGGGCCAGATGGATGGGCCCGTGGCTGGATTGGTAAAGGGCAGAGAGCTCCAGTCCGACTCAGACGCCAGCAAGGTGGAGGTGGAGTACTGGTTTGGGCTGGTATCATCAAAGATGAGCTTGTGGGGCCTTTTCGGGTTGAGGATGGAGTCAAGCTCAACTCCCAGTCCTACTGCCAGTTTCTGGAAGACACCTTCTTCAAGCAGTGGTACAGGAAGAAGTCTGCATCCTTCAAGAAAAACATGATTTTCATGCAGGACAATGCTCCATCACACGCGTCCAAGTACTCCGCAGCGTGGCTGGCAAGGAAGGGTATAAAAGAAGAAAATCTAATGACATGGCCTCCTTGTTCACCTGATCTGAACCCCATTGAGAACCTGTGGTCCATCATCAAATGTGAGATTTACAAGGAGGGAAAACAGTACACCTCTCTGAACAGTGTCTGGGAGGCTGTGGTTGCTGCTGCACGCAATGTTGATAGTGAACAGATCAAAACACTGACAGAATCCATGGATGGCAGGCTTTTGAGTGTCCTTGCAAAGAAAGGTGGCTATATTGGTCACTGATTTGTTTTTGTTTTGTTTTTGAATGTCAGAAATGTATATTTGTGAATGTTGAGATGTTATATTGGTTTCACTGGTAAAAATAAATAATTGAAATGGGTATATATTTGTTTTTTGTTAAGTTGCCTAATAATTATGCACAGTAATAGTCACCTGCACACACAGATATCCCCCTAAAATAGCTAAAACTAAAAACAAACTAAAAACTACTTCCAAAAATATTCAGCTTTGATATTAATGAGTTTTTTGGGTTCATTGAGAACATGGTTGTTGTTTAATAATAAAATTAATCCTCAAAAATACAACTTGCCTAATAATTCTGCACTCCCTGTATAGGTAGCAGTCAAACCTGAGCCCAAGAGTCTGGGTGTGTACAGAGTCCACCTTGTCACAAGAAGGAACACAAGTGTTACTTTTCTGTACAGTGTGTATTATGTTTGTATTATGATGTTGTGTTTGTTATCCCTGTGCTGT
Source organism: Bufo bufo (assembly GCF_905171765.1). Lineage (NCBI taxonomy): Eukaryota > Metazoa > Chordata > Amphibia > Anura > Bufonidae > Bufo > Bufo bufo. The sequence goes on from NC_053395.1 coordinate 160,849,240, forward strand.
CACCAGAGGCGCACTATGGGCCCCGGTGCAAAGTGTGTAACAGAGCCCCCCTACCCACTATATGCAATTGGTGTTTCTTAATATTATTTATTTCAAAGCACCATTATTTTCAGGCTGTTGTAAATATGAAAAGGGGGTATATACACATAATATATAACAAAAACAAGTACAAAAAGCATGGACTAATTCATGACAGACTGATACAGAGGGGCAGAGGCCCCTGCCCGCAAGGACTCAAAATCTCGAAGGGAAAGGGAGACAGCAGGTGAGCGTAGAAGCTGCTTATATGGCTCTGTAGTGGTAGCAGGGTTATTGTAGGTGGTAGGCTTTCCCAATGAGATGGGTTTTCAGGTTAGTTTTTAAAAGTTTGGATGTTGGGGGAGAGTCTCATTTGGTGAAGTAGTAAGTTCTTTATGCAGGATGCACGTGAGAAGTCCTGTAGACTACTGTGTAAGAAGTCTTGTGAGGATCAGAGATCACTTGTAGGGATGTATCGGATGAGTGGGTCAAAAATGTAGAAATAAGGGTCAGATTATGGATGGGCTTGTATGTTATTGTTAGTATTTTGAGCTGATTGTGCTGGGCAATGGGGAGCCAGTAAAGGCATTGACAGTGGGTCGAGGCAGAGGTTAGATGGTAGGCCACAGAAGAGGATGTTGCATTTGTCTTGGTGGGAGATGATGAGAGTATGCAATAGCATATTAGTTGACACGGGGTTGAAGAAGGGGCAGGTGCGAGACTTACAGGCGGCAGAAGTTGGTAAGGGTTTATGTGACAGAGGACCTTTTTGAACCCCCCTAAAGCACAAGGACCTGATCGGGGCTACCTTTGCATCCCCAATAGCTACATTCCTCATTTAAAGGGCTTCTGTCACCCCCAAAACCCTTTTTTTTTTTTTGGGCTTGTTAAAATCGTTATTTAAAGACTATTCCCTATATAGGGATCTTACCTTTGTCTGTGGCTTCTTTTCATTAAAAAACAATCTTTTAAAATATGCTAATCACTTCACTACCAGCAAGTAGGTCATCTACTTACTGGTAGCCACCGCAAAAAACCGCCCCATCCTCTTGTTGATTGACAGGGCCAGCAGTGCTCTCCTCCTCCGGCTGGCCCTGTCAGCATTTCAAAAATCCCGCGCCTGTCTTCATTCGGCGCAGGCGCTCTGAGAGAAGGAGGCTCGCCTCCTCAGCACTCCCTCAGTGGGCCAGCGCCGATGACGTCACCGAAAGAGAAGACGTCATCGGCGCAGGCGCACTGAGGGAGTGCTGAGGAGGCGAGCGTCCTCCTCTCAGTGCGCCTGCGCCGAATGAAGACAGGCGCTGGATTTTTGAAATGCTGACAGGGCCAGCCGGAGGAGGAGAGCACTGCTGGCCCTATCAATCAACAAGAGGAGGGGGCGTTTTTTTGCGGCTGCTACCAGCAAGTAGACGCCCTACTTGCTGGTAGTGAAGTGATTTGCATATTTTAAAAGATCGTTTTTTTTATGAAAAGAAGCCACAGACAAAGGTAAGATCCCTATATAGGGAATAGTCGTTAAATAACGATTTTAACGAGCCCAAAATAAAAAAAATGGGGTTTGGGGGTGACAGAAGCCCTTTAATCTATTAATAAGTGATATGATATAATTATAAGCATTATCCAGGTGTTGTGGCATAACTACAGTATAGGGATTATTGTTGTGCATTGGCATCACTGTGTGCATTTTTAGGAGCAAGTGTAGAGCTTGCAGTTGCACATAGAAATTGGTGTCTGAGGTTGTCCAACAGTTACTATGACACACATATAAGTTACTATAACTTATATGTAATGGTTGGACATTGCTTTTTAGCCCTCCTTAGGGCATTCCATCTGAGGGATACCTCTGAATACCTGGAAACAGCATTCACATGTATACTGGTACATTCACTTTAAATGTCAAACGGAGTTCAAAGGATTCATCTTTGGACTCCATTAGGTCTGCTTTCAGGTTGTTTCCGACTTTTACGTTGGACCAAATAGCATGGTAGACTATGCTATTCTGTATGTACTGTAAGAAGGTACAAGGAATCATCGTGGATGATAGGTACGTGTCACCGAGGTTCCTGGCCTCGGTGGAGTAAGAGCCGGTTTTTATGTGTCAGCAGCAGTTGCTGTTTGACACCTTAATACTTAGTATGGCTGATCCAGGATGGCTCTTACTGGGAGTAGTCAAAGTGCTGGGTGGGTGACAACTCCTCATGTTCCAGGCTGGGTTTTTGCCAGGCCTAAAAACCAGCCAGCACTGCCAGGTGAGGAGGATTACCTCAGTCTGACAGTGGAGCTCAGGTGGTGTGTGTGCTGGGATCTGAGGCTTGTGCCGTACCGGAGGACTGAGAGGAGGCAAAAATGCCAACAAGGTGATTTTTACTTTGTGGACTTTCCATTGTGTGTGAACTAACACCAAAACTGCAAAGTGACATTTTGTTTTTGCTTTATGTGTGAATAAACACGGAAGTTTGATTTAAGAACTGGTAATTTGCCTCTGTACTGTGTCCGCACACCCTGTCTACCAGAGCGAATCCCCACAGTACATACATGTACGGTATTTTAGATATTAGTGTTTTAGCAGCTTACCTAGGGTGTTACCTAAATGGTGAATGCAGAATCTCTAGAGGCTGAAAAATCATCCAGGCCCCTGTCCTAAGCAGGTTAGCATGACCATAAATGAAATTCCTACCTCAACGTTCCGTTGCTCCCACTAGCAAGAATACACTTGACATTTTTAAGAATTACATTATGCTAAATGTCATTTCTTTAATTACATTTAAAGTAATCTTACAGATTTAACACTTTATATTGCTACTTATGCATGCTAATAATGACTAAAGGTCATGTTAGCATAAGCAAGTATCATGTTAGAAGACAGTGTAAGGCTTCATGCATTCCTCTGTATTTTTCTTCAGCGCTCATGCGGAGAGCACAGTGATACATATATTTCTATGGGACCATGCACACAACCATATTGCCGTTCTGCAGATAATTGAGCATGTCCTATTCTTGTCCATATATAAGCAGAAATAAAATCTATCACAGGAATATTACAAAAAGCATAGCATCAATCTGACACATTTTCACCTAAGAAAGGGCTTAATCATATTAAGACCTTTCTTAGGTTGAAACTCGTCAGATTGAGGCTATGCCAGGGCTCCAGATGGCGACCAAAATGGTCGCCAATGCAACTTAGAATTGCAAAATAGCGACAAGACTTTGTAGTCTTGTCACCATTTGCGCCTAGACCCTACGCTGTTCTGCCTCTTTAAGAAGAAAGGGCTTTCATCCAGCAGACACACGCAGCGTCTGCAGCAGATGTCTGCTGGGTGAAGATCCGCCCCTCACACTACCCGGCAGAGGTCATAGACGCCTGTTCAGGCCGTTTTACTCCATGGAAAAAGACTCATGCGTACTTTTACCCATGGTATTTTTTTTAGTAAGGAGCACTGTATCAGAAACCGCCAGTTTTGGTACACATGAAGCCCCAGTCTAGTGTACAGTTTTCTGTGTGTAATAGGCATGTAGCAAAGCTGTGTGTGCAATGTGTATATAATAAACTATCTGTGTAATGGGCATGTGGTAGAGCTGTGTATGTTATATGTATATACAGTCCTGATCAAAAGTTTAAGACCACTTGAAAAATGGCAAAAAATCATATTTAGCATGGCTGGATCTTAACAAGGTTCCAAGTAGAGCTTCAACATGCAACAAGAAGAAATGGGAGTGAGACAAAACATTTTTTGAGCATTCAATTTAATGAAAACAACGAATAAACTGAAACAGGCTGTTTTTCAGCTGATCAAAAGTTTAGGACCACACCTCCAAAAAAAAACTAACCCCCCCACCCCCCCAAACAGAAATCCAACTTCCAAACTTGAACTCGGTAATGAGTAGCTCCGCCGTTATTGTTTATTACTTCAAAAATTTGTTTTGGCATGCTTGATGCAAGTGTTTCCATGAGGTGAGTCGGAACATTTCTCCAAGTGGTGAAGGCGGCTGCACGAAGGCCATCTACTGTCTGGAACTGTTGTCCATTTTTGTAAACTTCCCTTGCCATCCATCCCCAAAGGTTCTCAATTGGATTTAGATCAGGGGAACACGCAGGATGGGCCAAAAGAGTGATGTTATTCTCCTGGAAGAAGTCCCTTGTCCTGCGGGCATTGTGTACTGTAGCGTTGTCCTGTTGAAAAACCCAGTCATTACCACACAGACGAGGGCCCTCAGTCATGAGGAATGCTCTCTGCAACATTCTGGACATAGCCAGCGGCCGTTTGACGCCCTTGCACTTCCTGAAGCTCCATTGTTCCACTGAAGGAAAAAGCACCCCAGACCATTATGGCACCCCCTCCACTGTGGTGCGTAGAAAACATCTCAGGTGGGATCTGCTTGTCATGCCAGTAACGTTGGAAACCATCAGGACCATCAAGGATAAATTTTTTCTCATCAGAGAATAAAACTTTCTTCCACCTTTGAATGTCCCATGTTTGGTGCTCTCTTGCAAAGTCCAAACGAGCAGTTCTGTGGTGTTCAAGGAGACGAGGTCTTTGAAGACGTTTTTTGTTTTTGAAGCCCTTTAGTCTCAGATGCCGTCTGATGGTTATGGGACTGCAGTCAGCACCAGTAAGGGCCTTAATTTGGGTCGAGGATCGTCCAGTGTCTTGACGGACAGCCAATTGGATCCTCCGGCTCAGTGCTGATGAATTTTTTTTGGGTCTTCCACTTGACTTTTTTGTTCCATAACCCTCAGGATCATTTAAGAAGTTCCAAATGACTGTCTTACTGCATCCCACCTCAGCAGCGATGGCGCGCTGTGAGAGACCCTGCTTATGCAGTTCAACAACCCGACCACGTTCAAAAAGGGAGAGTTTTTTTTGCCTTTGCCATCACAACGTGTGACTACCTGACAGAAAATGACAATGAATCCACATCTTTGCACAGATTTGGCCTTTTAAAGGCTTGTGGTCCTAAACTTTTGATCAGCTGAAAAACAGCCTGTTTCAGTTTATTCGTTGTTTTCATTAAATTGAATGCTCAAAAAATGTTTTGTCTCACTCCCATTTCTTCTTGTTGCATGTTGAAGCTCTACTTGGAACCTTGTTAAGATCCAGCCATGCTAAATATGATTTTTTGCCATTTTTCAAGTGGTCTTAAACTTTTTATCAGGACTGTAGTAGTGTCAGGTGCGCCCTGTGTATGGCGTCATCAGGAGGGCGCAGTGTATGGCAGCGTCAGGAGGGCGCAATGTATGGCAGCGTCAGGTGGGCGCAGTGTATGGCAGCATCAGGTGGGCGCAGTGTATGGCAGCGTCAGGTGGGCGCAGTGTATGGCAGCGTCAGGTGGGCGCAGTGTATGGCAGCGTCAGGTGGGCGCAGTGTATGGCAGCGTCAGGTGGGCTCTGTGTATGGCAGCGTCAGGTGGGCGCTGTGTATGGCAGTGTTAGGTGGGTGCTGTGTATGGCAGTAGTGGTCTTAGTGTATGATGTTGGATAAATGTAGTCTGTGGTTGCAGTTTGAGCAATTAAGTCTCTAAAAGGTTCGCCATTGCCTTCATTGTTTTAAAGGGTTAGCACACCTGGAGGCCCTCATCTACATTATTTTACTCTGCTTCATTGAGCCCAGGGCCACAGCCTCTGCGTGAACCATCATCATCACGGCCACTTCCACGTCCCATACTGGCCGCCTTCTTAATGTGAAATGTTATATATGCTTAAAAGTATCTAACATCTACAGTATTGTAGGATATGTACGTGTACGCACCAATCAATTAAAGCAGGTATTTTGGATGTGTACACTTTACACAGGGCATGTAGCTCTGATAATGTCACAGACTACCATACACCGTCTGCACTCTGCAGATCAGAGCCTGAAATCAGGTACCATATCCTCCATGCCCCCAATATGTGAGACCCCTGCCTCAATCTGTGCCCCCTTCTGTGCGCCCTGCCTCCAGCTATGCCGGCCGTGCACTGTGTATGTGCCGGTCGGCCTGCCCCCATCCATGTCCCCTGCCCATCTGTGTCCCCTCCCCAGCCCTAGTCTGTGTCCCCTTATGCAGTCTCCCTTCTGTATCTGATGGTCTGTTTCTGAGCCGCCACAATTAGCAGCAAGTGTCAACTGTATGCTGACACTCTGCTGTAAACCCTTAGATGCCGCTGTCATCTAAGTCAGTACATTGGGCAGACTAGATGGGCCAAATGGTTCTTATCTGCCGACACATTCTATGTTTCTATGTTTCTATCCAAGGGGTTAACAGAGGGAGGGGGCTCCCTCTCTCAACCATCGGGCTGCCACACTGCAATGGCAGCAGCCCCGATGGTTGCCATGGCAACCGAGCGCCTTGCAAAAGTGTCCAGTGTTGCCATCTATCAGTGTAAAACTGATCCAAGTGGGACTTGATAAAAAAGTTAAAAAATAAAAATGTAAATTTAAAATAAAATAAATTGCCTTTTCCTATATCTTAAAGGAAGATAAAAAAAAAACAAAAAAAAAATCTACACATATTAGGTATCACCACGTCCGTAACTACCGGCTCTATAAATATATTACATGATCCACCCTGTCTGATAAACACCATAAAAAAAATAATAAAAACTGTGTCAAAAAAAGCCATTTTTGTCACATTACATCACAAAAAGTGCAACACCAAGTGATCAAAAAGGCATATGTACCACAAAATGTCTCCTGCAAAAAATTGGCCCCTATATAAAAAAATCTATAGCTTTTAGAACGTGGAGACACTAAAACATAATTTTTTGGTTTCAAACATGCTATTATTGTGTTAAAGTGAAATAAATTGGAAAAAGTATAGAAATTGGGTATCGCCGCGTCCAGGGCCGGCCTTAGGTGTTCAGGCGCCCTGTGCGAGCTAACTTTGTGGCACCCCCCCCCCCCCCAAAAAAAAATAAATACACTGCTTGTTGCTGGCATCATGGCATAGGCTGGCTGACTATCCAACCAAGTAGTTACCAGCCCGCACACCCCAAAGGCCCTTGTAATGTTATACTTCCCTACTTCGTGAGATTTCCCTACCCTCGTCACTTCCGGTCGCACCGGACATGACGTGAGGAGGTGTGCAGCGCCGCGCACAACGACAGGTTAGGGAAATTTCACAGCAGAGTGCGCATGCGCCAGGAGCCTCGCCGGCGGTTAGGGTAGGGAAAAACTATGGGCCAGTGCGCAGGCGCAGTGATCGGATGGATGTTCTCAGCTGGACACCGGCCAACACTGCGCATGCACCGGGAGCCTCACCAGCGGTTAGGGAAGGGAAAAATTACAAACGGGCCAGTGCTTTTGTATAATAAACATTGGTGGCGCACACCCCAATATAATAAACATTGGCACAGTGCGCCCCCCCAATATAATAAACATTGGTGGCGCAGTGCGCCCCCCCAACACCCCAGTATAATAAACATTGGTGGCGCAGTGCGTCCCCCCAACACCCTAGTATAATAAACATTGGTGGGGCAGTGCGCCCCCCCAATATAATAAACATTGGCACAGTGCGCCCCCCCAATATAATAAACATTGGTGGGGCAGTGCGCCCCCCCAATATAATAAACATTGGCGCAGTGCGCCCCCCCAATATAATAAACATTGGCACAGTGCGCCCCCCCCCCAGTATAATAAACATTGGTGGTGCAGTGCGCCACCCCAACACCCCAGTATAATAAACATTGGTGGAGCAGTGCGCCCCCCCAATATAATAAACATTGGTGGCGCAATATAATAAACATTGGTGGTGCAGTGCGCCCCTCCTCAATATAATAAACATTGGTGGTGCAGTGCGCCCCCCCTCAATATAATAAACATTGGTGGTGCAGTGCGCCCCCCCTCAATATAATAAACATTGGTGGTGCAGTGCGCCCCCCCTCAATATAATAAACATTGGTGGTGCAGTGCGCCCCCCCTCAATATAATAAACATTGGTGGCGCAGTGGGCAGTGCCAATGAGGGTTAAAAAATAAAAAAAATTATTAACTCACCTCCTCCAATTGATCGTCTCCTGTTCTTTCTTCAGGACCTGTGGTGACATCACTGTGCTCATCACATGATACATCACATGATCCATCACCATGGTAATGGACCATGTGATGAGCTCAGTGACGTCACCACAGGTCCTGAAGAAAGAACAGGAGACCGGCAGCTACGCGATCAACTGGAGGAGGTGAGTTAATTTTTTTAAATTATTTTTTAACCCTCATTGCCACTTCCCACTGAGCCAACAATGTTTCTTATACTGGGGTGTTGGGGGGGGGGAAGGCGCACTGTGCCACCAACGTTTCTTATACAAATACAGGAGGCGGGTGCCGGAATCAAATAGCCGGCACCCGACCTTTGTGACAGGGAGCTGCGATCAGCGACAGTTAACCCCTCAGGTACCGCACCTGAAGGGTTAACTCAACTGCAGCTGATCGCAGCTCCCTGTCAGAGGTTGGGTGCCGGCTATTTGATTCCGGCACCCGCCTCCTGTATTTGTATTACAGGTCAGTTATCTTCATTGGTGGCGCAGTGGCCACAGCCCCTCCCATCCTCCTCCCGTCTCTCTTCTTATTGGCAGCAGCGGGGGCAGCAGCAGCACAGGGAGGAGGGAGAGACTCCTTCTCCACTGCGCTGCTGAATAGAACATCGGCGGCGGGGCAGAGAACTATCATCTCCAGCCCTGGCTCATCTCAGTGCCTGCCCCGCCCCGAGGGAGAACACAAGTGCCGCCTCGCCTGCCGCATATTACATTGCGAACTGTCGGCCGCCCGGCGCCCCTGTTGCTATGGCGCCCTGTGCAGCCGCACAGCCCGCACACCCCAAAGGCCGGCCCTGGCCGCGTCCATAAGAACCAGCTCTGTATAAAAATATCACATGACCTAACCCCTCAGCTGAACATCGTAAAAAATAAAAACAGTGCCAAAAAAGCTATTTTATGTCACCTTACTTCACAAAAATTGCAACACCAAGCGATCAAAAATGTGTATGCCCCCAAAACAGTACCAATCTAACCGTTGCCTCATCCCGCAAAAAAATGAAACCCTACCTAAGACGATTGGTCAAAAAATATAAAAGCTATGGCTCTTAGATGATGGTTTTGGTTTCAAAAATGCTATTATTGTGTAAAACTTAAATAAATAAGAAAAAGTTATTGCCACGGCCATAACGATCTGCTCTATAAAAATGTCACATGACCTAATCCCTCAGCTGAATGCTGTAAAAATAAATAAAAAACTGTTCCAAAACAACACATTTTTTAGTCACCTTGCCCCATAAAGTGTAATAATGAATGATCAAAAAATCATATGTACCCAAAAAATACCAATAAAAACATCAACTCTTTCAGCAAAAAACGAGCCCCTGCACAAGACAATCGGCAGAAATATAAAAAAATAAGGCGTTCAGAAAATGGAGACACAAAAACATAATTTTTTTGTCAAAAATGCTTTATTATGTGAAACTGAAACAAACAAAGAAAGTAGACATATTTGGTATCATTGCATCCGTAACAACCTGCTCTATAAAAATAGCACATGATCTACCCTGTCAGATGAATCTTGTAAAAAATAAAAAATTTGCCAAAACAGCCATTTTATGGTTACCTCGCCTCACAAAAAATTTAATATAGAGCAATTAAAAATCATATGTACCCCAAAATGGTACCAATACAACTGGCACCTTATCCCCTAGTTTCCAAAATGAGGTCACTTTTTGGCAGTTCCTACTGTAAGGGTGCATCAGGGGGGCTTCAAATGGGACATGGCATCTAAAAACCAGTCCAGCAAACCATACACTCACCTAAAGAATTATTAGGAACACCTGTTCTATTTCTCATTAATGCAATTATCTAGTCAACCAATCACATGGCAGTTGCTTCAATGCATTTAGGGGTGTGGTCCTGGTCAAGACAATCTCCTGAACTCCAAACTGAATGTCAGAATGGGAAAGAAAGGTGATTTAAGCAATTTTGAGCGTGGCATGGTTGTTGGTGCCAGACGGGCCGGTCTGAGTATTTTACAATCTTCTCAGTTACTGGGATTTTTATGCACAACCATTTCTAGGGTTTACAAAGAATGGTGTGGAAAGGGAAAAACATCCAGTATGCGGCAGTCCTATGGGCGAAAATGCCTTGTGGATGCTAGAGGTCAGAGGAGAATGGGCCGACTGATTCAAGCTGATAGAAGAGCAATGTTGACTGAAATAACCACTCGTTACAACCGAGGTATGCAGCAAAGCATTTGTGAAACCACAACACGCACAACCTTGAGGCGGATGAAGACCCCACCGGGTACCACTCATCTCCACTACAAATAGGAAAAAGAGGCTACAATTTGAACGAGCTCACCAAAATTGGACTGTTGAAGACTGGAAAAATGTTGCCTGGTCTGATGAGTCTCAATTTCTGTTGAGACATTCAAATGGTAGAGTCCGAATTTGGCGTAAACAGAATGAGAACATGTATCCATCCTCTGATGGCTACTTCCAGCAGGATAATGCACCATGTCACAAAGCTCGAATCATTTCAAATTGGTTTCTTGAACATGACAATGAGTTCACTGTACTAAAATGGCCCCCACAGTCACCAGATCTCAACCTAATAGAGCATCTTTGGGATGTGGTGGAACGGGAGCTTCGTGCCCTGGATGTGCATCCCTCAAATCTCCATCAACTGCAAGATGTTATCCTATCAATATGGGCCAACATTTCTAAAGAATGCTATCAGCACCTTGTTGAATCAATGCCACATAGAATTAAGGCAGTTCTGAAGGCAAAAGGGGGTCCAACACCGTATTAGTATGGTGTTCCTAATAATTCTTTAGGTGAGTGTATGATGCTCCTTTTCTTCTGCACCCTGCCGTGTGCCCTTACATCCGTTTACGACCATATGTGAGGTGTTTCTGTAAACCGCAGAATCAGGGTAATAAATATAGAGTTTTGTTTGGCTGTTAACCCTCGATGTGTTAATGAAAAAAATTTATTAAAATGGAAAATCTGCCAAAAACTGAAATTTTGAAATTTTATCTCCATTTTCCTTATATTCTTGTGGAACACCTAAAAGGTTAACAAAGTTTGTAAAATCAGTTTTGAGTTACTTGAGGGGTTTAGTTGCTGAAATGGGGTCAATTATGGGGGGTTTCCACTATATAAGCCCCACAAACTGACTTCAGACATGAACTGATCCTTAAAAAGTGGGTTTTGGAAATTTTCTTAAAAATTTTAAGAATTGCTTCTAAACTTCTAAGCCTTCTAACATCCTAAAAAAAAAAAAAAAAAAAACATTTACAAAATGATGCAAATATAAAGTACACGTATGGGGAATGATAAGTTATAAATATCACTTTCTGTTTTAAAAGCAGAGAAATAGAAATCTTTATTAGAAAATTTATAAAGGTGAAATTTATTGACTCAAATTTCTGACTATCATGAAGTACAATGTGTCACGAGAAAACAATCTCAGAATGGTTTGGATAAGTAAAAGCGTTCCAAAGTTATTACCACTTTGGAAAAGTTATTACCACTTTTGCAAAATTAGACATGGTCACGGGGTATCAATGACCCTTGGTCATGAAAGGGTTAATGGAGGAACAGTGAGGGGGGTAATAAAGTATGGTGAGCCTCAATATTGATGGGGTTAGAAGAACCAATCAAAAGGAGAGACAAATAGGCAACTACACAAGGTAAGCCATGTCGTTTTTTTTTTTTTATTATACCGTAATTATATGTATTTTAAATTTGGCGACTAAAAATGTAATTTGGCTCCTAAATGTTTCAGGTTAGGTTAGGCTCCTTGATATTTTTTTTAGTCTGGAGCACTGTATGCTTTTTGTGATATTCCTGTGATGGATTTAATTTCTGCCTAAATAAAGACTCCAAGTTTTAGGAATGCTGGACCTCTCTACTTACCTCGCTGTGTTTCCTGCACGTCCTTGCATTCAGCTGTGGGTGAGCTGGTGATTAGTTTCCTTTGCTATTCTTGTCCATAGTTACAGATGAAAATAGCCCTTTCTATTGTTGAGAATGAGAAAAATATGGAATGGATCCGCAAAATATGGATAGTTTCTGGGTGCATTTTTTGCTGATTAAAATACGGACATGGCTGTGTGCATGAGGCCTTACTTAAAGGGGTTTTCCGGGATTTTAATACTGATGACCTATCCTCAGGATAGGTCATTAGTATCTGATCGGTGGGGTCATACACCCAGGACCCCCGCCAATCAGCTGTTTGAGAAGGCATCGGCGCTCCTGTCTTCTCCGTACATTGTAGGCTGTACTTAGTATCGTGCTCAGACCGATATAGTTCTTGATTTGCCTGGTGGTAGTAGCGCTGCTTGGATATAAAACACCTGCAGTTGAGTTTCAACAAAGGTTTTATATGATCACTGGGGCCTTTCCTTGAGCAAATGAATGAGGTAAGTATATTTTTTTAACCCCTGATTAATCCCTGAACAGCTGAATGTGAGTCAAAGATGCTGCAATCAACAGTAAACGTGGCATCTGAGGAGGTAAATGACAAGGGGCGGCGCGATCGTGATGAAGTAATTCACAACAAATCTAATTTCTTGTCAAAATTCTGCAAAGCTGGCAAATTGAATTTTTCCAAACTAATCAAGACCGTCAATTTATCTTTTTCTTAGCCAGCCTCGATTTCTCCAGCACAGGTGCAAGATGCGCCTAATATATACAAGACGCAGGATTTGGCGCATCCTCAAGTTAATTCTGCACCAGACTGAAATCTACGTCAGCCTCCTTCTTAATTTCTGTCTTCATTTACGCCAGAATAGTGAAGATAAAACTAAAGATATACTGGGCCAGCTAGACCCCTTCCTTCCCCAAAAAAGTGGGCTTCCTTTCAGAAAAGCCGTCGTGGCAAGGGCAACGTAGAAACGCCACGTGCTACAAAATTTAGTTGCTGTGGTATTTAATAAGTTGCACACACAGGGTTTGTGACTTTTTTTTACACCAGAAAACTTCCTTCTATTATGTTTAAAACATGGTCTAGCGAGCACTAGACGAGAATATACATAAAAACCAAATTATGCTAAATGTCTGTTGTTGCTGTGATATCCGTTCTGCAATCTTCTACTGTATAATCCAGCTCAACGTAATGGAAATTGGATTTCAGTTTTATTTTAAAAGCTACAGCTACACAAAGCAGAGAAATGATGCAGAGAGTTGGGATTGTACAGTACATGTCTAAACGTGCACTAAAAAAAAGAAAAAAATATGAATCTAAGGAGTGATGAGAGAGTTTACCAGATTTTTATTTGTGAATAATACTTGTCCAGTGTGTAGAGGATTCATATCTAGGAATAGACAAGATATCTGGGATGGCCATTCCTCTTCTCTAGAACGCCTTTTCACATTGGGGGACTATTTTTTAAAGAGGACCTGTCATCTCCACTGACATATGTTTTAGTAGGAGAAACAAGGTGGGGGGTGGATTAACTGGGTGTATTGTAAAGGTGTTAGATGGGAGGCCACAGTGAAGGATGTTTTAATAGTCTAGGCAGGGATGATGAGCAACAAAAAATGCTAGTTCATGCCCTAATGGTTAAGGAGAGAGCAGACTTGAGAAATACTGTATTTAAAGGAGTTGTCCAGGATTTTGATGTTCTGTCCTCAGGATAGGTGATAAATATCTGTTCAGATGGTGGTCTGACTCCTGGCACCCCTTCAATCAACTGTTTGAAGAGGCTGCATTGCTTCGGTGAGCACTGTGGCCTCCTCAGTCCTCACAGCTTACCAAGTACAGCACTGTGCATTTTAACAGATGACCTGTGGGGGTGCCAGGAGTCAGACCCCCCACTGATGAGATATTGATGGCAGGCCATAAATTTCAAAATTCTGGACAAACCCTTTGAAATAAAGTAATATAAATTTCTAAGAGCTTGGATGTGAGGTTGAAATACTGGGTGGCATAAAAGGTTTTCCTCAGGCAGTGAATTTGTGAGAATGGTGAAATTGTGGAACCACTGACTATGGTTAACAGTTCTGGTTGAAGGGACTTAAGTGAAATGGGGGAAAGTTGTTCTGAAAGCCATGGGACTCTATGAGCTGTCCCAGGCTAAAGGTATAGCTGGAAAAGAGTAAGGGCCCAGGACAGAGTCTTCAGGAACACAGACACCTATCCCCCTATCCAACCATCATCTACTTGCATTCTCTTTATCTGTCTCTTCAGCTGCGCCCTAGTCCATAAACTGGCACACCCTCGCAGGAACCTTAAACATCTTGACTTTCGCTCACTCTGCTACTCTCTTCTGCCATTCTGTACCATATGTTCTCTCCACGATGCAGATTTTGCTGCCACTTTGTAGAACACCACAATAACAGCTCTTGACTCAGTATCCACACCTATACATAACAAAACCTGAAAAATCAATAGGCAACCCTGGCACAGAAGTCTGACTAAAGAACTGAAGAGGGCTTCCATGGCTGCAGAGCTGCAGTGGAAGAAATCCCATTCTAAGGAGCACTTCATTGCATACAATCCATCCCTCCTCAGTTTCAAATTTACACTTGCGTCTGCAAAACAAGCCTACTTTACAGATCTCATATCTTCCCTGTCTCACAACCCTAAACAACTATTTAACACTTTCAGCTATCTTCTCCGTTCTAAAATACCCTCTGTCATTCACTTCTCATCTCAGCAGAGGACATTGCCACATACTTGAAAAAAAAGATTGACAACATCACAGAAAGCTTCAGCCTACAGTCTCCGTAGCCCATATACACAACTTTCCAGTCCTCTTCTCCTAAAACCAGCTTCTCCACCATTACAGGAAAAACTCTAAACCCTACTTTCCAGATCACATCTCGCCACCCATGCACTTGACCTGATCCCATGCCACCACATCCCCAACCTCACCACAGTGTTTTTCTCTGCCCTAACCCAACTAGTCAACCTATCACTAACCACTGGTGTATTCCCCTCCTGTTTTAAACATGCTACCATCACAGCCATACTCAAAAAGCCTTCCCTTGACCCATGTTTTTTGTCGTCCCATATCACCACTTCCATATGCCTTAAAGCTACTTGAACTACGTGTCCACCTTGAACTGTCCTCCCACCTCTCTTCCTGCTCCTATTTTGACTGGCTGCAATCTGGATTCCGACCCCCATCGCTTAACTGAAACAGTCCTTACCAAAGTCAACAACTACCTGCAAGCTTCCAAAGCCAAATCTCATTACTCTGTCCTCCTCCTCCTCCTTAACCTGTCCTCTGCCTTTGACACTGTCAACCAATCCCTTTTACAAACTCTCTCTTCTCTTGGTATAATGGACTTGGCTCTCTCCTGAATCACCTCATACTTCACAGACAGGACATTTAGGTCCTCCCACTTGCACACCACCTTCTTGTCTCATCCTCTATCTGTTGGTGTACCTCAAGGCCCTGTCCTAGGACCCCTGCTTTTCTCAATTTAATCCTTTGGCCTTGGACGGCTCATAGAGTTCCGTGACTTTGAGTATCACTTCTATGCTGAAAACACGTAAATGTACCTCTCTGGTCCAGATATCACCTCCTTACTATCCAGAATCCTGCAATTCCTATCTGCAATATCTTTTTTCCCCCTCTGTAAAACTTAACATGGCAAAAACTGAATTTACAATTTTCCCCTGTCTCACCCAGTCCACTGCCTTGGGAGTAACGTTTGATTCAGCTCTGTCTTTCAAATTGCACTTTCCACCTCCAACTCAAAAGTATCTCTCGGACCCATACATTCCTTAACTAGAGGTCTGCAAAAATGATTGTACATGCCCTCATCATCTCCCTCTTAAACTACTGTAACATCCTCCTTTGTGGCCTCCCATCTAGCACTCAAACATCCGTCCAATCTATCTTGAACTCTGCTGCCCAACTAATTCACCTCTTTCCACATTACTACTGTTTCTTCTCTCTGCCAGTCCCTTCAGTGGCTCCCCTCTGCCCAGAGAATCTAGTACAAGATACTTCTATGACACACCAGGCTATCCACACCCTGTCCGCTCTATACATCTGGGAACTGTTCTCCAAATATCTGTTCACATACAATTTCTGATTCTCACAAGACTACCTTCTCTAATCTCCTCTTATCTGTTCTTCCCACAATTGCCTTCAAGATTTCTCCCGTGTATCCCACCTACTTTGGAACTCTGTACCCCCACATATCAGATGCTTAACTACCATGGAAACCTTCAAAAGAAACTTGATACTTAAGACAAGCCTAAAACCTACAGTAACCCCGCTGCTACTATACTGCCATATGACCAGCTGTACCATCACCTAATGCAGCGGTGGCCAACCTTACAGACACAAAGGGCCAGAAAAAAAAAAGGATGACTGCCAGGAAACACAAGCTATACATTTACACAAATATACGTGCACACGACCGTATTACTGCAACTGAGTTTTCAAACATTTTATGGAACATTTGACCCATAATAGAACAGTCCTATCCTATTTAAAAAAAATATTGAATTGCTCGGTTTTCTCTTATGGCATTCACCACATAGGAGATATTTTTTTTATATTTTTAATAGTATTTTATTTTTATTTTTTTTTACCTTTTATTTAATAACTACAGGGCAGCAGGGAGCTCATCATGGCAGCCAAGGCTTCAGTAGCGTCCTGGCTGCCATGGTAACCATCCTGGATGCCATGGCTCAGATCGGAAGCTGCCAAAGTGATACATGATGGGGTTAATGTGAGGTGCAGGTCCAACCGTTCCTAGTGATAACCCCCATGTGCCTCATAATAACCCTATCAAGTATCCATATCCATGCATAATGGGCAACATGGGGTTAATGCATGAGCTACAAACATAAACAGTCACTTGCTATTGGCACAGTCAATCCATGTGCCTCATATTATTAAGTGGCCTGTATTCTGTAACTCACATTAACCCCATGCTGCCCATTATGTGAGATGGTACTTTGGGGGTCACTTACTAATAATGTGAGGCACATAGGGGGCCAGTCCAAAAGCATGTGCCCAGCCTGACATTACCCTCTTAGGGACATATGACGTACCGGTACGTCATGATGTCCTGGTACTTAAGGACACATGATGTACTGGTACATTATGTGTATTTCCGATCACCGCCGCGCGGTGATCGGAACAGAGTGCCTGCTGAAAACATTCGGCAGGCACTCTGTCACAATGCCGAGGGGGGTCCTGTGACCTCCTCGTATTGGCGATCGCAGCAAACCGCAGGTCAATTCAGACCTGCGGTTTGAGGCGTTTACGGGTGGTTCGTGGGGCGAGTGCAGTAGCCATCGGGTCCCCATGCTGCTGTGACGGGGACCCGATAGCAGGGAAGGCAGCCTGTGATAGCAGGTGAAGAGCCTGTGAGATCCAGCCCGC
This sequence comes from Bufo bufo, assembly GCF_905171765.1. Lineage (NCBI taxonomy): Eukaryota > Metazoa > Chordata > Amphibia > Anura > Bufonidae > Bufo > Bufo bufo. Next base: position 160,866,569 of record NC_053395.1, read on the forward strand.
TAGATCTCACAGGCAGGAAGCTGTATTAATAATACACACTGTATTACTTATACAGCCAATGCATTCCAATACAGAAGTATTGGAATGCATTGTAAAGGGGATCACACCCCCAAAAGTTGAAGTCCCAAAGTGGGACAAAAAATTAAGTGAAAAAAAGTTGAAAAAATAAAGTTCTCCCCCCAAAAATTAAGTTTCAAGTAAAAAACATCATTTTCCCCAAATAAAGTAAAAAAATATATATATATATTAGGTATCGCCGCGTCCGTATCGACCGGCTCTATAAACATATCACATGACCTAACCCCTCAGATGAACACCGTAAAAAATAAAAACTGTGCTAAATAAACCATTTTTTGGTCACCTTACATCCCTAGTCACAGTCGTGGCCAAAAGTTTTGAGAATTACATAAATATTGGAAATTGGAAAAGTTGCTGCTTAAGTTTTTATAATAGCAATTTGCATATACTCCAGAATGTTATGAAGAGTGATCAGATGAATTGCATAGTCCTTCTTTGCCATCAAAATTAACTTAATCCCAAAAAAAAACTTTCCACTGCATTTCATTGCTGTCATTAAAGGACCTGCTGAGATCATTTCAGTAATCGTCTTGTTAACTCAGGTGAGAATGTTGACGAGCACAAGGCTGGAGATCATTATGTCAGGCTGATTGGGTTAAAATGGCAGACTTGACATGTTAAAAGGAGGGTGATGCTTGAAATCATTGTTCTTCCATTGTTAACTATGGTGACCTGCAAAGAAACGCGTGCAGCAATCATTGCGTTGCATATAAATGGCTTCACAGGCAAGGATATTGTGGCTACTAAGATTGCACCTCAATCAACAATTTATAGGATCATCAAGAACTTCAAGGAAAGAGGTTCAATTCTTGTTAAGAAGGCTTCAGGGCGTCCAAGAAAGTCCAGCAAGCGCCAGGATCATCTCCGAAAGAGGATTCAGCTGCGGGATCGGAGTGCCACCAGTGCAGAGTTTGCTCAGGAATGGCAGCATGCAGGTGTGAGCGCATCTGCACGCACACTGTGGCAAAGACTTTTGGAAGATGGCCTGGTGTCAAGAAGGGCAGCAAAGAAGCCACTTCTCTCCAAAAAAAACATCAGGGACAGATTGATCTTCTGCAGAAAGTATGGTGAATGGACTGCTGAGGACTGGGGCAAAGTCATATTCTCCGATGAAGCCTCTTTCCGATTGTTTGGGGCATCTGGAAAAAGGCTTGTCCAGAACAGAAAAGGTGAGCGCTACTATCAGTCCTGTGTCATGCCAACAGTAAAGCATCCTGAGACTATTCATGTGTGGGGTTGCTTCTCATCCAAGGGAGTGGGCTCACTCACAATTTTGCCCCAAAACACAGCCATAAATAAAGAATGGCACCAAAACACCCTCCAACAGCAACTTCTTCCAGCAATCCAACAACAGTTTGGTGAAGAACAATGCATTTTCCAGCACGATGGAGCACCGTGTCATAAGGCAAAAGTGATAACTAAGTGGCTCGGGGACCAAAACGTTGACATTTTGGGTCCATGGCCTGGAAACTCCCCAGATCTTAATCCCATTGAGAACTTGTGGTCAATCCTCAAGAGGCGGGTGGACAAACAAAAACCCACTAATTCTGATAAACTCTAAGAAGTGATTATGAAAGAATGGGTTGCTATCAGTCAGGAATTGGCCCAGAAGTTGATTGAGAGCATGCCCAGTCGAATTGCAGAGGTCCTGAAAAAGAAGGGCCAACACTGCAAATACTGACTCTTTGCATAAATGTCATGTAATTGTCGATAAAAGCCTTTGAAACGTATGAAGTGCGTGTAATTATATTTCACTACATCACAGAAACAACTGAAACAAAGATCTAAAAGCAGTTTAGAAGCAAACTTTGTGAAAACTAATATTTGTCATTCTCAAAACTTTTGGCCACGACTGTACAATTGCAAGCGATCAAAAAGGCGTATGCCCACCAAGATAGTATCACCTCATCCCGCAAAAAATGAGCCCCTACCTAAGACAATCGCCTGAAAAAATAAAATAAAAAAATGTGGCTCAGAATATGGAGACACTAAAACATTATTTTTTTGTTTAAAAAAGCTGTTATTGTGTAAAACTCAAGTAAATTAAAAAAGTTTACATATTAGGTATCGCCGCGTCCATAATAACCTGCTCTATAAAAATATCACATGCCCTAACCCCTCAAGTGAACATCATAAAAATATAAGAACTTCTAAAGCGCAGGCAGAAGAAAAACTAGCTCAGTCTATGAAAAAAGGGGATAAGACATTCTTCAGATATATAAATGAAAAAAGGAAATTAAAACAAGGAATAACTAAATTAAAAACAAAGGACGGAAGGTATGTAGAAGAGAATAAAGGGCTAGCCGACTGCCTTAATGAATACTTCTGTTCAGTTTTTACAAAAGAAAAAGGAGAAGGACCTCCACTAGAAAGAATGACTATTAAATCGTTTGATGCATGTATCTTTACAGAGGAAGATGTTCTAAGTTTGCTGTCTAAGGTGAAGACAGATAAGTCACAGGGGCCTGATGAGATACACCCAAAATTATTAAAAGAGCTTAGTGGTGAGCTGGCAAAACCGTTAACAGATTTATTTAACCAATCATTAGTAACAGGAGTCGTCCCGGAAGATTGGAAATTGGCAAATGTCGTGCCCATTCACAAGAAAGGTAGTAGGGAGGAATCGAGCAACTATAGACCAGTGAGTCTGACATCAATAGTAGGCAAATTAATGGAAACCCTATTAAAGGATAGGATTGTGGAACATCTAAAATCCCATGGATTGCAAGATGAAAAACAACATGGGTTTACTTCAGGGAGATCATGACTGGGTGAATAAAATAATAGACGGTGGAGGTGCAGTAGACATCGCATATCTAGATTTTAGTAAGGCTTTTGACACTGTCCCACATAGAAGACTTATCAATAAACTGCAGTCATTGAGCATGGACTCCCATATTGTTGAGTGGATTAGGCAGTGGCTGAGTGACAGACAACAGAGGGTTGTAGTCAATGGAGAACATTCAAAACAAGGTAATGTTACCAGTGGGGTTCCACAGGGATCTGTACTGGGACCGATTTTGTTTAATATCTTCATAAGTGATATTGCAAAAGGCCTCGCTGGTAAGGTTTGTCTTTTTGCTGATGACACAAAGATATGTAACAGGGTTGATGTTCCTGGAGGGAAACGCCAAATGGAAAAGGATTTAGGAAAACTAGAAGAATGGTCAGAACTCTGGAAACTGAAATTTAATGTGGATAAGTGCAAGATAATGCACCTGGGGCGTAAAAACCCAAGGGCAGAATATAGAATATTTGACACAGTCCTGATCTCAGTATCTGAGGAAAGGGATTTAGGAGTAATTATTTCAGAAGACTTAAAGGTGGGAAGACAATGTAATAGAGCAGCACGAAATGCCAGCAGAATGCTTGGATGTATAGGGAGAGGTATAAGCAGTAGAAAGAGTGAAGTGCTTATGCCGCTGTACAGAACACTGGTGAGACCTCACTTGGAGTATTGTGCGCAGTACTGGAGGCCATATCTCCAGAAAGATACTCTAGAGAGAGTTCAGAGAAGAGCTACTAAACTAGTACATGGATTGCAGGATAAAACTTACCAGGAAAGGTTAAAGGACCTTAATATGTATAGCTTGGAAGAAAGAAGAGACAGAGGGGATATGATAGAAACTTTTAAATACATAAAGGGAATCAACTCGGTAAAGGAAGAGAGCATATTTAAAAGAAGAAAAACTACCACAAGAGGACACAGTTTTAAATTAGAGGGGCAAAGGTTTAAAAGTAGTATAAGGAAGTATTACTTTACTGAGAGAGTAGTGGATGCATGGAATAGCCTTCCTGCAGAAGTGGTAGCTGCAAATACAGTGAAGGGGTTTAAGCATGCATGGGATAGGCATAAGGCCATCCTTCATATAAGATAGGGCCGGGGGCTATCCATAGTATTCAGTATATTGGGCAGACTAGATGGGCCAAATGGTTCTTATCTGCCGACACATTCTATGTTTTTATGTTTCTATATATAAAAACGGTGTAAAAAAAGAAATTTTTTGTCAATTACATCACAAAAAGTGTAATAGCAAGCGATCAAAAAGTCATATGCACCCTAAAGTAGTGCCAATCAAACCGACATCTCATCCTGCAAAAAATGAGACCCTACCTAAGATAATCTCCCTAAAACTGAAAAAACTATGGCTCTCAGAATATGGAGACACTAAAACATGATTTCTTTTTTGTTTAAAAATATAATTGTGCAAAACTTACATAAATTAAAAAAATGTATACATATTAGGTATCGCCGTGTCTGTAATAACCTGCTCTATAAAAATATCACATGACCTAACCCCTCAGGTGAATACCGTAAAAAATAGAAAAATAAACGGTGTAAAAAAATGCCATTTTTTGTCACTTACATCACAAAAAGTGTAATAGCAAGCGATCAAAAAGTCATACGCTCCCCAAAATAGTGCCAATCAAACAGTCATCTCATCCTGAACAAAATGAGCCCATACTCAAGACAGTCGCACAAAAAATAAATAAACTATGGCTTTCAGAATGAGGAGACACTGAAGAATCATAAAAAAAATATATATATATATATGCTTTGTTATGTAAAACTGAGTCATATTTGGTATTGTTGCGTCCGTGACAACCTGCTCTATAAAAATACCACATGATCTAACCTGTCAGATGAATGTTGTAAATAACAAAAAATAAAAACGGTGCCAAAACAGCTATTTCTTGTTACCTTGCCTCAGAAAAAGTGTAATATAGAGCAACCAAAAATCATATGTACCCTTAAATAGTACCAACAAAACTGCTACCCTATCGTGTAGTTTCTAAAATGGGGTCACTTTTTTGGAGTTTCTACTCTAGGGGTGCATCGGGGGGATTCAAATGGTACATGGTGTCAAAAAAACAGTCCAGCAAAATCTGCCTTCCAAAAACCGTATGGCATTCCTTTCCTCCTGCTCCCTGCCGTGTGCCCGTACGGCAGTTTACGACCACATATGGGGTGTTTCTGTAAACTACAGAATCAGAGCCATAAATATTGAGTTTTGTTTGGCTGTTAATCCTTGCTTTGTAACTGTGAGAAAATTATTAAAATGGAAAATCTGCCAAAAAAGTTACATTTTGAAATTGTATCTCTATTTTCCATTAATTCTTGTGGAACACCTAAAGGGTTAACTAAGTTTGTAAAATCAGTTTTGAATACCTTGAGGGGTGTAGTTTCTAGAATGGGGTCATTTTTGGGTAGTTCCTATTATGTAAGTCTCACAAAGGGACTGCAGACCTGAACTGGTCCTTAAAAAGTGGGTTTTAGAACATTTCTGGAAAATTTCAAGATTTCCTTCTAAACTTCTAAGCCTTGTAACATCCCCCAAAAATAAAATGTCATTCCCAAAATGATCCAAACATGAAGTAGACATATGGGGAATGTGAAGTAATAACTATTTTTGTAGGTATTACTATGTATTATAGAAGTAGAGAAATTGAAACTTGGAAATTTGCAAATTTTTCTAAATGTTTGGTAAATTTTGGTATTTTTTTATAAACCAGTGTCATGAAGTACAATACATGACAAAAAAACAATCTCAGAATGGCCTGGATAAGTCAAAGCGTTTTACAGTTATCACCACATAAAATTACACTGGTCAGATTTGCAAAAAATGGCCTGGTCCTTAAGGAGTTAAAAATAAATGACCCCCATCATGTTTAAAACATGGCAGTGGCAATATTGGTGTTAATGAGTCACATTAACCCCAATCTTGCTGGCTGCCTGATACGTTTTTTGCCTGCCTTTATTTTGAGGCAGGCTAATCACTCTTGCACTGTGTGGTTTTGGGGTACCTTTTATGCTGGCTGCTCAGTGCACACCGACTCTGGGGCTGGGGCTCGGGCTGACGGTGAGGACAGGACACTCAGGAGGAGGCTGCTACCTCCCTCCTTCGTGTAGAAGGCCATGCCATGTTCTCTTGAGATACTAGGCTGCGCAGCCTAGTATAGCAATAACAGAAATCCCGACCGGACTGGTCCCCTGCGAGCCGCAAATGAAGTTGCAAGGAGCCGCATGCGGTTCGCGAGCCGCGGGTTGGCCACCCCTGACCTAATGTATCCTTTCCCCATCCCTTGTAGATTGTATGCCTTTATAGGCTGGGTCCTCTTTTCTTCTGTGCCAGTTTGTAATTTGTCTTGTTCATGCTTATTTTATTTGTTTTATATTGTATATGTAACCTCTTTTAATATGTACTTTGCCATGGAATGAATGTAAATGGAATATGCTAAGGGGGTCATTTATTAAGACTGGCGCTTTAGACACCGGTCTTAATAACCTCTGTTCTGGCTGTGGATGCGCCAGCATCTACATAACTTCAGTGAATCCACCGCCAGTCTAAATCTACGCCAGCTGCCTTGCTGGCATATATTTTTTACATTTTCTACACCTAAAACGGGCATAGAAAATGATAAATGAGACGGGTCTGACGGTCAGCTCCTCCCCTCCCCCCCACACCATGTCCCCTTTTTTTAGACCTGGCGTAAGCAGGGAAAAGTCACAGATTGCAGTGCAAATAACCTTTGTGACCCCCTAAATGTTTGATTGGAAAGGTATGAGGAGATCCAGGTGAGGGCCATTTCTGTAATGCAGAAGGATATAAGAATTTGGAGCAGGAGGGATTGGTTAACTGTGTTAAAAGTGGATAACAGGTCTATAAGGAGAAGCAGAGAGCAATGCCCTGAGGCTGTGGTAATTAATAGATCATTAGTGACTTTGGTTTTGGCCTCATGCACACGACCGTTGTTGGGTTCCGTGTCCGTTGTTCCGTTTTCCGTGATTTTCTACGGACCCATTGACTTTCAATGGGTCCGGTAAAAACTCGGAAAATGCACCGTTTGTCATCCACGTCTGTGATCCGTGTTTCCAGTCCGTGAAAAAATATGACCTGTCCTATTTTTTTCACGGACAATGGTTCGCGGACCCATTCAAGTCAATGGGTCCGTGAAAAAACACGGAGGCACTCAAGATTGTCATCCGCGTCCGTGATCCATGTTCGTTTTTTTCCTATCATTTCCAAGGCTAACTTGACTTAGATTTTTTTTTCACTTTTCTTGTCTGGTGATCCTCCAAAAATCAAGGAAGACACACGGAAACAAAAACGGAAACGGATCATGGAACAACGGAACCCCGTTTTGCGGACCGTGAAAAAATACTGTCGTGTGCATGAGGCCTAAAACTGTTTTAGTGCAGTGGTTGGAAACCAGATTCTAGCTGGTCAAAACGTGTGTTGGATGAGAGTTGGGGAAAACAGTTCAGGGACAGGGTAGACATGTTGCTCAAGGGGTTTTGAGGCACACATCGGGCAGTAGCTAGACAAAGATAAATGGTTGTGGGGTGGAGTCTTAAGGATGGATGTGATGGTGCATGAAAGAGAGAAGATGCCAGTGGTTAATGATAGTCTGAAGAGGTGGGACCAGGCTGGGTAGTAAGTAAGTAAGGTTGGGAATGGAATTAGGTGAAATGATTTGGAGAGTAGTGTCAATAAGAATTTAGCTTAAGTGAGTGTTTGTGCTGTTAGGAAAGTAAAGATAATGGTTATAGATGGAGCTGTCTGACAGATTCACTGAGAAGAAGAGGCAACAGATGCAGTGAAATGTAAAGGCTATGTACACCTTCTGAGGCTCTTTTTTATAATTGCATGTTAATTATTTTTGGCAACATTTTTTTTTTTTCAATTGCCCTTTATTAATAATATTGAGCTGTAATGTCACAAAGGGTTAACGGTTTTTCTAGCTGTGTGACTGGCACTTTCACTTTGTGGCAGTCATCTAATAACTCTTATCTCTAAACTACTTAGAGGTAATAAACACTTATTTAAGCCACATTCTTATCAGTAAGATAAGAACTGATCTATAATGGGTGTTTATAAGGTCAGAGAGCAGAGATAAGGAGTCCATCTGCTCCTGGTCTGATGAAATAGAGAGAAAATACAAAAGGTTCTACTAGAGCATGTCTGCTCTGTACAGAAAAAAAAGACCAATAAAAAAATTATAAATTAACTCAAAGTGAGTACAATACATGAATAAATAAAGGTGTACCTAGCCTTTAAGGCTGCAGAGGAAAACTGTTGAAAAAATGATTTTTAGCCCCAAATAAGGCTACTTTCACACGCTGTATCAGGAAGGGTCCAGCAAAAATGCTTCCATTACTGATAATACAACCATCTGCATCTGTTATGAACGGATCCGGTTGAATTATCTTTAACATTGCCAAGACGGATCCGTCATAAAATCCATTGAAAGTCAATGGAGGACGGATCAGTTTTCGATTGTGGCAGAGAAAACGGATCCGTCCCCATTGACTTGCATTGGGGGTCATGCCGGATCCGTCTTGCTATGCATACCAGGACAGAAAGCAAACTACAACTCCGATATAGGAACGGAACTAAACGGAACGGAATGCATTTTGGAGCATTCCATTCTGTTCAGTTTTGTCCCCATTGACAATGAATGGGGACAAAACGGAAGCATTTTTTTCCGGTATTAAGCCCCTATGACGGATCTCAATACCGGAAAACTAAAACGCTAGTGTGAAAGTAGCCGAAGTAGAATGCAATAATAAAAAAAAGCCCCAATGGTACCCATAGCCTTTAAAGTATCACCATTTGTACATGTAGGTGAAGATACCCCTCTTGGTGGATCACAGTAAAGGTCAATGCCATAAAGATCAGTTGCAGTCCCCACTGTGCATACCCACACATCCCTTGGTTGAACTTTGTCTTTTTTTTCAACCGTAAACTAGGTAATGATATACAATAAAAACTGAATGTGTTGGACAGCGAAAGAATGTGTGCTATAATGACATGAAAGCTTGACCACTTAATTAGAGGCATGCCTTCTCAGATTACTGCCAGGTTAGGATATGCAAACAAGCTTTGTTAAGAAGACTGGAGAATGCAGAATTAAGTCTTTAAGCTAATTTACAGCAGCTATAGAATGCCTTCAATTCTCCATTGAGAAGTGTACAATTAGCACAGAGGGGAGCAAGCCATGTGTTTTCAGTATGTAAAAAGGCGTTTAGGGTTCTGAACTGAAGAGAAAATCTGATATGGAGCAATAAAAGAAAATACCTAAGACGTGCGCAATAAATACTTAGATTCATAATGTAATTCTGCGAATCGCTTTCAAACCATCTGGAGTTAGTGATGAAGACATGTCATCTCATTATTCCATTAGAGGAATTACTGATGTCTCAGGACCTCAGGACTAGATGAAATAATTGGTATATTTATTACAAGCTTGATCAAGTAATTTAAAGCAGCCTTGTTTATTACTATAATATACTCTACATTCACTCAATTTAACTACCATAAAACCATCCAAAATATCCCTTTCATCAAAGCAATTGTAGGGACATTGCACCATTTCTAAGGCTTCTACGTATACAGCATGCATAGCAAACCACAATTATTTCTAAACTTCCATTGTTCAAGATTTGAAGGGTTTGTCCAGCCCAATAATTGTTTTTACAAACAGGTAACAATTGTATAAAATAACAGAAGAAGTAATACTCGCCTTACCCATCCCTTGTTGCTCCTGTGCTGACACTTCTCTGGTCTCCCAGTGGTCTCTGTTCATTCGGCTTCAGCAGTGTTATGTTGACATCAGACCTCTTTTGCCAATCATTCACTACGATAGTGACCTCAGGGGGGTGTCAACATGTCATCACTACTCTTACGGGCAGTTGTGTTTAACCACTGTGTCAACCAACTGGTTTGACTTTGGGCTAGATATAAGGGCGTTATCCTGGCGGTTCCCTTGTATTCACCCTTAAACCCCCAACAGAGGGATCTGGCCTTTGCTGCAGGGTAGCTGCCAAGCCACTATCTCTTGGAATAGTCCTGGTGTGGTTAGCTGCTGACCTACGGAGATTAGAGACATTGGTGCATGCACTAAGGAATCAGACAATAAACGTAGTCAGAAAACAGGCAGAGGTCTGGGCTGGCAAAGTTTGTGCAAATCCAAGAAACAATCTAAAGGTCAGAGCAGGCAGCACAGTATTAGTGCTATGAACAGGTCAGGGCAAGGCAGACCGCTCAGGATCCACTAGACAGGAAGCAGTCGGTAAACAGGAACACAGATGGAATATAGCACTTTTAGGCCTTATGCACACAAACGTATTTTGTTTCCGTGTCCGTTCCGTTTTTTGTTTTTTTTTGCGGATAGGATGCGGACCCATTCATTTCTATGGGTCCGCAAAAAATGCGGACAGCCCACAGTGTGCTATCCGCATCCGTATGTCTGTTCCATAGTCCCGCATAGTTTTGCAAACAAGGATAGGCATTATTACAATGAATCCGCAAAAAAAAAAACGGATGACATACGGACGTCATCAGTTTTTTTTGCGGATCCGCAATTTGTGGACCACAAAACACATACGGTCGTGTGCATGTAGCCTTACAGGCTGTAGCTAGCTAGAGGGACCTATGTCACGGCGGACGTGCACAGTTAAACAGACAACACACCAACCAGGCTCTGGACGAGAGACAGGGGAAGGGTCACCTCTTAATTTATCCCTGACCTCTTTCCCTGCAATGCTCAGCCCACAGACAAACCTTGATGGTAGATTTGCTGTGTCCACCAGCCTAAACTAACAGAACCCTGAACTCCCTGAGATGGTGAAGTGGGGAGAAAGGAGCAGCCTGCTCGCACAGAACCTGGATGGGTAAGATGACATAAACAACCAAACAAGAAAAGACACTTATCTGCTGAGAGCAGGAACAAACAGCCAACCTTCCTTCCAAACTTCCCAGACACTAATGAACAGTATAATCCGCTCAGAGCACTTTAGCTGGAGACCATTTAAACGAATGACTCCACCCAATGCACCTGATGCGAGGCGGATCCAGCACAGCATCAAAACAAATACTAGACTCGTGCTGCAATCCTGGCTGACCTCCGCACATCGTCAGAGTGGGGCATGACAACCTAATGCTGGATCTACAGAGACCTAATTGCATCGGCAAGGAGGTGAGGTCAGAGGAACTCTATACAGGTGAGTTGATTAGCTCATTAGTCCAGCAGCTGAGAACAAAATCAGAAAAGACATTAACGCCTGCAGTGCTGCAGAGAAAAGCCTCACTAACGCATCATGCATGCGACCATATGTATTTTTCTATCCACAAATGGCAGATCTGCAAAATACAGATACCGTTCATGTTGCATTCACATTTTTTGTGGACCCATTGACTTCAGTAATTAAGTGGTCCGCATTCTGCAGGCATGTTTAAGACATGTTCTTGATGTGGAAAGCACATGGATTATCTGTGTGCTTTCTACATCTGTATATCCGTTCCGCAAAAAGATAGAATATGTTTGTAAAATGTGGAAGTCAATAGTTCCACAGAAAAAATGCAGATGGCACATGGACCGCAATTCTAACACATAATTAGCAAGAGTTCTTCACTTGTAAGGGGCTGTCCCACAGGTGAAGAAGCGCCCGCCTGCCTGTTAATTGACAGGGCTGGACATCTGGCCCGGCCCTGCCAAGCTGGGCTCTGTGCCGCTGCTCTGAGTACTGCCACATAGGTTCAAATTTGTCTTCGGGAGCCGCGATTGTGCCATTACCCGGAAGTGAACAGTTTCTGCTTCCATAGCCAAATTTGAGCTTCAGCTTTGCTACTCAGCAGCGACGCAAGGGTCAGATGGTCAGGGCTGGGTGGGGTGTCCAGCCCTGACCATCCTCAGACATGTGGGAGCTTCTTCACCTGTGGGGACAGTCCCTTCACAGATGAAGAACTCTTTCTGATGAGATGAATTGATTTGTTAGAATTGATATACTCATCCCCAATATGTTGAAAGGGGTGTTGCCACAAACAAATAGTCTACATTTTTCTACATTTTTTTTTTTTGAATACTTTTGTAATTGCATGTAATAAAAAATTTAGTATTGCCACTGAATTATTCAATAAAATGTATCTGTATAGAGCCACCTGCCGTGTCTTCTTTTACTTATTTTTGTCCATGCCTCTGAGCTCGTTGAAAATGCTTATCAGCCATATGTACTTTTAGAAGCTGTGTCAATTACAGAGAAAGGGCTGCAGCAGAAAGGACACATCCCCTGAGCTGTAAAAGGGAGAGAGCTGCAGCAGAAAAGACACACCCTCTGAGCTTTAATAGGGAGAGAGCTGCAGCAGAAAGGTCACTCCCCCTGAGCTGTGATAGGGAGATTGCTGCAAAAGGAAGGACACATCCCCTGAGCTGTAATAGGGAGAGAGCTGCAGCAGAAAAGACACATCCCCTGAGCTGTAATAGGGAGAGAGCTGCAGCAGAAAAGACACATCTCCTGAGCCGTAATATGGAGAGAGCTGCAGCAGAAAAGACACATCCCCTGAGCTGTAATAGGGAGAGAGGTGCAGCAGAAAAGACACACCCTCTGAGCTGTAATAGGGAGAGAGCTGCAGCAGAAAAGTCACTCCCCCTGAGCTGTGATAGGGAGATTGCTGCAAAAGAAAGGACACATCTGCAGCGTACTCAAGTTGTGTGCAATAGGTGTTTCTGGGTGATGTAGTGCAATAGACACTAACCTGGTACAGCTGACTCTCTGCAAGGGCAGGTGATGGTATAGATAGTTCGTGACGCCAGTGCCAAGTAAACGGTGGCACGCCGTTTGCGGATGCAGGAATAAATTGAGGAACACGTGGTATTAAAACAGAACTCCAACTTTAGTAGTTTTCATGCAGAGACAATATTGGAATCGCAGTTCCTTGGCATACAGTCGATTTTGCAATACGGTTGATGCAGGCAATTACAGCTTGAGCAAGGTGATTACAGAGTGTTGAACACAGGACTTGCAGTACAGGAGCTTGCACTCTATTTCTGTCTGTTCCTGGAATATAGCAATTCTTCACCAAGGCCCAATAACCTAGTTCTGGCTTTATATCCTTGGTTGTAGCTTTATAAAAGTACCTCCTCTGTTATTCTTAGTACCTCTTGCTTTCCTGATCTTTGCCTCTGTCCCTCTCAGCTTCCTCAGGCTCTTTAGCTAAGATATTCCTGTTTCTGCATATGGGAATTCAGGAGGGAATCTTCTCCTGGACAGCAGGCTTCAGGCCTGGACTTGTCTCTGACATTGTCTAATCTCCAACTGTAGATTACAGACACTAGACTCCGTCTGCCTTCTACTTCCCTGTCTGGGCCTTATATAAACTAGGGCTCCCTAGCTCCCTCTAATGACTAGAAGCTGAAATGACACCCCTAGCAGGCCTGTACATGCAAGTGTCATAGTAACAGGGAAACACATAGCATTGCATTACATGACATTTTATAAAACTGACATATAACAACTTCCCCATAATTAGGAGGGACGACAGCACACCAAGTGACACTTTGGTAGTGACGGGTATTACAGTTCCCGTACACTACACATCCCCTGAGCTGTAATAGGGAGAGAGCTGCAGCAGAAAAGACACATCCCCTGAGCTGTCCGCCTGAAGTAAAGTTAGCTGAAATACAAACCGGATTCCAAAAAAGTTGGGACACTAAACTAATTGTGAATAAAAACTGAATGCAATGATATGGAGATGGCAAATGTCAATATTTTATTTGTAATAGAACGTAGATGACAGATCAAACGTTTAATCCGAGTAAATGTATCATTTTAAAGGAAAAATACGTTGATTCCAATTTTCACGGTGTCAACAAATCCCAAAAAAGTTGGGACAAGTAGCAATAAGAGGCTGGAAAAAGTAAATTTGAGCATAACGAAGAGCTAGAAGACCAATTAACACTAATTAGGTCAATTGGCAACATGATTGGGTATAAAAAGAGCTTCTCAGAGTGGCAGTGTCTCTCAGAAGCCAAGATGGGTAGAGGATCACCAATTCCCACAATGTTGCGCAGAAAGATAGTGGAGCAATATCAGAAAGGTGTTACCCAGCGAAAAATTGCAAAGACTTTGCATCTATCATCATCAACTGTGCATAACATCATCCGAAGATTCAGAGAATCTGGAACAATCTCTGTGCGTAAGGGTCAAGGCCGTAAAACCATACTGGATGTCCGTGATCTCCGGGCCCTTAAACGACACTGCACCACAAACAGGAATGCTACTGTAAAGGAAATCACAGAATGGGCTCAGGAATACTTCCAGAAACCATTGTCAGTGAACACAATCCACCGTGCCATCCGCCGTTGCCAGCTGAAACTCTACAGTGCAAAGAAGAAGCCATTTCTAAGCAAGATCCACAAGCTCAGGCGTTTTCACTGGGCCAGGGATCATTTAAAATGGAGTGTGGCAAAATGGAAGACTGTTCTGTGGTCAGACGAGTCACGATTCGAAGTTCTTTTTGGAAATCTGGGACGCCATGTCATCCGGACCAAAGAGGACAAGGACAACCCAAGTTGTTATCAACGCTCAGTTCAGAAGCCTGCATCTCTGATGGTATGGGGTTGCATGAGTGCGTGTGGCATGGGCAGCTTGCATGTCTGGAAAGGCACCATCAATGCAGAAAAATATATTCAGTTTTCATTGACGATTTGTATAGTGTCCCAACTTTTTTGGAATCCGGTTTGTACTTAAGCAATGAATGGGGAGATCTCTGGATCCCTGTGAGATACAGGGCTGACTCTAGCTTTGTTAGGGGAAAAAAATAAACGAACCAGCACCTCCACAATAAGTGAATATAAGAACGCAGGTGCACGCTACCTTGGCTAAAACACACTTGGATACGTAGAACTACAGGTAACAGCACTCTGCTAGTCAATTGCGCAAAGATATAAGCAAACACTAAAAGAATAAATGCTTGGGGGTCATACTTACTGCAAATGCAGCTAGAAGCTTTTTGCGAATATAATTGATCAAAAATATTTCGGGCCCATCTACCGGTCGTCAAGGTCGCTTCTAATCAGATGGGTCCTACTCTGACATGCCTCTCCTGGGCTTACAGCCTACAATCTGGGCAAAGTAGTACCAAGCTGCATCCTACACATGCCTCTCCCAGGTTGTGAGCCTGCAGTATGGGCTGGGTAGAATACAGCTGTACAAGCTATCTAATTAAAAGCACATGGTAAATGGGCTGGTGGTGCACGGTTCAATCTCACCACCAGGGGGAGCCACTCCCCTAGTGGCAGTGACAATGGGGAAAAAAATAAACGAACCAGCACCTCCACAATAAGTGAATATAAGAACGCAGGTGCGCGCTACCTTGGCTAAAACACACTTGGATACGTAGAACTACAGGTAACAGCACTCTGCTAGTCAATTGCGCAAAGATATAAGCAAACACTAAAAGAATAAATGCTTGGGGGTCATACTTACTGCAAATGCAGCTAGAAGCTTTTTGCGAATATAATTGATCAAAAATATTTCGGGCCCATCTACCGGTCGTCAAGGTCGCTTCTAATCAGATGGGTCCTACTCTGACATGCCTCTCCTGGGCTTACAGCCTACAATCTGGGCAAAGTAGTACCAAGCTGCATCCTACACATGCCTCTCCCAGGTTGTGAGCCTGCAGTATGGGCTGGGTAGAATACAGCTGTACAAGCTATCTAATTAAAAGCACATGGTAAATGGGCTGGTGGTGCACGGTTCAATCTCACCACCAGGGGGAGCCACTCCCCTAGTGGCAGTGACAATGGGGAAAAAAATAAACGAACCAGCACCTCCACAATAAGTGAATATAAGAACGCAGGTGCACGCTACCTTGGCTAAAACACACTTGGATACGTAGAACTACAGGTAACAGCACTCTGCTAGTCAATTGCGCAAAGATATAAGCAAACACTAAAAGAATAAATGCTTGGGGGTCATACTTACTGCAAATGCAGCTAGAAGCTTTTTGCGAATATAATTGATCAAAAATATTTCGGGCCCATCTACCGGTCGTCAAGGTCGCTTCTAATCAGATGGGTCCTACTCTGACATGCCTCTCCTGGGCTTACAGCCTACAATCTGGGCAAAGTAGTACCAAGCTGCATCCTACACATGCCTCTCCCAGGTTGTGAGCCTGCAGTATGGGCTGGGTAGAATACAGCTGTACAAGCTATCTAATTAAAAGCACATGGTAAATGGGCTGGTGGTGCACGGTTCAATCTCACCACCAGGGGGAGCCACTCCCCTAGTGGCAGTGACAATGGGGAAAAAAATAAACGAACCAGCACCTCCACAATAAGTGAATATAAGAACGCAGGTGCACGCTACCTTGGCTAAAACACACTTGGATACGTAGAACTACAGGTAACAGCACTCTGCTAGTCAATTGCGCAAAGATATAAGCAAACACTAAAAGAATAACCCATCTGATTAGAAGCGACCTTGACGACCGGTAGATGGGCCCGAAATATTTTTGATCAATTATATTCGCAAAAAGCTTCTAGCTGCATTTGCAGTAAGTATGACCCCCAAGCATTTATTCTTTTAGTGTTTGCTTATATCTTTGCGCAATTGACTAGCAGAGTGCTGTTACCTGTAGTTCTACGTATCTAGCTTTGTTAGGGCGGGTTCACATCAGCATTATGGATTCCGTTTTTGTTTTTTCGTTATAACGGAGAATAGCGGAATCCATAAGACGGAAGTCAAAACGGAAGCCTTTTAAGAGGCATTCCGTTTTAAACCTTCATAATACAAGTCTATGAGCAGCCTAACGGATCCGTCCTTGTTTCCATTATGCAGTCCATTATGCAATCCTCAGGCTAGGTCATCCATATCAGATCGGCGGGGTCCGACCTCCGCATTCCTGTCAATCAGGCGTTTCAAGAGGCCACGGCACTCGTGAAAGCCGTCATCCTTTTTGCTGTCTATATCGTATTGGAGGTGCAATGTAATTACAACCGCTCATCCCATTCAACTCAACGGGCACCGCGGCCTCTTCAAGCACCTGATCAGCAGGGGTACCAGGAGTCAGACCCCACTCCGATCTGATGTTGATGACCTATCCTGAGGATAACACTGCACAACCCCTTTAAGTACGAACAGAAGGATGGATAGATCTGAAGTCATAATGCAGACTGGGTGCTAATGCAGGCTTCTGCTAATAGAAATCATGATCATTTTAACTGCTGTTCATTAAGAGCCTGCTGTGGACAAGTGTAGCCAATCAGCGCTAATCAGAACGGCTGTACAGGAGGCTTAAACATGGCTCCTGTAACGCATATTTAATGTTAGCGCCTTACAAGCTGTCCGCTCTGCTCCAGATCTCTGCTAAAGAGCTTTGTTCCTTTCCGTAGCTCATGTGCCTCCTGAATGTTTTACATTGATGTTCCTGAGCTAAGAGGAAGAGACGTTTTCTGGGACTCTGTGGGATAGGCGGAAAAGAAGCTGCTGGCGTTGTACCATTGCATTACTGGAATAAATTTAGTAAAACGCTTATGCAGTCGTCTTGTTAGGATGGCGTCATAACAATGTAAGGGTGCATTGCGGACCGTATGCGGAACCTTTCATTTCAGTGGGTCCGCCCCAAAAAAAACTCTGTGTTACTCCGTGTGCATTCTGTTTCCTTATGTCCGTATGTCAGTTTCGCCAAAAAATAGAACATATCCTATTATTGTCTGAATTACACACAAGGATAGGACTCTTCTATCAGGGACCAGCTATTCCGTTCCGCATAACACGGAATGCACATGGACCTGATCCGTATTTCTTGCAGACCCCAAAATACAACAGCCCTAACTGATGCAACAGGATCCGTTTTTTTTTTACAGGATACAGTTTTTTTTTTCTCTTTCTCTTCTTCTGACGGATCAGAAGAACGGAAAGCTAAATGGTTATGTGAATGCGCCCTAATCGGAGTTTGTTGGGTCTGTGTGTAGATTACAGTGGTGTTGCCTTTATGCATTAGTGTGACATCACATTGTAAGCCGACTACAACTTTGTTGGGTGACTTCTCAGCATTATTTAATTAGTTTACATTTACCGTAGGATTAGTAACGTCTGGAGGAAGGCTGATAACATGTACCTATATTCAGGGAATAAGTCAACTTCCGCTCATGCTGCTCTTCTGCCTTGGCACATGTAGGTATATTTTCCACCCCACAGATAGTAAAGCGAGTTCTGCCGTCAAGCCCGCAGCAAACACACGACTCCTCCTGCCGGATAATAAACGACTGTCTTCTTGCAACAGCTATTCCACGATGAATCAAAAGCCGAACGCCGGATGAATCATGTTGAAAGTCGTGCAGTGTAAATTCTAATCTCGGTGTATAGAAGATTGAAAAGTTTATTAAGACCCTGCCATTCAATACTCAGCCAAGGGATGACAAGTCAGTAAAATATCTGTATACCACTTAGACCTCTATCACCTGCTATATATATATATATATATATATATATATACTGTATCTATGCTTAAAGAGGTTAACCCACGATCAATTTAAAAAATACACAACAATCCGTTTCTAACAAAGCTAGAACCAGCCCTGTACATCACATGGATCCAGAGATCTCCCCATTCATTGCTCCAATTGCTCTGTTAGATTTATTTCAAACTGGAAGCTTAGGGGGTATGTCCTTTCTATTACCGATCAGGGGGTATGTCCTTTCTATTACCGATCAGGGGGTATGTCCTTTCTATTACCGATCAGGGGGTATGTCCTTTCTATTACCGATCAGGGGGTATGTCCTTTCTATTACCGATCAGGGGGTATGTCCTTTCTATTACCGACCAAGGGGGTATGTCCTTTCTATTACCGATCAGGGGGTATGTCCTTTCTATTACCGATCAGGGGGTATGTCCTTTCTATTACCGATCAGGGGGTATGTCCTTTCTATTACCGATCAGGGGGTATGTCCTTTCTATTACCGATCAGGGGGTATGTCCTTTCTATTACCGATCAGGGGGTATGTCCTTTCTATTACCGATCAGGGGGTATGTCCTTTCTATTACCGACCAAGGGGGTATGTCCTTTCTATTACCGATCAGGGGGTATGTCCTTTCTATTACCGATCAGGGGGTATGTCCTTTCTATTACCGATCAGGGGGTATGTCCTTTCTATTACCGATCAGGGGGTATGTCCTTTCTATTACCGATCAGGGGGTATGTCCTTTCTATTACCGATCAGGGGGTATGTCCTTTCTATTACCGATCAGGGGGTATGTCCTTTCTATTACCGATCAGGGGGTATGTCCTTTCTATTACCGACCAAGGGGGTATGTCCTTTCTATTACCGACCAAGGGGGTATGTCCTTTCTATTACCGATCAGGGGGTATGTCCTTTCTATTACCGATCAAGGGGGTATGTCCTTTCTATTACCAATCAGGGGGTGTCTCTTCTGTACAGCTCAGGGGTTGTGTATTTTGTACTGCAGCTCTCTGCCTGTAATATCTTCTAACAAAATATATGGTTGGTGACAGTTGAAGGAACTGAGCATGTGCGACCTCAGGACAGCAAAATTAGGAAAAGTACAAACAGCAAGTGGAGCTATACAGATATATTTTATTGAACGACTCAATGGCTATACTAACTTTTGAATTACATGCAATTATAAAAAGTACTCCGATCCGGATGCTGGTTTGAAAAAGAAATTGGATATTTTTGTTGGGACCACCCACCCCCTTCAAATAATAATAGGGCTGGATTATAGAGAGGGCAAAATGATGCAGTATCTCCACCGGGATTAAAGGGGTATTCTCACCTCTGAGACCTATGCCTTTCTCTAGATCAGGTGTACCCTGACCCCCTGCCCGACTGGCCACTGCATGAAAGCCGGGTTTAAATTAACAGCAGAGCTCACTGGGCTATGCTGTTGGTATCATTCTTTTTCACTTCTCTGAGATTTAGCACATGGAGTTTGCTGGTTTTTATTAACCCAGCCACAGCTGACAGCCTGGATGCAGTGGCCAGTGGCATATTTTGAGGCGGGGGGCGGTTAATGGACCCCCCATTATAGAGCTAGGACCTGCATATATATAAAAAAACATGTATCTCATATCCTGTTCCTGTATTCTTTAAGGCCCCATTCACACAACTGTATTTTTGGTCCGCATCTGATCCGTATTTTTTTGCGGATTGGATGCCAACCCATTAATTTCAATGGCACCAGAAAACATGTTGACAGCACAACATGTGCTGTCCGCATGCGTATGTCCGTTTCGCAGTCCCGCAAAAAAGATATAAAGTGTCCAATTCTTGTCTGTTACAATGGGTCTGCAATAAAACTGATGCAGCATGAACCTCAACCGTATTTTTTGTGGTTTCCGATTTTGCGGACTGTAAAATACATGCGGTTGTGTGAATGCACCCTAAATCTCTGAAATGTGGATACCCCTTCAAGACTTTTCTTTGTGGTGGACGAGGTGATCATGCAGCTAAGGTTTGGAGCCGCATTCTCTTGCCTGCATTGATAAGTAAAAGAAATATGGTGGTCAGGTGTGCCCGTTATTTGCCATACGGAGAGGGGCATAAATACTTTTGGTCACACATCACCTGGTTCCCCAAGAGGAGACAACAAGATGCAGTTGACGTCAATGGGATTTACCAGTTATCCACACATTATAGGATTCTGCCACAGGAGGGACCATCTTATATTTTGAAAATGGGTTTACGTCAGCCTTGATACAGTACTGTAAAAAAAAAAATACAATTCCATCAAGTTCAGCCTATAATCCTGCAGTGTTGAGCTAGGGGAAAGCAATACCATAAACGTGGTTTCCAATTGTCCATGTTGGAGGGTCAAATAAAATGAAAGGGGTATTCCAGGCATTTAAAAATCTCTTCAGTGTTGAATATAGTACAAGAAAACACTTCCTAATATAGTGTCTGCTTCCAGGCAGGAAGGTCCAGACTAGCCACCATCTCCGCCTCCGCGCAGGAGACGATACGTCACACATTGCCCGGCCCTTCTCCCTCCAGGGTCACGTCAGAGATCACATAACCCCAGGGAATTACATAATTTCAGTTGCATTTCCAAACACTTGGGGGCAGATTTCTCAAAACTGGTGTAAAGGAAAATGAAAGGTGGAATCTGATTGGTTGCCATGGACAGATAAGCCACTTTTCCTTTACACCAGTTTTGATAAATCTCCACCTTAGTTACCAGATGTAAGCGATTGTGTGTATGAAACCTGGAGACGTTCAGCACTCAAGTGATGGACAGCTCCAGCTAGACTAAGGCCTCTTGCACACAAACTTTTTATTTTTTTTCCTTTTTACGCTCCGTTTTTTCCGTTCCGTATACGGAACCATTCATTTCAATGGATCCGCAGAAAAAAACGGAAGGTACTCCGTATCCCTTCCGTTTACGTATTTCTGTTCCGTTCAGAGATAGAACATGACCTAATTTTGTCCGCATTATGGACAGGGATAGTACTGTTCAATTAGAGGCCAAGTGTTCCCTTCTGCAAAAAGCGGAATGCACACGGACGTCATCCGTATTTTTTGCGGATCCGTTTTTTGCGGACCGCAAAATACTGAAAAAGCCATACGGTCGTGTGCAAGAGGCCTAACTGCTTCCCTGCCTTCAGGACCTGTGTCCGAGTCAGAATGATGGTTATAATAATTTATGTAATAAAATGATGGAACATATTCACGGGCGACACGTCCCTGGTAGCCATTGTGGTGCAGATTGCTCAGGCCTTAAAGTTAAGGTAGAGCTGATAATTTTGAGGGGGTATATACTTTTGTCTCCCACTTTTTTATATTTTTTTTTATATACTGTGACTACTGCCAGTGGGTTATAAACTGAACATACTGCAAGTACAGAGCAATACAATACAACTGCGCACTACCACCAATACCAACAGCATGGTGGCTCAGTGGTTTGCATGGAGTTTGTATGTTCTCCCCGTGTTTGCGTGGGTTTCCTCCAGGTACTCCGGTTTCAGCCCACACTCCAAAGACATACTGATAGGGACCTTACATTGTGAGCCCCATTGGGGACAGAGCAATGCTAATGTCTGTAAAGAGCTGCGGAATATAGTATCGCTATATAAGTGCATAAAATAAATTAAAGAATAATAAATCATACTAGAGGTGGAGAAGCAAAAACATCAGATTGCTTCCCTTGAAGCTCCAAATTGCAAACACTTTGAGGAGGCCCGACCTGTACTGGTCTGTATCCCTTTAAGATGATACTTCATGTGAACAATAGTTTATTATGTGACTAAATCCTGGGCTTCTTAGATATTGTGTAATCAAACATCTGTCTGCATTCCACACCTCCTTAGCTCATTAGGGTGACTAAATTGCACACTTCTTTCAGTTGGTAATTAAATAAGAAGAAAGGCTTTTGATAGAAAGTTGCTGATCTAAAGAATAAAAGCTAGAATAAAAAAAAAGTTACAGGATATAGAAAAAATATGACAGGTTTGAAAATAAGATATTTAGAGAAATGACAATGTAACAATGTATGTCTGATGAAAGGGACATTATAAGACACATTGTTAGAGCAATTAATTGGTGAATAAGTGAAGAAGTAACTGCTGGAAGCTGGAATCTGACTTCTGCAGATGCTGAAAGTCTAAGGCCCCTTTCACACGGGCAAGCATTCCGCGCGGATGCGATGCGGAAGGTGAACGCATTGCACCCGCACTGAATACCGACCCATTCATTTCTATGGGGCTGTTCACATGAGCAGTGATTTTCACGCATCACTTGTGCGTTGCGTGAAAATCGCAGCATGCTCCTCTTTGTGTGTTTTTCACGTAACGCAGGCCCCATAGAAATGAATGGGGTTGCGTGAAAATCACAAGCATCCGCAAGCAAGTGCGGATGCGGTGCGATTTTCACTCACGGTTGCTAGGAGACGATCGGGATGGAGACCCGATCATTATTATTTTCTCTTATAACATGGTTATAAGGGAAAATAATAGCATTCTGAATACAGAATGCATAGTAAAACATCGCTTGAGGGGTTAAAAAAAATAATAATTTAACTCACCTTAGTCCACTTGATCGCGGCCCGGCATCTCCTTCTGTCTCCTTTGCTGAACAGGACCTGTGGTGAGCATTTTACAGGTAAAGGACCTTTGGTGACGTCACTCCGATCATCACATGATCCATCACATGATCTTTTACCATGGTGATGGATCATGTGATGACCGGAGTGACGTCACCAAAGGTCCTGTTGCTGCACAGAGATCAGATGAAGACAGAAGGAGATGCCGGGCATCGCGATCAAGTGGACTAAGGTGAGTTAAATTATTTTACTTTTTTTTTTTTAAACCCCTCCAGCGCTATTTGACTATGCATTCTGTATTCAGAATGCTATTATTTTCCCTTATAACCAAGTTATAAGGGAAAATAATACAATCTACAGAACACCGATTCCAAGCCCGAACTTCTGTGAAGAAGTTCGGGTTTGGGTACCAAACACGCACGATTTTTCTCACGCGAGTGCAAAACGCATTGCAATGTTTTGCACTCGTGCGGAAAAATCGCGGGTGTTCCCGCAACGCACCCGCACATTTTCCCGCAACGCCCGTGTGAAAGAGGCCTTAGGGTACTTTCACACTAGCGTTTTCTTTTCTGGCACGGAGTTCCGTCCTAGGGGCTCAATACCGGAAAAGAACTGATCAGGTATATCCCCATGCATTCTGAATGGAGAGAAATCTGTTCAGGATGCATCAGGATGTCTTCAGTTCAGTCTTTTTGCCTTTTCCGGACGGAGATAATACCGCAGCATGCTACAATTTTATCTCCGGCCAAAAAAACTGAAGACTTGCCTGAATGCCAAATCCGGCATTTTTTTCCATAGGAATGTATTAGTGCCGGATCCGGCATTCATGTGCAGACCGAAAAAAAAGTGAAAAAAATAAATGCTGGATCCATTTTGCCGTATGACACCTGAAAGACGGATCCGGCATTTCAATGCATTTTTCTGACAGGATCCTGATCAGTCTTACAAATGCCATCAGTTGGCATACGTTTTGCCGGATACGTTTTGCCGGAACTGCTTGCCGGATCACTCTGCCGCAAGTGTGAAAGTAGCCTAAGGCTACTTTCACATCTGCATTTTTGCTGGATCCATCATGGATTAGCAAAAAGGCTTCCGTCATGATAATACAACCGTCTGCATCGGGTTGTATTATCTCTAAAATGGCCATGACGGATCCGGCAGTAAAACCATTTTAAGTCAATGAGCGTCATTGACTTACATTGTGTTTGATGCCGGATCTGTCTTGCTGCACATCCCATGACATGCTCAGAAATGCTGCTTGCAGCATTTTTCTTTCTGCGATGGGAACGCAGCCAAATGGAACGGAATGCATTCAGTTTTGTCCCCATTGACAATCAATGAGGACAAAACTGAAGCATTTTCCTCAGTTATTGAGGTCCTATGACGGATCTCAATGGCGAAAAGGAAAAACGCTGATGTGAAAGTAGCCTAATATTACCTGAAGTAGGCATGGTTGATCTTATCACTAAGGTTAGGTTCACATTGGTGCTAAAGGTAATGTAGTAGTCTGGACCAGAGCTAATGTTTCCGGAATGCTGTGGTATTTGTCTGGAAAGTTGCCGGATCCCCATTGGATCCCATTGCAGTCAGTAGGGATCCGGCGTTGTTCGAGTAACTGTGGTAGTCCGTTCGTCTGCTGGAACAGAATGCCAGATCACCTTTACCGCAGACATGATCGTGGCCTAAAATCAAGCAATGGCTATAAATGTCATCATTGAGGTCATGCAGTGGATGCTCATGTAATCACCAAGGACAAGGACTCGCTGTGTAGAGGTTACATGTGTTCAGTAGTAAGGGATGGGCACTTCAGCTTTGGCATAGCACAGCTCCAAGAACATAATTACAGGAATCCGTGTAAAGCTGACCATACACTTCAGCTGTCAGTCACAGTCAACCGCCGTTCCGAACTCCGCATGAACATTCATGCCTGACCTGCATGTGTTCTCAGGAGGAAGAGGTGAGTAAACCACTGCCGGCAGCTTATGTCCACTGAGAACAAAAGGATTGGGCATGTTGTAATCCAACGTGCCTGACTCTTCTTTCTCTTGACGTTTTTGTTTTATGTTTAACGTATCCAAAAAAAACACATAAATAAAACGATGGATGGTATACAGTGGCATTTGTCACCATTGTTCCATTGTAAAAAAAAGTATACATTTTATTTTATTTTATTTTTTTACTGGCACTGCAGGGTGGAAAAGCGTAGTGCATCGCTCTTTTCAATCTTTTTTTTTTTTTTGTCTCCAAACATGTATGTTAAACCTAGGGCAAAAACATGTTGTGAATCCAGCCTTAGATGGTCAGGCAGTGACTTCAGCTGACATCCATGTAATGTGTGTGGCCACTGTAAATGCAGTCAAACGTTGAAAATTGATTTGGGACGGGGGGTCATATAGTCTTGGTTTAGATCATTTCATTGATGTGTTCCACACTATTTTTGGTAGATTATTCATTTAATGTTTAAAGGGCTTATGCACCTTTGTGGGGTTTTTGGCAATTCCACAAACCCCCCCCCCCCCCCCCCCGTCCGCCACCCCTTTGGCAGACCTATGAGGGGAGACGTACTTATTTTATCATACATACTTATATACCTTCTCTCCATGGCCCTTCTGTGCCTGGCCTTGGTTTCTCTGCTCACCTACCATGAAGTAAGCTTCCGTCCTGACAGCACTGCAGCCAGTTCCCTGCTCCTTTTGTGTTACATGACCATCTAACATAACGCAAGGGCAGTAGGTGACCACTGAGGCCAGCGACTGGCTGCAGAGGCATCAGAACGGAAGTTTGGAAGCCAAACAGAGAAGACAAGACTGGAGAGAAGGAGCTGGGAAGCAGGTAAGTGTGCTTGCCTTTGAAGGTTTGCCCAAAAAAACTACTAAAAGTGCACAACCCCTTTAATGTAATTTTATAGTGTATAACGGAATATAAAAAAGCTGAAAATGTGATAAACCTTTGACTTATGGACACAAGCCTGTTGTGATGTCCATTAGCACATTGAATCAGCCTTAGAGCAGTGCATTCAGAGATTACTGGACAGACCTGTACTTTATGGACAGTGCCCTTTCTATAACGGAACCCTTGAAAAATAGTTAAATTTTTTGGGATTCACCAATCTCATATCTACACATGTCCTTCCTTCCGAGATATCCTGAGATGACCAGCTTTGGGGAAAAAATGTTTGTGTTGCGTAAGGTGTTTTTTTAAGCTGTTTAAATTGTACTACTCATATGGAGATGTGTGGAACCAAGGCAAAAAGTAAGGACGGACACTTCTCTACTAGTGATGAGCGGCAGGTGCCATATTCGATTTCGACGAAATTCGCAAATATTCGATAGAATATTTGTTTTATATTCGTCGAAATCGAATATTCGTCATTATTCTTGCTATCGCGATTAATATGCGATTTAAATAATCGCGTATTGCGATTTTAACTTAAAGGCTACTCTCCTATTGAAATAGCAATGCGATTAATTCAAGTTATAATAATCGAATTTCGATTTTAACTTAGCACTGCTATAATCCATATTCGTTAAATCTAGCCTAATATGGAATATAGCAGTGCTAAGTTAAAATCGAAATTCGATTATTATAACTTGAATTAATCGAATTGCGATTTCAACTTGGACCTGGTTTACTATGGTTGGCTTGGTAGAATTAGCGAATATGACGAATGTATTCGTCATATTCCACAAAATGAATATAACGAATGTATTCGTCATATTCCACAAAACGAAGATAACGAAGTATTCTGCATCTTCGTTTTAGCTATCTATTCATCAACTTTGCTAATTCTAGCAATCATATAGGAAAGTTTACTATAGAGACAGCTAAGTTTAATTCGCTATGCGATTATATTACTTTGCTTTTTTTTTTATAAATAGAATAATTATAATAATTATCAGGTATTATAATTATTCTATTTATTTAAAAAAAAAAAAGCAGTCATATAATCGCATAGCGAATTAAACACAGCTGTCTCTATAGTAAACTTTCCTATATGATTGCTATAATTAGCAAAGTTGATGAATAGGTAGCTAAAACGAAGATGCAGAATACTTCGTTATCTTCGTTTTGTGGAATATAACGAATATATTCGTCATATTCGCTAATTCTACCAAGCCAACCATAGTAAACCAGGTCCAAGTTGAAATTGCGATGCGATTAATATAACTCGAAGTAATCACATGGCGATTTCAACATCCGTCTCCCATTGACTTTCAGTCCCCTATTAATATACCATCAGATCAGAGTTTTCTCCAATCCGATGGTATATTTTAACTTGAAGCGTCCCCATCACCATGGGAACGCCTCTATGTTAGAATATACCATCGGGGCAGTCAATTAACTTGAAATAATCGAATTGCGATTTCAACGTAATTCTCAAATCCGACAGTACATTCTAGTATATGGAGACGTTCCCATGGTGATGGGGACCCTCCATGAGCACGGAAGTCGGCAGAAGCGGCAACGGGCACTGACTGGAGCAGCCAGGAAGCCAGGAATCCAGGAATCCAAAGGACAGGTAAGAACAACTTTAGGCAAGTGGGAAAGAAAAAATATAACAATTAAAAAAAAAAAAAAAGAAAACGAATATTCGAAATATCGAATTTATATCACTATATTCGAAATATTCGCGAAGTGCCGATATTCGCGAAAAAAATTCGAATATTCGCGCTCAACACTATTCTCTACCTCAAAGAAATTTGCTCTAGTTACTGGTACATTACAGCACTGTATAGTTTTACATTCTTGCTGGAGTTTGTTACCTGCTTTGTCTGCCTTGGGACAGGCTGGAATCCGTTTTCCATCCCTAATGCGACAGCTCTTTCTGCTGTCTTCTTGCCTGGGCAATCCTTGACCAGGTTTTGGAAAATTCTGTTTAAAATCATTATGTTTAGAGATTCTTTGAATTTTACAAAACAATTTTCTCCGTGACTAATTACTTGGTCACAAAGTGCACTTTTTTGTAAGTAGCAGGTGCAATGACAGGGAGCAGCGATTGCGCTGCCCCTGGTCATTGTACCCCTCAGATGCCACGTTCATCGCTGATCCCGGCATCTGAGATCAATATCAATAATCTCCTAAAAATAAAAATAAAGTAATTGTAATTATCCATTTGAGCGCGAAGAGGCCACGGTAGCCATTTTGCTTGAAGATCCGGTGCTTGACATCATCACGTTGGCCAGCGTGGTGACATCAGAGTATTTTGCATGGAATCCTCAAGCAAGATGGCCACAGCGGCCTCTTAACACTCAGATGGATGAAGTAAGTTAGATTTTTTTATGTTTTATTTATTTTTTATCGTTACTGCCATTTTAGGGGAAATTGATTTGTTACCATGAAGCGCAAGGATATTTGGCTTTGCGGCAAATTAAATTTTTCTTGAAATTCAGATCAAAGTCCTCTTCGTTAACTTTGATTCGCTCAACACTCATTACATTACTGAAAAGATGTAGAATTTCCCTAATATCGTAGTTACAATGTCTCCTGACCAGACCTTAGGTATAAGTGTTAAATAATCATCAGGTGGTCTCTAGGACCTAGCGTGTTTTTGCAGCCTCACCGGCAGTATATTAAAACTAATCTTTATTGTTTTCACTACTAAAAGAACATACAAGTCTAGGGATCAAAAAGATTAAAACTATCAGGAAGCGGTCATGTTCGGGATATCAATCTCTGTGGCTAAGGTGTATTTCACTTCTAACACCTGTGTGACCCTGTCGGTATGGATCTCACACTCAGTGCCAACTTTTCATAATAAGGGATCCCTGCACGACCTTCCTGCCTAAAAACTGAAGCCTGCTTCCCTACATGTTTCGCCGAGCGATTCAGCGTCTTCAGGGGAAACTCACAGGTTCAGTTTTTTTTTTTTTTTTTAAATTAATCTGATCCCTATTTTTGACTCATTACCAGCATAATTTATATTATCTCAATTCTGTATAATGACATAGTAGCCAGTAATTTTTATATTTACAGAAAAGATGTGAAGGTAAATCCTTCATTTAGCCCATTCGGGGCCAAAGAACGGAGACGGTAAATCCACCGCGCCTCCTCTTGCTGTAGTTTGCGGTCCACACTGCCCTGCCTGGGAGAGCTCCGCACCTTCTGTATCCCCCAAACCTTTAGGCCTTGTGTCCTCCCACTATGACATTCCTGTAGATGTCTAGATAGTGGCGTCTCCTCGGAGGTATTGAGGATGCTAAAGTGTTTGGAGAGCCTTCTCCTCAGTTCCTGAACAGTCTTGCCAATATACAATTTCTTGCACTCACATTGTATACAGTATACTACTCCAGTGCTTTTGCAATTTATGAATTCCCGGATTTTAAACGTTCGCCCATTATGTGGGTTCATGAACTCTCTTCTAGGGGTCATAAATTTACAAAAAGTGCACGTTCCGCATGGGTAGGATCCTGTGGTTTTGAGCCATGTTCCCTTGCTCTTTGATGTCCTCTGAAAGTGACTTCGAACCAGCAATTCTTTTAAATTGGGGCCTCGTCTATACGTTATACTCGGCTTGTCAGGAAGTACATGTTTTAAGTCTTTATCCATTCTCAGGATATGCCAGTGTTTTCGGAGAACCTCGCAAACCTTTTTATTTTGCACGTCAAATGTGCCTATGCATCTCACGACCCTATCTCCTACTGTTTTCTTTTTAAACAGCAATTCATCTCTGTTGGTATTAGCGGCTTTGTTATATGCTCGGTGCAGGACCTTCTTGGGGTAACCCCTCATTCGGAATCTGCAATAGAGGGCATCGCTTTCCTTTTGAAAGGCCTCGTCATTTGAGCAGTTTCGCCGGGCCCTCAGATATTGACCTACGGGAATGCCTCTTTTTAACGGTAGGGGATGGTAGCTTTGCCAGTGTAAAAGGCTGTTTGACGCCGTGGGCTTCCTGTAAACTTCCGTTTTAATGCCTCCTTCTCCGTCCAAGATGATTTTAAGGTCCAGGAAGCTGATACTCTCCGTTTGGATGTCCATAGTAAAGATTAGACCTAGCTCGTTGTTATTGAGTTTGTCTACAAATTCAGTAAACTGTTTGATCGTGCCCTCCCAGAAAATTAAAATATCATCTATATAACGACCCCAATAAGAAATTAAATCTGTGTACAGTGTATTCTCCTCTGTGAAAACATGTTGGTCTTCCCACCACCCTAGGAATAGGTTGGCGAAACTGGGCGCACAAACCGTCCCCATCGCCGTGCCATGTGTCTGTAAATAATAAGTGCCATCAAACATAAAATAATTGTGAGTGAGAAGAAAACGCAAAAGGTGAATAACAAAATCATTGTGATTATAGAAATGTGTCCCTTTAGTGTATAGATAGTGCTTTACTGCACTTATCCCCTTTTCATGCTCTATGCTCGTGTATAGAGCCTCGACGTCAAGGCTCGCTATAAGTGTAGTGGGGCCTATTTGAATGTCTTTTAATTTCCTTACCAAGTCCAAAGTATCTTTAATATAGGACGGGAGGATTTCAACAAAGGGGCTTATAAAAAGGTCAACATACGTGCTGATTCCTTCGCACATACTTTCATTCCCGGACACGATGGGTCTGCCCGGTATTGGGTCCCGTTTTTTGTGCACCTTCGGTAGTGCGTAGAAGGTAGCGGTCGTGGGATTTGCATTGAATAGAATTTTATATTCGTCTTTGGAGATCAAGTTTTCTCCTTTCGCTGTCTTCAAGAGGGCCTCTAGTTCTACTTTATATTTTATTGTGGGGTTGGATTCTAGTTTCTTGTATGTTTTTTGATCTTTTAATAATCTCATGACCATATCTACATAGTCATTTGATTTTAGTATGACTATGTTCCCCCCTTTGTCCGAGGGCTTAATGACCATTCCATCTTTTTTGATCAGATCCTCCAATACCTCTTTTTCATCTGCCGTGAGATTATTAAAGACATCACTCTTTTTAGTTTTGATTTTCTCTAGATCTCTAGTCACTAGGTTGACGAATGTCTCCACATTGGCATATCCTGAGAAGGGAGGCGTATATCGTGATTTAGGACTCAAATCCGTAAGAGGGGCTACAAGGGTAAAGGCTTCGCCTCTGCCCTCTCTATGTAACTCTTCCAAAACCCATAAGGCCTCTCTTTCCTTCCTGCCTGGATCTTGTCTCTCCTTTTCTTTAAATTCTTTATGAAGTGCTAGTTTTCTAGCAAATAAATTTACGTCTTTAATCCAGGTAAAACAATTATATCCTGGAGTAGGGGTAAAGGAAAGGCCCTTGCTGAGTAGAGATTCATATTGGGGTCCTAGATCTACTCCAGACAAGTTCATAATCTGTAATTTGTTGTTACTCTCTATATTTTCGGCTGGTTGTAACCCCACTTGTCTCTGTCTCTTAATTGTATTCCTGGCACTAAAAAAGACGGTGGCATGGCATTGCTCCCTGATGCCGGCATCTGTGGCATGACTCCCTGTGCACCATGTAGTGAGGAAGAAGAGGATAGAGAGGGCAGGGAGGAGGCCATTGGTTGTATATTTCCATCTTGTATGTGGGACGTTTGATTTGTCATAGGTGTATTTTGCCATTTCTGATTCGGATATAATCCCGTGTTGTCCCCTAGATTTTGTGGGTATTTTCTAGTTTGATTACCTCCTCTGTAATGCCTATTTCTCCTTTTCGTGCCCGCTTGGGGGTATCTCGTGTTACCCTCTGACTCAGAGATATCAGATTCTGAGATGTCTGTATAATCTCTCTGTTCTGTCCTCTTAGGATAGAAGGGCCTATTACTATTCGTATTATTATAGATGTATCCAGTCTCAAAATCTCTTCTATCTCTTAAGTACTTTTTGTGCTTCCTCTCTTTTATTTCGGTTTGTAAGTTCTCTATGTTTTTTTGAAGTCTATTCTCGAGTATGGGAAACTCTTGCTGCGATCGAAATGTTTGTATGTCTCCTATTTCTTTTTCTAATTGTGAGGCCAATTTTGTTAGAAGCTTCTTTTCATAGTCGCATATGTAAGCCTGCATCCGTAGGGAGTTATCTGTAAGTAGGTCCTCCCACCCTTTCACAAAGTCAGTATCCCCCTGATGTGCATTAGGGGTAATGCGTATTCGCATACCTCTGTACACAATTTTTTGCTGCAGATATGTCTCCAGGCTAGTGATCTCCCATAGAGATCTGATGTATCTCTTGTAGGTCTGGTTGATCTCTTTAAACGCCTGGGAGATATCTTGGCAATTTAGTGGAAGATTATCACTGGAGAACACTATATTGGCCTCAGATAGAAAGGTTTGACTGTTCAGTTGATTGGAGAGGAACCCTGCCATATCATTTCACTTATGTCTCAGCCGAACTATTTTTAAGGGTGCGTACAATGATACAATATACACCCGAAGGCTCAAAAAGCGGGGCAGTGTAACCACCAACACTGGCATGGGTTGCAACCAAGCTATTTTAATAAATGCATACAATGATGCGGTATATTTTCTCTCCGAAGGCTACAAGGCATGGCAGTGTGACCACTGAAACTGGCATGAATTATAGATCCTATGTTGGATTGGGCGGATAAGCCCCTCAATATATCATTTTTAACAAACAAATGGATCCCACAGGAGATTGCCACGCTAAAAATTCAAACAAATGAGAAATCATCAGGTGGTCTCTAGGACCTAGCGTGTTTTTGCAGCCTCACCGGCAGTATATTAAAACTAATCTTTATTGTTTTCACTACTAAAAGAACATACAAGTCTAGGGATCAAAAAGATTAAAACTATCAGGAAGCGGTCATGTTCGGGATATCAATCTCTGTGGCTAAGGTGTATTTCACTTCTAACACCTGTGTGACCCTGTCGGTATGGATCTCACACTCAGTGCCAACTTTTCATAATAAGGAATCCCTGCACGACCTTCCTGCCTAAAAACTGAAGCCTGCTTCCCTACATGTTTCGCCGAGTGTTGTGGCCGCAGCAACCCCGGTTCGAATCCGGGTCACGGCATTCACACTTTGCATCTCTCTAACTGTGTTGTGGCCGCAGCAACCCCGGTTCGAATCCGGGTCACGGCATTCACACTTTGCATCTCTCTAATGTGTTGTGGCCGCAGCAACCCCGGTTCGAATCCGGGTCACGGCATTCACACTTTGCATCTCTCTAATTGTGTTGTGGCCGCAGCAACCCCGGTTCGAATCCGGGTCACGGCATTCACACTTTGCATCTCTCTGTTGTGTTGTGGCCGCAGCAACCCCGGTTCGAATCCGGGTCACGGCATTCACACTTTGCATCTCTCTGAACCTGTGAGTTTCCCCTGAAGACGCCGAATCGCTCGGCGAAACATGTAGGGAAGCAGGCTTCAGTTTTTAGGCAGGAAGGTCGTGCAGGGATCCCTTATTATGAAAAGTTGGCACTGAGTGTGAGATCCATACCGACAGGGTCACACAGGTGTTAGAAGTGAAATACACCTTAGCCACAGAGATTGATATCCCGAACATGACCGCTTCCTGATAGTTTTAATCTTTTTGATCCCTAGACTTGTATGTTCTTTTAGTAGTGAAAACAATAAAGATTAGTTTTAATATACTGCCGGTGAGGCTGCAAAAACACGCTAGGTCCTAGAGACCACCTGATGATTATTTCTCATTTGTTTGAATTTTTAGCGTGGCAACCTCCTGTGGGATCCATTTGTTTGTTAAAAATGATAGGTATAAGTGTGACACGTCACATCGTTAGTTTTTATTGCTATATTTTACAGAATAAAGTGTGCTTGTAAAAATGATAAAAATGTTCTCTTTATTTCCAACCTGTCCTCAGTCCCCTGCCAATGGCGATGAGCATTTGCTACCCACTTGGTTTATTAAAATAACAGCTAAAGTTAGAAAAGCAAAAAATGTAATACCTTTATTGTGGAAAGCCATTTTTTTTTTTGTAGAATGCAGCTGGGTTTATATGCATGACATGAATGATTAGACGTGTCATATGTGAGGCTACCCGGGAATAAAGTAGCTGTAATAAAATATAAAGACATGATAGGGCGTATTTATCACCACATAAAACAAGCTGGCATTTTAATGTCTTAAGCCGGCTGGTGTACCCATTGATCTTACAAAGTTTTGTGCCTAGGTTGGATTTTTTTTTATTATTATGCTGGGTCTATATTTTCCTTTAACTTCTAGAAAATATAATTCAGCTATTCCCGGTGTCACCCTGTGGTATTAGAATAGACCTTCAGTAAAAATCACTGATTCACAGCAAAATTCTATAAAACAGAATGTAGAATTCACTGACCTTTAAGAATCTATTAAAAGTAAAGGTGCATGATGTGAGCGCTGGTATTGTGAAACACACTTAAAAAATTACTCACCTGGCGATGAAATCAATATGTGTGTTCCCGACACCAGACATGTTTTATTGATATGACGAAAACCAGCAGGAAATTGGAAGCGTACCTGTACTGTGCCTGCTGTGCACCAGTGATGGTGCTGGCTCCTCGCTACCTGATTGATTGCGTATTGGTATGCAGACTTACTGGGTAAATGGGTTTGCTTATGGAGATCCAGAAAAAGATAGATTTCTCTGTAATCTAGTAACAATCACATACTTTGCATACTTGTGCTATGACTTTACCCTCCAAATCTCCCTTTTGTTTGTCCTGACACAGTACGTTCTTCCAAGCTGTAGGCCATGTTGGTGGCCATACTATCTATACATAAAATAGACATGCTGGGTAGATTTACTAATAGTGTCATACTTTACACTAAGAATACAAATCACAGTCTTAGGGCTCATGTACACAAATGTTGTTTTTTTTTTGTTTATTTTTTTTACAGGACCGTATGCAGAACCATTCACCTTCAATGGGTCTGCAAAAAAAAAAAAACGGAAATGACTGTGTGAATTCCATGTCCTATTCTTGTCCATTATGCGGACAAGGACAAGCATTTTTACTATTGATCTGAAAAAACGGATGCAATACAGATGTCTTTTTTTTTTTTGCGGACCGCAAAATACATACAGTTGTGTGCATGAGCCCTTACTAATAGTACCGTACTTTACCCGAAAAATATAAATCACAGTCTTAGGGCTCAGGCACACAAATGTATTTTTCTTCTGTTTCCATAAATTTTTTTTTTTTTTTTTCAGGTCCTTTATGTGGAATCATCTATTTCAATGGCGCTTGAAAAAAAAAAAGGAAATGTATTCTGTGTCCGTATGTCCGCATGTCTGTTCCGCAAAAAAAAATAGAACATGTACTATTCTTGTCCATTTTGCAGACAAGACCTGGCATTGTTACAATGGATCCGCAAAAAAGAAAAACGGAAGCAACATGGACGTCACACGGATGTCATCTGTATTTTTTTTTTGTGGATCCGTGTTTTGCAGACGGCAAAATACATACGGTCATGTGCATGACCCCCTAACGTTAGACCATTTTACTATTCTGACGCATAGACTTTTATAAATTTGGAATGCCGTAAATCCTGCACCAGATTTATGCTACAATTTTGTCTGTGCGCCAAAAACAGTGCCAAACGTATTAGTTGCCATAGTTGTACTCCAAAAATGCACCAAAATTTTAGCACATTTGTTCCACAGGGCAAAAATGTAGGCCATGCCTCCTTTCTAGCGAGACCACACCCTCTATCCAGAGAAGCCATGCTCTCTTGTCGGATATAGGGTAAAAAGCTTAGAAAAAGGTGTAAGAGTGAGGCAATACTGCAACTTTTTGTAGAACGACTGATTAGTTTTAACTATATAACTATAGCTGCAGTCTAAATGAGTGCATTTATTTGAATGCGATCTTGTGGACTGCAGCTGTCATTCAGTCGTTAAAATCAAAAGTCGTGCTACAAAAGTCGCAGTGTAGCTTAAGCCTAAAAAAGTAAATTTGGGGCAAAGTATGTACACCAGTTTTATAGTGTAAATTGCACCAACAAATGGCACATTTTCATTAGTAAATCTGCTCTACTATGTGTGGAAACTGGTGGTAACTCACATACTTCCCAAGAGGGTCCATAGATGCCCTTTTGGCATCTGCTGAGTAGCTATACTGTATGTTTGTATGCATTTTGGGGGGTATTCTCTCTCCTTTGGGAGAGAGCAGCTTAGTCGGCGTGAGGAGACTTATAGGCCATACATGCTCTTCTGGAAATCTGGGAAGAAAGGGATGCAAATGTGCTCAACAAGCTCTGCCTCTAATGCCACCAGAAGGGTTGAACATTGACTTAGGATAGCTGCTTTACATCTAGAGGTAGATGCATTTGTATGCATTTTGTTAACTATGCTGGAATTCAGTCTGCTGTGCTTTACTATACTGGTGCCCAATGTTATAAAAAGGTTATACCATATACAGTTGCAAGAAAAAGTATGTGCATGCTTTGGAATGATATGGATTTCTGCACAAATTGGTCATAAAATGTGATCTGATCTTAATCTAAGTCACAACAATAGACAATCACAGTCTGCTTAAACTAATAACACACAAATAATTAAATGTTACCATGTTTTTATTGAACACACCATGTAAACATTTATAGTGCAGGTAGAAAAAGTATGTGAACCCTTGGATTTAATAACTGGTTGAACCTCCTATAGCAGCAATAACTTCAACCAAACGTTTCCTGTAGTTGCAGATCAAACGTGCACAATGGTCAGGAGTAATTCTTGACCATTCCTCTTTACAGAACTGTTTCAGTTCAGCAATATTTTTGGGATGTCTGGTGTGAATCACTTTCTTGAGGTCATGCCACAGCATCTCAATCAGGTTGAGGTCAGGACTCTGACTGGGCCACTCCAGAAGGCGTATTTTCTTCTGTTTAAGCCATTCTGTTGTTGATTTACTTCTATGCTTTGGGTCGTTGTCCTGTTGCAACACCGATCTTCTGTTGAGCTTCAGCTGGTGGACAGATGGCCTTAAGTTCTCCTGCAAAATGTCTTGATAAACTTGGGAATTCATTTTTCCTTCGATGATAGCAATCCGTCCAGGCCGTGACACAGCAAAGCAGGCCCAAACCATGATGCCCCCACCACCATACTTCACAGTTGGGATGAGGTTTTGATGTTGGTGTGCTGTGCCTCTTTTTCTCCACACATAGTGTTGTGTGTTTCTTCCAAACAACTCAACTTTGGTTTTATCTGTCCACAGAATATTTTGCCAGTACTGCTGTGGAACATCCAGGTGCTCTTGTGCAAACTGTAAACGTGCAGCAATGTTTTTATTGAACAGCAGTGGCTTCCTCTGTTGTATCCTCCCATGAAATCCATTCTTGTTTAGTGTTTTATGTATCGTAGATTTGCTAACAGGGATAAAGGCATATGGCAGAGACTTTTGTAAGTCTTTAGCTGACACTCTAGGATTCTTCTTCACCTCATTGAGCAGTCTACGCTGTGCTCTTGCAGTCATCTTTACAGGATGGGTACTCCTAGGGAGAGTAGCAGCAGTGCTGAACTTTTTCCATTTATAGACAATTTGTCTTACCGTGGACTGATGAACAGCAAGGCTTTTGGAGATACTTTTATACCCTTTCCAGCTTTATGCAAGTCAACAATTCTTAATCGTAGGTCTTCTGAGAGCTCTTTTGTGCGAGGCATCATTCACATCAGGCAATGCTTCTTGTGAAAAGCAAACCCAGAACTGGTGTGTGTTTTTTATAGGGCAGGGCAGCTGTAACCAACACCTCCAATCTCATCTCATTGATTGTACTCCAGTTGGCTGACATATCACTCCAATTAGCTCTTAGAGATGTCATTAGTCTAGGGGTTCACATACTTTTTACACCTGCACTGTGAATGTTTACATGGTGTGTTAAAAAAAAAACATGGTAATATTTAATTCTTTGTGTTATTAGTTTAAGAAGACTGTGATTGTCTATTGTTGTGACTTAGATGAAGATCAGATCACATTTTATGACCAATTTGTGCAGAAATCCATATCATTCCAAAGGGTTCACATACTTTTTCTTGCAACTGTAATATACAGCTTTTGGGTAAAATGGAGGCCTATGGATTACCATGCATGGTCAACATTGTCATACTTTGTGGTTTTACACAGATGTGTCCTCCTCATCTTCCTTCTTGGGCTAAATTCTTAGGCCCCCACCAATCTAAATTTGATATGTCTCCACGACATATCAAATGTTTTTTGAAAAGTTAGTGACTATTTAAAGCGGGTTCATCTGATATGATTTAAAATGGCCACCAGCAGCATGTCCTAGAATGGGAGGAGGACTAGTTGCCTTCACTTGCAGAGCTGCCTAGGGGCTTGAGGAGCATGGCATCACTACACACTACACTACTCTACAATAGATCGTAGTGATGTGATCCTGTCTGATATACCATCATGGCTGAGCAGCCTGACAGGAGCGCTCACTAATGTGTAGTATATGTAAGTGCCAGACCGTAGTGTTTAGTGAGGCTCTGCCCCCTCACCCCCCTAGACATCTCTGCAAGTGATAGCAGCCAGTCCTACTCACATTCTTGGACAGGTTGCTGGCGGCCATTTTAAATAATTCCTGAAGAATCTCTTTAAGCTTTAGAAAATGAGAGACCGTAAGGCTGTTGAAATAAAACTGTTTTGTAGCAGTTACTGTCTCATGAGCAATTCCACTTACCTACCCGCCCACTTATCAGCAAGAAATATTAAAACGTTCTTTACAATTGTAACACTGGCTGCAACATCCTGCTTTCAGCTGTGTAATTGGCAATATTATTTCTAAGCCTTTGTAGCTAGTGAGTGGGGATGTGCACTGTCCCTTTAAGCCAGGCATTACAGAACTGCATCAGATAAATAGTAACATCCTAATAATTCACTGTAAAGCTAAGAGATACACAGGGCCACATATCATCCAGGCAAATAGTATCAAACAGCATCCAGGTCTAACACAGTGAAAATTATTGTTTATGTTCCTGGTGGTCTAGGGAAGTGAAATGCTTAATGTCTGTATCGCTAGTGGTCTAGAACATTACGAGGGGATTTTATTTTCTTCTTCTTGATGATCTAGGGCCGTGAAGAAGCCGATGTTAATATGCCTGGTGGTCTAAAGCAGTGAGCGGGTAAATTCTAGCATCTATAGTGGACCTGAGCAGTGAACGGGTTAGTGTAAGAATCACTGATGGTCTAGGGCAGTGGGGGTGTCACGGTGGGGAGTGCGGAAAACCCCCCCACCGTACAATGTAAAGGGGAAGCAGCTAGGCCAGGACGCTGGAATCAGGGAGCGAGTCACCTCCTATAGCGTCCCTAATCCTCACCCTAAGGCTGCATTCACACGTCCGTGGTGTGCTGCGGACCCGCAAATTGCGGGTCCGCAACACACCAGCCCGGCACCCCCATAGAAATGCCTATTCTTGTCCGCAAGCTGCGGACAAGAATAGGACATGCTCTATCTTTTTGCGGAGCTGCGGACCCAAAATCGGGGCCGCACTCCGCAATTGCGGCTGCAGACAGCACACTGTGTGCTGTCCGCATCCATTCCGTCCCCATAGAGAATGAATGGGTCCCCATCCATTCCGCAAAATTGCGGAGAGGATGCGGACCCATTTTGCGGACGTGTGAATGGAGCCTAACTCCTCACTGTATGAGCGGACCTGGATGGTAGGACGGCTCATACCAGGATACCTATGACCCTGAGTCGCCCTGATAATCCCTCACATAGGAGTAGGGGAGAGACGACCTGTTCTTCTCAGACATGGATGAGCTGCAGGGAAAAGGGAAGCCCATACACAGCTAAAGGATCGGCAGGTAAGAACAACAAGACTACTCACTTACCTGCCAAAGCCTCCACAACTGGAACCCGTGCACACATAAGTACAGGAGCCGAACACACAGCAGGTCACAATACAAACAACCACACAGGAATCTAGCATACCAACTCTGCCAGAGCCCCCCATGCTCACACAGTGCATGGCAGCCCCAAGCAGCACTGCATACAGGCTTATGGTTCACCCCTCTGGGAAACCAGCCCCCTTGCGGAGGTAACACACACAAAGGGATACGTCTTGCACACATGCAGGGACAAACGCCAACAACATCCCAGACATGCAACAACAAACAAGACGCACAACAAACCTCCAACTCAAACCCACCAGGAGGGGAAGAAAGACAAGGAAGAAACGCTCAGAAACTGGGAAGACCTTGATGACCACAAGCGTGGCCCTCACTGGACAAATGGTATAGCCAGGAGCAGTGAACCACCAGCCCACACCAAGCCTGGAGGAACACTGAGCTACAGGCTTCCAGCAGAAGCTAAATAGCCCAAAGCGACCACACCCAATCAGGGGGTTAATCTTTACAGCACCCTTGCACACACCAGCAACCACGTTGCCACTGGCAACAGCATGCGTGGCAACCATGTCACGGCGCACATAGCCAAAGCCGAGACACAGCCACCACATGCCATAACAGCAAAACATTGCCACCGGCAACCGCAAACATGACACAAGTGTCACGGCGCACACAGCAAAGGTCGTGACAGGGGGGAGGTGTTACTTCTGGTTTTACGGGTGGTGTAGTATAGTGAAAGGGTTAATTCAAGGGTCACTAGACTAGTGAAAGGGTTAATGTCATTATACCTAGTTGAGGGCAGTTTAATGGTTACTGCTGCATATCTTGGTCCAGTAGTTACTCATCTGCCCAGGCTCCAGCATTTCCTGGAAGGCTCAACTTCCTGTTTCCTCATCATAGAGATGACTGCAGGAAGAGGATAGTCAGGGCTATATCACTGTGTAGTTTTCTCTGTGATTGGGCAGAGCGATTCAGATGCTCTCTGCCCACTCTCCTGGGAACAGAAATGCTAATGTGCAGTGCTGGTCCAGTGCACATCATGGAGGCAGAGAAACAGCTGTTGTGGGTTTATGAGTAAGCTACACCATTATTCTCCATTGCTAAAGTGAACCTACACAAGGCTCCCTCTGCATCGGGACTTCGATAGTAGTAAATAGGAGGAAAGCAACCCAAGGGCCATTGATTTCTCTTGTACTGCAAGTTCACTTGCTGCCTCATGAGATGGTGAAATTAAGGGTCCATTCACACGTCCGTATGTGTTTTGCGGACCGCACATCGCCGGCACTCTCATAGAAAATGCCTTTTCTTGTCCGCATTTGCGGACAAGAATAGGACATGTTCTATTTTTTTGCGTAACGGAAGTGCGGGTCCGCAAATGCGGATGCGGACAGCACATTCCGCGCCCATTGAAAATGAGTGGGTCCGCACCTGTTCCGCAAAATTGCAGAACGGATGCGGACCCATTTTGCGGACGTGTGAATGGACCCCAACGCTGCCTAATTTATACACTCTGTTTTGCGCCACCTCTAGCATTTGGCTTGCCTGGTATTCAGAATGCAGTATGTACGTTGACATGTCTTATGCGTTAAGACACGATTAGTTCTCCTTTTAGAATTTCTTGTTTGCGATTTGAGGTGTGTTTATGTTCACAGATGCCACTTCAGTCCCTAAACTCAGCAAAGCGTTTCTACTTGGCCATGCTGGAAGTGAGGTTGAGATGACGTTTTATTAATGAGTTGTCCTTTCTGGCTTCTTCTGTGTTTTGAGACACCAGAGATGCCAAAGTTTAGACATTTGGAACAGCCTGAAATCCATCTTACAAGTTCATCTGGTAATTCCATCAAAAGTGAACTGCATTCTCCGATAAGAGGCTTAGAGATGTGACAAGAGAAGATGACATTTGAGTCTGGAAATTCTATTACAGGCCAGCAATTGAAGATTTAGGAACAGCTATATGCATGTCACATACTCTGAGCCAACTGGACACACACAAAAATCTACAATATGTCAGATTTTTGTCTGATGCTCATAGCTCCCCGCCACATCCTAGGCTGCATAACAAAAGCGCACAGTATCAGGCTGACCCGAGATAAGAAAAGGTCATACATAAGTATATAAATACCTTCAGCACGTCAGCTGTGACCCACTTAACCCATGCTTCTCAGCATGGAGGTTTTATTTTTAAGGATCTTATAGGATTGTTATATTTGTTTAAAGGGGTATTTTGGTTATATAAAGTTATCCACTACCCACAGGATAGGAGATAGCGTATTTTTCAATGTTTTAGAGGAGGAAAATCAGAAAAGACCTCAGATCAGACCCCCCCTAAATCTTCATCAGACCCCCAATCTTTTTCATACCTCAGATCAGACCCCCAAACTTTTTCAGACCTCAGATCAGACCCTGATCTTTATTAGACCTCAGATCATACCCCCTAATCTGTGTCAGACTCCAAGTCCTTATCAAAGATAAAAATAAATTAACTTACCTCTCCTGCACATGACGGCACAGTCTTCCTGCACTCACTGCTCCCTGGTCGTCTTCTAGGCCCTGTGCTGCTCTTTGACCTGATGATGCACACCATCAGGTCATAGTGCACGCCTACATGCATACATCCTGACGATATACGCTGCCAGGGTACAGTGCAGAGTGGTGAGTACAGTAAGTGCTAGCAGCGATACACTCACCACTCCCCATCCCTCCTGCATACTAGTGAGCTCTTCCATAATGGTAACTATTAGATCATTGAGAGTCCTGCCAATCGGACTCCAAGTATAATGAGCCCCAAAGCATGTGGAGCCCCCCAAAAAATGGACCTGCCGATCGGGCATGTGCTCTGATGTGGTTTTGGAAGTGGGTACTATGCTACTTTGCATAGTACCACCTCGAAAACCGCCTAGGGTAGTGCTATAGACCGTCCATCTGTGCCGGCGATGTCAACAGGCTCACCGCTAGGTGAAAGTTTTTGCTTAGCGTATTGATGTGAAGCCCAGTATGTCACTGGCAGTAAAAACTACAGGCTTGCACTGCACGATGCAGTGTGACAAGGGGGAGCATTGGAGCAAAGAAATGCCACAACAGACACCTGGGGCTGATGTCTGTGATCAGCGATAACACCGAACGTAGACATTCAACCCCTCAGATGCCATGGTCAAATGTGACCAAGTCATCTGAGAGCCAAAACCAAGATAGCAATATATCCAAGGGCATAACTATAGCCATAGCCCTTGCTATGGGGCCCAGAGGTTGGGGGGGCCCAATTAGGTTCAAGAACATTGTACCTTTTTATGGGAAATAACAATATGGTGGCTTTTTGCTATAATGTGGGTTTTTTGATACATGGTGCTATTATACCATCAATTATTGCTTCTTGTGCTGCTGTTTAATTTTCTTACACTAGGTGGTGGGGCCCCAACTTATTTTGCTATGGAGGCCTATCAATTTTACGCACTTATGTAGAGCTACTATATTCCTCAGTGCTTTACAGACATTAGCATCAAGCTGTCCCCAATGACGCTCACAATCTAAGTTCCCTATCAGTATGTCTTTGGAGTGAGGGAGAAAACCAGAGTACCTAGAGGAAACACTGGGAGAACCTACAAACTCCATGTTGTCTTTGGTCAGATTCAAACCTACTGTAGGACCCTAGCGCTGCAAGGCACCTGTGCTAATCACAAAGCCACCGTGCCTCCCATATGAATAATAGTTACACCTCTGAATATATCCAAATAGTATCTGGCTTTTATTATTTATACACGTTTTATGAAGCATTTATTTGCAGGAAATGAAACTGCA
Organism: Bufo bufo; assembly: GCF_905171765.1. NCBI lineage: Eukaryota > Metazoa > Chordata > Amphibia > Anura > Bufonidae > Bufo > Bufo bufo. Next base: position 160,909,999 of record NC_053395.1, read on the forward strand.
AAGAAATATAAAATTCTTGGATTAATATTTGACGAGATTTTTTTTTTTGCCCAGGACTGCATAGATATTTTAGTAAGTTGCCAAGTACAACTTAAATCCCAGAGCTTACAAAAATGTCATCTGCTTTATGCCGGGGAACAATTTAGATATAAACCAGCAGATAAGTCCAAGAGCAGATTAGTCAACATGAGTGCTAAAATTGCTCATTGATTTTCAGCCCTTTATTGCGGAATATTTCACGTGCTTCACAAACCCTTCCTCTGCTTGCAGTGTTTTATTCAGTTTTAGAGCTTTCACCAAGATCTGTAGCAGGTTTTATGCTTTTCTAGAATTACAATGATGGTTATACATGGACATGTCATTATTATGTCATTTATGATTATATTTAATAAGTGCAGTATGGTTTCTACCTGCTTTACAGAGTATAAAATACATACATACTGTACAGTTACTTTACTCTTTGTTTTATCCGAGATCTCAATCTCTTTCTCTCTCAGATTAATGTTGTCCGAGCCCACTGATTTTAACAGGACCAGCTGACCATCTAATGTGCATCTGGGCCTCCTGACTCTACTCAATGGCAAATGTTGGCCATTTTGGATTTCATCATGCCCAACCCTTTTGTGCCCTGCGGAGTTAAACTGTCACTAAAGTAGTCTGGCGGTAGCTTAATCCCATCCCCGCTGAAAGCATATGCATGTTCAGTCATGTCAAACGTGAATGGGGGAGTAGGTAGTCTTTAAGACCGTGCTCTCCAGGGGAATGTAGGCAAAGTAGAGAAAATGTAGGCAGAAGGATGAAAACTGTCCACATACAGACCTCTTAAAATGCGTGAATCATACCAAAAAATATAAATTATATCTAGAAAACCATTAACAGATTTTTTTGTTAAAGGCACCTTGTCAGCAGATTTGTACCTATGAAACTGGCTGACCTGTTACATGTGCGCTTGGCAGCTGAAGACATCTGTGTTGGTCCCATGTTCATATGTGTCCGCATTGCTGAGAAAAATTATGTTTTAATATATGCAAATGAGCCTGTAGAGGAACGGGGGTGTTACCATTACACTTAAAGGATTTACTCTCTTTGTAATTGCCGTGCCCTCTGCTCTGTGATTGAGAGGACCAGGCAGTGTAAACCTGATCATGTGGGCAGTTGCAGAGAGAGCAGAGCCTCTAGGTGTAATAGCAACGCCCTCTTTGCTCCTTGAGACTCATTTGCATATATTAAAACATGGATTTTCTCAGCAATGCGGGCACATATGAACATGGGACCAACACAGATGCCTTCAGCTGCCAAGTGCACATGGAACAGGTCAGCCGGTGTCATAGGTACAAATCTGCTGACAGATGCTTAAATGATTACATTGAATATTCACATCTAGACTTAAGTTGTGCTAAAAAATAATTTTGCTGGCCGTGCCCCTTTAAAGTCCCCATTTCTTTTCCTGGATTATCTTAAGGAAAATTGGTACCCTAGTAAAGCTGGAAATACACTCAAGTTTGAGGTGCCATTTTTTTTGAGCCAATGCCAAAAATGAATCCATTTATTTATTCTACATACTTTTTGAATCCATTCCTAACTTTGGCTCTCAAAACACACCAAAAACTACCACAAAAAACTATGGGGGTCATTTATGAACTAGAAATACGCATGTATTAGGTCCTTTGCGCCGCAATCTGCAACTTTTGCCCGCTCACGCCAGGTCTAAAAAAAAAAAAAGTGGCGCGGAAGGGGAGGAGTCACTAGGCCCATCTCATTTACCATTTTCTACATCTGGTTTAGGCATAGAAAATGGTCTAAATGTAAGACAGCAAGGAAGCTGGTGGATCTGGCGCCTCTACATAACTTTGGCGGATCCAGCTCCAGCTATAGGGGATATTAAGACTGGCGTCTAAAACGCTGATCTTAATAAATGACCCCCTATATATGTACTTTTTCAGACTAAGACCGTTCAAAAAACATCTCATCCAGACAACCATGACCCTTCAATGTACAGATGAGAAGTAGCGGATATTAACCCAAGTCATCCAGGTTCATATATTCACTTATAGAGTTGTCACCTCTAGATGGCGCTAGGGAGTTTTCTTCCTTCTGGAGAAATTGCATTGCACTACTGCCTGCCAGAATATACATTTTTCATATCGCATTCATTTCTGGAGAAAGCTTTCAAGTATTTCTTATCCAAAGGGAATAGAAGCAAAACAACCGGCACCTTGACAAACATAAAACCTAGGAGCATGTTCAACCTTTTAACATTTGTAAAAATGTAATTTCCTCTCCTGACAATGTGGTAACTGTAGTACAGAAGACAATAGAAGTGAGTAACACATTCTCTCCCTGTACATAATACTCCTGTCACTGGTGTAATATTCTTTCCAGAATAGTTTATATAGGTCAACTCATGTGGCAGATCAGCTATTTAATCACAGACATGATCCAAAGAATGTTTATAGCAGTGTACGACCAAATGAACAAAGCAAAAAGAAGAATCCGGATAATCAAATACAAATATTAAACCCGATGCCTGCAAGTTTCAAAGCATCATAATATGCACAGGCTACAAATAATCAGCCCGTGTCAACATTCATTAACTTATATCACTGTCTAGTATCAAATGTTTCTGAAGTATCCTTTGAAGGGTCTTGTAATCCAAGGCAACAACGAAACAGACCAGTGAGGATGAAGTAAAAGGGGTTTATTAACAAAATAAACAAAGTCCAGGTACTTCACTGGGCAAACGTCAGGCAAACAAAAAACAAAGGAAAGCCAGGAGTAGTCCCGATCCGTGCATAAGTCTCTGTGCAACTTACCAGGTAAACGGATGCGTCACGGAAAGTCCCGGGTCCTGGGTCCCACTGGAACGGACAGAGTCCCAGCAATCTTCAGTCAGTAGCTAGCAGTACTGACCTGCACCTGGATAAGGAAGGATAACAGTGGGCACTGACCGACCTGGGAGGCCACCTTTTATGTGCCTGCTAACAAACCCCAGGGCGCCAAATGTCCACTCCCCATAGGTCACGATCCTGCCCTACACCTGTGTACAAGGCTTTGGTCGGTCATTAGTCAATTAGACCAATGCTGGCCCCCTAATCTACTTGCGGCCAGTTGCTATTCCCTTCGCTGGTCGGCGAAGCGCGTACGCGCGACCGCGTATCCCCTTTCAAACCTGTTTTTGAACGTAAATGCGGATGCAGGACAGGCTCTGCGAGAGTGCGCAAGCGAGTTGACATGGACAGCGGAATGGAATCCGCAATAGGCACCGGAGACCAGCTTGGCAGCAGCGTACTGCCACTAGCCCGGCCAAGCTGTTGCCGAAAGCCATGCGGTCTTCCCCTCCGGTGAACATGCGAACGCATCCCCGCGTCGGTTCGCAAAGGGGTCAGAGCTGGTGTATCAATGGAGACACGCGTAACCTGTCCCACAGCTCCACAAGGACCCTTTTTGGTCACACCGGAGTGCGAGACAGGTGAGGATCTTACAGGTCTCTCAAAGAGATTTATTGGTCTTGAGGTAAAAATAACACTATATCAGTCCAACTCTCTCTTTGGCTTTTTTCACATGAGCGATACGGATTGTGTTAGTCTACTTTCACACTCGCGTTTTGGCTTTCCGTTCAGGGCTCTCACAAGCGGTCCAAAATGGATCAGTTTTGCCCTAATGCATTCTGAATGGAAAAGGATCCGCTCAGAATGCATCAGTTTGCCTCTGATCAGTCTCCATTCCGCTTTGGAGGCGGACACCAAAACGCTGCCTGCAGCGTTTTGCTGTCCGCTTGACGAAACTGAGCCAAACGTCCTGGCACACGATGTAAGTTAATGGGGACGGATCCGTTTTCTCTGACACAATAGAAAATTGATCCGTCTCCCATTAACTTTTAATGGAGTTCATGACTGATCCGTCTTGGCTATGTTACAGATAATACAAACGGATCCACTCATGACGGATGCATGCGGTTGTATTATTGTAACACATCCGTTTTTGCAGATCCATGATGGATCCGCCCAAAACGCATGTGTAAACGTATCCTTAGGATCTGTGTCAAAACTGATAGTTTTACACACAAGTGCAATCAGGTTTTTTTCTGCAGTTGCGTTCAGTGTTTCTTCTATCTGGATTATATCTGGCTTTCATGTGTTTTTCATGCGCTTGTAGAAAAACGGAAGAATAAAAATCTATATCTCCTAGCAACTATCAGAGAAAAATGAATTGCATCTGAATGCCTACAATTTTTCAATGGAGCCAGGACACAACATAGAACATGCTGCAATTTTTCCTGAACACAGCGATGGTGTGAAAAATGACGCTCATGTACACAGACCCATTGAAATGAATTTCCAGGCTGATACATCTTATAACTAAGCTGCTAATTCTGGGAGTAGTCTCAGTTCTGAGAGTGTTGACTCATGGAGGGTCAAGAGAAACTGGTATGAAGCACAAAAGGATCAGGCAAAAGCATTTTCCGAAAGCATGCCAGGTCAGGGCAGGCAGTGTACGAGCAGTTCAGTAAGCAGTCCAAAGGTTAGGGTTGGCAGTTACAGGGTAAGGCCTCATGCACACGACCGTATTTTGTTTCCGTGTCCGATCCGTTTTTTTTTGCGGATAGGATGCGGACCCATTCATTTCAATGGGTCCGCAAAAAACGCGGACAGCACACCGTGTGCTGTCTGCATCAGTATGTCCGTTCCGTTGCTCCGCAAAAAAATAAATAGTGCATGTCCTATTTTTTTCTAGTTTGCGGACAAGGATAGGCATTATTACAATGGATCCGCAAAAAAAACGTATCCACAAAAAAAAACGGATGCTGTACGAAACGTCATCCTTTTTTTGAGGATCCGCAATTTGCGGACCGCAAAACACATACGGTCGTGTGCATGTAGCCTAAGAAAGGGGAACAGGCAGAGGTCAGATCAGGCAGAAATGGGTGAAATCTGGAAACGGGCAAAGTTCAGTACATGGGCAGGCAACCAGTACAGTTTGCAGGGACCTAAATAACTAGACCTGATTGCTCAGGTACTTTCCCACAGGAGAAGGTGCTTTAAAAACCCTATGGTGGCCAGCCATTGGCTGAGGAAGACTGAAGAGGATGGACAAGCCCTCTAAGAGCCAGAGGAGGCACATGCTCCCTATGGGTGTAAAGGAACATAGCAGGGAGGAGAAAGCCTCAGCAGGTGTGGAGCAGACTAAGCTGTGCTGCCCGGGTGAGAACAAGATGTCAGCATTGTCAGACCACTGGGGAAACAAAGTGACCATGCCCATGAAGAGGAGAAAGGCAGTGGAGGACATTCACCACTGGCATGACACCTAATATGTCTCCCAATCTTTGGAGACAAGTGACCTATTTATTTAAATTCTCATTAGCCTTGGTGTTGCAAATCATTAGACTTTGGTGTTGCAAATCATAATTTAATGGGGAAGAGATTGAAATATTCCTAAAGCATTCATTGGTGGAGAGTCATATGCACATTGCCTCCCTGCTTTTCTGACCATCCATAATGCAACTCACCACTCCAGTGAAAGAGTTGTATGGGATATCACATTCATATTTGCCATATTTTATTTGCAAATACTATTTTCTCACCACGTATTATACAGCAAGGCTTTGTGTATCACTTCTGGTAGGGCAGGACGGACTGTGATACACCACGATGGAAGTAATGGCTAGTTGATGCCTGTGTCAGACTATAGATAATGGATCACCCTTCCCAAACGCATCAGTGCCCAGTAATGATACATTATTTTCTTTCCATGATCATTTTCCTCTAAATACTCTGAGTTACACCTCAGTGGAGACAAGAGTAATAGTCATTTCTATAAAACTGCACAGCCCAATCCTTAAATATAACACTTGACGTGCTCCTGTGTGCCGTTTAATGAAGACACAACTGCAGATGTTTTGTCATGAAGAAGATATTTTGATATCTAGAGCATTAATAAAGTGCAGGATCTAGCTTTGATGCCTTAATTGACCCATCTCAGAATGGATGTTAGAACTTGGAGTCAAACTCGGGACCAGTGTATGAAAGGTTCCTCTGCCACCTAATAGGGCATAATTATTATAAAGAAGCAATAGGGATGGGATTGCATATTATGACAATTGCACAATTATACAGTGAAAATGGAACTTTCTAGTGAATTCAATTAATAATTTACTTTTATGATCTATAATATGTACATGCACATCATAATTGGGGAGACACTGGTACAGATTTTTATCAGGTCCCAGAAGGTTTATTGATTACAACCTTAGGGAATGTAGGTGATTACAACTGAACTTTTACTGATCTCTTCCTAGCCAGACAACTGTGCAGACTCTCCTGCTGTGTGCTTCATTTATCTTGGCATTTATCGTTTGATACAGTGGCTCCTGGTCGCCAGTCACTATTTCTGCAAATACATTACTCTTGTCATTTCTTCCATGACCACTCACTGTGAATAAGCGCTGATGCTGCTGTAATCACAGGACTTTACTATTGAGCAAGAGCCATCTATATATGTAAAAGCAGCTTGTCATTTCCTGTTTGGGTAAGATAAGTTACAGTATTTTAGATCTAGCTACCTATCCACTTACCTAGAAGTTAGCAACGAAGAATGAAATGTTGTTATCCAAGTCTCCTCCTACTTACTTTAAAGGCTATGTACACCTTTGGGGACATTTTTTTTTATTACTGCATTGTACTCATTTTGAGCCAAAAATATTTTTTTTATTGGTCTTTATTAAAAATATGGCATCCTTTTTTCTGTACAGAGCAGAGATGCTCTATTAGCACGCTTTGGATTTTCTGTCTTTTCCATCAGACCAGGAGCTGAACGGGTCCTTATTAGGGTTGAGCGAACCCGAACTGTAAAGTTCGGGTTCTGTTAAACAAAACATGCAATGCAACAGCTCACTGCAAACCAAATAAAGTACAAAATTGCATCATAATTGCAAATGCTATACTAATAAGTTAGAGATGCTTGGCAAATCGTTTTGTACAAAATTATTTGATCCAGTCTGCCGCACGTCAAGGCGATCTCTAGTTAGACGGGTTCCTAACACTAAATTTTACCTGTTATGTGCCATGACGGCTATCATATAATTCAGAAAGTGCAGGTTCCACATGCATGCTGGATCCGCCTGAATTTCTGTCATTTTTGGTGCCAAAATGGCCTCTATTATATCCACGGAAAGCAGTTACCAGCATGCATGCCGGGCCCACTTACACCACCCCTGGCGCCAAAAGGTCACCAAGGACTGCAATGAGAGTCCACACACTATCTCTCTCCTGGTGCCAGATGGCTTCAGTGAGTGAGGGGGAGCAGGCAAAGCTATATACTAACACTAATTAAAATCGGCTTTAGGATTTTTGGACCTCAGACCCGAACTCAAACTTTTCAGTAAAAGTTCGGGTTTGGTGTTCGGCGACTTAATGGCGCTTTTTAAAAGGCTGCAGAGCAGCCAATCAACAAGCATGTAACTCTATGCCCTTAGAATGCCTACTAATGGCATGGCTGTGATTGGCCAGTGCAGCATGTGACCCAGCCTCTATATAAGCTGGAGTCACATAGCGTTGCACGTCACTCTGCTGTTACTAGTGTAGGGAGAGGATTCTGGTGCTATGAGGGAGAAAATAGGAAAACATCTTTAATCAGAAGTGCTTGTTAACTCAGCAATCTACATAGATTTAGTTTTGTGGGTGCAGTTCACAATGTTTTGCCCTGCCCCCTGAGCCCAGTGACACAGAAAAAGAACTTTTATCCGTCTGTTAGTTAGGTGGGCGGTGGCGGACATTTTATGCAAGCTCAGTGCACCAGAACAGCATATGTGCATTTGTGACATTCAAATCCAAGCTTGAAATACTGCAATAATAATCTGGGTTTAAAAAAAACACCCATTTTTGGCAATACCCTACATCTGGGGCCTATGCTGCATTTGTTAGTGTGACATACAAGCTAGAAATACTGCAATAATATTCTGGGTTAAAAAAAAACACCCATTTTGGGCAAGATCCTAAATTTGAGAAATATGAGGAGAGCGTCAAATAAGGGACGTGGCCCCGGTAGTGGTGCTGCCGGTGGAGCTCCTGTTGCAGGGAGAGGACGTGGTCGATCTGTGCCAGCTACAGGGACAAGTGAAACACCTTCCTCAGGTGCGAGTAGGCGACAGAACCATCAGCATTATTAAGTCGGGCCTAATGCGGCTCTACGAATGGTGAGGCCAAAACAAGTGCAGGCGATAGTAGATTGGGTTGCTGACAGTGCCTCCAGTTCCTTTACATTGTCTCCGACCCAGTCTCCTGCTGAAAGATCAGAGTTGGCACCTGTAGCCGATGTCCATCAGTCTTTCACCTCACCCCCTTGCAAATCAGCCAAGCAGTCTGAGCCCCAAGTCATGCAGCAGTCTCTTCTGCTTTTTGATGACTCTGCTAGCAGGGTTTCCCAGGGTCATCCACCTAGCCCTGCCCCAGAACTGGAAGAGATTGAGTGCACCGATGCCCAACCACTTATGTTTCAAATAAATAACCTACATAGAAAATGCCAGACCGCTGGTACTAAATTGTTCTTTATTACAAAATCACATTAAACAACATACATGATTAAAAGAATCAGTGCAGGAGATAAAAAGCAACATCACTGGAGGAGACATACAATGAACGGAGTCCCTATCCTTGAACAATTTTGTTCAGAAGAAATTATTATGCATACATGGAATCATACATAGTGAGGAAAAGGGACATTTACCCATACAGAGTCTCCTCCAGGATGGCGCCAACCTGGAGGAGACTCTGTATGGGTAAATGTCCCTTTTCCTCACTATGTATGATTCCATGTATGCATAATAATTTCTTCTGAACAAAATTGTTCAAGGATAGGGACTCCATTCATTGTATGTCTCCTCCAGTGATGTTGCTTTTTATCTCCTGCACTGATTCTTTTAATCATGTATGTTGTTTAATGTGATTTTGTAATAAAGAACAATTTAGTACCAGCGGTCTGGCATTTTCTATGTAGGTTATTTATATGTATTTTTTGCCATAGGCTAGGGCATCACTTGAATGTGGATTCAATTAACGGTTGAGGTATCTATTTCGGTAGTGCACTTATGTTTCAAGATGAGTACATGGGAGGACCGCCGCAGCACGTCTCAGATGATGACGAAACACAGGTGCCAACTGTGGCTTTCTGAAGTGTGCAGACCGACAAGGAGGGCAGGGGTGAAGACTGGGTGGAAGAGGATGTGGAGGACGATGAGGTCCTCGATCCCACATGGAATCAAGGTCATGCGAGTGACCTGTGTAGTTCGGAGGAAGAGGCGGTGGTCGCACAGAGCCACCAGCACAGCAGAAGAGGGAGCAGGATGCAAAAGCGGAGCTGCCGTCCCCTAGACAGTACTCCTGCTACTGCCCACCGCAGCAAGGGACCGAGCACACTAAAGCCAGCTCCAAGGAGTTCCCTGGCGTGGCAGTTCTTCAGACAATGTGCTGACAACAAGACACGAGTGGTTTGCACGCTGTGCAATCAGAGCCTGAAGCGAGGCATAAACGTTCTCAACCGGAGCACAACCTGCATGACCAGGCATCTAAGTGCAAAGCACGTGCTGCAGTGGAGTAGACACCTGAAAAACAAAGAAAGGTCTCTGGCTCCTCCTGCTTACTCTTCTGCTGCAGTCTCGGCCTCTTCATCCACCTCTGGAGTGACAATGGCACTTCCACCCCGCAAACGGCAAACAGAGGATCTGCCAGCAATACCACCACCATCTCCACAATGTCCCAAGGAAGCGTTCAGCTTTCCATCTCCCAAACACTGGAGCGGAAGAGGAAGTACCCCCCCTACCCACCCGCGATCCCCGTCCCTGAATGCCAGCATTTCAAAATTACTGGCCTTTGAAATGCTGTCATTCCGTCTGGGGGAGACGGAGAGCTTTAAAAGCCTTATGGCGGTGGCTGTCCCACAGTACGTCGTGCCCAGCCGCCACTACTTTTCCAGGCGAGCCATCCTTTCCCTACACAACCAAGTGGGGGACAAAATCAGGTGTGCACTGCGCAACGCCATCTGTGGCAAGGTCCACCTAACTACAGATACGTGGACAAGTAAGCACGATCAGGGACATTATATCTCCCTAACAGCACACTGAGTAAATGCAGTGGTGGCTGGGCCTGAGGCGGATAGCAGTTTGGCGTATGTCCTTCCACCACCGAGGATTGCAGGGCGCTTCAGTTTGCCTCCTGTTGCTTCCTCCTACTACTCTGCTTCCTAATCCTCTACTGGCTCCTCATCCGGTCAGCGTAACACCTTCACCACCAACTTCAGCACAGCCAGGGGTAAACGACAGCAGGCAGTTTTAAAACTTATCTGTTTGGGGGAAAAACCCCACACCGCGCAGGAGCTGTGGACGGGCCTTGAACAACAGAGGTACCTTAAAAATTACCCCGATATGTCAGAGCTTCTGCAGAAAGTGCGGGCCGTCTGTGTGCGCTTTCGGCGCTCTCACCCTGCTGCTGCTCGCCTGTCAGTGCTGCAGCGTAACTTCGGCCATCCCGCTCAACACCTCATATGCGACGTGCCCACAAGGTGGAACTCCACCTTGCACATGCTAGCCAGACTGTGTGAGCAGCAGCAGGCGATAGTGGAGTTTCAGCTGCAGCACGCACGGGTGGGTCGCTCTGCGGAACAACACCACTTCACCACCAATGACTGGGCCTCCATGCGAGACCTGTGTTCCTTGTTGCGCTGTTTCGAGTACTCCACCAACATGGCCAGTGCCGATAATGCAGTTCTCAGCGTTACTATCACACTTCTATGCCTCCTTGAAAAAACGCTTCTGGCGATGATGGAAGAGGATGTGGCACAGGAGGAGGAGGAAGAGGGATCATTTCATAGGGTTTCCGGCTAGTCATTCACAAGTGGCTCCGAGGGTGGGTTCCTGCACCCACAAATGGCAGGTACACAATTGTCCAGCCAGAGCACAGTTCTGGAGGATAACGAGGTGGAGGAGGAGGAACTGTGTTCACAGAAGGGTGGCAACCAAACCAGCTCATGGGCATCACTGGTGCGTGGATGGGGGGATACAGAGGACACAGACGATACACCTGCCACAGATGACAGCTTTTCGTTGCCTCTGGGCAGCCTGGCACACATGAGCGATTACATGCTGCAGTGTCTCCGTAATGACCGCCGAGTTGCCCACATTCTAACTTGTACTGATTACTGGGTGGCCACGCTGCTGGATCCTCGTTACAAGGACAACGTACCGTCCTTAATTCCTTCACTGGAGCCTGATCATAAGATGCGTGAGTACAAGCGCACGCTGGTAGACGCGCTGCTGGTGGCATTCCCACCTGACAGAGGGGGCACAGTGGAAGCGCAAGGCGAAGGCAAGGAGGAGGAAGAGCCCGACAACGCAGCTGGGGCACCGCCAGCACCTCAGAAGGCAGGGTTAGCATGGCCGAAATGTGGAAAAGCTTTTTCAGCATGCCACAACAACCAGCACCACCAGCTGATATGGAACGTCTTAGCAGGAGGCAGCATTTCAGCAACATGGTGGAGCAGTATGTGTGCACACGCCTACACGCACTGACTGATGGGTCTTCCCCCTTCAACTTCTGGGTCTCCAAATTGGGCACATGGCCTGAGCTTGCCCTTTACGCCTTGGAGGTGCTGGCCTGCCCTGCAGCCAGTGTATTGTCTGAACGTGTGTTAAGCACGGCTGGAGGGGGTTATAACATGTTATATTTCCCAATGTTTTGGGGTGTACCCTAGTTGAAACTATTTTTTTTTTTATTTAAAACCAAAAAACTGTGTAGGCTACCTCCTTCTCCTCCACCGCCACTTCCACCTATACCGCCACATCCACTGCCTCCTCAACCTCCTACTCCATATGGACCTCGTCCTCCTAGATCAAGATTTTTTTTTTTAATATTTTTACGTATTTTATGTTATTTAAAGTCATTTCCCTATCCACATTTGTTTGCAGAGCACTTGCCATGCTCTTAACCACATTTTGCTGCCATTTGCAGCTCTCTAGACCTTTAGCCCCTTCCATGACTTTTTTACAGCCATTTTAGTGCTCAAAAGTTTAGGTCCCCATTGACTTCAATGGGCTTCGGTTCAAGTTTGGGTCCCGAACTCGAACTTTTTTGTGAAGATCGGCCGAAACCGTCGAACCCGAACATCCAGGTGTCCGCTCAACTCTAGTCCTTATCTCTGCTCTCTGACCTTAAAACCACTCATTATAGCTCAGTTCTTATCTTCCTGATAAGAATGTGGCTTAAATAAGTCTTTATGATCTCTTAGTAGTTTAGAGATAAGGTTTATTAGATAAAAATTATTATTTTTTTATCCAAAAATGAGTAAAATGAAATCATAAAAAAAAAAATTGCCTCCTAAGGTGTACATAGCCAACGTGTAAAACATCCCCTTATGCTTGGGCCGCTCATATAGATGGTACTTACCTTGCTCCCCGACACCCGCGTAACTCCTGCTCCCCGCATGGCTGCCACTGCATCTTCCCGTCATGCAGATAAAAACAACCGGCTACAGGGGGGGTTGGTTTGGGGGGAAAGGGTGTCAGCTAATAGCATGCCGCAACGGGGACGAGCATCCCTAGCATCGTGGTGCTTGCAATGCTGCCGCGATGTGTTCAAGTACCATGCAGTTGTATGAGCCACAGAGGGCTCTAATTAAACTAAAGAGACTGCACTGTTTAGTCAGTCTGTATTGTTAATTGCAGGCGGCATTGAAGGTGCCGAGCAGCCATTAACCATACCAACTAACTGAACAGTAATTACAGCCCACCACGGCCTGTATGATCAAGCAGTATTTGAATGGAGTGCAGTAACGTCACAAGCACCACTCGACCGTGCCATGTGGTCATACCCTATGGGGCTGTCCGGCCTAGCAGCAGAATTAAAGAGGGCCTGTCACCATGACATGCATACACTGCAATCTGCAGACAGTATGTTATAGAGCAGGAGGAGCTGAGCAGATTGGTATATAGTTTTATGGGAAAAGATTCAATAAAACATATTTTATACATTAAAATTTCTGCTCATTCTGGGGTTTGAAGTCCAGGAGGCGGTCCTATCAGTGACTGACAGCCTTCCCTCTATGACTGTGTGTACAGAGATAGCTGTCAATCACTGATAGGACCGCCTCCTTCACTACAAAGCCCAGAATGAGCAGAAATATAAATAAATGAAGGTTATAATGAACTTTTTCCCCGCAAAACTATTTATCATTCTTTTTAGCTCCTCCTGCTCTATGACATGCTGTGGGCAGATTACACTGCATTTGTATGATGACAGGTTGCCTTTACAGAGCATCTGTCACCTCTCTGGAGACGTTTATTTCAGTAACTACTTGCAATTCCCATGTAATAGCAATTCTAGAACATCTTTTCATATTACTCTATTACTGTATTATTCCTCTCAGAAGTTTATTAATGAATTGACAACATTCTGAAACTAACCAATCAGTGCTGCTTTGAAAGAACACACTCCCATCTGGTAACACCCCTCTGAACCTTTATTGCAGACGATTAGTAATTCTTTCAGAAACTTCTAGCAGAGAAATCGCTTGTAGATTTGTACGAATAGATGCTCCAGAACGGTTATTGTACGGGTAATGCAAGTAGTTACTAAAATGCTCGTCAGAAGAAGGTGACAGGTTCTTTTTAAACACTGAAGGAAGTGTGTCCCCAAAAGAAAAAGAAAAAACCCAGCAGTGACGTCTGACGTGCCCTTCTTGGCCAATGATTGGCAGCAGCAGTCACTGGACCTTGTCACTTGTGCTGGAGTGGCAGGATGGTCAAAAGATGAGTGGAGATTTCTTTCCCCCCCCCCCTTTGGACACAGTTTCCACTTGTATTTAAATCTGCCGCGAGGATGGACAACCCCTTTAAATATTTTATTAGATCTCTAAATGCAGTATTGTTTTTATCCACAAATACTGTATTGCGTGTGCATGAATATTTCTCAGTTGTCTTCTCCACATGCCACCTGTCAGGGTCTGTCACCTCAGCCCACTTACACATTGGAACATATCTGGACCAGGCTCTTCCTGTTGTGGCAGTTAATTAATCTCCCCCAATTCCTCCTGCAGCCCACCTGTCTCTCCTTGGTGTCAATCACCGTAAGCCGGTGCGCTCTGGTCTCCTGGACAGTCTGCCTGCTTTCCCTGTTGACACACCAGGGTGTGAGCTCTAATTACATCTCATCGCTCCGCAGGAAATTCATCTGGGACCTGTTATTTAAAGCAGCAATATAGGTCTGCACAGATTGAGTGATAAGCAGCCCTGAGAGAGGGCAACCCGACTATTCGAAATCTGTCTTGAGCTGTGCAATAGAATAGTAATTACTTGATGTATTGACTTGCAAACTGAGCGTATTAACTCCATGCATTCTTCAGAGCTCACTTATTAGAGTTTTAAATTCTCTTGTCTATCCAAGTGTTACTCTTGTTTTTTGTTTGTTTTTCTACGATCACGCTCCAAATGTTATTCTCTCCCTGTTTTGAATGCATTAAGGTAATTATTGGAAATCCTGTACTATACTTAACATTAGGAGCATTTCTTTTTTTTTATTGTAATTCCGATTTTGGAAAGCAAATTAAGTTGCTAGTTCTTAACGGCAATGTACGGCTATTTGCAGGGTTGAGTATTCGTCGTTTTATCCTGTCTCTTCAAGTATTAAAAGACTGCTTACATTACCAAATTCAGTTATTCATGAAAAGTTTTCTCCGCCTAAGTTTTATGACAGGTGGCCATAAAATAACTGGATATTTCTCTTGTCTTTCCGCAGTGAAAGGTGCAGGTACACCATGAGAGGCCATGTGGATTCTGTTAATAGCATTGAGTTCCTGCCCTATTCCAACATTGTGCTCACTAGCTCTGCCGATAAGACCTTGTCCTTGTGGGATGCCAGAATGGTAAGTCAATCATACCCTATGTCTTTTGGCTTCCAAAGTCTGATACATGCAACAAAATATGTTTTCAGTTGAGATTGGTGCAGAATTGATATGATCTACCTTCATCCACAATGCCATTGATGTAATGAAAACATGTTCTTGTAGTCTATTAGTCTATAGGGCTCCTGGTAGGTGAGGGTTCCTTTCCACCCTAAAAACATCTTCCTACCATTTATTAGATAGCATGTAAGGGATTGAACTAATGAGTTTCATAACTCATAATAACTAGTGGATCGGTGCTTGTAAGAGAAGAAATATGGACATGGCGCTACCGAGCAGTGTAGCACTGGGGTTCTTTGGGACCACCAGAGGAAGTTCTTGGCGCGAACCCAATCCCTATATTATCAATAAAGTCTAACAGTTAAGAATCAAAGAAATAGACCCTTGTGTTATGTGATTAGCTCCAAAAGCAGCTAGAAAATTGGATTTTTCTCTTTAACTTTTGGGGTCCACCGTAGCTTTAGACACTGGGCTCACCGGAGGATCCTCTAATACTCTGGTTGGCCAGTCCAACCCTGCTACATAGTGTGATACCGTGTGTGCGGTGGGAATTACAGAATCTGTTACCATGAATTTTGAGTATTATCTGCTGTACTATATGAGTACTACTGCGGAGAAGGAGTCCATATTGTTATTTTTTATATTTCTACTGACCCCCCTGCCAATGATGGGACTGCTGTGCATACACACGAGTCCCCTCCATTATGTTAGCATGGCACAGCAGTCCAGACTGTGTTTATAGTGGAGTTTTGAGCGCTGACAGGTGAATGGGGGGCAGTAGAAAAGAAAAATCAGTGATCTGGACTCTTTATATGCAGTACAACTCATGTATTACTGCAGATAATACTCCAAGATCATAGTCACATATTCTCTTTAAGTGCTGTTACACTTACCTTGCAGGGTTGTGCTTGGAGCAAAACACCCTCAGTAGTTTTCTTCAGTTGTGGCACCATGCCGCCAAGGATCTCTCTGTGTCACTTTGCAATCTGATGTATCCAGGAGAGAAGCAATGGTTGCAATTGACCTGATGAAGTGCACGGTCCGCACATGAAGCGTGCAGTGTGTTTACCTAAATAAAATGTTCAACTTTATTACCTCGTTCTTGGACTACTTACCTTGCGGGCCGCAATGCACGAACTCCGACCATGGGGAAGCCGCAGCGGATCGCGGACCCATTCACTTTAATGGGTCTGCGATCCGGCCGTTCCACAAAAAGATAGGACATGTTCTATCTTTTTGCGGAACCGAAGTACGGGACGAAAACCGCTGGAAGTGCTCCGTAGTGCTTCCGTAGGGTTCCATTCCGTGCGTCCGTTCTACAGCATTCCGCATCTCCGGATTTGCGAACCCATTCAAGCGAATGGGTCCGCATCCGTGAGGCGGAATGCACACGGAACGGTGCCCGTGTATTGTGGATCCGCGAATGCGGTCTGCAATACGGCAACGGGACACCTACGGTCGCGTGCAGGAGGCCTTACGTTGACTGCATCGATCAAGCACTCTGGTCTTCATGCAGTTCAGATCTACAGCGTATAGGATTCGCTGAAAGACAACCTGCCTGGGCATTTTAATGTTAAAACACCTGTATTACTGAAGTGCATGCATTGATTGGGTGCCTAACTACATGTTCTGTACGGCACTCTACCTGTGTGAGCTGCTTTTAAACAATATATAATTTTTCTGGAATACTGCTTACTGTACAGGACCCTGAAGAAGCTCCTGCCCTATATGTAGGATGTGCTTGACAGCTTTCAGCAGCTTTTTCTGACTTATATGTAAAGACCTTTATTGTTTGTATCAATTACCTGCTTATTTTTCTTCAAACTTATTTTTTTCCCCCTTTGGGATGACATTTGGGGGCTTCAGGTAATAGTTTTCCATAGAGTCATGGTCTCATGGTGCATTGCTTTCAACTTACAATGGTCACTACTGTCCACTTTAGGGGACAACTGTATATACACATACACGCCTATACATAAGCATTAAAAATCTGTCATTCGAAAATCCAGCCCTTGCTTCCAGCATAGAATTGCAATAATATGAAAAAGAAGACTGACAATGAAAAAGCCAGAAATTTCACTGAAAAACAAAATTATATAAACAGATTTTGCAGTAAAGGGGTTTTCTCCTCTGGGACATTGGAGGGTATGGAAAAACTAGGAAGAAGCGAAACTGTAGTGTGGAGCTGCCTCAACTAACAAACATACAGCAGTATAAGGCTACTTTCACACTAGCGTTTTTGCTGGATCCGGCAGGGTCAAGCAAAAACGCTTCCGTTACTGATAATACAACCGCCTGCATCCGTTATGAACAGATCCGGTTGTATTATCTTTAACATAGCCAAGACGGATCCGTTGTTAACTCCATTAAAAGTCAATGGGGGACGGATCCCCATTGACTTGCATTGGGGTAATGCTGGATCCGTCTTGCATCCGCATCCCAGGACGGAAAGCAAAATACAACATGTTGCGGTTTGCTCTCCGGTCTGGGAACGCAACTAAACGGAATGGAATGCTTTTTGGAGCACTCCGTTCTGTTCAGGTCAGTTTTGTCCCCATTGACAATGAATAGGGACAAAACGGAAGCGTTTTTTTTACCGTATTGCGCACCTATGGCTGAACTCAATACCGGAAAACTTGAACACTAGTGAGAAAGTAGGCTAAGTGGTACAAAAAAAAAATAACCGCCTAGGGCAAAAGTAAAATTTTTAATTGTGATGGGGATGTTTGATTTTATATTAGTTTTGCCTGCCAAAGGGAGTGGTCCCGAAATGAGTAGCTGTATGCCAATAAAAAGTATTTTACTGTACTGCTTGTGCTGCTGTTCATTTGTGGAGTGAGAGTGCTGCACTACAGTTCCCCTTCTTTCTACTGTTTTCCTGCTTTAACTCCGGACCATCCCGAAACCCGGCTGGGGATCGTGCGCTGCACCTCTACTACCTGATTAAGGCTCTATGAGTTATTGGACCCTTCTGCAACTCATTTAGGTGAGCAAACTTCTGGCAGTTCCCCTAGGAAATGCCATCCTTGTCATCTATGGGACCCTCACCTCACCTTTTTCTAGAATGGGCCCCCAAAGTGAATGAGAATACACTTCGCAAGTGCAGCCACCCTCCATTCACTTCTGTGGGAATTCCTAAAATAGCTGGGCGCTGGCTTGAGTATTTCCGGCAGTCCTATAGAGGTTAATGGATGACCATGCATGCACCGTGTGCTCTCCATTCACTTCTATTGGACCTTCGGCAAATAGATGAATTAGCTTGCTCGGCTATTTTTGAAACTCCCATAGTAGTAAATGAAGAGCACTGTAGTTCACTTTGGGGGCCCTGTTCTAGAGAGAGAGAGAGAGAGTGATATGCCACCAATGTCTCAGATGACACAACCCCTTTAATAACACGCAGCAAATAAAAACTTTTCGTCTGCTACTGGGCAAAAACCATTTGTCCTATACTAAATCAAGTGTGCGGATTACAAATCCGAAGTCAGAATTGTTTTTACACGTCACAAAATTTTGTTATGCATAAGTATGCCTAAATGAATTAAGCACTTGGAAAGCATTGAATAATTTTGAACAGAACGAGTTTTACTCCAACAATTACCTGATCTACATCAAAGTTTGCGTAGTAAACAGTGTATGAAAATGTAATGGAATATCAAAATTTCTAAAAGTCTCATTTTTTAGTTTAAAAGTCTTACTTGAGCAAGGCCCAGTACTGTTAAGTGTTTCAGGCATCTGCTTTTGCGTTTGTGAACGGTCATATTTTCCCGTTGCAAAAACCAGCAGTAGTCCCCCATCATGTTGGGATTCCAGCGGCCTTGATACCCGTTCTCCATTGTAGAAATATCTTTATGGAACCGCTCTCCATGTTCGTGACTTACGTGTCCCAAATTAGGTGGGAAAAAGTCAAGATGGGAATGTAAGAAATGCATTTTCAATGACATTCGGCAGCCAAATTGTTCGTATGCTGTAAGCATGTTGTCTACTAATTCAGCATAGTTTGCAGCTCGTCTGTTCCCAAGGAAGTTCTGCACTACTAGCACAAATGCATCCAAAGCTGCAAGTTCCAGAGGGTTGAGTTTTGTTCTGAATGTGTCATCGTGCATTAGGCTACATGCACACGACCGTATTTGTTTTGCGGTCCGCAAAAAAAAAACTGATGACATCCGTATGCAATCCATTTTATTTTGCAGATCCATTGTAACAATGCCTAAAGCGGACAAGAATAGGACATGTTCTATTTTTGCGGGGCTACGAAGCGGACATGCTGTGCGGTGCTGTGTGCTGTCCGCATTTTTTGCGCACCCATTGAAATGGGTCCGCATCCTATCCGCAAAAAAAAATGGAACGGACACAGAAACAAAATACGTTCGTGTGCATGTAGCCTTAGTTTGTTGATTTCGGGGACAATAAAAATTCCGCCCTTTATTTCAGCATCAGTTTTCAGTGTGCTAAACTTCTTCAAATACTGGAAACCATTTCCATCACGATCAAGTGCAATTACACAATTTTTCATTAAACCAAGTTTAATGTGAAGTGGTGGAAGATAAACTTGAAGTGGATCGACCAGTGATTTGTGTTGTACATTGTACTGACCAACTGTGTTCTCGACTCTGAGAGGCCACTGTCTCATTTTGTAATAATTGTTGTCATCATGACTGTTCCATAGACACAAGAAACACATATACAAACGGAAAATACAAATGTGATAGCACTCTGCATCCAGCCCTGCCTCCATGCTGGATGAGGCATTGGTGTACATTTTGGCCAAAGCGTAATAAGCCACTCACCACGTCAAGGTCGCCTCAAATTGAGTGGTCCCTAACACTAGTTCCTACCTGTTTATGGGCCATGACAGCCACACAAAATCCAGGGAATGCAGGTCAGCATGCACGCCAAGCACACTCTGCTTCTAACCCCGTCCGGTGCCATCACAGCTTTCATCGGATCCAGGGATGCAAGTACCAACATGCACGCTGAGCCCACCATATACTTCTCCTGGAGCCAAATGGCTACTGGTAGGTTCTATATAAGCAGACTCAGTTTTATACTGACTTTAAAACCAGCCTCCAGGACAGATTGACTGGTCAGGTGTGCATGACTCCAAGGAGATCGCCACGCCTGTGCTTGGCATGCATGCTGACCTGCATTCCCTGGATTTTGTGTGGCTGTCATGGCCCATAAACAGGTAGGAACTAGTGTTAGGGACCACTCAATTTGAGGCGACCTTGACGTGGTGAGTGGCTTATTACGCCTTGGCCAAAATGTACACCAATGCCTCATCCAGCATGGAGGCAGGGCTGGATGCAGAGTGCTATCACATTTGTATTTTCCGTTTGTACTGTATATGTATTTCGCCATAGTGATGTGCACCTACACACAGGTTGTGCTGACTCAATCCCCCACATTTTTTCTTTGTAGTATATATTGGAGGCGTGACGATCTCCTTGGAGTCATGCACACCTGACCAGTCAATCTGTCCTGGAGGCTGGTTTTAAAGTCAGTATAAAACTGAGTCTGCTTATATAGAACCTACCAGTAGCCATTTGGCTCCAGGAGAAGTATATGGTGGGCTCAGCGTGCATGTTGGTACTTGCATCCCTGGATCCGATGAAAGCTGTAATGGCACCGGACGGGGTTAGAAGCAGAGTGTGCTTGGCGTGCATGCTGACCTGCATTCCCTGGATTTTGTGTGGCTGTCATGGCCCATAAACAGGTAGGAACTAGTGTTAGGGACCACTCAATTTGAGGCGACCTTGACGTGGTGAGTGGCTTATTACGCTTTGGCCAAAATGTACACCAATGCCTCATCCAGCATGGAGGCAGGGCTGGATGCAGAGTGCTATCACATTTGTATTTTCCGTTTGTATATATATTTCGCCATAGTGATGTGCACCTACACACAGGTTGTGCTGACTCAATCCCCCACATTTTTTCTAAGAAACACATATGCTTTGTGTACCCTAAGGCCTCTTTCACACGGGTGAGTTTTCCACGCAAGTGCAATGCGTGAGGTCAACGCATTGCACCCACACTGAATCCGGACCCATTCACTTCAATGGGGCTGTGCAGATGAGCGATGATTTTCAAGCATCACTTCTGCGTTGCTTGAAAATCACAGCATGTTCTATATTCTGCGTTTTTCACGCAATGCAGGCCCCATAGAAATGAATAGGGCTGCGTGAAAATCGCAAGCATCCGCAAGCAAGTGCAGGTGCGGTGCGATTTTTACGCATGGTTGCTATGAGATGATAGGGATGAGCAACCCCGGATCCCAATAAAGTAAATTCACTGTATTATTTTCCCTTATAACATAGTTATAAGGGAAAATAATAGCATTCTTAATACAGAATGCTTACAAAAATGTTGATTGAGGGGTTAAAAAAATAATAATTAACTCACCTTAACCACTTGTTCGCGCAGCCGGCATCGTCTTCTTTCTTCTTCTTTCAGGACCTGCAAAAGGACCTTTGATGACGTAATCGTGCTCATGTGGTAAGCATGGTGACGTCAGTGCAGATCCTGCTGAATGAAGATAGAAGGTTCCACGTGGTGAGCACGATTACGTCATCAAAGGTTCTTTTGCAGGCCCTGAAAGAAGACTATGCCGACTGTGCGATCAAGTGGATAAGGTTAGTTATTTTTTATTTATTTTTTAACCCCTCAATCAACATTTTAGTAAGCATTCTGTATTAAGAATGCTATTATTTTCACTTATAACTAGAGGTGGGACGAATCCAATTTTTTGCAAATCCGAATCCTAAAAGGTTCTCGAATATATTGAATCTTTCGAATCTCGAATCCTACGAATCCTGTACATAATTGTGTGAACGGTGTGAGAAACAAAGTCAGACCGCGTCAGTTTGTCTGAACCTCCCAGTCACGGTCGCATCCTATATGACCGCGATCGTTACGCCCCTGCTCCTATCACTACAGAACATACAGGGTAATACAGCGCCACATACCTCTTACATCCAGTAACGTCTCCTTTGATGTAGATGTTCTCTTTCCTCATCTTCTCCTTTCAGACCTTCAGACCAGACCACCATTTTTCAGCCATTTTTCATCTCTGCAGTTTGACAAAAAAAAATCTTAGTTTACTACTTTTCCATCATCCTCCCATCTTCTGGACAAATCATCCTAACACCCCCAATACTGTTCCGCTGTGCTCCCCAATACTATACTGCAGAAACAGATAATACCCCTGATAATACAAACCGGATTCCAAAAAAGTTGGGACACTATACAAATCGTGAATAAAAACTGAATGCAATGATGTGGAGGTGCCAACTTCTAATATTTTATTCAGAATAGAACATAAATCACGGAACAAAAGTTTAAACTGAGAAAATGTACCATTTTAAGGGAAAAATATGTTGACTCAGAATTTCATGGTGTCAACAAATCCCCAAAAAGTTGGGACAAGGCCATTTTCACCACTGTGTGGCATCTCCCCTTCTTCTTGCAACACTCAACAGACGTCTGGGGACCGAGGAGACCAGTTTCTCAAGTTTAGAAATAGGAATGCTCTCCCATTCTTGTCTAATACAGGCCTCTAACTGTTCAATCGTCTTGGGCCTTCTTTGTTGCACCTTCCTCTTTATGATGCACCAAATGTTCTCTATAGGTGAAAGATCTGGACTGCAGACTGGCCATTTCAGTACCCGGATCCTTCTCCTACGCAGCCATGATGTTGTGATTGATGCAGAATGTGGTCTGCCATTATCTTGTTGAAAAATGCAGGGTCTTCCCTGAAAGAGATGACGTCTGGATGGGAGCATATGTTGTTCTAGAACCTGAATATAATTTTCTGCATTGATGGTGCCTTTCCAGACATGCAAGCTGCCCATGCCACACGCACTCATGCAACCCCATACCATCAGAGATGCAGGCTTCTGAACTGAGCGTTGATAACAACTTAGGTTGTCCTTGTCCTCTTTGGTCCGGATGACATGGCGTCCCAGATTTCCAAAAAGAACTTTGAATCGTGACTCGTCTGACCACAGAACAGTCTTCCATTTTGCCACACTCCATTTTAAATGATCCCTGGCCCAGTGAAAACGCCTGAGCTTGTGGATCTTGCTTAGAAATGGCTTCTTCTTTGCACTGTAGAGTTTCAGCTGGCAATGGCGGATGGCACGGTGGATTGTGTTCACTGACAATGGTTTCTGGAAGTATTCCTGAGACCATTCTGTGATTTCCTTTACAGTAGCATTTCTGTTTGTGGTGCAGTGTCGTTTAAGGGCCCGGCATCCAGTATGGTTTTACAGCCTTGACCCTTACACACAGAGATTGTTCCAGATTCTCTGAATCTTCGGATGATGTTATGCACAGTTGATGATGATAGATGCAAAGTCTTTGCAATTTTTCGCTGGGTAACACCTTTCTGATATTGCTCCACTATCTTTCTGCGCAACATTGTGGGAATTGGTGATCCTCTACCCATCTTGGCTTCTGAGAGACACTGCCACTCTGAGAAGCTCTTTTTATACCCAATCATGTTGCCAATTGACCTAATTAGTGTTAATTGGTCTTCCAGCTCTTCGTTATGCTCAAATTTACTTTTTCCAGCCTCTTATTGCTACTTGTCCCAACTTTTTTGGGGTTTGTTGACACCGTGAAAATTGGAATCAACGTATTTTTCCTTTAAAATGATACATTTACTCGGATTAAACGTTTGATCTGTCATCTACGTTCTATTACAAATAAAATATTGACATTTGCCATCTCCACATCATTGCATTCAGTTTTTATTCACAATTTGTTTAGTGTCCCAACTTTTTTGGAATCCGGTTTGTACTAGTACCACACAGAGCCCCCCATATAAAATACCCCTTCTTTGTGGCCTCAGTAGATGCCCCCATAGTGCCCCCCAATAATGTGCCAATAAGAAGTGGCCCCACAGTGCCAGCCAATAATGTGCCAGTAAGTGTCCCCATAGATGCCCCCCTAATCATGTGCCAGTATCAAATGCCTCTCTCCTCCCCCCATGTGCCAGTATCAAGTGCGGAGTGCCTCTCCCCCCCCATGTGCCGGTATCATAGTGCCAACTCCCCCCCAATGTGCCAGTATCATAGTGCCACCCCCCCCAATGTGCCAGTATTATAGTGCCATCTCCCCCCATAATGTGCCAGTATCATAGTGCCATCTCCCCCCAATGTGCCAGTATTATAGTGCCATCTCCCCCCATAATGTGCCAGTATCATAGTGCCATCTCCCCCCCAATGTGCCAGTATCATAGTGCCATCTCCCCACCAATGTGCCAGTATTATAGTGCCATCTCCCCTCATAATGTGCCAGTATCATAGTGCCATCTCCCCCCATAATGTGCCAGTATCATAGTGCCATCTCCCCCCCAATGTGCCAGTATCATAGTGCCATCTCCCCCAATGTGCCAGTATCATAGTGCCATTTCCCCCCATAATGTGCCAGTATTATAGTGCCACCTCCCCCCATAATGTGCCAGTATCATAGTGCCATCTCCCCCCATAATGTGCCAGTATCATAGTGCCATCTCCCCCCAATGTGCCAGTATCATAGTTCCATCTCCCCCATAATGTGCCAGTATTATAGTGCCACCTCCCCCCATAATGTGGCAGTATTATAGTGCCACCTCCCCCAATAATGTGCCAGTATCATAGTACCATCTCCCCCATAATGTGCCAGTATTATAGTGCCATCTCCCCCCATAATGTGGCAGTATTATAGTGCCACCTCCCCTGATAATGTGCCAGTATCATAGTGCCATCTCCCCCATAATGTGCCAGTATCATAGTGCCATCTCCCCCATAATGTGCCAGTATTATAGTGCCACCTCCCCCCATAATGTGGCAGTATTATAGTGCCACCTCCCCTGATAATGTGCCAGTATCATAGTGCCATCTCCCCCATAATGTGCCAGTATTATAGTGCCACCTCCCCCCATAATGTGCCAGTATGATAGTGCCACCTCCCCCCATAATGTGGCAGTATTATAGTGCCACCTCCCCCGATAATGTGCCAGTATCATAGTGCCATCTCCCCCATAATGTGCCAGTATTATAGTGCCACCTCCCCCCATAATGTGCCAGTATCATAGTGCCATCTCCCCCCTGCGATGCAGGCCTCTTCTGGCCTGTGTCCCGCGCTGTACGGCTCAGGCGGCGTGATGACATCATCGCGCCGCCTGCACCGGCCTCTGATAGGCTGCGGGCCTTGTGCCGGCAGCCTATCAGAGGAACAGGGAAAGTAAACGCCTCTCCCTCCCCTGTCGCAGCAGCGCAGAAGCGCTCATCTTCTAGAGTGCCCTGCCGCCGCCACCACCAGTCTGGGCACCACCGGGATTCCCCCCTACAGAACACCTAACCCAAACCCGTACTTCAGTGAAGAAGTCCGGGTTCGGGTCTGGGTACCACATTCAGTTTTTTATCCCGCTCGTGCAAAACACATTGCCCCCGCGCGATAAAAACTGAACAACGCAATCGCAGTCAAAACTGACTGAAATTGTGTGCGCACTCTCGCGGGTTTCCCACAATGCACCCGGGATCAAGTTTTCCATTTCAGTATTCTTAGTATCTGATCATTTTTTAAATTAACTCCATAGAAGCATGGGTCTCTTTCATTCCAGCCACATGAGCCAATGGAACAGATGGTTTTTCGTTACCATTGTGTGAAACTTGATTTGCTACATTCTATGAATAGCCTCCATTCATCGGGAACATGTGTACCATCTATCTCCATCATAAGACCAATTACATCAGTACAGAAACAGACATCGCTTTCCATTGCATAGTATGCAGCTCAGGGCCGGCCTTAGGCCTTTAGGCGCCCTGTGCGAGAAAGCTTTACAGCGCCCCATAGTGACCACGCCCCTCAGTAACCACACCCCCTCAGTAACCACACCCTTTCAGTGGTCATACCCAAAATCCCTGGGGGGGGTTGATGTAGTAGCAGGAAAGCACACTGTCCCCCTGAGTCCTCTCTGAGCCCCCCCCCCCTCACCCATTGCACACTTTTCCCACTCCAGATGGGCCAGTGGGCTGGCAGCAGCACATCCCCCCGCCCAGTCACCATGGCATTGGCACATTTCTCCCTGTCCCCTCCAGATGGGCAGCATCAGCACATCTCTGTCCCCCCCCACCCCCGCCCCCGCGTCACCATGGCATTGGCACATTTCTCCCTGTCCCCTCCAGATGGGCAGCATCAGCACATCTCTGTCCCCCCCCCCACCCCCGCCCAGTCACCATGGCATTGGCACATTTCTCCCTGTCCCCTCCAGATGGGCAGCATCAGCACATCTCTGTCCCCCCCCACCCCCGCCCAGTCACCATGGCATTGGCACATTTCTCCCTGTCCCCTCCAGATGGGCAGCATCAGCACATCTCTGTCCCCCCCCCCCCCCGCCCAGTCACCATGGCATTGGCACATTTCTCCCTGTCCCCTCCAGATGGGCAGCATCAGCACATCTCTGTCCCCCCCCACCCCCGCGTCACCATGGAATTGGCACATTTCTCCCTGTCCCCTCCAGATGGGCAGCATCAGCACATCTCTGTCCCCCCCCCCACCCCCGCCCAGTCACCATGGCATTGGCACATTTCTCCCTGTCCCCTCCAGATGTGCAGCATCAGCACATCTCTGTCCCCCCCCCACCCCCGCGTCACCATGGCCTTGGCACATTTCTCCCTGTCCCCTCCAGATGGGCAGCATCAGCACATCTCTGTCCCCCCCCACCCCCGCGTCACCATGGCATTGGCACATTTCTCCCTGTCCCCTCCAGATGGGCAGCATCAGCACATCTCTGTCCCCCCCACCCCCGCCCAGTCACCATGGCATTGGCACATTTCTCCCTGTCCCCTCTAGATGGGCAGCATCAGCACATATCTGTCCCCCCCCACCCCCGCGTCACCATGGCATTGGCACATTTCTCCCTGTCCCCTCCAGATGGGCAGCATCAGCACATCTCTGTCCACCCCACCCCCGCCCAGTCACCATGGCATTGGCACATTTCTCCCTGTCCCCTCCAGATGGGCAGCATCAGCACATCTGTCCCCCCCCACACCCCCGCCCCCGCGTCACCATGGCATTGGCACATTTCTCCCTGTCCCCTCCAGATGGGCAGCATCAGCACATCTCTGTCCCCCCCACCCCTGCCCAGTCACCATGGCATTGGCACATTTCTCCCTGTCCCCTCCAGATGGGCAGCATCAGCACATCTCTGTCCCCCCCCCACCCCCGCCCCCGCGTCACCATGGCATTGGCACATTTCTCCCTGTCCCCTCCAGATGGGCAGCATCAGCACATCTCTGTCCCCCCCCCACCCCCGCCCAGTCACCATGGCATTGGCACATTTCTCCTTGTCCCCTCCAGATGGGCAGCATCAGCACATCTCTGTCACAGAGATGTGCTGATGCTGCCCATCTGGAGGGGACAGGGAGAAATGTGCCAATGCCATGGTGACTGGGCGGGGGTGGGGGGGGGGCAGAGATGTGTTGATGCTGCCCATCTGGAGGAGAAATGTGCCAATGCCATGATGACGCGGGGGCGGGGGTGTTGGGGGGGGACAGAGATGTGCTGATGCTGCCCATCTGGAGGGGACAGGGAGAAATGTGCCAATGCCATGGTGACTGGAGGGGGGGCAACAGAGACTCTGTCCCCCCCCCCCCAGTCACCATGGCATTGGCACACTTCTCCCTGTCCCCTCCACTTGGGCAGCATCAGCACATCTCTGTCCCGTCCCCCCATCCCCCATGGCACATTCACATAAATCATAATCATTTCTCCAAATAAAAAATACCTATATGTTCTCTAGCTGTAAGCTGTAGTGCTGCTGGCTGCCGCGTGGGCCTTGCTGTGTCTGGCTGGGCGCGCTCCGTCTTCTCTCTGGGGACGGAGCTCAGTGGCTACGCTCCAGCAGCCACTGGTCTGCTCTCTTAAAGAGATAGGCAGGCCAGCCAGGCAGCAGAGCGGAGCGCAGAGCGGCCGCGAGCTCCGCCCCCTCCCCACTCCTTCAGTCCGGATCGGAGCGCAGTGTCACACTGTGAGTGTGACTGTGTAAGTCCGCCGCCCGCCCGCAGGCCCTGTAGAATAAAGATTCGCGTCACGGCGGGCTGTCGGCCGCCCGGTGCCCCTGTTGCTATGGCGCCCTGTGCGGCCGCACAGCCCGCACACCCCAAAGGCCGGCCCTGATGCAGCTAACTTGGTGTGTCGATGATGAAACTTTGAAGTTGTGGTGCCTCGTTGTAGCAAATTGCATTCCTGAAGTCTAGAAGCTAGCAGTTCTGACTTTTCTTTAGATAATGACAGATCTCTTACCAGATCATCTAAATCTGATTGGCTCAGCAAGTGCGGCTGACCCTCCAGTTGTTCTGGATCAGGAAATACATTGTGACAATCAACATCTTCTTCATCAGGATCAGAACTATCTGTTTCAATTGCTGTTCCTGCTGTAGGAGGGGCAGGCACTGGATTCTCTAAATCGTGTGGTACTGGTTTAAGAGCAGACTCACAGTCAGGATACACAATCTGTGACTTGTTTCTCTTTGAATATCCGGCGATTTTAGTCATGCAAAAGTAACTGAATGGTGATTTTTCTGCTCACGCCAAACCATAGGCCCTGCAAAACCCATTCCTTTCCTTTTACCATTCAACCACTGCGTTAGCCCAGAGTAACACACAGTGCAACAAACATGAGGTGCCCAGCTTTTATCTTGATCTCCAATTTTACAGTCAAAGTAATACTTGTGAGCAAGACGCACTCATTTTTTCAGATTCTTGCGCTGACCATAAGTAGTGTATTTGCCACATATGTAGCAGAAATTGTCTGGATCGTTAACACATTTGCTTTTATCCATCTTAAGTTTCAAAACTGATAGCACTATAGCAGATCACTTTATCAAAATCTGTCCAGCTTGCCTTATATACTTACTGCTGACATCAGCCTGAGTGCATCTGGACATGTCCATTGGAATATTTCCAATATAATGTTTAATATTTTAACTGAATAGGCTTTGTATGTATAACTTAAAATCTAGATGTGTCACGCAAATTCCGAGTTCATATTTGGAATCATTTTAGTATAAATCACGTTTTTCTCTCAGTAGCAAAATCATTGTTGCGCGGTGAATTGATGTTGGGCCTATTTCTTTTTTAAATATTTCTTGCTAAGCCTCTGATAAATCAATGAAATAAAATGAAAAATATGATTAGGCTTTTTATCCTAATCTGAGCATCTAAAAGCACATTTGGAATGTATTTATAATCGTCATACTGATTTGCAGATGTAGCTGACGTGAATGACCCACTACATTGATGCAAGTACATGATTAGTAAAGATAATTCAGCAGGTTTCTTTACAATCCTGTGTAAAACCACAAATAACACAAGCTTTTAACATGCTGGGTTGTTCCAGATGAAAATCTCTGCATAATACTCTTGTTCCGCAGCTACAGTTCTATATAATGATTTATTGAAAGAGTTTCTTTACAGAACATCCCAAAAAGGGTGAATTCACTACATAGGAGCACATGTGAGTGCAGACTGTTAAAGTGCACCATCATGTATATTATTGCATGCACACTTGATTCTACAATATATATTGCAAGGCCACCTCCATTCCTGTAATGATCAGTTTGAGCTTTCTTGGCACAGGTCATGTAGTAAGGGCATTGCTAGTGTTAAAAGGACATTTCAGGTCATTTTTCATAAAGGAGTAACACTATTTCTGGCCATTATATGACTCGTATCTGATATTTTTAACATTGTTTCCCTCTATCTCTCTGTATTTCTCAACATTTTCAAAGCTGTTGGGTGGAGACCGGTTGATCATCATGTCTTCTCAAACCCAGGACATGGATAAAGAGGAATATCTGCTCCCTAACTATCTGTAGCACCTCCTGAGAAGCAGTAGTCATAACAGAGGGCATTACACAGCTAACCTGAGCAGTTTAGTTGCGAGTCCAGCACTTAAATAAGACAGTATATCACTTACAAGTCTCCCATCAGTACTTCTGTATGTGCAGGTGTACTGCAGTTCCTCCTCCTCCCCCCTTCCATAGACTTCTATGTAATCTGATCCTTTAGTGAAGCAGGCAGCACGTCTTCACTGAAAACATACAGTACAGGCCAAAAGTTTGGACACACCTTCTCATTCAAAGAGTTTTCTTTATTTTCATGACTATGAAGGCATCAAAACTATGAATTAACACATGTGGAATTATATACATAACAAACAAGTGTGAAACAACTGAAAATATGTCATATTTTAGGTTCTTCAAAGTAGCCACCTTTTGCTTTGATTACTGCTTTGCACACTCTTGGCATTCTCTTGATGAGCTTCAAGAGGTAGTCCCCTGAAATGGTCTTCCAACAGTCTTGAAGGAGTTCCCAGAGATGCTTAGCACTTGTTGGCCCTTTTGCCTTCACTCTGCGGTCCAGCTCACCCCAAACCATCTCAATTGGGTTCAGGTCCGGTGACTGTGGAGGCCAGGTCATCTGGCGCAGCACCCCATCACTCTCCTTCATGGTCAAATAGCCCTTACTTTCAAAGTTTTCCCAATTTTTCGGCTGACTGACTGACCTTAATTTCTTAAAGTAATGATGGCCACTCGTTTTTCTTTACTTAGCTGCTTTTTTCTTGCCATAATACAAATTCTAACAGTCTATTCAGTAGGACTATCAGCTGTGTATCCACCTGACTTCTCCTCAGCGCAACTGATGGTCCCAACCCCATTTATAAGGCAAGAAATCCCACTTATTAAACCTGACAGGGCACACCTGTGAAGTGAAAACCATTTCAGGGGACTACCTCTTGAAGCTCATCAAGAGAAATGCCAAGAGTGTGCAAAGCAGTAATCAAAGCAAAAGGTGGCTACTTTGAAGAACCTAGAATATGACATATTTTCAGTTGTTTCACACTTGTTTGTTATGTATATAATTCCACATGTGTTAATTCATAGTTTTGATGCCTTCAGTGTGAATATACAATTTTCATAGTCATGAAAATAAAGTAATCTCTTTGAATGAGAAGGTGTGTTCAAACTTTTGGTCTGTACTGTATCTAGACATTTAAATTAACATTCAGAGAAGAGCAGGGGAGCCTGATAAGAGTAGATGTTTTCTTTGATAAGATATATTACACAGTTTATTCTTTGAATCTGTACTGTTCATTTATAAAAACAATTAATTGACATTAATCCTTAAACATTTTCCTTTGCAGAGCAATAGAGTTCAAATACTTGTTACAGATATTTGATACTTTACTGTATGAACACATTTGATTTTTTTTATGACTTTTATCACAGTCTTGTTTTTCTCGAGTTATTCCACTGTGTGAAGATATGTGACTTATATAAAGGTCATCATATGGCAGCTGATCTATTCCACAGTAGGCTGCAGGATGCAAAATTCTCTTCATTGGACAGCAGAAAGAGTCTGTGCATCTGTCTCAGTTTTGGAGAGTTTGTTAGTATACGAAAAGTTTTAATCTATTTATCATAAACATAGCTGTGAATTATGTAAATGAAATATAAACCCAGCATATATCCTAGTCTACAAACTTAGACCACAAGGTTAAAGATTCTAATGTGCCCTTATAGAAGTGCATGTGGTTGTAGCGCTTTTATAGATAATTCTGTATTTTGTACTAATTGACACCATAGACATAGGGGCTGGACAAAACCTGGTTGCCATAGTGAGTAGCAAATTTGCATTGACTACCGGATTTAACTTTCTGACCGATGCATTCCATGGGCAGAATGCTTGGAGCACTGACCACCTCCAACTTCACATTTCCCAGCAGAAGTAGTCAAAAATTGACTGGCTGGGAAGGGAAAACGTGTGGTGGCTGTTAAAGTGACCTTGCTGTGTACTCCTCCGTCATCAGTTTCTGTCGGGGTGGTAGTGGCAGACCAGATAACAGAAGTGTGGCATGGGGGGTGGAGGGGACCTGGCACCGAACTTCATCCTCTTTACTTGACATAAATCCACCACATTTTGTTGCACACACCACTAGGGGGAATCAAGTACATAGAGATTGTTTACAGCTTTCATTGATTTAAATTGTATAAATTACTATGCGCTGAGCTCCCCCTAGTGGAGGCTGCAGGCAATCGGTTTTGTGATATACTATGTGAAGTATGACTTTAAATAGAATCTGTTAGCAGATTTGTACCTATGTAACAGACTGTTACATGTGCACTTGGCAGCTGAAGGCATCTGTGTTGGTCTCATGTTCATATTTGTCGGCATTGCTGAGAATTTTTTTTATTATATGTAAATAAGTCTCTAGGAGCAATGGAGAAATTGCTGTTACACCTAGAGACTCTGTTCTCTCTGTAACTGCTGCACCCCCTGCACTATGACAGGGCCAGGCAAGCTTTATGACTAGCATTGAGCGAATCAGGTTCGGATTGCTGTATCAGAATCCAATTCTTTTAAAAACTATGTTAAGAATATTGGCTCCGTCCTAATGTAAAATGTATGGTCTCTGCGGAGGTCTTTCAGAAGTTTCAGCAAATATTGCGAGACTGACTTTGTCTCACCTTTATCGCATGTCACTTTGTTTATTCTCATAAATTATCTTATCAAAATATGAAGCTGAACCCAGCTTTGTTCTACTATTTTTGACATTTAAGTTGCATAAAATGGGTGAGGTGGAGGGTGTTTTTTTTCACTCTTTTTTTATTTAAAAAAAATGTCAATTCATCAGAAATCTAGGGAGTTGTGCTTTACGTTCCTGCTGCCCTTAGAGTGATACTCATGTACTGGGGAACTGGTTGGGGGGAGGGGTACATATTAAGTTGTGCTATGGGGCCCTATAAGATCTGTGTATGACCCTAGTCTTTGTTACTAGAGATCTATATAAGAAACTGCATACAGCACCTTTCAAAATACTACTCTGAGGATGGCTGGAGGGTGCAGAGATAAGTATACAGGTGGAGGGGCTGAGGTAATTTCTTTGACTATTTGGAGGGGCCTGCTGTGACACCTTTCTGATGAGAACAATAGGGAAGGGCCACTACTACTGTGACTTCTGAAAATCATGGAGTACTTTGACATTTGTGGACATTTGCCTATATCCCCCATGCAAAGTTAAAACTTCTTACTTTTTCTTTTGAAAGGGTTAACATACTGTTTATTACTGTGTTATTGCATTTTATATATATGTTGTGACCTATATCCTGTTCATTATCACTGTATTTACATGGCTCTGTGGAAAGGGTTAATGAATACTGAGAGACTGTTAGGACTTTGATTGAGAAGCTGGTAATTTTCCACAGCTGCCATAGGGTTTAAAGAAAAACAGGGAAAACCCCAGATTTGTTTACCACCCTGTTTTGGAGGGAAAAACCCAGACTTGTTTACCACCAAAAGCAGACAGTTTGACCCTTTTAAATGTTTGGTTTTATGTATGTAATGTCTGGAAACTTGTTTTTATCTGGAAAAACTGCTCTGTCATTGCCATTGAGTATTTTTGAAGTTATAATGTAAGTCTATACAAGACGGGATTTGAAAAAAATGTAATTGTGCCGAGTTTCTCCACTCCGCCCCTCCCACTAGAAGGTTATAGTCTAGCTAGAAACTGTATATAAGGAGAGCAGTCAGAGCCCCTAGTGTGCTGCAGTTAAGGATCAGTGCTTGGAAGAGGAGACTTTGCCAGACTACTGAGTGACCATAAGACGCTGAGACAGGGATACTCTGCCCAGCCTTTGACCAGGGTACAGGCCTTCTGAAGAGAAAGAAGGCCAGCTAGCTCAGTCCTTTCCTCAGCATCAAACCCTTCTACCAGCGAGGAGACCGGAGAAGCCAGCCCAATGCCTCGCCTGTATTGTTTTGTACCTAAATTCTTCCAGTGAAGAAGCACCCTGGTTAACTGCAGACCCTCTCTGGACTTATTTCCCATTGGGGTTCACCACGCCTTACCATCCCTTCCAGAGAGCAGCAACACGTGGTGACTAGAGATGGCCTTGCGGTTCGCGGCGAACTTTGCGTGTTCGCGATTCGCCGAACATATCGAGAAATTCGCGCCCGCCATATTCTTTTACATTATGAAGAACTTTGACCCATGACACATCCATCAGGTGGTACAGGACAGCCAATTGAGACATTTTAGCACATGGACATACCCCATACCTTATAAATAAACCTGATCTGGCTGCTATTTTACATTCAGTGTTTTGCCAGTGTAGGGAGAGGTTGCTGTGTGGAGCAGAGACAGACTGTTAGGGACACCAAACGCTAGCTAATAGGGCCACAAAAGTCATTTTAAGCACTAGTATAGGTATGCTATCTATATGTGTGATACACAGAGGGGTGCAATATACTTATACTTTTATAATGAGTCAAAAACACATAGATCTATATAGTGATCACCTGGAAGTCAGGGGCCTAGGGTCTAGGGGCTTACTAGGGCCATTTTTATATAGGGTAAGGTTCCGGACGGGGTCGCTCTTATCAGGGTGGGTGGTCTGTGGTTAGGCTATCAGGGCCAGAATAGCACCCCCCTGTAGGGCAATATCAGGGACAGTTCTTTGCCCACCCTGTCCTTCAATACCACATCATCATCTAGCCCAGGGATAGATGGTTTTTGCTTTCCTTCCGGGATTCATGGATGTGCACTGGAACCCCCCCGGATTGTGGTAGGACATATGGTTTCTGATTTAGTGCCGCCGAGCACTTGTTATTGCCTACGACATCTATGCTTTTTGCTTAAAGGGGTTCTGCACTTTGTTTTAACTGATGATCTATCCTCTCAATAGATCATCAGCATCTGATCGGCGGGGGTCCGACACCCGGGACCCCCGCCAATCAGCTGTTTGAGAAGCCTTCTCGCTGTTTACCGCTGGCCCAGTGACGTCACGACTAGTATCAACTAGCGTGGGCGGGGCTAAGCTCTGTTCACTTGAATGTAGCTTAGCCCCGCCCACGCTAGTTGATACTAGTCGTGACGTCATTGGGCCAGCGGTAAACAGTGAGAAGGCTGTGCCGCTGCCTTCTCAAACAGCTGATCGGCGGAGGTCCTGGGTGTCAGACCCCCGCCGATCAGATGCTGATGATCTATCCAGAGGATAGATCATAAGTTAAAACAAAGTGCAGAACCCCTTTAACTTTAATAATTAAATTTATTTTCATTTTGAGGGATATCTTTTCCATTCACACGTCCGCAAAATGGGTCCGCATCCGTTCCGCAATTTTGCGGAACGGGTGCAGACCCATTCATGTTCAATGGGGCCGGAATGTGCTATCCGCATCCGCATTTGCGGATCCACACTTTCGCATCTGTGCTTCCGTTTCCGCAAAAAAATAGAACATTTCCTATTCTTGTCCACAATTGCAGACAAGATTAGGCATTTTCTATTATAGTGCCGGTGATGTGCGGTACACAAATTGCGGAATGCACATTGCCGGTGTCCGTGTTTTGCGGATCCGCAAAACACTTACTGTATTGTGCGGCAGTTGTGTGCGGTTCTGCTGAGATACTGCAGGTATATAGAGGGACAAGCGTTATTGGAAAAAATAATTTCTAAAATAATAGATGGAGATCGCAAATTCGAATAATACATCTGGTATGTCACTGTCCATGTTGTGGGACTATTTGTGCACTTCTAGTGATTATTTCTTGGCTGCAAATATGAGATGAGGGTTTTTCAGGTTCGCCTGCCATTAAAATGAATGGGACCCACCACAAACTTGCGGTTCGCGAACATTTGATCGCGTTCGCGAACCGTCCCGGCAGATGTTCGTCCATCACTAGTGGTGACACCTCGACGGTGTCCGGGGGACCCAGCATAGCGTTGGGGCCACCCCAAACCCTGCCACTGCACTGGTCATACTGAGGAGCCTGCTGTGACTATTTGTTGATGGCCTGTTGTGAGGAATGGGGAGTGGTGCCTCCTGATGAAGCCAGCTTTGTGGCAAAACACGAGTCGAGGGTTCTTTGTTTTCCTACCAAGTGGACCGGACTATCTCTATTATGGGTATATCTTAATTATTGCCTCTTTTATTAGACCTTTGGAGCTAGTTGCACATTTATTTGACTCTGTAAAACCAGGACAGTTTTCTGCCATGTCCTTTTGGACACTACTACTTTATTGACGCTTTATAGCCATACTGTGCTACTTAGGTGCGATAGGCATTAATTGCATTATTCCCAGATATACCGGTAGCTTAATTTGTTTCGCATCTTCTGTTGCACACTGTTTGGCTAATATATTTTATTCTGTACTTTTGATGCTGTTTAAGCTGCTTTTTCATCCAGCACTGTGTGGGATTCTTTATCTGTGGTATTTGCATGCTACAGTAGTCATATTATTGTATTGCCACACATTGGTTGGTTGGCATTCACCTTAAGTTTTTTTTCTTAGCAGTCTTTCTAGGCCTTTTTGTATTTGCCCCCTTTTTTTGACAAGCTTTTTCTTGTGGTTGTATTTATAGTGTTTTCTACTGTGCGCCCAGGAATAATAGTAAGTGCACTTAGATCCCTGGGCGCCGCTCTATGCAGCCTGCTACTAAGTTCATATTCTTTGGACCCATGAAAGGTCCTCTTTAATACAAAGTCTTGGTAAAGTTGCAGCAGATGGCAGCAATATCACTTACTGCTTTATATGTTGGCTGCCCCATGGGTCAGAGAAAAGTCTATTTGTTAGGTCCCACCGAGTTCTAGTCATATGTCACTCAAACTACTGCACTGACCAGAGGCGGAGGAGGAGCATAGCAAGGTGAAAGGCGGCGGCTGCGAAGCACCAGACTTGTGCGGCAGTATATGAAAGGTTTATATAAAGTGAAGAAGAAAAAAAAAGCCTGCTCGTCCCTGCAGCCAGGTTCAGCCCTCCGCGTGCTAGTAGTAATGCAGGAGGCAGAGGCCAGTGACCGGGGAACATAAGCAGGTGGAATCGGACATTTTAGAAGTAGGTCAGCACACATGCGACCACTCCTTTGACGTCATTAAATACAGCGGTTTTTCGGAAACTGTGATATCCCCATATCGCCGTGTTTTAATATCGTGGATACCGGTATATCGCTCAACCCTACCTCCATTTTAGTATTTTTTTATTTTTTTTGGTATGGAGAGGCTGCGGTGCTTCATGAGCGCCGCCACAGTCTCTTCCTAAGCTATATAACATCACATTCATCTAGGACACAGCAGCACACAGTGCTCCAGACTAAAATAAATACCCCAAATTTCCCCAAATTGTCTCCTAAACGAAAAAATTTAGGAGCCAAATAAAAAATGTTGTCGCCAAATTCATATTATAATAAGAAAGACTTGGAGAAGAATACAGCACCCCATACCTCTTACATCCAGTGACATCCACTGTCATGTAGACCTTCTCTTTCCTCTTCTCCTCCGTTTGACCCAGACCACCATGACAAATTCTTTGAGCCGCATCTTGTCTTTACAGAGTTTGTTACATAGACACGTTAGATTTCTAAATTTTTCCATCAACCCCCCCCCATCCTGGTGTCCTAACAATGTCATCTTGTCATCCCAGGTACTATACTGCTGAAAAAATAGTGACCCCAGTAGACCTAGTTGGGGTCATTTATCAACCTGGTGTAAAGTAGAACTGGATTTCCAAAAGAGCTGTCAAAAATGAAAGGTGGAATCTGATTGGTTGCTATGGGCAACTAAGCTAGTTCTACTTTACACCAGTTTGATAAATGACCCCAAATGTCCCTATAGTGTCCACAGCAGTTATAATGTCCCATAGAGTGTCCCCAGTAATACTAACAACACCCTATATTTTGCTTCAGGTAATATCCCTGTATAGTGTCCCCAAAAATAATGTCCCCTAATATATTCCTGTAATAAAAATACCCCTACAGTGCATCCCCAATAGCAATGCCTTACACACTGCCCCATATGGTAATTTCCCCCACACTGCCCCCACATAGTAATCCCCCCATAATAATTTTCTACCACACAGGAATTTCCCCCATATTGCCCCCACATAGTAATCCCCCCACACAGTAATTGCCCCTACACTGCCCCCATATAGTAATTTGCCACCACACAGTAATTTCCCCCATAATAATTTGCCCCCACATAGTAATCCCCCCCATAATAATTTGCCCCCCCACACCCTCACATAGTAATTTTCCCAACACAGTAATTTGCCCAGACACAGCCCCCATATACTAATTTGCCCCTACTGCCCCTTCACTAATATGTCCTCCTGTGCCCCCCACCCAGCAAACAAACAAATATAAAAATAAAAGCTAATTCTCACCTATGTCCAAGCGCTCACTCGCTGCTGGTACGGGCCCGGCAGGTGCGCACAAGTCACTGTGTTGCATCCCGGCACAGGCACACAATGACATCACCACGCCTGTCTGCAGCGGGACTTTACTACCGCATAGGCCTCTGGTGGTGATCGGCGGTGGGGCAGGGAACTATGCGCTCCCGTGCCCCGCCGCAGTATGTGGGCGTTTGGGTCGACGTTGGGGGCCCCCCAGCGATGTCGGGCCCGGGGCTGCAGACGCAAACGCCTCTATTATAATCCGACATTGCTTCCTGTATACGTGAATAGGCATTTGTGATTGTATGGTCCAGGTTGCCCATTCGGTATGCTTCCTCATTTGCAGCAGTAATGTGGGGATTATATCCATCTTGGCCCCTTTATTTCACCTGTCTGTTATTTAAGTACTCTAATAAACTATAAAATTTTATATAAATTAGGGGTCATTTATAATCCAGAATAACACCTACTGTATATTTGGCATATTTCTGGCGCAGATTGCGGTGCAACAGTTAGGTGCAATGCAATCTGCAAGTTTTCCCTGCTCACGCCTGGTTTAAATTAGAGTGGGTGGAGCCGGCAGGCCCATGTCATTCATCATTTTCTATTCCTGTTTTAGGCTTAGAAAATGGTCTTAAATGTAAGATAGCTCGGAAGTTGTCGTACATTTAGACAGGCACTGGATGTGCCGAAGTTATGTAGAGGCCGGCTCCCCGTCATAACTGTGGTGGATCCACCACCAGATGTAGGGGTTATTAAGACTGCCGCCTAAAACGTTGATCCTAAAAAATGACCTCATTTTGTATGCGATTTTTGACAGGGCTTATTGTCACGTTTTATAGTAATGTTTGGCTAGCCTTGCTATTTTTGTTGTTATGTTGTGAGGTTCTTATTGGTAACCCGATTGGGAAGTAGGGGCCAGATCTGTAAACATATAAGGCTGTGTTCACATAATCGTTTAGCTTTCTGTTCTTCTGTTCCGTCAGAAGAAAAGAAAAAAAAAACAGGGTTAGGGTATAAAAAAAAAAAAAATTCTGTTGCATCAGTTGTCCTCCATTGGAGCCATTTCCGACTGAGATCCATTTTTTTTAGACGGAAGCAAAAGTTCTGCATGCAAGACTTTTTTTCCATCTGAAAAAACAGGGCGAAAACAACTCAAATGGATGACAACTGATGCAACAGAATCCTTTTTTTTGCTCTCTTCTTTCTGATAGATAAACGGTGATGTGAGCACAGCTTAAGGGCTCATGCAGACGACCGTGCGCTGGCCGGACCCGTGCTGCGGACCGCAAATTGCGATCCGCAATGCACGGGCACCGACCGTGGGGCAGCCGCATGTAGATCGCGGACCCATTCACTTGAATGGGGTCCGCGATCCGCATCCGACAGTCCACACCGTGCTTCAAGTCAATGGGTCTGCATCGGTGATGAGGGGTGCACACGGCCTGTGCCCCGTGTATTGCGGACCGCAATAAGGCCATGGCGGGGTAATGGCCGTGTGCATAAGCCCTAATTCGGCTGTAACCCTTTACTAATTACCTCTTATGCATATATACATTTCTGATAGAGGAGGGTCCTACTTCTGAGACCCACCGCTATTTCCAGAGCAGGCATCCCCCAACCCCTCTCCTGCTTGGTCAGGCAGCCACTTGCTACTGCATGTGTGAAGATTGAATGGGAGGTGGCCACTCACGTGTATGACTCTCACCTCACTAAAGGAAACTCGGATATTGAAAAGTGAATAAAATATGAATAAACGACTAAACTACAGCAAGTCTAAGCTTATGGCTTTCCTGTTATTTTGCGGCCACATCTCAATGCCAAACTGTGTAGACTGAGAACGGTAGAAATCAGCATAAAAATTCTTCCTGAAATTGGACCAATTTCATATGGAGACAATGTGATGTCATTTTTTTATGGGAAGGCATTGAGCCATGAGAGTGCTTTCAGTTCACACAGGTTGATGGTCTTTAAATGTAAATCTTGACCTATACATCGCCGTTAAAATGTAAATTGACTTTCACTTTTGGACAGTTTCTGACCTCAAATATCAGTTATTGACTTTGATGCAATTAGTACTCATGTTAAATGCAGCATATGAGGTGATGGTCCTTACTTGGGAACGTACAGCATGAAGAATGAGCAGATTGTCCACTGTGTCAGCTGTGCTTATCTTATATAATGGAAGCCAAATAGCAACCTTTTAGTCTTACCATATGGTGCTCAACAGGTTGTCGGTTCACTTTACAACAGTATCATGTAGTCTTGCTTATCTATTGTTCTAACTGAATTCTGAAACAGGAGCCCATTTTATATTGAAGAGAACCTGTCCCCATTCCTGACATGTCTGTTGTAATAACTACTTACATTCCCTATGTAATAACAATTCTGGACCATCTATTCTTATGACTCCATGTTGTGCCATTCCTCTGTTAGTTCTACTAGAAGTTGTGAATAAATTGCCAGCAGCTTTGGGTAAAGGTACAGATGGATGTTACCAGTTGGGGGTGTGTCCCTGTACAGTCTGACACCGGCCGCACTGATTGGACAGAGTCAGACACACCTGCTGTTGTTAACACCCAGCAATACCTTTACTGCATCTTGACAAGGTTCCAAGTAGAGCTTCAACATGCAACAAGAAGAAAGGGGAGTGAGACAAAACATTTTTTGAGCATTCAATTTAATGAAAGCAACGAATAAACTGAAACAGGCTGTTTTTCAGCTGATCAAAAGTTTAGGACCACACCTCCAAAAAAAAACTAAACCCCCCCCCAAAACAGAAATCCAACTTCCAAACATAAACTCAGTAATGAGTAGCTCCGCCGTTATTGTTTATCACTTCAAAAATTTGTTTCGGCATGCTTGATGCAAACGTTTCCATGAGGTGAGTGGGAGCACGAAGGCCATCTACTGTCTGGAACTGTTGTCCATTTTTGTAAACTTCCCTTGCCATCCATCCCCATAGGTTCTCAATTGGATTTAGATCAGGGGAGCATGCAGGATGGGCCAAAAGAGTGATGTTATTCTCCTGGAAGAAGTCCCTTGTCCTGCGGGCATTGTGTACTGTAGCGTTGTCCTGTTGAAAAACCCAGTCGTTACCACACAGACGAGGGCCCTCAGTCATGAGGAATGCTCTCTGCAACATCTGGACATAGCCAGCGGCCGTTTGACGCCCCTGCACTTCCTGAAGCTCCATTGTTCCACTGAAGAAAAAAGCACCCCAGACCATTATGGCGCCCCCTTCACTGTGGCGCGTAGAAAACATCTCAGGTGGGATCTGCTTGTCATGCCAGTAACATTGGAAACCATCAGGACCATCAAGGTTAATTTTTTTCTCATCAGAGTATAAAACTTTCTTCCACCTTTGAATGTCCCATGTTTGGTGCTCTCTTGCAAAGTCCAAACGAGCAGTTCTGTGGCGTTCAAGGAGACGAGGTCTTTGAAGACGTTTTTTGTTTTTGAAGCCCTTCAGTCTCGGGACAGCCAATTGGATCCTCCGGCTCAGTGCTGATGAAGTTTTTTTGGGTCTTCCACTTGACTTTTTTGTTCCATAACCCTCAAGATCATTTAAGTATTTAAGAAATTCCAAATGACTGTCTTACTGTGTCCCACCTCAGCAGCGATGGCGCGCTGTGAGAGACCCTGCTTATGCAGTTCAACAACCCGACCACGTTCAAAAAGGGAGAGTTTTTTTGCCTTTGCCATCACAACGTGTGACTACCTGACATAAAATGACAATGAATCCACATCTTTGCACAGATTTGGCCTTTTAAAGGCCTGTTTCAGTTTATTAGTTGTTTTCATTAAATTGAATGCTCAAAAAATGTTTTGTCTCACTCCCATTTCTTCTTGTTGCACGTTGAAGCTCTACTTGGAACCTTGTCAAG
Source organism: Bufo bufo (assembly GCF_905171765.1). Lineage (NCBI taxonomy): Eukaryota > Metazoa > Chordata > Amphibia > Anura > Bufonidae > Bufo > Bufo bufo. The sequence goes on from NC_053395.1 coordinate 160,952,039, forward strand.
ATCCAGCCATGCTAAATATGATTTTTTGCCATTTTTCAAGTGGTCTTAAACTTTTGATCAGGACTGTAGTTAGTAAATGACATGTCGTCAGAGGTTATGGGTCTTCAGCATACTCTGTATCGGTCACAATCAGCTGTTTTAGAAGGCAGCGGAGCTCGCAGTAGTGCTGCTGTCTTCTCACAGCTTTCCCTAGGCCAGTGATGACACGTTCAACGGTCACCTGGCCTAGGAGCAGCTCAGCCCTATAGAAGTGAGTGGGGCTGAGCAGGATACCAAGCACAACCGCTATACAATGTACAACGCTGTGCTTGGTAAGCTGTGAGAAGGCCGCGGCGCACACAGGAGCACCCGTGCTTTCTCAAACAGCAAAATGGCGGAGTCCTGTGTGTGGGACCCCCACCGATCAGATACTGATGACCTTTCCAGAGGACAGGTCATCAGTATTAAAATCTTAGAAAACCCTTTTAAGTTCAATTGAAAATACTGCAACCCTTCAATATATAGTTCACATTGCATTTGCTCCATCTTAGCTAGAACAGCTTTGGGTCATACTTCTGTAGAGTCAATTCAGAAATGGTTTGGACGGCACTCCGTGAATAAAATCCGGTGGTCAGCGGTAATGTCAGTCTGTATGTAATATATATAAGAACGCGGCACTCGAGTTGAAAGTAAATAGTTGTTTATTTATCCATCCAGAAAATTAAGGCCAACTCAGGCCGTGAACAAGGTCTCGGGATGAGACTGAAACGTTGGCCTTAATTTTCACCTAACACTGTATAGTTACTGCATTAGATATAGATTGGTATCGTACAGCATCACAACCAGCCTATGTTTATATGAGATACTGGGTAGCTAATTTAAGAAACTACTCAGTTTATTATTAGTACCGCAATCAGATGGCTGAGATGACTTCTAGGTACAGAGGCCGCCAGCTAGTATCCCCTTTTGCCAGGGACCCACTTTCTCAGATTCACTGTGGGGACCCCCATAATCAATCATCTGGTAGCATCTTGCTGCTGTGCGAGCAGGGGATATTTGAATGTATCTGTACGGTGGGACCTCAAAATAAATTTTATTGGTGGGCCCTAGGCACCCCAGTCTGACTCTGATTGTACTTACTTTTGTTGTATCACCTTGTGTCACGAGGGTATCAAGAGCCACGTCTGACTCCGTTATACCCGGGGTCAGGAAGTCGCAGCGGGTGGCTGCGCGCTCTATATCTAAAGATCACGGTGTTTCTTAATGATTGTTTTCTGTGTTTGCCTTGCTATCCTTTTTGTCTCTCTCAGGGATCCGTAGCTTCTCCTCCTCAGCTGTTTCTTGTCTGCCACTCCCTACCTCCTTATATTCTCCCCTCACACTTCTCTAGTTGCCAGTTATAGAGCTTCCTGCCTGGACATCTATACTGACCCACTGGAGTGGTTAATCCTGGTTGTTGTTCCTGTGTGCTACCCTCCGGATCCCTGTTTGGCTTATTGTTGTCTCCTGTTGTCGCCCACCTGGGAATATATGTTGAGTCTGTGTTGTCTGTCCTCCCCTTGGTGTTTTCCCTTAGAGTTAGTGGTGCGGACTAGTGTTCCCATCGCCCTGTTCACTACCCAGGGCTCAGCTCAGGGAAAGCCAGGGCTTTAGGCACGTGATCGGCGTACGGGTGAGGAACCCGTCTAGGGACGTCAGGGCAGCCAGGTGCCAGCCGCCAGGTGAGTCAGGGGTCACCATCTTCCCTCTCACTTGGGCAGGGCCTTCCTCATTCCCTCCCTCTGTGTCACGTATGTGATAGCCACGCCGACCGTGATATTATAACTGGCCCTTTTTTTTTGTTTGTTGTTTTTTTTCTCTCTCTCTACTTAGAATCCAATATGGATCCTATTGATGCCTTGGCAGAACAGCTTCAAAGCCTGTCTTTGGAGGTGGCAGGATTGAAGGCGTCTGTTCTCCAACAACAGCAGCAAATGCAGCAGACCGCACCCCCAGCGGTTGCTATGGGTAACCAGGTTGTCACTGAACCCAAGGTTGCTCTTCCCGACAGATTTTCTGGGGGAAGGGACAAATTTGCAACGTTCCGTGAGGCCTGCAAATTATATTTTAAGTTGCGCCCTTACTCCTCAGGTCATGAAGAACAGCGGGTAGGGATTGTCATTTCCCTGCTTCAGGGGGATCCGCAATCCTGGGCGTTCTCGTTACCCCCTGGTTCTCAGGCTCTTCGGTCAGTGGAGGGATTTTTTGGGGCTTTGGGTCTCATATATGATGACCCTGACCGAGTCGCCCTGGCTGAGTCGAAGTTACGGAGACTCCTACAGGGAGATCGGTCAGCAGAGGAATATTGCTCAGAGTTCCGTAGGTGGGCTACGGATACTCAGTGGAACGACCCGGCTCTCAGGAGTCAGTTCTGCTCTGGGTTATCTGAAAGGGTTAAGGATGCACTGGCGCTGTATGAGACCCCCCTTTCCCTTGATGCTGTTATGTCCCTCTCTATCAGAATTGATAGACGTCTTAGGGAGAGATCGAAAATTCCGGAGCAATTGGTTACCTCTCCCAAGCAACAGTCAGCCTGTACTGACTTAGATGAGCCTATGCAGCTAGGCGGAACTTCTCGTCAGGTCCGTCCTCCCGAGATTCGCCGTAGGGGGGGGGGCTTGTTTTTTCTGTGGGGGGAGGGGTCATTTCATTAATGTCTGTCCCTCCTTTCTCAAAAACAAAAGACCGTCGGAAAACTACTAACCCCGGGCTGTGCGGAGGATGTCAGCCGGGGGGTATACGTTTCCTCCATACGAACATCTCAATTTGTGTTACCAGCGGTCATTGTTTTTGGTGTTAAGACGGAGTCTATTTCTGTTTTTCTAGACAGTGGAGCAGGGGTAAACTTGATTGATGCCCATTTTGCCCGCACTATGGGTTTGTCTCTCTGTACGCTGCAGAGACCTATTCCCGTATTCGCTATAGATTCTGCTCCTCTGTCTCAGAGAAACCTCACCCACATTGTTCGTAATTTACACCTTCGGGTAGGGGACCACCATAATGAGTGTCTTTCATGTTACGTTCTGGAGGGCCTTCCCTCTCCGGTGGTATTGGGTCTTCCCTGGTTGGTAGCGCACAATCCAGTGGTGGATTGGCAGGCCAGGGAGATATTGGAGTGCAGTGAGCATTGCAGAGAGAATTGCTTAAATAACAATTGCTTAATCGCCTCCATAGCTTCCCTACCTACATTTATTTCGGACTTTGAGGACGTTTTTTCTGAAAAGGGTTGTCAGAAACTACCACCTCATCGTCCTTATGATTGCCCGGTTAACCTGATTCCCGGGGCAAAATTACCCAAGTCCAGGTTGTATAATCTTTCGGGTCCCGAGAGACAAGCCATGAAAGATTATATCTCCGAGAGTCTGGCTAAGGGACACATCAGACCCTCTTCTTCACCCGTGGCTGCAGGGTTTTTCTTTGTTAAAAAGAAAGATGGGGGCCTGCGTCCTTGCTTAGATTTCCGTGAGTTAAACCAGATAACCATCCGTGACCCATACCCTCTTCCTCTCATTCCTGACCTTTTTAATCAGATTGCGGGTGCTAAGTGGTTCTCCAAACTTGATCTTAGGGGGGCCTACAATCTGATTCGTATCAGGGAAGGGGATGAGTGGAAGACAGCTTTTAACACCCCTGAGGGGCATTATGAAAATCTTGTTATGCCTTTCGGTCTGACCAATGCCCCTGCTGTCTTCCAACATTTTGTTAATGATATTTTTAGTCATCTCATCGGCAGGTTTGTAGTCATATACCTAGATGATATCTTAATTTATTCGGCTGATCTGAAAACTCATGAGGTGCATGTCAGGCAAGTACTGCAGGTCCTACGGACGAATAAATTATATGCGAAAATTGAAAAATGTGTCTTCGCTGTTCAGGAATTACAGTTCCTGGGATATCTATTATCTGCTTCAGGTTTCCGCATGGATCCTGGGAAGGTCCAGGCAATTTTAGATTGGGATCTTCCTGAGAACCTTAAAGCCCTACAACGGTTTTTGGGTTTCGTTAATTTCTATAGAAAGTTCATTAAATTATTCAGTGATCGTTAAACCCCTTACCGACATGACTAGGAAGGGGACGGATTTTTCCAAATGGTCTGACGCCGCTAAAGATGCATTTTCCTCTCTAAAGGAGAGGTTTACCTCGGCACCTGTTCTAATTCAACCTGATGTCTCCCAGCCTTTTATTGTCGAGGTAGATGCGTCAGAGGTGGGAGTGGGAGCTGTATTGTCTCAGGGTCCGTCTCCTGGCAAATGGCGTCCTTGCGCTTTCTTTTCCAAAAAATTATCTTCTGCGGAGAAGAATTATGATATTGGAAATAGGGAACTGTTGGCGATTAAACTGGCGCTTGAAGAGTGGCGTCACTTCTTAGAGGGAGCAATCCACCCCGTCACGGTGATTACGGATCACAAGAACCTTCTGTACCTAGAATCGGCTAAACGTCTCACCCCTAGACAAGCTAGGTGGTCGCTATTCTTTACCAGATTTAACTTTGTAATCACCTATCGTCCTGGGGCAAAAAATACCAAGGCAGACGCATTATCTCGTAGTTTCCCTGGAGGGGGTAATGTTTGTGATCCGGTACCTATTTTACAAAGAGGAGTGGTTGTCTCTGCTGTACACTCTGTTCTAGAGGGAAAGGTGTTAGAGGCTCAGGGGGACGCCCCGGCCTCTTGCCCCTCAGAGAAATTGTTTGTACCGTTAAACCTGCGTCTTGAATTATTAAAAGAACATCATAATTCGGCACTTGCTGGACACCCGGGTAGTAAAGCAACCTTGGAGCTTTTATCTCGTCGTTTTTGGTGGCCAAGGTTGCGTCAGGATGTAATGGATTTCGTGTCTACTTGTTCTACTTGTGCACGTGCGAAAGTCTCTCATACACGTCCAGCAGGGTCTTTATTGCCACTTTTCATCCCCAATAGGCCATGGACACATCTGTCAATGGATTTTATCACTGACTTACCGTTGTCGGCGGGTAAAACAGTTATCTTGGTAGTAGTAGACAGGTTTAGCAAAATGGTACACTTTATTGCGCTACCCGCACTTCCTAATGCTAAAACTCTCGCTCAGGTGTTTATCAGTGAAATCGTGAAGCTTCACGGGGTCCCTTCCGATGTGGTTTCGTATCGGGGAACCCAGTTTATTTCTAAGTTTTGGAAAGCTTTTTGTTCCCGTTTGGGGGTTCACTTGTCCTTTTCCTCAGCTTTCCATCCTCAGTCGAATGGACAGACTGAGCGTACCAACCAAAACCTAGAAACATATTTAAGGTGTTTTGTGTCTGAAAACCAAGAGTTGTGGTCATCATATTTACCGTTAGCTGAGTTTGCCATAAATAATCATTATCAGGAGTCCACTGGCAAGTCACCATTCCTTGGTGCATACGGTTTTCATCCCCAATTTTGTACTTTCAAAGAGGGGGGGTCTTCTGGGGTTCCCGAAGAGGAAAGGTTTTCTTCATCTCTTTCATCGGTATGGCAGAAGGTGCAAGTTAACTTGAAAAAGATGAGTGGTAAATATAAATGCATGGCCGATAAGAAACGGTAGCCAGGTCCGGACCTAGGAGTGAATGACTATGTGTGGTTGTCTACTAGGAATATTAAGTTGAAGGTTCCTTCTTGGAAACTGGGTCCTAGGTTCATTGGTCCCTATAAAATAGTAGCCGTCATTAACCCTGTGGCTTTTCGCCTGGAGCTACCTCAGACTTTTAAGATCCATAACGTCTTCCATAAATCGTTACTCAAGAAGTATGTTCCACCTCTAGAACCATCGCCGCTGCCACCTCCTCCTGTTATTGTGGATGGTAATCTGGAGTTTCAAATAGCCAGAATTGTTGATTCTCGTCGGGTCCGCCGCTCTCTTCAGTATCTTGTGCATTGGAGGGGTTACGGTCCCGAGGAAAGAATGTGGGTTCCAGCGTCAGAGGTAAACGCCAACAGGTTAATTCAGACTTTTCATGCCTCTCATCCGGAGAGACCTGGTCCTGAGTGTCCGGAGGCCCCTCGTGAAAGGGGGGGTACTGTCACGAGGGTATCAAGAGCCACGTCTGACTCCGTTATACCCGGGGTCAGGAAGTCGCAGCGGGTGGCTGCGCGCTCTATATCTAAAGATCATGGTGTTTCTTAGTTATTGTTTTCTGTGTTTGCCTTGCTATCCTTTTTGTCTCTCTCAGGGATCCGTAGCTTCTCCTCCTCAGCTGTTTCTTGTCTGCCACTCCCTACCTCCTTATATTCTCCCCTCACACTTCTCTAGTTGCCAGTTATAGAGCTTCCTGCCTGGACATCTATACTGACCCACTGGAGTAGTTAATCCTGGTTGTTGTTCCTGTGTGCTACCCTCCGGATCCCTGTTTGGCTTATTGTTGTCTCCTGTTGTCGCCCACCTGGGAATATATGTTGAGTCTGTGTTGTCTGTCCTCCCCTTGGTGTTTTCCCTTAGAGTTAGTGGTGCGGACTAGTGTTCCCATCGCCCTGTTCACTACCCAGGGCTCAGCTCAGGGAAAGCCAGGGCTTTAGGCACGTGATCGGCGTACGGGTGAGGAACCCGTCTAGGGACGTCAGGGCAGCCAGGTGCCAGCCGCCAGGTGAGTCAGGGGTCACCATCTTCCCTTTCACTTGGGCAGGGCCTTCCTCGTTCCCTCCCTCTGTGTCACGTATGTGATAGCCACGCCGACCGTGATACCTTGGCACTGTAAGCACAAAGTCTAGAGGTGGATTTACAATGCCCGATTTCAGGCAGATTATTGGGGTTGACCATTCCTGTAAACTCTTGTTTCCAACAATCTGCCCATCAAAATGTGCCACTGATCACCCAATGAACTAATACAACACTCATTGATTGGGTGATCCTGTCGTTCGTGCAGGCACATCAATCATTATTTCTGGGCAGCAGATCGTGTGGTCTAAACAGCTATCTGCTGCTAAGAAGCCATGATTCTGTATGAGGACGAGGGCTAGCTACAGCGATCCCTTGTCCTCATACTGTGAAGAAGATCACTGCATGTAAATACAGCAGTCTCCTTCACTGAACGAGCAGCCGACTATCAGGAAGGAACTCTTCCTTCTCGACAATTGGCTGTTATATCGTGTGGTGTAATGCCACCTTAAGTAATTGACCCAAAGTACATTTGGGAAAGATCAAGTTGTCAAATCACTCATTCTTTGTCTATAATTACCATCCTCGTTTTAATTGCCTCATTACCAGTTATCGAACTTGTGGCTAACATTTTAATCAACCTGTTTAATTAGAAATTCTGTCTTGATCAGAGTACCAGCATTGGGATCTGTCTTAGGACTTGGCCATGGACCCATTCTGTGCCATTCAGCAGGCATTACCAAGCAGAGTGCCGTTTTGTTCTTTTTTAGTTTGTAACAGAGCGTTGGGTAAAGCACGGCATGAACTGGAGAGAGCACTTGTCAGTGACGCTCTTCGGGTAATAGATGCATATTAAGATAGAATAATTATAGTTGGCCTTAAGATATAGCATGCATGATCGGACAGACGTAATGGCTTCAGTTGTGATATAGCGATTAAACATATTGTTTATTCTGGTCCAATGACTATTCTTTCTCCGAGCATATTCATCTATGTGTTCTGACATCAGCCCACTCGTGATTTTAATTGATGTTATTGTGGGCTTGTGGAGGTAAATGGTCGATGTTGTGACTCATCATCTCAAGGGCTGTAAGTGGAATGAAAGTGCTTCACAGTGTGCAGCTGGGTAGGTTGCTCTGTGTATGTGATTCTGGAAATGATTATTTTCACTTGTGCTTACGTAAATGTGTTTGGCTTTTTTTGTAATCCTTAATATATTAAAGGGCCCATTGTAGGCATACAGAAAATAATGCATTTTGAGGTCTTAAAATTTCTCGCTGGCATAATGGAGTACTTGTTTTGAGAATTGCTCTATTGAAATTGCATTGTCAGACGGTGGTAATTTAGGTGAGCTTTCAAGAGTAACATTTATTTTAGCAAACAACGCAATGATTAATTCTTATGATAAATTATTTCATACAAAGCAACAGAGACCTACCTTTATGATTCTTAACAATGCTTAGCTGAGGGCCTCCACTGAACAAGCAACAAAGACCAATTATCCATTTATATAGCTCAGCCAGCCGGCCACAACTCTTCACTATGCTGATAAAGGGCAAACACCCTGAAGTAGCAGTCTGCGAATGGATATTTAGCTTGGCCGTTTTTTCCTTATCACGTTCCAAGGCTTGTTAAAAAGGTTGGACATTGACTCAGAGAGAGCCACTTATCAAGGGGAAAGATCCAGGGGTGCACCTAGCCTTTCTGCTACCTGAGGCGAAAATTGAAATGGCGCCCAACCCCTCCAGCCCTACAGTTTAAGGCATACTGTGATACAGTTGAATATATAGAGAGATTCCCACTGCCCTGCCACTGCCCCCACTTGTCTCTAGGTCTTGCCGCCTGAGGCAATCGCCTCACCTGGCCTCATTGGTGGTGCACCCCTGGAAACATCTCTGCACATAGTAATATAGCATAATTACATCACTGTGTAATTAATAAGTCATTGTGCTTCCACATGTATTGCTGCCAGTCTCTTATGTGACCAACAGATCTTTTCTTACTTATCTATCCTCTTTGCTCAATATATGCCAAGTGGTATGACACAAACTTACAAAAAAAAACTGATTTTGAGATACTGTGTCACAAGATGTCTATCCTATATAAGTCTTCATGTGGCCACCCAGTGGTTGTGATATGTAATTCAGCCTTTTTACGGGTATGGCTAGCATGTTGCAACATTATTTTGAATTTTTTTGTGATAAAATTGTTTTTCCATAAGTAAATTGAAAAAAAAAATGGTAAGGGTGGGCACATATGTAGGTGGACCTACTACTTATGCATCTCATATAATCATGCCAAAGCATAATATGAACTATCTATAGGTTTCGGTACTATAACTGTCAGGGGCTCCTCAAAAGATCCGGGGCCCAAGCCCCAATGAATATGGCCCAGTTCTCTAAGTCGATACCCTCCCCACACACAACACATTTTGCTGTACTTGCTATACAGCAGCACATACCTGTCACATACAGGTGAGGGTTGTTTCGATACCAAAATTTTGATTCGGTTTTGACACCATAAAAAAGTATTGCGATACTCAATACCATTCGATACCATGCAAAAAAAATAAAACTCCAAAAAAGCCGCATGCATTCCGCATTTTATGGAACGTCTGGCCCATAATCGAACAGTCATATTCTATTTTTTGGTGGGACAAGATGACAAAAAAAAATGGCGAATTGCACGGTTTTTATTAAATTTTTTTTATTTTATGGCGTTCACCGCATATGAGATTTTTTAAAGTATTTTAATAATTTGGACATTTTCGGATGTGGCGATATGTAATGTGTTTGTTTATTTATTGTTTATATATTTTATATGTAAAATTGGGAAAGGGGTGATTTATACTTAATATTTTGCTGTGTTTTATTTTTTTTTTTACTTTTTATTTAATAACTATTTTCCCCCTTAGGGGCTAGAACTAGGGATCGACCGATTATCGGTTTTACTGATATTATCGCCCGATATTCAGGATTTTGAACTTTATCGGCATCTATTTTGCCGATATTCCGATAATGAATCGGGAACACGGATCGCGCTGCTGACAGCACTCTCCGTGTTCCCTCAGCAGCACAGGGGAGAAGGAAGCAGTGTCTCCCTCCCCCTGTGCTGCTGCTGCCGCTGCCGCCAGTGAGAGGGGAGAGGACAAGAGGAGGGGAAGGGCTGTGGCCACTGCGCCACCAATGAAGATAACTCATTCATTAATTCATATACAGGAGACGGGAGCTGGCTGCAGAATCACATAGCCGGATCCCGAACTCTATGAGTGGTAGCTGCGATCCGCGGTAGTTAACCCCTCAGGTGCCACACATCCTGAATATCGGCCGATAATATCGGTAAAACCGATAATCGGTCGGTCCCTAGTTCTAGCCCCTAAGGGGGAAAATAGTTATTAAATAAAAAGTAAAAAAGAAGTAAAAAAAAAAAACACATTGTAAGGATTACACTGCTGGGGCTCCGATCAGAAACTGGCACTGCCGCCAATGAGAGGAGGTGAGGGGACTCTGTGGTCACTGCCTCCAATGATTTTAATACTTGGGGGTGCAGGGAGGGGGCGCACCACGCCACCAATGATTTTAATACAGGAAAGGGGGGAGGGGGCACTGCGCCACCAATGATTTTAATACTGGGAAGGGGGAGGGCGCACTGCGCCACCAATGTTTTTAATACTGGGGGTGGGGGCGCACTGCGCCACCAATGATAGTTAACGTTTAATACAAATACAGCCGGCGACAGAAACACATTGCTGGCACCCAAACTCTGACAGGGAGCTGCGATCAGCGGCAGTTAACCCCTCAGGTGCGGCACCTGAGGGGTTAATTGCTGCGGATGCAGCGCCCTTTTAGAGGTCAGGTGTCGGCAATGTGTTTCTGCCGCCTGTATTTGTAATGTATTAAACGGTAGTTATCATTAGTGGCGCAGTGCGCCCTCCCCTCCTCTTCGTTCCCATTGGTGACAGCGGCACAGCGGGGAGGGAGAGACTGCTTCCTTCTCCCCGTGCTGCTGAGGGAACATGGTCGCGCTGAGAGCAGCGCAATCCATGTTCTCTGATACTGGGCTGTGCAGTAGCACAGCCTAGTATCGATAAAAGGCAAATCACGGTATCGTATCGATACCGGGACAAAAGTATCGATTGGGTATTGAAAATTCGATACCCAAAACAACCCTAGTCTCCTCTGATGTAGATCTTCTCTGTCATCATCTTCTCCATTTGGTCCGTACAATTTCTATCATCATCTCCCAACTTTGAGTCCCCACAGTGTTATCCTGCTGCTCGTTGTGCCCCCCAATAACCCCAAATACTATCCTGAAGAAAAATTAGTGCCCCCATAGTAATAGTGCTCCTCATAGTCCCACCAATAGTAATTCCCTTCTAAAATGCCATCATTAGTAATACTGCCCCCTACAGTGCCCCCAACAGTGACAATGCTCCCCAAGAATACCCCCAACTGTGATAATGCTCCCCAAGAATGCCCTCATTAGTAATACTGCCCCCTACAGTGCCCCTAACAGTGATAATGTTCCCCAAGAATGCCCCCAACTGTGATAATGCTCCCCAAGTATGCCCTCATTAGTAATACTGCCCCCTACAGTGCCCCTAACAGTGATAATGTTCCCCAAGAATGCCCCCAACTGTGATAATGCTCCCCAAGTATGCCCTCATTAGTAATACTGCCGCCTACAGTGCCCCCAACCGTGAAAACCCTCCCCAAGAGTGCCCCCATTAATAGAAGAACCCTCCAGTATTAATAATACCCTCACAGAGCCCCCAGTAGAAATAAGGCCCCCTACTGTTCCCCCAGTGGTAATAAAGCTATCTACAGACCCCTCAGTAGTAATAAGGCCCCCACAGTGCTCTTAGTAGAAATAAGGCAGATCTATAGAGCCCCCAGTAGTAATAAGAATGCCTATAATGTTCCCTGGGTTTGCAGTGCCCCCTGTAGTTATATTCCTCCCTCCACCATAGAGTCCCATGTAAATAACATCACCCTATCTTTCCTGCCCCCTCCAAAATACAGTCCTATGTAAATAACATCACCCCCCCTTCATTCAGCCCCTCCAACATACAGTCCCATGTAAATAACACTATTTCCCTCCCTCCGCCATATAGTCCCATGTAAATAACATTTTTATTCCTGCAGAGGACTCCGGGGGCGGAATTTCGGTTTTAATTTGCTGCACTCCATTGAGCTAGACTGAAAATTGTGTGCTTGATGTAAAACACTTAGTGCCAATAGGTTCATACCACAATCTACACCCCAATTATGGAGGTATAACAGACACCAGGCACAGTGCAATACCCTAGCGAATACAGCAGGGACGGTGGTGGTAGGCAGTGTGGTGTAGTGCACCCCACGCCTGCTTATACACGTTACTTACCAGTCATTAATAGCATCTCTCATGGGGTACAGTGATTTTCCCATAGGCTACTTTCAGACTAGCGTTCAGAGAGGATCCGTCTGGTGTCTGCACAGACGGATCCGCTCCTATAATGCAGACGTTTGGATCCGTTCAGAACGGATCCGTCTGCATTATAGCTTAGAAAAAATTCTAAGTGTGAAAGTAGTTCAGACGGATCCGTCCAGACTTTACATTGAAAGTCAATGGGGGACTAATTTGTTTGAAGATTGAGCCATATTGTGTCATCTTCAAACGGATCCGTTCCTATTGACTTACATTGTAAGTCTGGACGGATCCGTTTGCCTCCGCACGGCCAGGCGGACACCCGAACGCTGCGAGCAGCGTTCAGGTGTCCGCTTGCTGAGCGGAGCGGAGGCTGAACGCTGCCAGACTGATGCATTCTGAGCGGATCCGCGTCCGCTCAGAATGCATTAAGGCAGTACGGATGCGTTCGGGGCCGCTTGTGAGCCCCTTCAAACGGAGCTCACAAGCGGAGCCCCGAACGCTAGTGTGAAAGTAGACTTAGTTAGCTCACTTGTCACATTTTTCTCACTTGTTTTAATAAAATAAGTAAAAGTTAAGTTTTATTTGTTTGGGACAAGAGTGGTTAGTAGCCAGTTGGGCATAAGTGGATGTAAAGAACATCACACCTTCTCTCTAGTCCCGTTTAATATTCAGTCCCATGTAAATAACAGCCCCCTCCAAAATACAGTCCCATGTAAATAACATCACCTCCTCCCCAGCTGCCTTTAACATACAGTCCCATGTAAACATCACCCCCTCAACATTCAGTCCCATGTAAATAACATATTACACACTGTATGTTAAGAGTTGTACGGTACACGTTCAAATGATAATCCTAAATTCACAGCCTGAGAGAATGTTAAACAATTTTTTTTATTGAAATCACTTAATTAAAATAGAGGGCTAAGACACCATCTTAAGTCTAAAACAGGCTAACAGGGCACCATCTATGCACAGAGGGACTTAGATAGACGCCATCTACACACATGGAGCCCTGATTGGTACTCTGTGGTGCAATTATCATTGGATACATTCACTTTAGTTTGTAAAAAAGATGTTCACCAATGCGTTTCCATAGTTCGCGTTTCGTCTTGCCCACATATTGCAAACCGCATTGACATGTGAGCAAGTACACTACCCCTATTGACGTACAATTGATGAACAATCTAATGGAGTATCTTTCTTTGGTGACGGAACTGGTAAAGAATGCACCTTTCATTATGTTGTTACATGCCACACTAAAAAGTGCCTCGCAGGTTGTTCTTAAGCCACGTTGTCCATGTGGGCTGTTGATATAAGCTATGGACCAGATGATCATGTAGGTTAGAACTAGGGCGATACATGACAAGCGGACGTGGAGTCACTAGGTCCTCTATATCTGGGTCCGATTGTAGAGTTGACCAGTGTACCTCTAAGATTTCCCGTACCTGCTTGTATTCCCTGTCATGCGTGCCTATTATCCTTAGGGTAACTTCATCTTGACTTCAAATTTTAGGGCTCAGGAGATGCTCCCTTTTAGCACACATAGCTTGTTGAAAAGCCTGTTTAAAAATGTTTCACGGAAAACCCTGATTGGTAAAGTGGGATCTAAGATCACATGCCACTCTCTTGAAATCACCTAATTCGAAGCAATTCCTTCTTGCCCTCAAATATTGTCACTTAGGGATTCCTTTCTTGAGGGAAAGGGGATACCCTCTATCCCATCGCAGCAAGTTGTTTGTTGTTGTCTTTTTCCTGAATAAATTGGTGACAATCTTGCCCTCTGGCCCCAAGGATATGGTGAGATCCAAGAAAGTAATTTTACGCTCTTTGATCTCAGATGTAAAAAATAGGCCTAGTTGGTTTATATTTAATTCAGATACAGATCGGATAAAAGTCTCTTTCATGCCTTTCCACAGTACAAACACATTGTCGATATATCTGATCCAAATCAATATCGAGGATGTGAATTGGTCCATAGTCTCACTAAGCACTACTTCTTTTTCCCACCAGCCCAGGTAGAGATTTGCGTAAGTAGGGGCACACAGAGCTGGTGGAAACGATCGAATAAAAAGACATTGTGCGTCAAAATGAAATCCAAAAGGTTCATCACAAAAGTATTATGCCCGATAAAGATGTTCAACCCTTTTTTTTGTAAAAAGGCCTTGATCGCCAGACAACCAGTGTGGTGGGGTATAGAGCTGTAAAAGGCCTCAACATCCAAACTGGCCAAAAATATGTCCCCTTCACATTGGATGCCATCCAGTCTTTGCAAGAAATCCATCGTGTCTCTGGCATAAGACGGCAGCCCTACTACAAATGTTCTTAGTATCACATCAATGTAGGTGCTGATATTAGCAGTCAAACTGCCTATGCCAGACACGATAGGTCTACCTTTTTTCGGTGTACCTGTCTTGTGTAGCTTAAGTAAGCTATAAAAAGTGGCTAAAACTGGAAATTTGGGTAGTAGAAAATCAAGTTCTGTCTTGCTAATAAGTTTATCCTGGTGGGCTTTGTTAAGGAGTGTAGCAAGTTGAGACAAGAAAATAGGGGTAGGATCAGAGGACAGACGTTTATATTGAGCATCATCCCTCAGTACCCTGAGACACATGTCCCGGTACTGGCCATGATCCATTAAAACAATATTTCCCCCTTAGTCTGAAGGTTTGATCACGACAGTTGTGTCGTTTTCCAAATCCCTCAGTGCATTCCTTTCATCTCGGCTCATATTGTCTGGGCCATACTGTTTCCCCTCCAGTTTATGGACGTCTTCAGTAACCACTTATATAAAGATATTGATAGGTGTAAACTCACTTATAGGCGGATATTTCTTTGAAACAGATCACTAAACGGACCATGACCTATATCTCTTTGTCCCTCTATATAAAGATCAGCCAGGAGTTGGACATCCTGGAGATTCTCCATTTCTATGCCCAATTCTTGGCATGATCTCTTGTCATGGGTTAGAAAAAATAATCTCCATTTTAACTTGCATGCAAAAAGGTTAAGGTCTTTGACCCAATTAAACAGATAAAATTTTTGAAGAGGGACAAAGGACAAGCCCTTCTTTAGAGCCTTAATTTCGACTAGAGATAAAGTGTGCTGAGATAAATTAATGACCTGTAGTTCGTCAATTTGGGTACTACTCACTTTTTGTTGTGTAGTAGGTAGTCTGAGACTGGAGGGGTATGATCTAAAAAACCCTGTCTTGTACCTAATCTACCTCTATATCTCCCAGTTGATGATCTTTGGGAGCCTCTAGGTAGCGTACCTCTACCTCTAGATGTGCTAGATGTTCACAATGCGTCTCCATAGTTCGCGTTTCGTCTTGCCCACATATTGCAAACCGCATTGACATGTGAGCAAGTACACTACCCCTATAGACGTACAATTGATGAACAATCTAATGGAGTATCTTTCCTTGGTGACGGAACTGGTAAAGAATGCACCTTTCATTATGTTGTTACATGCCACACTGAAAAGTGCCTTGCAGGTTGTTCTTAAGCCACGTTGTCCATGTGGGCTGTTGATATAAGCTTTGGACCAGACGATCATGTAGGTTAGAACTAGGGCGATACGTGACAAGCGGACGTGGAGTCACTAGGTCCTCTATATCCGGGTCCGATTGTACAGTCGTGGCCAAAAGTTTTGAGAATTACGCAAATATTAGTTTTCACAAAGTTTGCTGCTAAACTGCTTTTAGATCTTTGTTTCAGTTGTTTCTGTGATGTAGTGAAATATAATTACACGCACATCATACGTTTCAAAGGCTTTTATCGACAATTACATGACATTTATACAGAGTCAGTATTTGCAGTGTTGGCCCTTCTTTTTCAGGACCTCTGCAATTTGACTGGGCATGCTCTCAATCAACTTCTGGGCCAATTCCTGACTGATAGCAACCCATTCTTTCATAATCACTTCTTGGAGTTTGTCAGAATTAGTGGGTTTTTGTTTGTCCACCTGCCTCTTGAGGATTGACCAGAAGTTCTCAATGGGATTACGATCTGGGGAGTTTCCAGGCCATGGACCCAAAATGTCAACGTTTTGGTCCCCGAGCCACTTAGTTATCACTTTTGCCTTATGGCACGGTGCTCCATCGTGCTGGAAAATGCATTGTTCTTCACCAAACTGTTGTTGGATTGTTGGAAGAAGTTGCTGTTGGAGGGTGTTTTGGTACCATTCTTTATTTATGGCTGTGTTTTTGGGCAAAATTGTGAGTGAGCCCACTCCCTTGGATGAGAAGCAACCCCACACATGAATGGTCTCAGGATGCTTTACTGTTGGCATGACACAGGACTGATGGTAGCGCTCACCTTTTGTTCTCCGGACAAGCCTTTTTCCAGATGCCCCAAACAATCGGAAAGAGGCTTCATCGGAGAATATGACTTTGCCCCAGTCCTCAGCAGTCCATTCACCATACTTTCTGCAGAAGATCAATCTGTCCCTGATGTTTTTTTTGGAGATAAGTGGCTTCTTTGCTGCCCTTCTTGACACCAGGCCATCTTCCAAAAGTCTTCGCCTCACTGTGCGTGCAGATGCGCTCACACCTGCCTGCTGCCATTCCTGAGCAAGCTCTGCCCTGGTGGCACTCCGATCCCGCAGCTGAATCCTCTTTAGGAGACGATCCTGGCGCTTGCTGGACTTTCTTGGACGCCCTGAAGCCTTCTTAACAAGAATTGAACCTCTTTCTTTGAAGTTCTTGATGATCCTATAAATTGTTGATTGAGGTGCAATCTTAGTAGCCACAATATCCTTGCCTGTGAAGCCATTTTTATGCAACACAATGATGGCTGCACGCGTTTCTTTGCAGGTCACCATGGTTAACAATGGAAGAACAATGATTTCAAGCATCACCCTCCTTTTAACATGTCAAGTCTGCCATTTTAACCCAATCAGCCTGACATAATGATCTCCAGCCTTGTGCTCGTCAACATTCTCACCTGAGTTAACAAGACGATTACTGAAATGATCTCAGCAGGTCCTTTAATGACAGCAATGAAATGCAGTTTTTTGGGATTAAGTTAATTTTCATGGCAAAGAAGGACTATGCAATTCATCTGATCACTCTTCATAACATTCTGGAGTATATGCAAATTGCTATTATAAAAACTTAAGCAGCAATTTTTCCAATTTCCAATATTTATGTAATTCTCAAAACTTTTGGCCACAACTGTAGAGTTGACCAGTGTACCTCTAAGATTTCCCGTACCTGCTTGTATGCCTTGTCATGCGTGCCTATTATTCTTTGGGGTAGATTCATCTTGACTTCTAATTTTAGGGCTCAGGAGATGCTCCCTTTTAGCACACATATCTCCCAGTTGAGGATCTTTGGGAGCCTCTAGGTAGCGTACCTCTATCTCTAGATGTGCTAGAGCCCTGATCAATGTGAGTATAACATTCAGAGAAAGATAAATCTGTTTCTGCCTCAGAAATAGTGTTACGTTTAGTGTTACGTATAATCGAAGACCCGACCGTCTTTAAAGTCTTTGATATCCCTATTATATTGGAAGTGTTTTTGCTCTTGTAATTGGCAAGTTAAATTTCTCAATATTTTGTTGTAAGAGAGTTTCTTTTTTCACAAAGTCATTGTGTGTACTGAATTTTTTGGCCTGGACAATGCATTCTTTTAGTTTACTGTCACTTTTGGTAAGTAAACACTTTTTTTCCTCCAGTAATAATTTCATGAGACGGATGGAGCCATTAATGGACTCCTCCTCCCACTTCTTCAAAAATTCACTGGAGCGAACACATGCAGCGGGTAAGATGGAATTACGAAGTCCCCTAGGGAGAATGTTGTTTTTAATATACAGTTGCAAGAAAAAGTATGTGAACCCTTTGGAATGATATGGATTTCTGCATAAATTGGTCATAAAATGTGATCTGATCTTCATCCAAGTCATAACAATAGACAATCACAGTCTGCTTAAACTAATAACACACAAAGAATTAAATGTAACCATGTTTTTATTGAACACACCATGTAAACATTCACAGTGCAGGTGGAAAAAGTATGTGAACCCTTGGATTTAATAACTGGTTGAACCTCCTTTGGCAACAATAATTTCTACCAAACGTTTCCTGTAGTTGCAGATCAGACGTGCACAACGGTCAGGAGTAATTCTTGACCATTCCTCTTTACAGAACTGTTTCAGTTCAGCAATATTCTTGTGATGTCTGGTGTGAATCCCTTTCTTGAGGTCATGCCACAGCATCTCAATCGGGTTGAGGTCAGGACTCTGACTGGTCCACTCCAGAAGGTGTATTTTCTTCTGTTTAAGCAATTCTGTTGTTGATTTACTTCTATGCTTTGGGTCGTTGTCCTATTGCAACACCCATCTTCTGTTGAGCTTCAGCTGGTAGACAGATGGCCTTAAGTTCTCCTGCAAAATGTCTTGATAAACTTGGGAATACATTTTTCCTTCTATGATAGCAATCCGTCCAGGCCCTGACTCAGCAAAGCATCCCCAAACCATGATGCCCCCACTATCATACTTCACAGTAGGGGTGAAGTTTTGATGTTGGTGTGCTGTACCTCTTTTTCTCCACACATAGTGTTGTGTGTTTCTTCCAAACAACTCAACTTTGGTTTCATCTGTCCACAGAATATTTTGCCAGTACTGCTGTGGAAAATCCAGGTGCTCTTGTGCAAACTGTAAACGTGCAGCAATGTTTTTTTTGGACAGCAGATATCCTACCATGAAATCCATTCTTGTTTAGTGTTTTACGTATCGCAGATTCGCTAACAGGGATGTTAGCATATGCCAGAGACTTTTGTAAGTCTTTAGCTGACACTCTAGGATTCTTCTTCACCTCATTGAGCAGTCTGCACTGTGCTCTTGCAGTCATCTTTACAGAGCGGCCACTCCTAGGGAGAGTAGCAGCAGTGCTGAACTTTCTCCATTTATAGACAATTTGTCTTACCGTGGACTGATGAACAGCAAGGCTTTTGGAGATACTTTTATAACCCTTCCCAGCTTTATGCAAGTCAACAATTCTTAATCGTAGGTCTTCAGAGAGTTCTTTTGTTTGAGGCATCATTCACATCAGGCAATGCTTCTTGTGAAAAGCAAACCCAGAACTCGTGTGTGTTTTTTTATAGTGCAGGGCAGCTGTAACCAACACCTCCAATCTCATCTCATTGATTGGACTCCAGTTGGCTGACACCTCACTCCAATTAGCACTTGGAGATGTCATTAGTCTAGGGGTTCACATACTTTTTCCACCTGCACTGTGAATGTTTACACGGTGTGATCAATAAAAACATGGTAACATTTAATTCTTTGTGTGTTATAAGTTTAAGCAGACTGTGATTGTCTATTGTGGTAACTTAGATGAAGATCAGATCACATTTTATGACCAATTTGTGCAGAAATCCATATCATTCCAAAGGGTTCACATACTTTTTCTTGCAACTGTATGTGTCCAATGTTTGGACCTCCAACCAGCACCGTATATGGTCTTTATATATTCGTGTCAGATTTTTGAAGGATGCAGTTATACTCAAATTGGTTGTTTGTGCTGACAATTCCCCTCTTTATCTACAGCCCCCTCCAAAATATAGTCCCATGTAAATAACCACCTCCTCCCCAGCCGCCTTTAACATACAGTTCCATGTAAACATAATCCCCTTAACATTCTGTCCCATGTAAATACCATCATTCCCCCCCCACCATCCACCTTCAACATACAGTCCCATGTAAATAACATCACCGTGCCCCAGCCTCCTCCAACATTCAGTCCCATGTAAGTAACATCACTCCCTCCCACAGCCGCCATCAATACAATCCCATGTAAATAACATCACTCCCTCCCCAGCCACCTCCAACACACAGTTCCATGTAAATAACATCCCTCCCTCCAGCCCTAACATACAGTCCCAGTTAAATAACCACAACTCTTGGCATTGCTCTGCCTCTCCCTTCACTTACCTCTCCTCATGTAGCAGACCTCACCACATCTTCTTTACCCAGATCTTCTGCTCTTCACTGCCGTCCTCTCCTGCACTGGTCACATGATGGTCCTCCTCAACCACTGTCTGTTTAAGGCTACTTTCACACTCGTGTTTGGTGCGGATCCATCATGGATTTGCACAGTCTGATCCGTTCAGATAATACAGCCGTTTGCATCCGTTCAGAACGGATCCATTTGTATTACCTTTAACATAGTCAAGACGGATCAGTCTTGAACACCATTGAAAGTCAATGGAGGATGGATCCATTTTCTATTGTGTCATAGAAAACTGATCCCTCCATATTGACTTACATTGTGTGTCAAAACTGATCTGTTTTGCTCAGTTTCGTCAGACGGACACCAAAACGCTGCAAGCGGCGTTTTGGTGTCCGCCTCCAAAGCGGAATGGAGACTGAACAGAGGCAAACTGATGCATTCTGAGCGGATCCTTTTCCATTCAGAATGCATTAGGGAAAAACTGATCCGTTTTGGACCGCTTGTGAGAGCCCTGAATGGATCTCACAAACGGGAAGCCAAAATGCCAATGTGAAAGTAGCCTTACTGGTCACATGACCTGTGATGTCACCACAGGTCCTTCAGCTCTTCCAGTGCGTTAGATTTTCAGTCTTCCTGAGGAAGCCAATACAGTTGTATCTAGCTGGCAAGCAGGACATTCGGGGCCTGGGACAAAATTTCAGGGGCCCAGGCCTCGAATGTTTTAACCTAACAATGCCCCTGAAAACTGTAGATATAAAGTTTGAGTTATTTTATGTACAGAGGATTCAGAAATCCTCCATCCTCGATGACTGGTGTTTGGCTTTAGGGAGTGAATACTCATGGAAACTGGAAACCTGGATTTGTTCCCTAAAGGTGAATTCACACATGCATTAATTTACTCTAAAGATCTGTCTGGTTAGGATAAAACCAATGATACAGGGAAGTAAATATGCAGCTGTCAATCATTTGTGAGAAGGTGGAGGAGAAGACGGAGGGAATATTCTTTTTGTGAATACAGCAAACTCATAACTGTAATACACAATGCAATGTTTTGCTTTTTTGTGTCATTTGGAATAATAACCATTGAGTCAGTCGTAGTAATATGGTGCCTTTTAAAGGGGTTATCCAAGAGTAAACTTTTTTTAACAGATCTCTTCACAGTGGTTGGATCCGTGGTGGGGTTCATACTCCCCTGGTCCTGTGGATGGATCACTACATGGCCACCTTGGCAACTCCTGGGACTCTGGGAATCATGATCCTTTGGGTGGGCTTCACATGACCACTGCAGGCAATTACTGGCCACAGCGTTGAGCTGTCACCTGTGCGGCATGTGACCCAGTGACGTACCGCATGGGTGACAGGTCACCGTGACACCTGTCAACAGGATCTTGATTTCCAGAGACCTGGGACCTGTTGAGGCAGCCACGGAGCAATCCAGCCGGAATCCAGCAGCGGGGAACAGGTATAGATGCTAACAGTTTCTAAGGCCAGTTTTACATTCATATTATTAGTTCCGGCAGAGACCATCCTGCAAGAGCTCTCTGGAGGTTACCGCAATGCTCACTAGACTCCATTATTGGAGATCCGGATGCTATCCTGCAAATATGCTGTAATACAGCCAAATAAAAAACACTTTCTAACATGGAATATGAAAATGGTTGTCAAGAGCAGATAACCCCTTAAGTACTGTAGAAATACACAGTGTATTCTTTCTAAATTATGTACTGCAGTTTCCTATTAATTGAAGAAGTATGTGGTTTTTTGCCACAAAGATTATAATGCTCATAGGAGAGAAAGTTCATATAACTCGGGAGAAGCCCCTCATACACCCAGGGTCAGATTTGGTATTTCTGGGACCCAAAAGTTACTGTATGTCTGGGATACCCCCATCATGCCACTAAGCTCTACTCATCACCCCACTAAATTCCGGCCATCACACACCTAAGCATCTCTCTACAGCCCACTAAGCCCTGTCCCCATTAGCCTGCTAAGCCCCACTCTCAGCTTAGCAGTGCAGTTAGGCACTTCTGCTACGGCTCTACAGCTGGAAAGGAGGTCTGAAGTGGCTGCACGGTTGGTATGTCCACCCCTTTAGTCAGTTATTTCAGCCAACTGCTTGTGTCTGTCAGTGTGCTTGGTTTGCCTTGTGCTAAAGTCTGCTACTGGGTACACCTTAAACTCTGGGACTCGGAGATGAACCATAGTCTTTAGGGGCTATGTTCCTGATGTTTAAATTTTCTCACCAAGGTCCTAATTAAAAGCTTTAGTGCTGTACTTAAACATTGGTATACATGAATGCTGATTTCAACTAGTGTCTACATTTGAAATAACATTATGATATCATTGCCAGTCATCCATCATTTTAGTATAATTTTAAATCCTGTTTACAGCTTTCTGCAATTAAAAATAAGAAAAGGTATAAAATGCAGTAAACTGAAAATATTCTAAATTTATAGCAGCGCAGGTAAACATCTGGAGGCAGTTATAAGACCTTACAAGTTTCATTAACGTTTAATCTACATTGTTATTCTGGTAGTCACACTTAATACTAAAAGTGTCTAAAATGTAAAAGACAAAGATTTCAATGATTTAGATAAACATCTGTCGAGTGGAGTGGCATAAAAATTGCAAAAATTAAGCAAGTAGCGAGTGGCTGGCTGCCAAGGAAAGAGCTTTTCTGGCTTCCAAAATGAAAAAGAAATTAGCTACTGTAAGGGTCAGTTCTTTTTCTGATATTCCGAACAATCTTGCGTGACTCGCCTACCTCTCCTGTCCATCATTCATGTCTATGTAGCCATCAGACAGAAAGAAAGAAAGCTGCAAGGACATAAGACAAAGGGTGAAAGGGCAGGTACAGTTTTAGTCATACAGTATAAGCATTTTTAGCATTAAACTTTCTTCATAGTTCTCCAATACCAGTAAATCAGAGATAATATTATTCACGAACTGAGAACTAAGAGTTTGTCTATGAGCAGGTGATCTTTGATGGAAGAGCCATTTGCTCCATAAAATGATACAATACAGATTTGACTACATCTTCTTTACCAACAAGCACCTTTATGTTCCAGACCAGTGATTCCCAACCTTATTACCACTGGGGAGAGCCTGAAATTTGTATAACTCCTGAAGAATCCCTATCCGCAATCTGACCTTTAAAAAAAGTTTTAGGGGGATCATTTATTAAGACTTGTATATGCAAGTTTTTCAAATAAAAAGGTTGCAGACCCCATTTTGCGACATTTTTAATGCCTGTGTGACAAAATATTGTCGCATGTGGCGTTTTCACACTGACCTCAACACTGCGGAGTGGCAGGGACGGAGCCATATCCCACCAAATTTACTATCATTTACACACCTCATCATAAATTAGGCCCATCCTCCAGCACCGCAGTGGGTTTTAAAGACTGATTTAAAAGGTCGGTTTTTTTATAACTGACCCCATTAGTTCCCTCATTTTGCATTCTGGTCAAAATATGTTGATTTTGTTTTGCTTGCCGACATACCAAGAAATCAAGGACCTCAGTAGAAGAGTTGTTGATGTTCCTCACATCAGACTGGAAAAGGTTACAAAACCATCTCTAAACTGTTTGGACTCAATTAAATGGAAGAAATTCAAGACCATTATTTCCCTTCCCAAGAATGGTCAACCAACAAAGATTACACCAAGAGCAAGGTATGCAATAGTCCTAAAAGTCACAAAGCATCCCCAGGTAACCTCTAAGCAACTAAAGGCCTTCCATCAGCTAATGTTAATGTTTATGAATCCACCATCAGGAGGACACTGCATAATAATGGTGTGTATGGCAGAATTGCAAGGGGAAAGCCGGCTCTCTCCAAAATGAACATTGCTGTCTGTCTGCAATTTGCTAAATACTACCTCGACAAACCAGAAGGCTACTGAAACAATGTTTTGTAGATGGATGACACCAAAATAGAACTTTTTTTGTTTAAACAAGAAGGATTATGTTTGGAGAAAGGAAAACACTACATTCTAGCATATAAACCTCATCCCATCTGTGAAATGCGGTGATGATTGTATTATGCTGAGGGCCTGTTTTGCTGCATTTGGGCCAGGTCGGCTTCCCATCATTGATGAAACAATGAATTCTGAAAGATACCAGCAAATTCTAAAGGAAAATGTCAGGACATCTGTACCTGATCTGAATCTCGCAGCATCATGCAGCAAGACAACCAATGACCCAAAGCACATAAGTTGTTCTACCAAAAAATGGTTAAAAAAGTACAAAGTTAAAGTCTTGGGAATGGCCAAGTCAAAGTCTTAAATGGAAAGGTTGTGGAAGAGCCTGTAGCAAGCAATTCATAGGAGGAAACCCATCGACATAACAGAGTTGAAGCTGTTTTGTACAGAGGAATAGACTACACTGCGTGCAGAATTATTAGGCAAATGAGTATTTTGACCACATCATCCTCTTTATGCATGTTGTCTTACTCCAAGCTGTATAGGCTCGAAAGCCTACTACCAATTAAGCATATTAGGTGATGTGCATCTCTGTAATGAGAAGGGGTGTGGTCTAATGACATCAACACCCTATATTAGGTGTGCATAATTATTAGGCAATTTCCTTTCCTTTCGCAAAATGGGTCAAAAGAAGGACTTGACAGGCTCAGAAAAGTCAAAAATAGTGAGATATCTTGCAGAGGGATGCAGCACTCTTAAAATTGCAAAGCTTCTGAAGCGTGATCATCGAACAATCAAGCGTTTCATTCAAAATGGTCAACAGGGTCGCAAGAAGCGTGTGGAAAAACCAAGGCGCAAAATAACTGCCCATGAACTGAGAAAAGTCAAGCGTGCAGCTGCCAAGATGCCACTTGCCACCAGTTTGGCCATATTTCAGAGCTGCAACATCACTGGAGTGCCCAAAAGCACAAGGTGTGCAATACTCAGAGACATGGCCAAGGTAAGAAAGGCTGAAAGACGACCACCACTGAACAAGACACACAAGCTGAAACGTCAAGACTTCTCAAGA
The DNA here is from genome assembly GCF_905171765.1 of Bufo bufo. NCBI lineage: Eukaryota > Metazoa > Chordata > Amphibia > Anura > Bufonidae > Bufo > Bufo bufo. The sequence goes on from NC_053395.1 coordinate 160,976,989, forward strand.
CTGATTTTTCTAAGGTTTTATGGACTGATGAAATGAGAGTGAGTCTTGATGGGCCAGATGGATGGGCCCGTGGCTGGATTGGTAAAGGGCAGAGAGCTCCAGTCCGACTCAGACGCCAGCAAGGTGGAGGTGGAGTACTGGTTTGGGCTGGTATCATCAAAGATGAGCTTGTGGGGCCTTTTCGGGTTGAGGATGGAGTCAAGCTCAACTCCCAGTCCTACTGCCAGTTTCTGGAAGACACCTTCTTCAAGCAGTGGTACAGGAAGAAGTCTGCATCCTTCAAGAAAAACATGATTTTCATGCAGGACAATGCTCCATCACACGCGTCCAAGTACTCCACAGCGTGGCTGGCAAGAAAGGGTATAAAAGAAGAAAATCTAATGACATGGCCTCCTTGTTCACCTGATCTGAACCCCATTGAGAACCTGTGGTCCATCATCAAATGTGAGATTTACAAGGAGGGAAAACAGTACACCTCTCTGAACAGTGTCTGGGAGGCTGTGGTTGCTGCTGCACGCAATGTTGATGGTGAACAGATCAAAACACTGACAGAATCCATGGATGGCAGGCTTTTGAGTGTCCTTGCAAAGAAAGGTGGCTATATTGGTCACTGATTTGTTTTTGTTTTGTTTTTGAATGTCAGAAATGTATATTTGTGAATGTTGAGATGTTATATTGGTTTCACTGGTAAAAATAAATAATTGAAATGGGTATATATTTGTTTTTTGTTAAGTTGCCTAATAATTATGCACAGTAATAGTCACCTGCACACACAGATATCCCCCTAAAATAGCTAAAACTAAAAACAAACTAAAAACTACTTCCAAAAATATTCAGCTTTGATATTAATGAGTTTTTTGGGTTCAGTGAGAACATGGTTGTTGTTCAATAATAAAATGAATCCTCAAAAATTCAACTTGCCTAATAATTCTGCACTCCCTGTAAATTCCTCCAAGCTGATGTGCAGGACTAATCAACAGTTATTGCTGCACACGGAAGTTTCACATACTTTTGCCTCTCACAGACACGTGATATTGGATCATTTTCCTTAAATAAATGACCAAGTATTTTTGACTCATTGTATGATTTGGTTATCTTTATCTACTTTTAACACTTGTGAAAATCTCATGTAGTTTTAGGTTAAATTTATGCTGAAATATGGAAAGCTTCACAAGCTTTTGAGCACCACTGTGTACTGAATCTACTGCAGTATAACAATGCTCGAAATTCCAAAATGGGAATACAGTTTCTACAGCCATAGGAGTCAATAAGTACAAAACGGACCAAATCCCAACATCTAATGTCTAATGTCATCAGTCACATATTTAAAAGTTGATGGATCAGAGAAGAAAATTAGATATTGCAATGTGCAACCAAAGAAGGACATTACATTTGTTTCCTCATTATAATTTTCAACTGTGTATCGCATGCTAGTCTCAGTATGGTGGAAAGATAGATCAAACGGGGAGGGGGTGCTATTCCTCAAGGATACACGAACAGCTTTGTATTAAGCAGCAAGAGCTTTCCAATATATCTATTTTGAAATGCCATTGTAAATAAGACAAAGTTTGCATGGAGTTTATGTCCTCTCCCTATGTTTGCATTGGTATCCTCTGGGTATTCTAGTTACCTCCCAAACCGACTGATAGGTTCATTTGCAATTTAGATTGTGAGCTCCTGTGGGGACAAGTGACTGAAGACCATCTATGTACAGCAGTGCAGAATATGCTAGCACTATATATAAATGAATACAATAAATAGGTTAAACTGGATTTCTATAAACAAGTCTTATATATGTGTGTTTGAAAGCCCTGTTTCAGACAGGGACTGATGTGAGAGATGTCATTATCTGTACAGCTCTATATGAATATTTACAAAGTCCTTATGGCTCCATTCTACGACAGTGATTCTAAAATATGTTTTTTTGTTTGGATTCTATATGAAATAGGAGGCACAGGTAGGTACTGTAGCGGTATATAGGCTCAACATTACAGCTCAATATAACCCTAAGCTTTGATATAGCTGGTTCCTAGGCTCTTCTTCTGTCATTCAAGATGGCCGCACTGCTTCTTAGGGTCCATTCACATGTCCGCAAGTGTTTTGCGGTCCGCAAATTGCCGATCCGCAAAACACGGACACCAGCCATGTGCGTTTCGCATTTGGCGGACCGCACACGGCCGGCACTATAATAGAAATGCCTTTTCTTGTCCGTGGCTGCGGACAAGAATAGGAGATGTTCTATTTTTTTTTTTGCGGGGTGGCGGAACGGAAGTGCGGATGCGAACAGCACACATGCTGAGATTAGACTAACTGATTGTCACGAGGGTATCAAGAGCCACGTCTGACTCCGTTATACCCGGGGTCAGGAAGTCGCAGCGGGTGGCTGCGCGCTCTATATCTAAAGATCATGGTGTTTCTTAGTTATTGTTTTCTGTGTTTGCCTTGCTATCCTTTTTGTCTCTCTCAGGGATCCGTAGCTTCTCCTCCTCAGCTGTTTCGTGTCTGCCACTCCCTACCTCCTTATATTCTCCCCTCACACTTCTCTAGTTGCCAGTTATAGAGCTTCCTGCCTGGACATCTATACTGACCCACTGGAGTGGTGAATCCTGCTTGTCGTTCCTGAGTGCTACCCTCCGGATCCCTGTTTGGCTTATTGTTGTCTCCTGTTGTCGCCCACCTGGGAATATATGTTGAGTCTGTGTTGTCTGTCCTCCCCTTGGTGTTTTCCCTTAGAGTTAGTGGTGCGGACTAGTGTTCCCATCGCCCTGTTCACTACCTAGGACTCAGCTCAGGGAAAGCCAGGGCTTTAGGCACGTGATCGGCGTACGGGTGAGGAACCCGTCTAGGGACGTCAGGGCAGCCAGGTGCCAGCCGCCAGGTGAGTCAGGGGTCACCATCTTCCCTCTCACTTGGGCAGGGCCTTCCTCGTTCCCTCCCTCTGTGTCACGTATGTGATAGCCACGCCGACCGTGATACTGACTCATAATGTGCAATTGGTAGTCCATGACACTTCCTGTTTTTCCAGCCCTGCTATTGGATTGACAGGAAGTGTCACTGTTCATCAGGTAGTCTAAGAAGCGGTGCGGTCATCATGAATGATAAGAGGAGCCCGGGAACTGGCAGATCTGCAACTGAAAAGATGGTCACCATGTTTGTGTCCTGTTTTTCCCAAGTTAATGTGAATATTATTATTTTTTTTTTAACCAAAGGGTCACTTTAATGTGAGTTGGATTGATATGCAATTCCATACACAGGCTTATATGGACAAAAACAGCGGTCAAGGTTGGAGGGGGGGATTCATCAATCCACTGGACTGAAAACCTGTACAGACCTAGTGTTACTCATAGCTGAAAGTTAGACACAATTCCATACAAACAAGAAAATCCTATCTGTTCTACTTAGCCTGGAGTCCAGGCTGATATATTTTACCCTCACTGATCCAAACTATCAGGAAATGAAAGAGATTTGTGCTGTATTATTTCTTTTTTAAGATTGTTTGGAATTGTACCTACCTTTCAGCTGTGAACTATAGTTTGTAAGGTATTCCGCCTCTGGATAGAAGTAGAATATTTTCAGCAACTTAATGCAGCCACATAGTTTTTTTAGAAAGTTTTCATTATTCCTTGGTTGAACTTTATTTAAAGGGTTTCTGTCATGAGAAATTACGTTATGTAGCTGACACATCAGTGATGTGCTAATGTCAGCAGGACATAACAGTGTGCTTTATAACTCCCTGCCTGCCGCCGTTCTCTTAAAATAAAGACTTTTAAAATATGCTAATGAGCCTCTAGGTGCTATTAGGGCGTTGCTTCAGCACCTAGAGGCTCGGTCTATGCACCCTATGGTACACCCAGGTGCAGTTGATTGACTTTCGAGTTCTCCTCATCGTCCCTTAAATCCTGCGCCCTCCCGTTTAGCATTCGGCGCAGGCGCAGGGAGTGAAGGATGCACTCCTGCTGCCGGCTTCCTTCCTTCACTCACTGCGCCTGCGCCGAATACTAAACGGGACGGCGCAGGCATGGGATTAACAAGACGTTGAGGAGAACTCGAAAGTAAATCAACTGCACCTGGGCGTGCCAAAGGGTGCGTAGACCGAGCCTCTAGGTGCTGAAGCAACGCCCTAATAGCACCTAGAGGCTCATTAGCATATTTTAAAAGTCTTTATTTTAGGAGAACGATGGCAGGCAGGGAGTTATAAAGCCCACTGTTATGTCCTGCTGACATTAGCACATCACTGATACATAACGTAATTTCTCATGACAGAAACCCTTTAAATAAAACAATAAAACTTTTGCCAAATATGTCCTCAGAACCTTTGTATTAGGCCTCATGCACACGACCGTGACGCAAAAAACGGTAGCCGCCCATGTGCCTTCCGCAATTTACGGAACGGGCTGCCCATTGTAGAAATGCCTATTCTTGCACGCAAAACGGATAAGTATAGGACATGCTTACGGAGCAAAGGATGCGGACAGCACACGAAGTGCTGTCCGCATCTTTTGCGGCCCCATTGAAGTGAATGGGTCCGCACCCGAGCCGCAAAAACTGCGGCTCGGATGCGGACCCGAAAAACGGTCGTGTGCATGAGGCCTTAGGCAGCTTGAGTGACTTCAATCTTGCTGCTGGCACAAACTTTACAACTCTTTGAGCAACTTTTTTCACTCTTGATAAGTTTATCGTAGCCTAGGAATAAATTATTTTAAAGTATGGATGTCTGATGGATTCTAGATATAGGAAGGGTTTCAGGTACAAATGGGAAAAAAGAAGAATGGATACTTTTTGAATTGTAAATGATAATCTCTTCATTTAGATTAACCCAATAAATCACATTGATCATGCAAAGACTCCAGTATCGCTCACAACACAGTCTCAGAGCCATTGCTCAATGGGGAAGTCATTCAGCAGCGGCAAATCACCGCCGTCCCGACTTAAAATGAGCACTGATTATATGTTTCTTCTAGACATACTGCTCCAGAACGCCGGTGATTACAGCTATGCATCAGAGCCGTAGTCTGTGAGGAATTACTAATGCTAGGTCCCATCCCACTTTACTCGTATACACCGAGATGTAAATGAGGAGCATAATTAACGCATTTAGGAACAGCATGGGCTGGGTGGATGATAGCTGACAATTATAAAGCTGAATGCTCAATGGGTATTTATGGACAAAATCCCGCAATATTGGCACCCTAACTAATGAAGTCCCTCATGCAATAGTTTTTAATGAGCGCATTATTTAAAAAAGTTCAACAAATGACTAATACTTTACTGTGTTACACTTTATTCCAGCTCCTGTTTTAGTTGAATCATGAATTTGTACTTTAGTTTTAGAAGTAAACATGAATAATCTACCAAGCTTATCATGTCGTTTGCTAATCATGACCTTACCAGTCTGAATATTTTATTGAAGATTTTGCTTTATTTGTATTCCTTTTGATGTTGTACTCATGCTGTTTTTTCACATTTTTCTTTTTCTTTTTTTTTAACATCCTTGACTGCTTAAAGGGACCGTTTAGTTTAGAAAACAAAACTTTAAGTACCCTCTTAGGAATTCTAAGTAGAGATGAGCAGATTTCTTAAAATATGTTTTGGGTCCGATTCTAACGAATAGTTGGCAGATTCAATTTGGGTGCGAATATGTTCGACCTTAAAGGGAATCTGTTTCCCTCACGTTTGAATCCTTACAGCTCCATTGCATGCCAAGGAGTCCCCATATTCATGAGTTTACTGCTCTCCCCGCCCACTTGCCTCTGATTGACAGTTTTTTTCCCAACTAGATCAGCAGCAGGTGGGAGGAGAGAGCAGTGAGCTCATGAATATTCAGGACTCCTCATTGTGAACTGTAGCTGTTCAATACAAGATTTTAGCAAAATGGTTGAATGGCTGGGTCAGTTAAAGAAAGTGACCCAGCATTTTGCTAAGGAGGCCTATCACCTGTTTACATTGCCCTTAGTTAGGACACCACAAAATTCCATTTAATCGCAAGTGCTCAGATTGCCCTAAAAAGTTGTGCGAGTCTCTTTGGGGTCTCCTAGGACTATATCCTACTTCTTTTAATGCCAAGACAACATTAGTAATGTCAGAGTGACAGTGACATATATGGCTTTGAGTAAACCCATGGTGGCCGGTGGTAACAGCTTGTTTAATAACACTGCACTGTTGGATTATTATTATATATATATATATTTTTTTTTATTAAAACATGATCCACAAATTTTTAGTGGCAGATGTCTTCTTCTGTCTTCTGACCTGTAAAATGATGGCTGCCATTTTGGAGATTTGTCCGAGTTAAATCACAAAAGACTTGGATTTGACTGAAATCCGAATTTTTGGGAAATTCAAGATGGATTGGATTCATTTAGAATCAGTTCAGTCATCTCTATTTGAGTTAATGGTGTTCACCATTCTGGAGCCGCATGCATTAGCCAGAGTGGAAATCAGCTACAAAAAGCATCTCTTGACATAGGTTTTTATGCCCACTTTAATTCCGACACTGTGCTCACACAAACCAGCAGTAAGATGTATTAAGACATGGAAGCCTAACCTGCGGCCCTCCAGCTGTTGCAAAACTACAACTCCCAACATGCCCTGATAGCTTTCGACTGTCCATGCATGCTTGAAGTTGTAATTTTCCAACAGCTGGAGGGCCGCAGGTTGGGCATCCTTGTATTAAGAGGACTCCTCTTGAGTCCTCTTATATCTGTGAGCACAGGAGTTCTCTCAATGCATTTTACTGCATTGAAATGGAAGTGAATATGAAGATAAAATTACAGAACCGGATTCGGCATTACTTTATAATATACACCGCTTAATCTACTTTGGGGGGTTGTTTTAGAGCTGACAGATTCCCTTTAGTCATTAATAATTGCGGGGCATGCATGGAAGTCATTAGTCTAAAGACTCTAAACCCATCAATGCAATCTAATTGATGGTACAGAGTAGTAGTGGGCCCCATTGCCTGCCAGGGCCCTGTGCACCTATACAAGGTAAACGTATGATATTGTCACCCCAAAATGGACATGGTCCTTGATCCAGGGAGTTATTCTGATTGCCTGATTGGAGTCGGGAAGGAATATTTTTCCCCTTAAGTGGATAAAATTGGCTTCTACCTCTGTTTTTTTCCCCCCTTCCTCTGGATCAACTTGCAGGATAACAGGCCGAACTGGATGGACACATGTCTTTTTTTGGCTTTATATACTATGTTACTAAGTAACTGTTCTAAAGATGATCTATAAACATGGAGGGTAGTCAAAAAGGCAGTCAAAAGACATTGCCAGCTTCTAATGGTGCCAGATTTACTCAATAATTAACCACAATATGGGGACATCTTACAGATGTAACTGGTTCTCCAATAATTACCCATGTATTCCTAGCCTAAATGTCTTAGGTTTCAGTTGTCAATGGTAGACTTGTTTTGAGACTCCACACAGGTAGCTCATAAAAGAAATAGACAATTAGTAATAATAAAAAAAAAGCCATGTTATGTTCCAACTCTCAGGTTATACATCTATTGATAAGCCCTGGATTTTACTTGAATTCAAACCATAGCTGGTTGAGGTGGTATGTGCTGGACATGCTGTGAGATCTGCTAAGGAGCTTTCTCTAAGATGCCATGAATAATTAAAATGAAACATGCAGAATATGACCATAGCTAATCAATTCTCATTTGTAGTATGGACCTTCTCAAGTAGATGAAAAATTTCTGGGAAAGCCGCAGAGGCAAATAACCTAACCTGACACTGCTTGTTTCTTTATGTTTATCCTTTTAAAAATATTATCAATAAAAGAAAAACTGTCTGTGAAAATTGCAGTGTGAGATAAAGAGCTTTTCAACTTACTGTAGTTGGCTCCTGTCCAACTTGCTGATCCTCCAGAGAATTGTTGACCACAGGATGTCTACAATCTAAAAGCTGTTTATTGAAAGCAGAAGCTAGCCATTGATTTCAGTGGACACCAGTAATTCCACAGAGCCACTGCTCTGTCATGTAGCTAACAGATTTGGGTGACAATCAGGCCACACACATACTCACTAAAAACCTAAATTGTTACTCCATTTGTATTCATATTTTTCAATAAATAAGTTAAGTACTTTTTATTTAGAATGTACATATTGTTAAAAAATCTCATTCTTCCTTAACCACCTCAGCTCCCCTAGCTTAAACACCCTTAATGACCAGACCACTTTTTACAATTCTGCACTACACTACTTTCGTGGTTTATTGCTCGGTCATACAACTTACCACCCAAATGAATTTTACCTCCTATTCTTCTCACTAATAGAGCTTTCATTTGGTGATATTTTATTGCTGCTGACATTTTTACTTTTTTTGTTATTAATCGAAATTTACCGTTTTTTTGGCAAAAAAATGACATTTTTCACTTTCAGTTGTAAAATTTTTCAAATAAAACTACATTTATATATACATTTTTCTCTAAATTTATTGTTCTACATGTCTTTGATAAAAAATAAGTGTATATTTATTGGTTTGCGCAAAAGTTATAGCGTTTACAAACTATGGTACAAAAATGTGAATTTCCGCATTTTGAAGCAGCTCTGACTTTCTGAGCACCTGTCATGTTTCCTGAGGTTCTACAATGGCCAGACAGTAGAAACACCCGACAAATGACCCCATTTCGGAAAGTAGACACCCTAAGGTATTCACTGATGGGCATAGTGAGTTCAACTTTTTATTTTTTGTCACAAGTTAGCGGAAAATGATGATTTATTTTATTTAATTTATTCTTACAAAGTCTCATATTCTACTAACTTGTGACAAAAAATAAAAACTTCCATGAACTCACTATGCCCATCACGAAATACCTTGGGGTGTCTTCTTTCCAAAATGGGGTCACTTGTGGGGTAGTTATACTGCCCTGGCATTTTAGGGGCCCTAATGCGTGAGAAGTAGTTTGAAATCCAAATGTGTTAAAAATGCCCTGTGAAATCCTAAAGGTGCTCTTAAGAATTTGGGCCCCTTTGCCCACTTAGGCTGCAAAAAAGTGTCACACATGTGGTATTGCCATACTCAGGAGGAGTAGGGCAATGTATTTTGGGGTGTATTTTTACATATACCCATGCTGGGTGAGATAAATATCTCTGTCAAATGACAACTTTGTATAAAAAAATGGAAAAAGTTGTCTTTTTGAAGAGGGGCACACTTGTGTAAAAATTGTCCACATAAAGATGGTACCCCTTGCCAAATAAGGGTGACACCAAGTCCCAGACTGTCTTCCCACTGCTCCCCAGGTAGTCAGGGCAACCGACCGGCTCCAGGGTCTGATCTTTACCCTCATAGACTCAAAATTTGTGCGTATAGCCTGTGGCCCTTTCACAGAGCTTATACAATTTGACCCTATACCGGGCGTGCTTGCTTGGGATGTATTGTTTGAAGCCAAGGCGCCCGGTAAAATGTATAAGGGACTCGTCTATGCAGATGTTTTGCTCAGGGGTATACAAATCTGCAAATTTGGTGTTAAGGTGGTCTATGAGGGGCCTAATTTTGTGGAGCCGGTCAAAAGCTGGGTGGCCTCTGGGACGAGAGGTGCTGTTGTCGCTAAAGTGCAGAAAACGCAGGATGGTCTCAAATCGTGTCCTGGACATAGCAGCAGAGAACATGGGCATGTGATGAATTGGGTTCGTGGACCAATATGACCGCAATTCATGCTTTTTTGTCAGGCCCATGTTGAGGAGAAGGCCCAGAAAAGTTTTAAATTCGGAAACTTGGACGGGTTTCCACCGGAAAGACTGGGCATAAAAGCTTCCCGGCTTGGCGGCTATAAATTCAGTGGCATATCGGTTTGTTTCTGCCACGACTAAGTCCAAGAGCTCCACAGTCAAGAACAGCTCAAAAAAACCCAGTGCCGATCCGATCTGAGCTGTCTCAACCCGAACTCCAGACTGGGCGGTTAAAGGGGGAACTACTGGTGCGGCTGAAGTTGGGGGCTGCCAATCAGGGTTTGCCAGCACCTCAGGGACTCTAGGGGCTCTACGGGCCTGTCTGTGCGGTGGCTGCGACGGGGGAACTAATGCACGTGCCACCGTACCAGCTTCAACTGCCCTTCTGGTGCTCGCCACTTCACCATGTTCTACGGCAGTGCTGGTACTAGGTCCAGGATGGGCTGCGCTGCTGGTGTATGCCTCACCACGTAATCTGACAGCGCCAGCCCCACTCTGCTGCCCTTGAAGCGGATCCTGCGCAACCTGTGGTCTAGCAACACGGGGCCGGGTACGCCTGGTGGTAACAGGGACCTCAACCTCATCGTCCGAACTTTGGGTCAGACTGCCACTGCTTTCTACAGGTTCATATTCTGACCCGCTGGATTCGTCAGATGAGGGTTCCCATTCCTCATCCGACTGGGTCAGAAGCCTGTAGGCCTCTTCAGAAGAATACCCCTTATTTGCCATTTGGTCAACTAAATTTAGGGGGTATTCCCTGAGGCTACCCTAGAAAAAAAGCAAGCCTGTCTTACAAATGGGGGGCTAGCGAAGTACCGGAAGCCGCTGCGATTGATAAAAAATATCAAAACTGTTTTTTTTTTTTATCGCCGCAGCGCTTGTAAAGTGATTGTGCAGTGATCAAAAAAAAAAAATGTTGGCACTGCAGCGGGGCGGGCGTGGGTGAACGCACATGTGGGCGACCGATCAGGCCTGATTGGGCAAACACTGCGTTTTGGGTGGAGGGCGAACTAAGGTGACACTAATACTATTCTAGATCTGACTGTGATCAGTTCTGATCACTTACAGATACTATAAAAGTACCAATGCTGATTAGCGATACGCGAATCAGTGACTGCAGTGCGGTGGGCTGGGCACTAACCGACGCTAACTACCTAACAAAGGGGCCTAAACTATCCTAAACCTAACCGTCAATACTAGTGAAAAAAAGGTGACAGTTTACACTGATCACTTTTTTCCCTTTCACTAGGTGATTGACAGGGGTGATCAAGGGGTTAATTAGGGTGATGGGGGGTGATCTGGGGCTAAGTGTGGTGTTGGTGTGTACTCACTGTGATGTGTGCTCCTCTGCTGGGACCAACCGACAAAAAGGACCAGCAGAGGAGCAGAGAAGCCATTTAACACCTTATATTTATAAATCTAATGTGTTAACTGGCTTGTGATTAAATTTTTTGAAAATCACCAGCCTGCCAGCGACTATCATTGGCTGGCAGGCTGGTGACGAAATACTCCTTTAACTTTTGCCGGCCCGCAATGTGCATGCGCGGGCCGGCTCTGCCCGAAATCTTGCGTCTCGCGAGATGACGCGCCGGCGCATCCATGAGGAATAACAGGGCCGCCGCCAGGACACAATCCTGCGTACGGCGGTCCTGAGGTGGTTAAAGGTGATGGACACCTTTGCATCCTGTCTTTATTGAATTACACATATTATGGTATGTGACAAAAAAAATAAAAAATTTAATTGATTATTAATTTTCGACTATTTGTTTTCTGCAGTCTGCATGTGTTCACATACGTTGCAGGCTGCTCAGACCCGTTCAGAAAAGAAAAGACTTCTCACTCTGTACCCCTTATCTCTGCTTCCTGAAAGATGTTTTAAGCTGACATCTTTATAACTAAGTAGAATAAACTTAAATGAAAAAGATGTCAGCTTAAATTTTTTTTTCAGAAGACCACTGATAAGGACTACAGTGTGAGCCATCACAGAATTTGTCTAACAGATTTTACTCTGAATGAAACTGAGCACCGTGTATTGTGTGTGAAAATATAAAGGCTGCAGAAGACAAACTATTTAGAATTTTTAATTAAAACGAATTACAAAAATGTTTATTATCACATACTAGATGTGTTTCAGGAAAATGATGCAAAGATATCCATAGACATTAAGCAGCTGTGTTTAGAGTTTCCATCTTTCCCAAGAAAAAATTCCGGCCAAGTTTATATTTTTAAAAAGGGGTGTGGCTTTATACATGGTCTGGGGGTGTGGCTTCACTTAGTGTGATTTGAAGCCAATGCTTTACTCAAACTTTGAAATTTTACACCATTTGAAAAACGAAGCAGTTGAGCCTCTGACAGTTCTATCCTTTGCATTGCCTCAAGCATGCGGTCAGCTGCCTGGAGAGAATAGCAGGTGTACAGTACTGCTACCTTCTGACTACAGGCAGCACATCTTCTATTCTCAATCTCCCCTGGCTTCGGACCCTATACCTAATGCAATGCAAGGGACAAAATGGTCAGAGGCTCAACTGCTCAGCCAGGGCATGCTGGTGCAGTTAGGGTGTCAACACTGCACAGACAGCTGAGTTATCAGTGCTCTGCATCTACATTAACACATTGGCCCACCAGCACTATCCCCACAGAGAGCTGATCCATTGATCCAGTGCCCACACATTGGTGTTGTAGGTCATAGAGCAGCAAAGAAAGTCTAGCTCTTGGTGGGTATACTGTAGTAGCACTGATAATGATAAGCCATTGTAATGTAGATGCATGCAGAGGCTCAGAGAGGCAGAGCACAATGAGTTCACCAATAGACACTGGAGTTGAGCCTGGAGAACAGAAAAAACTGGACAGGAGGAGAGTTTAGCTGTGCCACTCCTCGACAGGCTCCGTCCAGATAACAACCTTGATCATTGGCCCCTGGGGCCTTAATTGTGTCTATTGTTACTCTGATTACCACCAGAACGTACAGTAGGGCCAACATGTAAAACAGCCAGACGGTCGCAAAAATAATGTGATGAAATATGAATCAACACTGGCAGACAACAAGTGCACAAACATAAACCTACTGAAGATGATGGCAAATAATTGAAGTAGATGTTAGTTCGACAATGAAAAGATGGAAGATGGTATATAGTTTAAATGTGGATAAATGGCAGTGAGCATAAATAACAGGACCTGACCCTCATCGGCAATATAAACACAGCAAGAGCGCCATAAACAAATTAAAAACCAAACTCAGAAAACATACAATAAACAGAATCAACCGGAAAAACAAACCTTAAAGTCCCCCTTTCATGTGATTCAGTGATAATGTTCAAAACATTCCTACTGGGCCAGTGCTGTGCTCTACGGGGTGATCCTAGCCCGATTACAACCCACGATGCATGTTGCAGTCATGCAGCCTCGGGAGTTGTGAGCAGTCATTGCCTGAGGCTACGTGACTGAACAGGCGCAACCCATGTACATCAGGGGTTATAACCGGACTAGAATCACGTGGAGGCATGTACAGCACTTGAACCAGGAAGTGCCTGCAACCTAATTACACCAGGGATCGCAGTGCTAGCCGGTAGGAATGTTTTAAACATTATCACTGAGTCTCATGAAGGAGGGGGACTATTAAAAAATTAACTGCGGATAACCCCTTTAATGCCAACAGCAATGAAAGGCAGAAGGGCTAGATATCCCAAATTACATTGACACAACACAAATAGACTTGATACAAATGCACAGAGCTCACACTATACCCAGCATCACAAGAGCAGGAAACATAAACGTTTAATGGAAGGCTAACCAATCAAAAACTCCTTCCTAAATCAACCAAGGTGATCATCTGACCGGAGCGCAGGTTTAATGCAGCTGCAAAGCAACTGTCCCAACAATGTTATTAAACAGGAGAGCTTGAGGCAACAGGGAAATTCCTGTTGCTTGTAAAAGATACTTGGAAAATAAAAAATAAAGGGTCTTCTAGCAGCAAGCCTACCTCAGGCTCAGCAAACCTTGACTGATGATGTGCTACAGTCCAGAAAAGGATTGTTTAGCCCCAACAAGATCCTTAAAAGTAGAAAAGGCTTAAGCCATTATCGTTCTTTCCCTGCATGCTAACAAATTACACTTACTGCACTGAAAAACCTAATAGATGACAGAAACCAGACATTAACTAGAAACCATTTAATCAGTATTTTTTCTCTGTACTATATTGATCTTGACTAATAGTTTTGTTCCTGAATATGCTTGATAGGTTCATTTAATGTAGATATCAAATTAGAGAGAATTTTAATTAATTATTCTTTTGATTAAGCAGAATTATAGACTGTATCAAACTACCTCTAGTAAAATTGCATCATTGGAATGTTTGTCTTGTAAAATATTAACTTAGAAGAATTTAACAGTCTGCAATGAAATAATGTGGCCAGAAACTGTAAATTGACGGGAGGGGTGACGGGGGGGAATTTGTGCTGGGTCATAGCCTTTTGTTCAATACTTTTTGTGCTGCTTTCCTTTATTCTCTTTATTCTATGGACTCCGGCTTTTGATCAAAAATAAAGAAAGGGAGTTTTAGACTACAATCCACTGGCAAAAACAAGCCTCGGCCTTTGCAATCAATCCATACTGCATTTTAGTTGGAACTGACTTGTTCACCAGCGTGATCCCCGCAGGACATCGATTTTGCTTAAATATAAGAAGCCCTAGATGAAATCATGTTGTCTTACCATGTGATGGTAAAACACATCTGCATATATTGACCTATAACCTAAGAGGGGGGGGGCATCCTCAGCCCATCATCAGGTCCGCTCACTGTCTCTTTAGGTCAGTACAACTATACTTAATTACTAAAGCCAGGTAGTTATATAGCGTAAGCAACAGTTCCATTATATGTCCCACCCCCCCTCCCCCAGGGAAGTACTGTCCGCTATGAAGTGCACATTAGTTATTCTGCTCTGAAAAGCAGCCAAACGTGCAATGTTTTAACCAGATTTTATGCAACATTGAGCAACATTTTGACTGCAAATGATAAATCAAATGGAAACCTGTTTATGTGATCAATTCTTAAGAGTTCATACATGGAGGAAGCTTTTACCAAATCAGCACACACCATACATCATCTGTTTGACAGGATCCATTCAGTCCTCCATACTCGGGCTTCACAGTAAATCATATACCAGCCCAGCAATAGGTTTTATAGAAAAGAATAAGTGGTTATGTGGCTTTCTTCCTTCTACTATTTTACTCTATGTGCTGGTATGTAATACTATTAGTCTATGGACTTTGAATATCTACTAGTGTGAATGACATATGAATTCTAGGTGTCCCATGGCCTGTCATTGATCATACAGTGAAACCTCTCCAAAAGAGCACCTCTTTGAGAAGACCATCCCTTTATACAGATCAGATTTCCTGTGACAGGTATTCTGTTCCACCATATTGTATGCCTATCAACCATCTTCTTTGAGAAGACCACCATCTCAAAGACAACTTTTCAATGCAATTTTGGGTAGTCATCTGAAAGGGTTTCAATATAGGTGTAGCCAACTGTAGTAGATTCTGTTTGGGGAGGGGGGTAGTCTGTAGCGCAGAGTACTTCAGCATATTTTTTACTTTACCGTACCTGGGGACTCACCCAAAGGCTTCTGAACACGGGCACAAAGGCCAGAGAAAAAGGTGAGCTGGAATCACTGATCTAAATCCTAGATCAGTGAGGAATCAGTCTATGAGACTCTCACCAATCAAATGTAAATTAATATTCCAGAAGCATTTATAACCTATCCACTGATAAATGCTGGTTCAGTGGGGGTCTGACCGCTGGGACTTTCACTGATTATCCTTTTCAGCTTTCAGACCAGCGAACCTTGGTCTCCCTTTTTGGAAATTGTGGCGGTCCCTGCAGTCAGACCCCCACTGATGTAGCATATACCATCTATCCTGAACTTTCTTGTATTTATAACCTATCCAGTGGATAGGTGCTAAATGGTTTAGGCTGGACCATCTCTTTAAAGGGTTTTTCCAAGTGTTTTATACTGATGACATTCTCAGGATAGTCTCTAAAAATTCCATGGTTGTCAGCATCTTCCTCAATGGTTCCTTTTATTCAATCAATCCAAAAATGTACAAAGAAAACCCCGCAACATTTCTCAAGCTTGAGAAACGTCACTTTTTTTTGTAGATTTTTAGATTGAATAAAATGAACCACTGAGGAAGATGCTGACGTTCATGGAATTTTTTGAGTTTACAGAGTGCCTAATGTGGATATATTGGTTGGACGGTCTGTTGCATTGCTCATGGGTAATCATAAGGTTCATTGGTGTTGCTAATTAGTGCAGATTGGTGCAAATAATATTTATGTAATCCTCCGCATAGGTCATCAGTATGTGATCTTTGGGGTCCAACTCTAGGCACCCCCGCCAAACAGCTGTTTGAAGAGACCGGGTGCCTCAGTAAGAGGTGCAGCCTCCTCACAGCTTACCAAGCACAATGCTATCCATCAGGTAGTGGCTGTGCTTGTTACCTGAGTAAAGCCCCATTCACCAAAATGGGACTGAGCTGCGTCTAGGCCATGTGACTTATGACTTATGAATGTGACGTCACTGGCCGCACGGTACCAAGGCCACTTTAAACTGCTAATTGGCGGGGGATCCCGACAGAGTATAGTTACCAGCATAAAAACATTTACCAGTCCATATTAGGTTTGTTTGGTGGAGAAGCAGCATGTGTATTAGGACAGTCTTTGTACTGTACTTTGTCTCCTTATCAAATGCATATGCCATAACATCATAAAACAGCATTTAAAATACTGAAAAAAATGCAAATGTATTTCGCCCATCCTGTCTGGTAGTCCTCAGTAAAATATCATCCATTTTAAATGCAAAGTTTTTGCTTAAAGTGTAGCTGTCTGTAACAGTGGCTGCTGTCCGCCGATGTTCCCCTGTTTACCGCCGCAGTCTCTGGCTCTGTGTTCTGCTGCCGATGTTGCCATTTACCACTGCAGTCCTGGGCTCTGTCCTTGCACAGCCAGCAGCGTGATGTGCGGCGTGCAGGGGGAGCATCTGAACTCTTAAAAACAGTGAAGCGGGGTGCAGAAAGGTCTCCCTGCTTCACTCTGAAAACAAAAAGCCTGTCAGTGACAAACTGCCGGGCCAGATGAGTGCGCCCCCCCACCTCCCCTCCTTGCCTCTGCTCCCCCTCATGTTTGAAGAGCGCTTTGACGGGGCTCGGCATTCTCACTGTACTTCATGCCAGGCCCCATCAGAGCGCTCCCATTACACGTGAGTGCAGCGGGCCCCCGCCGGCCTGGTCGCGGGGGGAGGGGTTGCACAATCGAGGTCGCACCCTCTGCGACCTCGATTGTTACGCCCCTGCTTAGCAACGCTCCTCTGTCTTCTGTTTACATAACACAGTGAGTGCCGAGCAAACGGAAGACTAAGGCGCAAAATGGGCCATTTTAGAGCCATTTTTCTAATAGAAATGTATGATTTCAGTAATTCAAGTATATTACAAATATGGTGAGTATCACTGCCCTTATACATTACAAAAAAAGACAGCTACACTTTGAATTTAACTCTAAATGTTCCAGTACAGTAACCTTGAATTACAAACATTATTATTGGAATTTTCCCACTTGAGCAGCTTTAGAAAGATCCATGCCTTCTCTTTACTTCCTAAGCAAACCCAGCCATGATTGATATATTCACTTGGATAAAATATATGGTTTTCTCTGCACTACATGATAGTCTATTTAGCCAGTGTAATAAAATACCTATCTTTTTCTTGCTATTTCAGTTCTAAATTACATGGTAAATGTTCGCTTGTAACACAGCTGCCTCATAAAATCTAGGTAAAAGTCATGCTTTTACTTGGGTACTGTAAACATTGCACTTTAAGAGCTTGCCAATCCTGACTACAGTAAACATTCATAAAAGTGACATGTATTCATATGTGCGGTTATTACATTGAGTTTTAAAGGGAGCCTGTCGTGGATATTTGATTATAATCTAATTATATACAATCATTAACTAATAAAAAGTACCTTAGATGTATTCACTTACTGGTGTGACAGATGGTTACCTCATAATATACACACAAAGATGCCACATGCCGCATGCTAATGAGCTGATTTGAGTCCAGCGTGATGTCATTGAGTAGCGTATATTTAATTCAGAGCTATAGCCACTCCCCTGCCCACCTGCTGCTGATTCAAATGGAAAAAAACTGTCAATCAGCAGCAGGTGGGCGGGGAGAGTCACGAGCTCATGAATATTCATGACTCATCATTATCAGCTGGAGATTTTCAATACAAGATGTTGGCAGATTGACTGGGTCAATTAACCTCCTCCCGACCGCCTAACGCAGGGATGCGTTCTGCAGGCGGCCGGGTTATTCCTCCTGGACGCATCGGCGCGTCATCTCGCGAGACGCAGGAGCGCGCGTTCACAGGATCGCAAGGTAAACAAGTTTATCTACAGCCTGCCAGTGGCGATCATTCGCTGGCAGGCTGTAGATGCGATTTTTTTAACCCCAGAAAGGTATATCAGACGCTGTTTTGTTAACAGTGTCTGATATACCTGCTACCTGGTCCTCTGGTGATCCCTTTTGCTTGGATCGACCACCAGAGGACACAGGCAGTTCTGTAAGTAGCACCAAGCACCACTACACTACGCCCCCCCTGTCACTTATTAACCCCTGATCACCCCATATAGACTCCCTGATCACCCCCTGTCATTGATCACCCCCCTGTAAGGCTCCATTCAGATGTCCATGTGTGTTTTGCGGATCCGCAAAACACGGACACCGGCAATGTGCTTCCTGCATTTTGTGGATCCGCACATTGCCAGAACTATATAGAAAATGCCTTTTCTTGTCCGCAATTGCGGACAAGAATAGGACATGTTCTATATTTTTGCGGAACGGAAGTGCGGACCCGGAAGTGCAGATCCGCAATTCCGGATCTGAGCGGGACAAAGTCTGTCCCCATAGAAATGAATGGGTCCGCAATTCCGTTCCGCAAAATGCGGAACAGAATTGCGGACGTGTGAATGGGGCCTAAGGGTCCTTTATCAACGCCAGTTAGTTAGCCACTTCTTAGGTAGTTAGCGCCCACCGCACCGCAGTCACTGATTAGTCGCTGATTAGCGTCATTGCTGTCGCTAATCGGCACTAGTACTATATAGTATCTGTAAGTGATCAAGACTGATCGCAATCAGATCTACAGTACAGACCAAAAGTTTGGACACACCTTCTCATTCAAAGAGTTTTCTTTATTTTCATGACTATGAAGGCATCAAAACTATGAATTAACACATGTGGAATTATATACATAATAAACAAGTGTGAAACAACTGAAAATATGTCATATTATAGGTTCTTCAAAGTAGCCACCTTTTGCTTTGATTACTGCTTTGCACACTCTTGGCATTCTCTTGATGAGCTTCAAGAGGTAGTCCCTTGAAATGGTCTTCCAAGTCTTGAAGGAGTTCCCAGAGATGCTTAGCACTTGTTGGCCCTTTTGCCTTCACTCTGCGGTCCAGCTCACCCCAAACCATCTCGATTGGGTTCAGGTCCGGTGACTGTGGAGGCCAGGTCATCTGGCGCAGCACCCCATCACTCTCCTTCATGGTCAAATAGCCCTTACTTTCAAAGTTTTCCCAATTTTTCGACTGACTGACTGACCTTAATTTCTTAAAGTAATGATGGCCACTCGTTTTTTTTTACTTAGCTGCTTTTTTCTTGCCATAATACAAATTCTAACAGTCTATTCAGTAGGACTATCAGCTGTGTATCCACCTGACTTCTCCTCAACGCCACTGATGGTCCCAACCCCATTTATAAGGCAAGAAATCCCACTTATTAAACCTGACAGGGCACACCTGTGAAGTGAAAACCATTTCAGGGGACTACCTCTTGAAGCTCATCAAGAGAATGCCAAGAGTGTGCAAAGCAGTAATCAAAGCAAAAGGTGGCTACTTTGAAGAACCTAGAATATGACATATTTTCAGTTGTTTAACACTTGTTTGTTATGTATATAATTCCACATGTGTTAATTCATAGTTTTGATGCCTTCAGTGTGAATCTACAATTTTCATAGTCATGAAAATAAAGAAAACTCTTTGAATGAGAAGGTGTGTCCAAACTTTTGGTCTGTACTGTATATAAGTACATTAGGGTCACCTTAGGCTCTACAAAAAACGTAGTGTTCGCCCGCAAACCGCGGATGCGCAAAAAACGGAAGGCGCCCGTGTTGAATTCCGCAATTTGCGGAACGGGCGCCGGCAATATAAATGCCTATTCTTGTCCGCAAAGCGCGGACAAGAATAGGACATGTTATATTTTTTTAGCGGGGCCGCGGAACGGAGCCACGGATGCGGACAGCACACTGAGTGCTGTCCGCATCTTTTGCGGCCCCATTGAAATTAATGGGTCCGCATCCGAGCCGCCAAAACGGCGGCTCGGATGCGGACCCAAACAACGGTCTTGTGCATGAGACCTAAGGAGAATAGCAGAAACTCCTATTGCTGGCCATACATGTAATGATTGCAGAGACCCTCAAATGCCAGGGAGGTACAAACACCCCACAAATGACCCCGTTTTGGAAAGAAGACACCCCAAGGTATTCGCTGAGGGGCATATTGAGTCCATGACTGATTGAACTTTTTGTCACAAGTTAGCGGAAAGGGAGACTTTGTGAGAAAAAACAACAAAAAATCAATTTCCGCTAACTTGTGCCAAAAAAAAAAAATCTTCTATGAACTCGCCATGCCCCTCACAGAATACCTTGGGGTGTCTTCTTTCCAAAATGGGGTCACATGTGGGGTATTTATACTGCCCTTGCATTTTAGGGGCCCTAAAGCGTGAGAAGAAGTCTGGAATCCAAATGCCTAAAAATGCCCTCCTAAAAGGTACTCGTTGGACTTTCGGCCCCTTTGCGCATCTTGGCTGCAAAAAAGTGTCACACATGTGGTATCGCCGTACTCAGGAGAAGTTGGGCAATGTGTTTTGGGGTGTCTTTTTACATATACCCATGTTGGGTGAAAGAAATATCTTTGTAAATTGACAATTTTGTATAAAAAAATGGGAAAAGTTGTCATTTACAGAAATATTTCTCACACACAGTATGGGTATATGTAAAAATACACCCCAAAACACATTGCCCTACTTCTTCTGAGTACGGCGATACCACATGTGTGACACTTTTTTGCAGCCTAGGTGCGCAAAGGGGCCCAAATTCCAATGAGTACTTTTAGGATTTCACAGGGCATTTTTTACGCATTTGGATACCAAACTACTACTCACGCTTTAGGGCCCCTAAAATACCAGGGCAGTATAAATACCCCACAAGTGACCCCATTTTGGAAAGAAGACACCCCAAGGTATTTCGTGAGGGGCATGGCGAGTTCATGTAAAATTTTATTTGTGCCCAAAAAAAATATTCTAGGAACTCGCCATGCCCCTCACGGAATACCTTGGGGTGTCTTCTTTCCAAAATGGGGTCATTTGTGGGATATTTATACTGCCCTGGTATTTTAGGGGCCCTAAAGCGTGAGTACACCCCAAAACACATTGCCCTACTTCTCTTGAGTACCACATGTGTGACACTTTTTTGCAGCCTAGGTGCATAAAGGGTCCGAAAGTCCAACGAGTACCTTTAGGCTTTACAGGGTTGCTCACAATTTAGCCACTCCCAAAATGCCAGAACAGTAAACACACCCCACAAATGACCCCATTTCGGAAAGTAGACACCCCAAGGTATTCACTGAGGGCATAGTGAGTCCGTGGGAGTTTTTTTTTTTTTTGCCAGAAGTTAGCAGAAATGGAAACTTTATTTATTTTATTTTTTTCTCAAAAAGTGTCATTTTCCGCTAACTTGTGAATTTTTTTTTAATCTTACATGAACTCACCATGCCCCTCCGCGAATACTTTGGGGTGTCTTCTTTCTAAAATGGGGTCATTTGGGGGGTATTTATACTATCCTGGCATTCTAGCACCTCAAGAAACATGACAGGTGCTCAGAAAGTCAGAGCTGCTTCAAAATGCGGAAATTCACATTTTTGTACCATAGTTTGTAAATGCTATAACTTTTGCGCAAACCAATAAATATACACTTATTGGATTTTTTTTTATCAAAGACATGTAGCACAATAAATTCTGACACAAACTTGTATAGAAATGTAATTATATTTGAACAATTTAACCAGAGAAAGTTGAAAATACACTTTTTTTGAGAAAATTGCGGCCTATTTTGATTAATATCGGAAAAACGAAAAATATTAGCAGCAATCAAATACCACCAAAAGAAAGCTGTATTTGTGAGAAGAAAAGGAGTTAAAATTCATTTGGGTGGTAAGTTGTATGACCAAGCAATAAACGGTGAAAGTAGTGTAGTGCAGAAATATAAAAAGTGGTCTGGTCATTAAGGGGGTTTAAGCTAGGGGGGCTGAGGTGGTTAAAGAAAGTGACCCAACATTTTGCTAAGAGAATCAGTCACTTATTTATGTTGCTTTTAGTTAGGACACCATAAAACTGGTGACAGGTTCCCTTTAAGTAAAACGTATAAAACATTATAATTCTCTGAGCAGTGCTAGATCAGTGCAAGTAGCAATACCTAGACTAATGTGTTTATGCCTGATGTGGTGTTAAAAAGTTGCATTTGTGCCATAATTTGCTAGTTTTTAATCCTCTGGACACTTTTCTAATATGGCGAAAAAATGATCAGGGCTTAGCGGGATCTGGTTTACTATAACTTATGAAAGTTATAGTTAAAGTCTACGCCAGCCCTTGGCTGGCATAGATTTGAGTTTCTGGTGCATGGTGTGCCAGAGTTGCGCCTAATTTTATTAAGGCACATCTACCTCTAAGGCTACTTTCACATTTGCGGCAGTGTGATCCGGCAGGCAGTTCCGTCGTCTGGATGTGACTGAAAGCATTTTTTCCACATTTTTACCGGTCAGACCGGAAGGACGGATCCGGCATTCCGGTATTTTCAATGCACTAATACAATCCTATGGGAAAAAATAGCATTCAGGCAAGTCTTCAGTTTTTTTGGCCGGAAATAAAACCGTAGCATGCTACGGTTTTATCTTTTGCCTGATCAGTCAAAAAGACTAAACTAAAGACATCCTGATGCATCCTTTACAGAATTCTCTCCATTCAGAATGCATGGGGATATAACTGATCAGCTCTTTTCCGGTATAGAGCCCCTAGGACGGAACTCAGTGCCGGAAAAGAAAAATGCTAGTTTGAAAGTACCCTTAATAAACAAAGCACATCTTACTCCAGCGCCCAGGGGATAAAGATGAATCTGAACCCCGGTCTTGTTAAATGTCTCAGAGTATATTAATTGGTTAATCTTTGGGAGTGCAATGTTAACAGTGCAAGACATACTGTATTCAAATGTTGACCGCTGCAGCCCGTATATGCCATTGATCAGCATGGATTCTGGGGTTCCCACCACCACCACTGATCAATGGCCTCTGCATGGATAGGCCAGCAATATATTACGCTTTAATGTTTATGTAAAATATTGTGATTCACATTATTTATATGCTCTGAAGTGATATATTACAAGAGAATATATGCATTTGGAACTGGGTCTCCGTCTGGCACAATAGATATGGTGCTCATCGAAAGTATGACCACACACTATTATAAATAAATCTTCTTTTAGCATTGTGTCTCTGTCTGTGTGACACTGGGCTTCTGTAAATGTATAAGCTCCTCCATGGCCAAGGAGAAACACTAAGCCATTAGGGAAAAAAAAAACTCAAGTAACTAATTCATCTTTTCAAGTTAATGCCGCTTACAAATCCTTCTTTAGAGCAAATCAATATTTCTCTAAACAGCTGGAAGACCAAGTAAAGAAAGCACTTGCAGAAAGAACATACAGTAGGATGGATGCAACAGACGTTACTTTATGTGGATGAGAGAAAACTCATGAATCCTAATGCTTGGTTAGCCATAACAATAAAACCTAATATTGCGTAGGTCTCATTTAAGTTTTGCCAAAACAACTTTGACCCTTTCGGGCGTGGACTCCACAAGATCTCTGAAGGTGTCCCATAATATTTGGCACCAAGACAATAGCAGTAGATGCTTTAAGTCATGTAAAGGGCCCGTTACACAGGCCGAGAATCGCATAGATCATCGCTAACGAGTGTTCATAGTAACGCTCCTTAGTGATGATCTGGCGGTGTAAATGTACAGACTGTGAAGCATTCCATATCATTCATATGAAAGAGTCCTAAGTAGAGTTGAGCGAACACCTGGATGTTCGGGTTCGGCAGGTTCGGCCGAACTTAGTACATAAGGCCGAAAAAAGACATTTGTCCATCCAGTTCGGCCTGTCATCCTGCAAGTTGATCCAGAGGAAGGCAAAAAATAAAAAAACCCTGTGAGGTAGAAGCCAATTTTCCCCACTTTAGGGGAATAAAAAATTCCTTCCTGACTCCAATCAGGAAATCAGAATAACTCCCTGGATCAACGACTCCTCTCTAGTAGCTATAGCCTGTAATATTATTACTTGAAAAAAAATAATTCGGGTTCGGAACCCGAACTTTACCCCGAACCCCATTGAAGTCAATGGGGACCCGAACTTTTGAGCACTAAAATGGCTGTAAAAATGAAAAGAGTTAGAGGGCTGCAGAAGGCAGCAAAATGTGCTTAAGAGCATGGCAAATGCTCTGCAAACAAATGTGGATAGGGAAATGAATAAAAAAAAAACTAAAAGACCTTAAAAAAAAAAACAATTAGGAATGATGTAGGAGGAAGAGGTTGAGGAGGCGGTGAATGGGTGGATGTGGCTGTGTAGGTTGACATGGCGGTCTAGGTGGAAGCGGTGGTGAAGGAGGAATAGGTAGCCAACACAGATGTGTGTTATTTTGCATTTTTACACAGGGGTATCCCCCAAAATATTGGGACATATAAAAAAAAAAAAGGAATAAGTGCACTTGAGTACAAGGATGGATGGTTGAGGCTGTTAGAACTGTCTATTCTGCACAAGGTACAGACAAGTCCTGAGGGATCCAAGCCTGGTTCATTTTAATGAACGCGAGCTTGTCCACGTTGGCTGTGGACAGGCGGCTGCGTCTGTCTGTAATGACGCCTCCTGTCGTGCTAAATACACGTTCAGAGAGTACACTGGCTGCAGGGCAGGCCAGCACCTCCAAGGCATACAGGGCAAGCTCTGGCCATGTGGACAATTTGGAGACCCAGAAGTTGAATGGGGCAGAACCATCAGTCAGTACGTGTAGGCGTGTGCACAGATACTGTTCCACCATGTTGTTGAAATGCTGCCTCCTGCTAACACGCTCCATATCAGCAGTTGGGGCCGGTTGTTGCGGCGAGGTGACAAAGCTTTTCCACATGTCGGCCATGCTAACCCTGCCTTCTGAGGTGCTGGCGCTGACACAGCTGCATTTGCGACCTCTTCCTCCTCCCCTGCCTTCGTCTTGTGCTTCCACTTGTCCCCCGGTGTCAGTCGGGAATGCTCTCAGAAGCGCGTCTACCAGCGTGCGCCTGTAGTCGCGCATTTTCCGATCACGCTCCAGTGAGAGAATTAAGGACGGCACATTGTCTTTGTAACAGGGATCCAGCATGGTGGCCACCCAGTAGTCAGCACACGTTAAAATGTGGGCAACTCTGCGGTCGTTGCGCTGGCACTGCAGCATGTAGTCGCTCATGTGTGCCAGGCTGCCCAGAGGTAAGGACAAGCTGTCCTCTGTGGGAGGGTCTGCGTCCTCCGTATCCCCCCAGCCACGCACCAGTGATTGGCCCGAGCTGCGTTGTATGCCACCCCGCTGTGAGCATGCTTCATCCCCATCCTCCTCCTCATCCTCCTCCTCATCCTCCTCGTCCTCCAGAAGTGGGCCCTGGCTGGCCAAATTTGTACCTGGCCTCTGCTGTTACAAAAATCCTCTTTCTGAGCCACTTCTAAAAGACTGGCCTGAAAGTGTTAGAGATGACCCCCCTTCCTCCTCCTCGTCCTGGGCCACATCCTCTTCCATCATCGCCCTAAGTGTTTTCTCTAGGAGACATAGAAGTGGTATTGTAACGCTAATAATGGCGTCATCGCCACTGGCCATTTTGGTGGAGTACTCGAAACAGCACAACAGGGCACACAGGTCTCGCATGGAGGCCCAGTCATTGGTGGTGAAGTGGTGCTGTTCTGCAGTGCGACTCACCCGTGCGTGCTGCAGCTGAAACTCCACTATGGCCTGCTGCTGTCTCTCCAGCATGTGCAAGGTGGAGTTCCACCTGGTGGGCACGTCGCATATGAGGCGGTGAGCGGGAAGGCCGAAGTTACGCTGTAGAGCAGACAGCCGAGCGGCGGCAGGATGAGAACGCCGGAAGCGCACACAGACGGCCCGCACTTTACGCAGCAGCTCTGACATGTCGGGGTAGTTGTGAATGAATTTCTGCACCACCAAATATAGCACATGCCTGGCAAGGGATGTGCGTCAAACCGGCTAGTCCCAGAGCTGCAATGAGATTTCGCCCATTATTGCACACCTCCAGGCCAGGCTTGAGGCTCACTGGCAGCAACCACTCATCAGTCTGTTGTTCTATACCCCGCAACAACTCTTGTACGGTGTGGGGCCTGTCCCCCAAACACATCAGTTTCAGAACGGCCTGCTGACGTTTACCCCTGGCTGTGCTGAAGTTGGTGGTGAAGGTCTGTCGCTGACCGGATGAGGAGGTGGTAGAAGAGGAGGAGGAAGCCGAGTAGGAAGAGGAGGCAACAGGAGGCAAAGAATGATGCCCTGGGATCCTTGGCGGTGGAAGGACGTGCGCCAAACAGCTCTCCGCCTGGGGCCCAGCCGCCACTACATTTACCCAGTGTGCAGTTAGGGAGATATAGCGTCCCTGGCCGTACTTACTAGTCCACGTATCTGTGGTTAGGTGGACCTTGCCACAGATGGCGTTGCGCAGTGCACACTTGATTTTATCCGATACTTGGTTGTGCAGGGAAGGCACGGCTCTCCTGGAGAAGTAGTGGCGGCTGGGAATGACGTACTGTGGGACAGCAAGCGACATGAGCTGTTTGAAGCTGTACGTCTCCACCAGCCTGAATGACAGCATTTCAAAGGCCAGTAGTTTAGAAATGCTGGCATTCAGGGCCAGGGATCGAGGGTGGTTAGGTGGGAATTTACGCTTTCTCTCAAAGGTTTGTCAGATGGAGAGCTGAACGCTTCCGTGTGACATGGTGGAGATGCTTGGTGACGGAGGTGGTGTTGTTGGTGGCACATCCTCTGTTTGCTGGGCGGCAGGTGCCAACGTTCCTCCAGAGGCGGAGGAAGAGGCCAAGGCAGCAGCAGAAGAGGGAGCAGGAGGGGCTTGAGCCTTTCTTGGTTTTGAAGGTGCTTACTCCACTGCAGCCCGTGTCTCACATGTAGATGCCTGGTCATGCAGGTTGTGCTAAGGTTCAGAACGCTAATGCCTCGCTTCAGGCTCTGATGGCACAGCGTGCAAACCACTCGGGTCTTGTCATCAGCACATTGTGTAAAGAAGTGCCATGCCAGGGAACTCCTTGAAGCTGCCTTTGGTGTGCTCGGTCCCTGGTGACGGTGGCCAGTAGCAGACGAACTGTTTTGGCGACGCCTGCTCTGCTTTTGCACCCTGCTCCTGCTTTTGCTACGCTGTTGGCTCGGTCTCACCACTGCCTCTTCCTCCGAACTCTGAAAGTCAGTGGCACGACCTTCATGTGGGGTCTAGGACCTCATCGTCCCCTGCATCGTCTTCCACCCAGTCTTCCTCCCTGACCTCCTTTTCGGTCTGCACACTGCAGAAAGACGCAGCAGTTGGCACCTGTGTTTCGTAATCATCAGAGATGTGCTGAGGTGGTATTCCCATGTCCTCATCAGGAAACATAAGTGGTTGTGCGTCAGTGCATTCTATGTCTTCCACCCCTGGGGAAGGGCTAGGTGGATGCCCTTGGGAAACCCTGCCAGCAGAGTCTTCAAACAGCATAAGAGACTGCTGCATGACTTGAGGCTCAGACAGGTTCCCCGATATGCACGGGGGTGATGTGACAGACTGATGGGTATGGGTTTCAGCGCCACCTGTGCGCTTTCTGCAGAAGACTGGGTGGGAGATAATGTGAACGTGCTGGATCCACTGTCGGCCACCCAATTGACTAGCGCCTGTACTTGCGCAGGCCTTACCATCCTTAGAACGGCATTAGGACCAACCAAATATCGCTGTAGATTCTGGCAGCTACTGGGACCTGAGGTAGTAGTTTCAGTAGGACGTGTAGCTGTGGCAGAACAGCCACGTCCTCTCCCTGCACCAGAGACTCCACCAACACCACCACCACCTTATTAGATGTTTGCCTCATAGTTAGCATTCACAAAGCAAAGTAAAAAGTGGTTAAGTATGTTAAAAATAATTAAGCGCAAATATAAACCCTGATGTAGGGTATTGCATTAATTATTTTTTTTTAAACTCTGTATGACAGCGGTATTTGTGGCCTAAATTTCACAGTAACTTATGCACGTCTAATCCCAGATGTGCAGTATATCAGAGGGTTTCTTCACCCCAGTAACCAAAAAGCCGTATTTCTGGCCTAAATGTGACAGTCACTTATGCACGTCTAATCCCAGATGTGCAGTATATTACAGGGTTTTTTCACCCCAGTAAGCAAAAAGATGTATTTCTGGCCTAAATGTGACACTCACTTATGCACGTCTAATCCTAGATGTGCAGTATATTAGAGGGTTTTTTCACCCCAGTAAGCAAAAAGATGTATTTCTGGCCTAAATGTGACACTCACTTATGCACGTCTAATCCTAGATGTGCACTATATGAAAAAAAAAAAAAGGTTTTTTTTTTAACCCCAGTAAGCAAAAAGCTGTATTTCTGGACTTGCAGACATGCAGATAGCCTGTGCTGGTGCACTATTGTTGCATAAAATGGCTGCCGATTATGTATTGATATTGACAAACTGAAGTAAACAAAGTTCGTTTTCAGCAGTAGTTGGCTCAGGGCAGGCTTAAAAAAATTGTGCACTGCACCCACAAAACACATTTGCTGTAGATCGCTTAATAAAAAAAGCAGTTCTTGATAATATTTCTCCTTGATCTCTCCCTCACAGCAGCTGCAGCCTCTCCCTACACTAATCCGAGCAGAGTGACGGGCGGCGCTAAGTGACTCTAGCTTAAATAGAGTTTGGGTCACATGCTGCAGTTGGCCAATCACAGCCATGCCAATAGTAGGCATGGCTGTGATGGCCTTTTGGGGCAAGTAGTATGACGCTTGTTGATTGGCTGCTGTGCAGCTTTTCAAAAAGCACCAAGAAAGCACCGAACCCAAACTTTTACGTAAATGTTCGGGTCCGGGTGCCGAAAAAACTAAAGTTCGGTACGAACCTGAACTTTACAGTTCGGGTTCGCTCAACTCTAGTCCTAAGTGTTGTTATAGACTTTTCTATGACTGCTCAGTAATCCAGAATATTTGGTAATCCATCACCTATCGGGCCCAATTCTGTTTAACTAAAGAAATTGGACTGTGATCACTAATGTGACATATACACACATGGACAACATTGTTGGTACATCTACAATGGTCACTGAAATAATAAAAAAATTTACAAAAGTAATAATGAATAAAAATGTACTGAAAATCAGCTAATGAAGATCGTATCGCTTATAAAACGATCAATTAACAAAGTAATGGAACTGGCCTGGACAAATATGATGGTACTTTAACTTAATATTTTGTTGCACAACCTTTTAAGGCAATCACTGAAATCAAGCGATTTCTGTAACTCTCAATGAGACTTCTGCTCCTGTCCATTTGGTCCACTCCTCATGAACAAACTGCTCCAGCTGTCTCAAGTTTGATGGGTTCCTTCTCCAGTCTGCATGTTTCAGCTCCTTTCACAGATGTTCAGTAGGATTTAAATCAGGGCTCATAGAAGGCCACTTCAGAATAGTACAATGCTTTGCTATTCTTGGATGTTTTTAGCTGTGTGTTTTTGGTCATTATCCTGTTGGAGGACCCATGACCTGCGACTGAGACTAAGCTTTCTGACACTGGGCAGCACAGTTCGCTCCTGAATGCCTTGATAGTCTTGAGTTTTCATTGCACCCTGCACAGGTTCAAGACACCCTGTGCCAGTTACATCAAAGCCGCCACAAAACATAACCACCTCCTCCATGTTTCACAATAGATGCAATATTCCTTTCTGTGTGTGCTTCATTTTTGCGTCTATGAACATACAGCTGATGTGACTTGCCAAAAAACTCAATTTTTGTCTCATCTTGAGTGTTGATCGAGCACCAAAGTGCTCGGGTGCTCTGGCCGAACACATCAGTATGCTCGTGTGTTCTACCGAGCACAATGAAAGTCAATGGGAGAACCCCAGGCACCCCCTGCTCGGAAAAGAAGAGGGTGTCTGGTTCACAAAAAAAGGTTAGAAATTAATGGAAACCCCATCAAAATGGTTTGGAAATAGCATTAAGAGGATGCTGGATGTGTCTTGGACTCCTATTATCTATGACATACAATAATCTATTGGTTTCATCATCTTTTGACAATACTACTACTCTTGTCATAAGACTATGAAACCAATAGATGGCACTGTTCATGAGTAGTGTAGATAGTGAATTTTCCAGCTGAAAAACAAGGCAGATTCTGCTCATTTGCATGTCTTTCCCATATGCCGATGTTTATGCAAATGAGTTTTTACATGACAAAACTGTATAGAAAGGTTATTGAATATTATGTTAGGACAATCGGAAAACTTTTTGTCTCCCTAATAATATTGATCTAGGTGCGCAGGTCCACCAAAGCCATCCAACAGATCTGAAGTAACTTTGAGGCTTACTGGCTCTTAGTCAGATGAGAGCTGGTTTGGAATGTCTCATAGTGCACAAGGCTGCCATTGTAAGGTATGCTGACTCAGCCTGTCATCTGTCTCATGGATAGATTGATGGCTTGCATATACCTGGCTTTTGGCATATAGCCTTTGTGTGGTTGTTTATTGTATGTCATACATAATAGGAGTCCAAGATACATACAGCCATCCTCTTAATGCTGCTTCCAAACCATTTTGATGGGGTTTCCATCAATTTCTAACCTATTTTTGTGAACCAGACACACTCTCTTCTTTCGAGCAGGGGGTGTCTGGCTTGATGCTCGGGTCTCCCATTGACTTTCATTGTATTAAATTTTACTCGAACACTCGCAGTATTTGGCCGAGCACTCGGATGTGCCGAGCATAGTGATGCTCGAGCTGAACAGCAGTTTGGCCGAGCATGCTCGCTCAACACTACTCATCTGTCCAAAGGGACATTCTCCCAGAAGCTTTCCCAGAATTCCACTTTTTCATGATTTGCTTTCAACAGTGGTTTTCTCCTCAGTCGTCCTCTATTAAGTCAATTTTGGCTAAGACAGCAACGAATGATGCAATCTGACACTTATGTACCTTGACCTTGGAGTTCACCTCTAATCTCTTTGGAAGTTGTTCTGTACTCTTTGGTTACCATTCTTATTATCCATCTCTTCAGTTTGTCATCAATTTTTCTCTTGTGGCCACATTCAGGGAGTTTGGCTACTGTCTTGTAGACCTTAAACTTTTGAATAATATGTGCAACTGTAGTAACAGGAACATTAAGCTGTTTGGAGATGCTCTCATAGCCTTTACCTTTAACACATGTATCTATAATTTTTTTTCTAATCTCCTGAGACAACTCTCTCTTTAGCTTTCTTTGGTCCATGTTCAGTTTGGTACACACCATGATACCAAACAGCACAGTGACTACTATTCACCCTGACTGATTACAAGTTTGAAGACCTTAGTTTAACATGTCCCTGTGGTCAAATTATTTTCAATCATTTTTAAGGGGTACCATCATTTTTGTCCAGGCCATTTTCAATAGTTTGTTTTTGAAAATTATTCTGTTGAACCACAATTCAAAAGCATTGGCTAATTTTCAGTAAATTTTTATTTCAAGTTCAGTGACCATTGTAGTTTTTTTTTTTTTTAAACCAAGGGTACCAACAATTTTGTCCAAGTGTGTATTTCGATAGAATTTTGCTTCTGGCATTAAGAACTTTTATATACCTAAGCAATTCATGATTGCCATTATGGATGGCTCTGTAAACCGCCTGCAGTGGTATCGAAGCTGACAATGAAACTTGTAAAATATCTGGGCCTCTGGGAAACGGATACCCATTTGCTGACATTCCCAAACCAGCTGTGAAGAGTACAGTTATTGTTGCCATCCAATATTCATAAGGGAAGGGAAACATGAATATATACATAAAATATGTGAAAGAGTAGAGAGATAACTGGAAGGAAGAGAGAATATAAAAGCTTCGCCCCCTGGACAGTAATATATAAAAGCTTCCATTAAATGAGTGATACCAGTGGCGTTTTAATTTTTTATTTTTTGGATATTATTCCTTTCATGATTTTGTAATGAATGATCCTATATGTTCTTTTGCCCCCCACGTCTCATCACTCACATGCTTAAGTGTAGATTAAACTCTTTCCCTACTTGAAAGGAACAATCCTGTGGTCTGCAATGAGTAATAACAGCTCCACTGACTCGCTGCACTACTATTGATTTTCTGTTGTGTTCTCACTTTCTGACGCATTTCCATTTACAGCACTTGTTCTCTACACTTCTTATTGTTTCTGATGCTTAGACAGAATTTACATGTCCTTAAGATGTTTAATCACTTTCCTGATGCAGCCATTTTCCTTTTTTATTTTTTTATTTAACGTAATTAAAAAATTTTTTGTCTAAGGGTACTTTCACACTTGCGTTAAACTTTTCCAGTATTGAGTTCCGTCCTAGGGGCTCAATACCGGAAAAAAACTGATCAGTTTTATCCTAATGCATTCTGAACGGAGAGCAATCCGTTCAGTATGCTTCAGGATGTCTTCATTTCAGTCACTGTACGGTTTTTGGATGGAGAAAATACAGCAGGATGCTATATTTCTGGTGAAAGCATATACAGTTGCAAGAAAAAGTATGTGAACCCTTTAGTATTATATGGATTTCTGCACAAATTGGTCATAAAATGTGATCTGATCTTCATCTAAGTCACAACAATAGACAATCACAGTCTGCTTAAACTAATAACACACAAAGAATTAAATGTTACCATGTTTTTATTGAACACACCATGTAAACATTCACAGTGCAGGTGGAAAAAGTATGTGAACCCTTGGATTTAATAACTGGTTGAACCTCCTTTGGCAGCAATAACTTCAACCAAACATTTCCTGTAGTTGGAGATCAGACGTGCACAACGGTCAGGAGTAATTCTTGACCATTCCTCTTTACAGAACTGTTTCAGTTCAGCAATATTCTTGGGATATCTGGTGTGAATCGCTTTCTTGAGGCCATGCCACAGCATCTCAATCGGGTTGAGGTCAGGACTCTGACTGGGCCACTCCAGAAGGTGTATTTTCTTCTGTTTAAGCCATTCTGTTGATTTACTTCTATGCTTTGGGTCGTTGTCCTGTTGCAACACCCATCTTCTGTTTAGCTTCAGCTGGTGGACAGATGGCCTTAAGTTCTCCTGCAAAATGTCTTGATAGACTTGGGAATTCATTTTTCCTTCGATGATACCAATCCGTCCAGGCCCTGACGCAGCAAAGCAGCACCAAACCATGATTCTCCCACCACCATACTTCACAGTTGGGATAAGGTTTTGATGTTGGTGTGCTGTGCCTCTTTTTCTCCACACATAGTGTTGTGTGTTTCTTTCAAACAACTCAACTTTGGTTTCATCTGTCCACAGAATATTTTGCCAGTACTGCTGTGGAACATCCAGGTGCTCTTGTGCAAACTGTAAATGTGCAGCAATGTTTTTTTTGGACAGCAGTGGTTTCCTCTGTGGTATCCTCCTATGAAATCCATTCTTGTTTAGTGTTTTACATATCGTAGATTTGCTAACAGGGATAATAGCATATGCCAGAGACTTTTGTAAGTCTTTAGCTGACACTCTTGGATTCTTCTTCACCTCATTGAGCAGTCTGTGCTGTGCTCTTGCAGTCATCTTTACAGGACAGTCGCCCCTAGGGAGAGTAGCAGCAGTTCTGAACTTTCTCCATTTATAGATAATTTGTCTTACCGTGGACCGACGAACATCAAGGCTTTTGGAGATACTTTTATAACCCTTTCCAGGTTTATGCAAGTCAACAATTCTTAATCGTAGGTCTTCTGAGAGCTCTTTTGTGCGAGGCATCATTCATATCAGGCAATGCTTCTTTTGAAAAGCAAACCCAGAACTGGTGTGTGTTTTTTATAGGGCAGGGCAGCTGTAACCAACACCTCCAATCTCATCTCATTGATTGGACTCCAGTTGGCTGACAACTCACTCCAATTAGCTCTTGGAGATGTCATTAGTCTAGGGGTTCACATTCTTTTTCCACTGGCACTGTTAATGTTTACATGGTGTGTACAATAAAAACATGGTAACATTAAATTCTGTGTGTTATAAGTTTAAGCAGACTGTGATTGTCTATTGTTGTGACTTAGATGAAGATCAGTTCACATTTTATGACCAATTTGTGCAGAAATCCATATTATTCCAAAGAGTTCACATACTTTTTCTTGCAACTGTAGGGGCTGTATTTCAATAAAAAAAGAAAAATATATACGCACTGCACTGTTGCAGTTATTTCTTGTGAAAGCATATAGGGGCGTATTTCAGTACAACAAGAAAAATAAATACGCTCTGCACTGTTGCAGTTATTTCTGGTGAAAGTGTATAGGGGCGTATTTCAGAACTACTAGAAAAATATATACGCACTTCACTGTGAGTGTTTTCTCATCAAAGCTTATAGGATTATACGTATTTCAGTACAACAAGAAAAATATATTCTCAGTGCATTTCTGCAGTTAATTGTGGTGAAAGCGTTTAGTGGACTATTTTAGTGCAAATAGAAAAATATATTCGTCGCTTTTAGGGGTGTTTTATTTCCGTTTAATTTGTGTAGTTCAGCTACAAGTATGTCAGGCAGAGAAGTGCCAGGCCATGCACAGAGGAGTGGCAGAGGCCTGAATGTTTCTGGCGCAAGCAGAGGTCGCAGCAGAGTAAGAGGGCGTGGCAGCAGGAGTTGCAGCGAGAGGCCTGAGCTCTCTGTGTCATCTAGCGGTCGTGTCTTGACCAGCAACCCAGCGGTTCTTGATTGGTTAACTCGGTCATCCACGTCATCCCAAGTGACATCAGACACCCCCAGCCAACAGTCGGTGGGTTTGTCAGACACAACCCTTAGTTGGCATGGCTCGGGAGCAGGCCCTGTTACCTCACCTGTCCTCAACCTGCCTCTGTCCTTTGCTGTTACCTCAGCCACAGAAGTATTGTATGCTGTGGGCTCAGCTCCACTATACAGCGAGGACGAGCTGCTAGAGGACAGTCAGCAGCTACTGCCCAGTCAAGATCTGGAGGAGACATCAGCCGCTTCCTCCGCTAGGCAGGCAAGTAGTGATGAGGAGAGTGGCGCAGGAGCTTGTGTTGGGAGCGGTCAGCTCCTGACCCAGAGACCGTTGAGGAGGACATCAGTGACGTGCAGACACTACTTGATGATTATAAAGCCGATCACACTTGGGAACTGGGTGCAGAAGGGGCTTCATCATAGTCAGGAGAAGAGGGTGGCAGCTTGCCTGTGAGGCAGCGGCTGAGCCAGCTGCGTGGTAGCATGGTTGGGAGTCAGCAGGGTGGCAGCAGTTGCAGGTCAGGAGCCAAACTTGCCCGGGGTAGACCACCTGCTTCACAGCAGCCTACCTGCTCGGGAAGTAGTGGAGCAGGGGTTCACGGAGGAAGGGGCGGTAGCAGTCAGTCAGTGCGGACTGTTGGGGGGAAAATACTCGGCGGTGTAGAATATGTGGGCAGAAGGTAAAGCGTAGCCAGGGTGCCAATGTTGGCACTATGACCCTGTGTCAACATATGCAGCGTCGCCATGCAGTGGCCTGGGAGTACCGTGGCTCCGATGTGGTGGTCCAGTCTGCCGCAGCAACCGCTGCATCACCCAGTTGCACACACCCGGTTACAACCAGTCAAGGCTCCACCACCATAGCTGTCTGTCGTTCCCATCTTCTGCTGGTCCAGATACTCCTGCTCCTCCTCCGCCTACTCCTCATCAGTCATTCCGTCAGCAATCGATCACCGAAGCGATTGTCAAGAGACAGCAGTATGCGTGCACGCATCCAACGGCGCAGAAGCTGAACGTGCTCCTGTCCAAGTTGCTGGTTCTGCAGTCTCTCCCTTTCCAAGTGGTGGACTCTGCACCTTTCAGAGAACTGCTGGCTTGTGCCGAGCCGAGGTGGAGTGCCCAAGCTGTCATTTCTTTGCGAAAAAGGCAGTACCAGCCCTGCACTCGTATGTAGTACAGAAGGTGGGCCAGTCCTTGAGCTTGTCGGTGTCTGCCAAAGTGCACGGCAGCGCCGACGTGTGGAGCTGTAACTATGGTCAGGGACAGTACATGTCCTTTACGGCCCACTTGATGAATGTGGTTCATGCACAGCCACACCAGCAACTTGGCCAGGTCTCGCGGTTTCCGCCTCCACGTTGTCATGCCCTTGGTCCTGCGACAATGTCCGCATCTGCCTCCTCATCCTCCATCGTGTCCTCAGCCTCCACTGCAGGGACAAGTCACAGTGCCCCTCCAGCATACCACATGTGCAGGACTTGGCAGTGTCCCGCTGTTCTACACCTGGTTTGCCTTGGCGAACAAGGTCACACAGGGGAGGAATTGCTCTGCGTGATGCATCAAGAAATCGAATCCTGGCTTTCTCCGTGTCAACAGAAAATCGGAACCATGCTGACCGACAATGGGAAGAACATGGTGTCGGCGCTGCATCATGGAAGGCTGAGCCATGCGCCCTGCATGGCACACGTGTTCAGTCTGGTTGTCAAGTGGTTCCTGAAGTCTTCCACCCATCTGCAAGACATCCTAAAAATGGCCAGGAAACTTAGCATGCACTTTAGCCACTCGTACACTGCAAAGCACACCCTCTTTGAGCTGCAGCAGCAGAACGTCATCCCCCAACATAAACTGATATGCAAAGTTTCCACCCGTTGGAATTCCACCCTCCATATGTTGGACTGACTATACGAACAGAGAAAGGCTATCATCAATTTCTTGATTATGCAAGCGGATAGGAGTACTCCACTGTGTAACTTCGATGTCAGCCAGTGGCAGCTCATGAGTGACACCTGCCATTTGCTCAGGCCCTTTGAGGAGGCCACGTTATTTGTCAGTCACCAGGACTACGGAATGAACAACATCATTCCACTGCTTCATGTACTGGAACAGATGCTGGTAACTATGGCTGGTCAGGAGACGTGGCACCTTGATCTCATGGCCACATGAGCCCTGTGGGGGCTGAACTGGAAGAGGAGGAGAAGGAGGGGGAAGAGGACATTGGAGCACAGGCAATGTGTAGCCAAATGGGTGTTTTTTCTACTCAGCTGACAGGAGAGGAGGAGCTGGAGCAGCCAGAGGAGCTACAGGGCGATGAGGAAGATGAGACAGAGGACCCGGACACACCGTGGCAGTATGCAGTGGAGATGGAGGCAGGGAGTCCCTCCGAGTCACTTGCAAAAATGGCACGATGCATGCTCACTTGCTTGCATCGTGACAGCCGGCTTGTCACCATTTGGCAGAGGGATGACTTCTGGTTCTCCACCTTGTTGAACCCTCGCTACCGGTCCCAAATGGGGGCCTTTTTTTACACCCACCGAGAGGGAGGACAAACTGAACTACTACAGAGAGATCCTATGTAGTCTGCGCCATTGTCCATCCTCTCGCAGGTCTGAACGTTCCACTGCCATGGCTGCTGGGGAGGGTTAGGGTGGCAGGAGCAGTACCAGCTCCATCAGCAGCCGCCTGAGTCTACTCGCTGATGAGTAGTTTTCTTTACTCGCATAGTGAAGAAACTACTCACTAGCAGCAGCAGCAGGTAGACCTGGAGCAGGACCTGAACCAGCAGGTGGTGGCATACTTGGACAGCACCCTGCCACCCAACATTAAAGATCCGCTGGACTACTGGGTAGCCAAACTGGATTTGGGGCCGCAACTAGTAGAGTTTGCCCTGGAAAAGCTGTCCTGCTCGGCCAGTAGTGTGGCATCAGAGTGTGTTTTTAGTGTGGCGGGGGCCATAGTTACCCAAAGGAGAACTCGCCTGTCCACCCAAAATGTGGAGAGACTGACCTTTTGTCAAGATAAATCAGGCATGGATCAGCCCGGATTTCCAACTACCAATTCCTGATGCATCAAACTAGAACATCCATGGTGCCACACCAACACTTTGAAAAAAGAGACCGGTTTCCTCTGGCTACCTGCCTCAGCTACTTCTCTGATGCTGCAACCCGCCTGATGCCACACATCTGATGCCAAGTGCTCCTTATTTTACCCACAATCATCAGTGGGTACTGGTATTGCCACGCACCGCCCCACTCTGTTACCCGGGTCACTTTGTGGTCTCCTGATGCAGCTGCTGCTGCCATCTCTAAACTGTGTCACCTTGCCACTCTGTGGTCTTCTGATGATGCCGCTACCTCCAAACTATGTCACCTTGCCACTCTGTGGTCTCCTCATGTTGCTGCCTTTTCCACACTATGTCACCTTGCCACTCTGTGGTATGCTCCTGATGCTGCTGCTACTGCCCTCTCCACACTATGTCACCTTGCCACTCTGTGGTATCCTCCTAATGCTGCTGCTACTGTCATCTCCACACTGTCGCCTTGCCACTCTGTGGCCTCCTCATGCTGCTGCCATTTCCACACTGTCACCTTGCCACTCTGTGGTCTCCTGATGCTGTTGCTAAAACCACAAAATATCACCTTGCCACTCCTCATGCTGATGCTACTGCCATCTCCACATTATGTCACCTTGCCACTCTGTGGTCTCCATATGCTGCTGCCACCTCCAAACTGTCACCTTGCCACTCTGTAGTCTCATCATGCTGCTGCCATCTCCACACTCTCACCATATGTTGCATGAGAAAGACCTGTGTGTCAAAACGTTGCTGTTTTTTTCCGGTGTGAATAAACACAAGGATTTGATTTAAGATTGAGAGTGCTGCGAGTTCCCTTTAGGTTTCTTTACATTTGTGGGGTCTCTGAGGCCGGGACCTAACGTCACGAGCACCGCCGCCATTACACGGACTAGTTGTTCCAGTAAGTGGTGCTGTCCTACTTCATTCTTTATGCACACTGTCACCTTGCCACTATGTGGTCTCCTGATGCTGCTGCTACTGCCATCTCCACACTATGTCACCTTTCCACTCTGTGGTCTCCTCATGCTGCTGCTGCTACTGACATCTCTACACTATGTCACCTTGCCACTCTGTCGTCTCCAGATGCTGCCGCCACTTTCAAACTATGTCACCTTGACACTCTGTGCTCTCCTCCTGATGCTGTTACTGGCGCCACCTCCAGACTCGGTCATTGTGCCATTCTGTTGCCTCCTCATGCTACTTCACCTCACCACTATGTCATAGGGCCACTCTGTGGACTTCTCATGCTGTTCCCACCCTCCCCACTTTATGACTGGGCCACTATTTTGTCTTTCAGCCTGGCTGACATAATGGTTTATTTGACCTTTCTTCTGATCTGTCAGAAGGAAGGAAAAATGAGATACACAACAGATCTTGTCTGTGTAGCAGCTGTAAGGCTGTATGGTCCCATCAGAATTGGCTTATGATTTGGTAGCCAAAAGTAGGAGTGGGTACAAAACACAGAAGACATGCAAATATTCAATTCGTGTCATCTCTGTTTTACATCCACTCCTGTTTTTTTTTTGGCATCAGCAATACTGATGGATTACTGACCAAATGCTGACCGAGTGAAGGCGGATGCCCCACAGACAGGATCCATTTTTTGTGGGTTTATTGTTCTGACGGATCAGAGGAAGGGCAAATTAATCAGTGACGTCAACACAAACTTACTGCTGACACCCTCTCCACTCTGTTAGGGGGCTCTACTTGTATATGCGTTTAATAGAACGGGTTCTGTAAACATCTATGTGGAATCAGCTGATGACGGTGTAAAAGGAGTGCGCTAATTCTTGGCACTAACATCGACCTGTAAGGCTGAGTTCATACTTGAGTTATTTGGTCAGTTTTGGCCCCGTGACTGCCCAAATAAGTGAAGTGTGCAGTGATTCTAAGAGCAACACCTGTCATCAACATGTCATACGGACTCACAGTATTATTTCACTACCACAGCAGACTCCCTATGCCTGTTACTGCAAGGCACAGTGTTCTACACCCTATAAAGGCTCTCTGAAGCCAGGAAATAGCTGTTTTTTTAATGTAATTTGCAGCGAATAAATTCGGATCAAAGCAATTTTTTTTCCCAAAAATTTGGTGAACCGGCCAAATCGAATTTTTTAAAAATTCGCTCATCTCTAAAAACAAATTTGAACAAACCATATTTTGACAGCCATAACTTATTTTATGTGTAAAACTTGATTAGATTTTTTCTAAATTGGAGTCATGGCTGCTTTAAAGAATAGAAGAGATTTAGCACAGAGACGATAGAGAGCTCCAGTGCCCTCATCTTAAATCTTGCCCATGGTGAAATGGCTATTGCGTTGTGTATTATAGGAATTCCAAGTGCTGGACTACAGAGGGAGAATTCACTTTTATCTTGAAAGTACAGGATCAGAAAGGAAAGAAATTACTTTTTTTTTAGTTTACCTCTTTGTACATAAAAGATTTATTCAAGAGTGCTGCTGGTTCCTTAGACTTGATGTGGTCTCTTGTGGAACTTTGAAAGGAAATTTCCCAGCAGTCCTGACCAGATTTGTAAATCGTACACTGCATACATATCTAAGCTTCTAAACAAGAAAACCTAGAAGGATTCTTTCAGCTTGATGTCAATAAAACTACTTCTTATAGGAAATTCAGAACTGTGATTCTAGATTGTGATATCGA
Source organism: Bufo bufo (assembly GCF_905171765.1). Taxonomy (NCBI): domain Eukaryota; kingdom Metazoa; phylum Chordata; class Amphibia; order Anura; family Bufonidae; genus Bufo; species Bufo bufo. The sequence continues at coordinate 161,017,546 of NC_053395.1, forward strand.
CGTGTGACACTGGAGACTTCTTTATTTTTATATTTGATGGTTAGTCTTTGAAATGGTGGATTTTACGCCAAATTTACAAAAATGTTATATAGTGTTAGTATGCTACATAATAAGATAAGACTACAGCTGAAAAAAATCTGTAAAATTTGAAATTTATAGATGTGAAAGAGATGACTGTCACTTCACACAATTCAATGTGATGAGGTCGCTGTGGTTGTAAATGGTCTATAGTCAACCTACTGCATTATCTTAAAGGGTTTTCATGGTTTTATACTAGTAAAACTTCAATGGGTTCCCCAGGAATTTAACATAGATGGCCTATCCTTATTATAGAAACGGAGAATACAAATGTGATCGCACTCTATATCCAGCATTCTGCCCTGCCTCCATGCTGGATGAGACATTGGTGTACATTTTGGCCAAAGCGTAATAAGCCACTCACCGCGTCAAGGTTGCCTCCATTTGAGTGGTCCCTATCACTAGTTCCTACCTGTTCATGGGCCATGACAGCCACACAAAATCCAGGGAATGCAGGTCAGCGTGCACGCCAAGCACACTCTGCTTTTAACCCCGTCCGGTGCCATTACAGCTTTCATCGGATCCAGGGATGCAAGTACCAACATGCACGCTGAGCCCACCATATACTTCTCCTGGAGCCAAATGGCCACTGCATAATCGCTGAGCAGCCTGACAAGAATGCTCACCAGTACATGTAACTGCCACTGTATAGTGCCCCGTCCCCTCAACCCCCTAGGCATCTCTGCAAGTGGAGGCAACCAGTCCTACTCCCATTCTAGTTCAGGTTGCTGGTGGCCATTTTAAATAATTCCAGGAGAAACCCTTTAATGTAGACTAATCCAGTAAAACTCAAGAAAAAAAAGTGCACGTGGCATCACATAATGGAAGCTAGAAGTCAGACCAAAATCCAAAAAAAGAGTGAACCTGGATCACACATCCACATGCTATGCTTTCATCTAAAAACTGCTTCTCGGCATAATTAACATGTTTTCTCAGCTTCATAAGTCGTATACAGGCTTCTATGTTGCATGCTATACATGAGGCATTAATATACATTTTGATCAAAAAGCATAAGCCCACTCACCACGACAAGGTTGCCTTCTCTAGTGAGAACCACCAGTGCCACAGCACCGCACCAGCAGACGGCGGGACCCAGCAGCCAAACAGCACCCCTGCTGCTTGGCAATGCCACACTGGCACTGGGCCTCACTAGCACAGCACCACAGTAACAAAGGTCACCACGCAGCACCGCACCATGTGAACAGTTGTCAAAGCTCACCTTATCATATCCTCTCAGGAACTTCAACTGAGAGCTGGTAGGAATTTGTGAACCCTTAGGAGACTGCATAAGGGTGTGGTGCTGTGCTGGTGGGTTGGTGGGGCCCAGTGCCAAGCAGCATTGCCAAGCAGCAGGGGTGCTGTTTGGCTGCTGGGTCGTGCTGTGGCGCTTGTGGTCACCGCACCAAATTTAGAGTAGCTTCCCACTCGAGGAGGCAACCTTGTCGTGGTGAGTGGGCTTTTTGATCAAAATGTATACTAATGCCTCATGTATAGCATGCAACATAGGGGCCTCTATACTATTTATGATGCAAAGAAGCGATGCTAATTATGCTGAGAAGCAGTTATTTAAAGCATAGCATGTTGATGTGTGATCCAGGTTCACTCTTTTTTTGATTCCAGACCAAAAGACCACCTAATTTGTTAATGAAATGAGTCGAATGACTAATTTAGGAATTATTTCCAGTAACATGACTTTGTGGTGGTTGTTTTACTGTGCACTGTAATAAATAAAGTTAATACAGAAGTTTAAAAAAAATTGCTGGAATATGAATTATTACATTGAAATGCAATAAGTTATTCAAAATGAGTAGTATTAATTTGTAATGATATATTGCATTCATTAAGCGGTGTCCCTTCCTATGTGCAGCTTTAACTAATTTACTTCCAGGATGTCCCATGCGTCATACCACACAGCAAACCAGACATTTAATTACTTAAATGGGGTTTTGCATGTTTAGGGGGAGGGGGTTTGGTATACCCTCCTGGGCAGACCTGCAAAGGGAAGCCTACTTACCTGCTTCTCAACATTGGCTCCCAGCTCCTGTCTGGCCACTGCTACTCTGCTCGGTTCCCAGCATGTAAACTTATGGTTTGAAGCCACTGAAGCCAATCACTGGCCCCAGTGGTGACGTACTTCCCTTGCCTTATGCCAAATGGTCACATGATGCAAGGGGAGCAGGTCATCACTGTGGCCAGGGATTGGCTACAGGGGCATCAAACTTGAAGTTTACATTCAGCGACCCAAGCAGAGCAATGTAAGCCGGAGAGTACAGGAGCCAATACCAGGAAGCAGGTAATAAGTAGGCTTTCCTTTCGTGTAGACCTAACTACTGTAAATGTGAACGGATTTCCTGGCCCAGATAATCGCATTGCCAGTATTTCTTAAAAGTAGAATTTGCTAGGAACATTTTAAGATGATTCTGTCTTCCATAAATCCATCACAAGACCACAGGACTGTATAAGCTCAGGGTACACCATTTATTGAACAGCGGATTCAGTTAGGAAACGTATCTTATGTACTGGGGTGGACATGATATAAGAATATTTATGACTGTGGTACAACAGATCCTTATCCATTGTTTCTCTTTCAGGGGGGGTGCGCTCAGACCTTCTATGGCCACCTTCACTCATGCAACTACGCCACGTTTAACATGAAGGTAAGTGACTGATGCAAGCGTTTATACCCAAAAGTTGGGTCATCTACACATTGGGACAGATTTACTAAAGGTATAGATGGCATAAACTTAGGCTGTCTATATATGCATCAAATGTATCACAGTGGCTCAGGCTGAATGATACATTTGGTACATGACTAGATGGTTTTCTTAAACTTTATAATAACTATTGGTTGGCTTATGTTGTGACATAATTATACACTAAAATTGTGGTGTAATTATAGGGCGAAAAGTTGCATATTGGGCCACACCCTTCCCGCTAAGCCACGCCGTTTCCCATTAGGCCCCCTTGGCAACCTAGACACAGTATATTTTTCTAAAATTTGATGCACCATATTGCATCAATTTCCAAGTTTTGGCGCAATTTAGGACAATGTCTAGGTGCCCTTACATTAGTGCTACAAATATGGGCTATTGTTACCCAAGTCTGAAGAAGACAGAGTCTAGGCAGCCTTTTCTTTTGTAAGGTAGCTGGCTGAAGCAGAAATCTTCTGCCATTGTTCTCTCTGTCATGTAGACAACGGAAAATATACCACATCCATTTTCTGTTACCAGTAGGATATATCCCCATTTTTTCACTGCCAGATTTCTACAAGTTTATTTTAAAGAGAACCTCTCACCAGTAAATTGTGAAGTGATCTTCAAGCAGCATATTATAGAGCAGGAGGAGCTGAGCAGATTGATATATCGTTTTGTGGGAAAAGATTCAGTATAAATTGTATTTCATTCTTTTAAATTCCTGCTCATTGTGAGCTTTAAAGGGGTTGTCCAAGTTATTATTATTGTTGACCTATCCGACACCTGACACCCCCGCCGATCAATTGGTTGAAGAGAAGGCTGCGCGTCGTGCCAGGGCTGCCATCTCTTCATTGTTTACCGGCTCATCATCACCACAGCAGCGGTCACCAGGTGTAATTTCAAGAAGCCATCCCATTCACTTCAATGGGACAGCTTGTTACCATTCTAGGGTATACTACAGAGCCGTCCCTTTGAAATTACACTGCTTACCACTGCTGTTGCGGCAGCAAGCAGGTAAACAATGATGAAAAGGCAGCGCTGGCACGATGCATGCCTTCTCTTCAACCAGCTGATCGGCGGGGGTCCAACAGCCTGAGGATCGGTCATCAATTAAAAATTACTTGGACAACCCTTTTTAAGTCAAGGAGGCGGTCCTGTCGGTGATCCACAGCTATCTCTGTATACACAGTCATAGAGAGAAGGCTGTCAATCACTGATAGGACCGCCTCCTGGACTTAAAAGACCAGAATGAGCAGGGATTTAAATGATCAATATACAAGTTATACTGAATCATTTCCCACAAAACTATAGATCAATCTATCTATCAGCTCCTCCTGCTCTATACCATGTCGCCTGCAGCTCAGAGTTCCAGAGAAGAAAGTTTACTACGGCGCTAAGGACCAGCCAGAATTTCAATCGGATCTTGGTTCAGGATTAGTTTAATTATTATTGCAGCAGTACAACACGTTTCGGGGATTTACTCCCCTTCATCAGGTAAAAAATAAGGTGGACATCTGCAGCTCAGACACCATGTTCGACAAGACAGGTTCCCTTCAAACACCTTCAGAAGGTTTTACAGCCTATAAAGTGCAGCAGAGGTGGGAGATTATGGGTTACTGTGCCAAAAATCTAATATTGTTTTTCAGTAGCCTCCAAAATCAGTATTTCTGTAAATTTAGTTTGGGTCTGACTAAACTAAATCAACCATTCTTTTTTATTCTGAACCAAAATCCATCTGACCTAAATCAAAAGTGCCCTGAAAAGCTGTGGATGACATTCTGGTTGTCTCTCTCTCTCTTTCTCTTTCTCTTTCTCTTCCTCTTTCTCTTCCTCTTTCTCTTCCTCTCTCTCTCTTTCTTTCTCTCTCTTTCTTTCTCTCTCTTTCTTTCTCTCTCTTTCTTTCTCTCTCTTTCTCTCTCTCTCTCTCTTTCTCTTTCTTTCTCTCTCTCTTTCTCTCTCTCTCTTTCTCCCTCTTTCTCTTTCTTTCTCTCTCTCTTTCTCTCTCTTTCTCTTTCTCTCTCTCTCTTTCTCTCTTTCTCTCTCTCTCTTTCTTTCTTTCTCTCTCTCTCTTTCTCTCTTTCTCTCTCTCTCTCTTTCTCTCTCTCTTCTCTCTCTCTTTCTCTTTCTCTTTCTTTCTCTCTCTCTTTCTCTCTCTTTCTCTTTCTTTCTCTCTCTTTCTCTCTCTTTCTCTTTCTCTCTCTCTCTCTTTCTCTCTTTCTCTCTCTCTCTCTCTTTCTCTCTCTCTCTTTCTCTCTTTCTCTCTCTCTTTCTCTCTCTCTTCTCTCTCTCTTTCTCTCTCTCTCTTTCTCTCTCTCTCTTTCTCTCTTTCTCTTTCTCTCTCTCTCTTTCTCCCTCTTTCTCTTTCTTTCTCTCTCTCTTTCTCTCTCTCTCTCTCTTTCTCTCTTTCTTTCTTTCTCTCTTTCTCTCTCTCTTTCTCTCTTTCTTTCTCTCTCTTTCTCTCTCTTTCTCTCTCTTTCTCTCTCTCTTTCTCTCTCTCTTTCTCTTTCTTTCTCTCTCTTTCTCTCTCTCTTTCTCTCTCTTTCTCTCACCTCTACTTTTTCTCTCTTTCTGTCACTCTTCCTCTGTTCTGTTCTCTTGAATCACCTAAAACGCTGATTTTATAGAATCCCAATTTTTCCAAAAAAATGGGAAAACTGGAAATGTAGAACTGTTCCAGTACTACTACTTGTTTATTGCAGTAGATCTGTAAAACCATTGTACAAGGTTATTTTGCGGTTGCTTTAATAATAGCATTTTACTTGTGATAATAATATATACTCAGGTTTCCCTGTAAAGAGCATCCAACACACAACCTGTATTTTGCTAACTGTTCAGGGTAAAGTAGTACTTCTATTACCACACTATGAAACCTGCTCTAACCATAGACTTCATATCACTTAAGTACTCATCAGAAATACAAAAGGACAGTGAATTTTCTGGATCTGTGTTATGCGGATCTTGGATAAGAGCCTCTGTTTGCAGCAGATCTGTGTGACGAAGCTGTTATTCTTAAACAAGAGTGTTACTGTTGATCTCCAACCATGTGTTTTAGAAATGGTGAGACATTTTCAGCTAGTAAATTAGTAAGAACAAAATGATGCCTGCATCTATTATTCCAGGCGATGAGGAAGGGGCTCAAGAATATATAATTACTGCCTTGCAAATTAATTCCACGCAGCAGGCAGCCAAGCTGGCTGAACCTTTAATATAAATATGTTCATTTTCAAATCATCGCAGCGGGTTCCTCTTTGGTGTGAAGATGTCTCTGCTGCATATTTCAATCATGTAAAGCTGTGGAGATCCCATGCTGGATATAACATGGCCGTCTTTTATACATCTGTTCTGTACAATGAAAAACTTCTGTAACAATCTGTGCGTTATCAAAGGTCTATGAAAATGATCTAAACCACTTAAAGCAAATTAAAGGGAAATGTCAAGGTTGGAACTGGTTGGAACTACTTGGGATAGTGAACTAGATGGAAAATTATGCAGCTAAGGGTACTTTCACACTTGCGGCAGAGTGATCCGGCAATCTGCATGCAAACGGACCGCATTTGTAGACTGATCCAGATGCGGATCCGTCTCACAAATGCATTGCAAGAACGGATCCGTCTGTCCGTTTATCATACAGACAAACGGATCAGTTTCTATTTTTTCTTCTTCACATTTTTAAAGGTCTGCGCATGCGCAGACTGAAAGGACAAATCTGGCATTGCAGTATTTTTATACTAATACATTCCTATGGGAAAAAAAGTGTTCTGTTTTTTTGGCCGGAGATAAAACCACAGCATGCTGCGGTATTATCTTCGTCCTGAACAGTCAAAAAGACTGAACTGAAGACATCCTGATACATCCTGAACGGATTGCTCTCCCTTCAGGATGCATGAGGATAAAATTGATCATTTCTTTTCCAGTATAGAGCCCCTAGGACTGAACTCTATGCCGGAAAATAAAAACGCTAGTGTGAAAGTACCCTTAGATACATTTCCTGCAAAGATATAGGTATTTTCTGATGTTATGTAGGTAACCGTTAATTATTTACAATTATAATGCCAAATTTTAATGTGTTTGCCATGGTCATTATGTCAAATGATTCTTTTTTGTTACTATTTAATTACCACAAGAAATTTCCTGTCTTATCCATCTGCCCCCGGTTATTAAAGGAGTAGTCCCTAGACCAGTGATGGCTAACCTTGGCACTCCAGCTGTGGTGAAACTACGACTCCCAGCATGCTCCATTTATTTCTACAGAGTTCTGAGAGCAGCCAAGCAAGGGGGGCATCTTGGGAGTTGTAGTTTTACCACAGCTGGAGTGCCAAGGTTAGCCATTGCTGCCCTAGACAAACACGTAACTTATCCCCATCCGCAGAATAAGGTCATGAGAACATGAGTGTTGTATTCCCCCATTTGAATTTAACAGCAGTTACACAAGGGCGCATTTGGTTTAGAGCCGGCTACACTTGTAGTGCAGAGTGTTACCCTAAGTTCACACTTGCGTGTTTTACAGCGCGTTCGAACGCGCTGTAAAACGCATAACCTATGCAAACCAATGCTTCCCTATGGGACTGGTTCACATTTTTGCGTTTTACAGCGCGTTCGAACGCGCTGAAAAACGCCCGACGCATAAACAAGTTCTTGAGCTTCTTTGGGGCGTTTTGTCGCGCGTTTGCGGCTATAGGACACTGCTGTCAATCACACAAACGCGCGTAATACGCGCGTTGACTATGGACAAAAACGTGCACAAAAACGCGCGACAAAGACTCACGTTAAACGCGCATATCAAATACGCTCAGGTCTGAACCCAGTGTTAAGGATCTCCCCAGTCTTCACCCTTAAAGAGCTATTCTGGGATTTCAATGTTGATAGCCTATATTTAGGATAGACCATACATATACCATATTTTCCAGGCTATAAGACGCACCAGACCATAAGACACACCTAGGTTTTAGATGGGGGAAAATAAAAATAAAAAAATATTTTGAACCTAAAGGTGTGCTAAAATATTTAATAGATCTGTGGAGGAGACACGGTTATTGGGGATCCGTGGAGAACACACTGTTATGGGGGATCTGTGGATGACACTGTTATTAGACCCTTAGTAATAGTCCAGTATGTAATTATGGTCCAGTGTGTATAATATATTCCTTGGTAATAGTCTAGTGTGTATCAAATGCCCAGTGCCCATTAGTAACAGTCCAGAATGTGACCAGTGGTCACTTGTATGGCCCTAGTCTGCAGGTACTTCTGTTGTTCCTGATGTTTTTGTTCCTAGGAATGTCCTCGTCGCTGCCCTTCTCCAGGGATCTAATGTACGGTACTTGCAGATTATGCCAGTTCTTGTGCATCATGACCTCCAGCTGCACAGCACATCCTCAAGCGTGTCCTCCTAATGGGCTGTGGAACCCTTTGTGGCTATATCTGTGCCGATAAGCGCCCGGGGGATAATGAGTTGATAGGCTAGGAGGAAGTCAGTGCCTCCAGGGTTATATTCCTGGGGTGGCAGCAGGGTGAACCTCTTTGGGCAGGACTGCTCCGGCAGCGATCCACACTTTTAGAATCCAAGAGAAAAGCCTAGAGACAGCATCCGAGTCTTGTCATATACCCGGAGCATCTCTCCACTGCTCCTCACCATTGTCATCTATGTGCCCTCCCCAGAGCTGTTCTACTCCTGGTACTCCCGACACTGGCTCCCCACGCTCAGCCACAACACCAACCAGCAGGTCAGCCGCCACTATTTATGGTTCTCCTGTTCTCTTGCCCTCAGTCTCACAAGGCAGGCCTGACATACTCTCCCAGTCCTTTTGTCTCTGTCTCGGACCGGGAGAGGCTATTTCTTATGGTCCTGGCCCTCCTCTCATGTCTATTTACTTATCCTTCAGAACCATGTCATGTCCCCAGTCCCTCACCTCCTCACATACAACCACAACTACTTAGGTCACAAACGCTGCAGCTCTTTAAGTGCTGCACACTATAAGATGCACGGACATTTTGGCCCCGTTTTCTTGGGTAAAAAAGTGTCTTATAGTGTGGAAAATACACTCACTATTACAAAACTGCAACACCCAGAACTTTCACTATTAAATGTGTTGTGTGTAGGAGTATAGAGCAAAGTGAACAATTAAGAGGCTGCAGGGCTTAAGTGAGGTCTGCGGCCTCTTCAAACAGCTCATTGTGGGAACAGGGAGAGTCAAACTACTGCCGATCTGATATTGATGGCATATCCTACTTGTTAACCCACACAAAGAGCTATGCATGTTTCCAGTTGGGTTCCCAGGCTGTGGTTCGCAGAATAGTCAGTGATTGAACTTGTAACAATATCCGCAACACAGTCGGGTTGTAAATTAATTAGCAGTCCAGATACAGCAACTGTAGTCAGGAGACGGGCCAGACATGAGCATATTTCAGCAAAAAGTCTGAGGTCAGGATCAGAAAGCAGAAAGTCAACTAGCACAGGAACACTAGCCAAGCAAAGGATATACCTTAATCCTCAGCTGACGTGCACCCTTTAAAAAAAGGGCACACCTTGCCTGAAGTCTCTTTAAAAAAAAAAGGCTGCCAGGAGCAGCATTATCTGCTGTTCCCCTTATCTGGCTGTTTCCCTGGCAACCCGAAGCCGGGGCCCCTAAAAGAGATGTGCCGCTAGAGCCAAGAGAGGTGAGTAACATAAATCCAGCAAAGACTTTAAGTCCCAAAGGATGAATTCACACATGGCAGATGAGCCAAAACAACCCTTTTCAGATGAATGGAACTGAAGCCTTGGATCAGTGTAGAATCCTCCCATGAGAGTGTGCAGCCAGCCAGTAGCGCAGGGGCAACACGTGAGGTCCATGGTGGACCGATGAGGGGCCAAATAATAACACACAGTTCATCAGTTTACTCACGGTTAGCAGAAAGCCTCCCTGGGCTGGCAGCACTGTGTTGAGGTGGACAGCACAAAATCCTCCGGGGCACTCTCTGTGGTAGGGAAGCATCAGCCAAGATGGTGGTTGAGGTGCCCTTGATGTTAGGGGTGCTTAGGGTGCTTGTTGAGGCTGAGTCCCTTGATGTTTTTTGTCGTGACGCCAGTACCGTTAATAGTGGTACAACCATTAGTGGTAATAATGAGGTAGACAGTGGTAAGATGCAACTCACAACTTTTACTTTTGCTGACTTTGGTTGCAGCAGTACAAAAATGCAGTCTCTTGATATTACAGAGTTGATTCTGCAAATCCACAGTTTCTAGGCTTTTCAGGTTTGACTTTGGAGCTGTGGGTAAGGTGTACCTTGTTCCTATTGATGTGCTGGATCCTATTCCTTGTTCTTTCCCTACAAGCTGAACATTTGGACAGGAAAACTCAACTGTCTCTCAGAAGTATGGTGTGGCTGCCAGAAGCTATAAATCCTCCACCATGCAAAGGTGTCTGTGGCCCTAAATAATGGCTCTTATCACTGATGATTCTTTAGGAAGCTTGTTTCTATTCCAGGCAGGCAAACTCTTCTCCTACTGGTCTATAGTCCGGCCACAGAAGGAAAACACTCTTCTGCGCCTCACATCTTAGTATCACCTCCTAGCGAAGTTGCTTCCACTCACTAATCTGTGTCATGGAGTCCTTCACACTACATTCTCTCCCACTAATCTGATCTGACCTCCTCAGATCTGCTCTCATCTCTGACTACATTTTTAATCAACCTGGTCTGAACTGACTAAACTAGGCCTGAACTAGGTATTTATAAGACCTGAACTTTATCCCCATCTAGTGGTGGGATGTATAAATTACACCTAATCTGCCTGGTAACAGGGATTTTGCAGATATATTAATACAAAATCATACAATACCGCACAATACATTAAGACCAAAAAGTGCTTTTAAGCAGTGCCCACACACACGTAGTGGGACGCTGCAAGTGCTGCCTGCCAAAATTACTTAAAGGGGTTTACCCATGAGCGAAGTATTGGAAAATTCGATTAGGCTGCTTCACCGAATTTTACAAAAAAATTCACTTTGTGAGGAACTACTTGATCACAAAGCGCTTTTCTTTGTAAGTTGTGGATACCTCTCATATGCCGCGTTCATAGCTGATCGTGGAATCTGATATCAATATTACCCTCATCCATTTGATAGCAAAGATCCAACCGCCGCCATCTTCATTGATGATCTAGCGTGAAATATTGCACGACCCATGGTGACGTCATCATGTCGGCCAGCATGGTGACATCATAGGTCAGCGTACACAAGATTTCGCACGTGATCTTCCATCAAGATGGCGGCGGCCGGCTTTTTGCGCTCAAATGGATGAGGTAAGTATGATTTATTTATTTTTTATTAGTTTATCGCCATTCAGGTAAAATAGATTCGCTACCATGAAACAAAAGGAAATTCGGCTTCGCAGCAAATCGCATTTTCCCTGAAATTCGGATTGAATTCCACTTCGTCAGGTTCGATTTGCTCAACATTACTCGTTATTAAAGAAAAAATATGAAAATCAAGCATCATATAGTACATGACAATACCTTTCTAACAAAGCTATAACCAGCCCTGTATCTCACATGGGTCCAGAGATCTTCCCATTTATTGCTCCACTTGCTGTGCTAGATTTATTTCAAGCTGGCAGCTCAGGGGGCAGGTCCTTTCTGCTGCATCTCATGGCAGTTAAAGGATGGAAATGAACATGTGTGTCCACCAGATAAAGAGCAAACAGCAGGTGGCGCTATGCATATAGATTTTATTGAATAACTAAGTGGCTATACTAAATGTTTAATTACATGCAGTTACAAAACCATTCAGATCCAGGTGCTGGTTTGAAGACTGTAAAATATTTTTCATGGGACAACCCTTTTAAAGGGGACGTATTACCACAAATGCAGTACAATCCGCAGGCATCATGTTATAGAGCAGGAAGAGCTGAGCATACTGATACATATTTTTGTTGGAAAAGATTCAGTAAAACTTGTAATTTCTATATTTTAAACCTCTTCTTTTTCTGACTTCAGAGGTTTAAATATATATCGACAATTTTCACCCTATAAGACGCACCTAGGTTTCAGAGGAAGACAATAAGAAAAAAATATTTTTCATTACACCTCAGATCAGACTAGCAATCAGACCCCCATTGTTAATCAGACCACAGTCACAGACCCAGTCAGATCCCCAATGTTACTAAGACCCTCAATCAGACCTTAGATCAGACCCCCAATGCTAGTAAGACTCCAATAAGACCTCAAATCAGACCCACAATCAGAACTCGGCTCAGACCCCAATGTTAATGACCCCAATCAGACCTCAGATAAGAGCCCCAATATAAATGCTGACGATTCAGATGATACCCCCATGCCTCATATCAGCCCCCAGCCTCAGATCACATAAAATAAAAATCCACATACCTTTCCAACTCCGGGTGCCGCTGCGCCTAACCTCGCATTCTCTCTTCTTCCTTACATCATGTACATCTTCCTGCCGTCGGCTGTGCTGTCACCCATCTCTCATGCTGTGCGCAGCCGCAGCACAGCCGACAGCTGAGGAGCAGGAAGCAGTGAGTATGGAACCAGGGAGCACTGCGTTCACCGCTTCCTGATCCTCCAGTACTAATGAGCGCTTCCATAATGAAAGCGCTCATTAGTATTCGCCCCGTAAGACTCAGGGACATTTTCCTCCCACTGTGTGCGAAAAAAAGTGTGTCTTATGGGGTGAAAAATACGGTAACATTTTACAGAATCTTCTTGTACAAAACTATATATCAATCTGCTCAGCTCCTTCTGCTCTATAAGATGTTGCTTACAGCTTCTATTTAAAGGGTACAGTGACAAGTCATCTAGGATGTCACAAAACAGACAAAAGAATATAGAAAAACTACACTACTGCATGCATATGCGAACATACTTTTATAAGACTAAACAAGAGATATTTGAGCCGTTTTACACTTTTCACCCATCATATCCATTACTATGGCACTCTACTGCTATGCTATGTATGCCAAGGCTATCTTTTGATTGTGTCTTTTTGTTGTGTTTTTATTTTTATTACATTTTGTAGCATGTCATTGGAGCCACCATTATATCTGAAGGTTTCAGTGACTTTTAGACTGCTATATCTAGAAATCAACTTTTTTTTATTTTTATTAATCTGTAACAAAAGGAATTAATACTGCGGTGGTAAAGATAGCGAACTAGTCACACAGGAAAGCTGGAGAAGATGTGATCTGTAGAATATGAACTGGTTTCCACTGACCTACAAATTGGATTTGCCTGGAGATGAAGACAGTTATTTTTTTACCTTGTACCTACACTCATTATTGCAATAAAACATGTTCTGTAGACAGTTTTGCGTGTTTTCAGCATTAAAAAAATTCACCTTGTTCCTATGGGTCTGGAAGGATATAATGAAAAGTAGTTAATTTGCTACCAGTTTTCCTTCTAGTATCAAAATAAGACAAAAATGTAACATCTTGGGAAATGTTTTACACAGAGCTTTTATTATTATTTTTTGCCATGAAAAGGGCCTCTTTCTCCAAGGAGAAATAGTACCCCCCAAATCCGTGTCAAAAAATGCCTAACATTCACTGCCAATTGATTGTAATGGGAATCTGCGCCATAGTTCATAACACAGATTTCGCAGTGCACAGATGTGGAATCCATGTTGATAAGAAAAAAAGAAATGAGCATGTTCATTCTTGACACCGTTTCGTAAGAAGACTGTGACCAGCTGCCTTTTGTGAATTAGCTCCATTGAATGGAACCAAATTCGGGGGCAGCATGTAAACTGAAAATCTAGCGTTTGAGGGACAGCCTCAGATTTCTGTCATAGATTCTGTGCCAATGTGTATTTTTTTGCTATGTGAACATAACCTAAGCATTCCCTAGATAGTAATATGTAGAGGGTACGGTCGCACTGCTGTAGGTGTGGGATTTCATTTGGTGCTGCACTGATCGAATGTGAGTAGTGGTGGTGCTCAGCATGAAAAACAAGTAGTATTTGCAACAAAGGAGAGAAAAGAAAAAAGAATGCGTCACTCACCAAAAAATACTCTTTGCAGCTTTATTTACATAAAAAGGTCAGCGTCATTGGCATGCATGGGATAGGCATAAGGCCATCCTTCATATAAGATAGGGCCAGGGGCTATCCATAGTATTTAGTATATTGGGCAGACTAGATGGGCCAAATGGTTCTTATCTGCCGACACATTCTATGTTTCTATGTTTCTATGTCATACGGACAAAACACAGCTAGAGGCCTTCTAGCTGTGTTTTGCCCGTATAACGCTGACCTTTTTATGTGAATAAAGCTGCAAAGAGTATTTTTTGGTGAGTGCCACATCCTTTTTTTCTTTTCTCTCCTTTGTTGCATTCCCTAGATAGTGTTACATCTGGAGAGTTGTCAAAAGCATTTATCGCTGACCCTCCTTGGAATGTTATATGTGAGAAGTGGGCAAGACAGACCAGGCCCACCAGTTGACACACCAGGGTTACATTCATTGGGCTGCTGCTCTTATACCATTTTTGCATCATGATTCGTGAATACAATTTTCTGGTCACCAGAAAATCCTCCCTGGCATGCAAACTCTTTTTTGTGCCTTTGGTGAGCTTCTACCTGGTGCCAATACTACTTTCTCCTCCTGTAAATAAAGCTACATAAAGCAAGCTGCTCGCATAGTGCTTCCTGCCAACAGAGGGCCCAACGGTGGTGCTCAGTAGCTTAAGGTGGGAAGGCCGATAGGGGTTCTGAGTGAGTCCTGTTGGGAATAATGGAGGTGATTAAGGACCTCCTGCTTCTATCACTAGTGGAAGTGGTGGACTTCTGTGAAGATTGGAGAAGGTAGTCTGCTGTGTCGTGGTGCAACAGTAACTTCTCCACCTGGTTCTTTGGACTCAGCCCTATAGTGTGGGCTTTTACAGATAACAGATGAACATGCATGTATACCAGGAAAATGTCAGTGTGCTGTGTATTGTTTTTGTTTTTTTGTTTCTTTTTAGTGTAGACTGGCAGAAGAATATTCAGTTTTCAACATTGATCCACTTGGTGCAATGGGCTTTCCAGGATGACTATGGTTTTGACAGATATCCTCATGTAGTTCCTTATCTCATGTACATCTTCCTATCTTACCATACGCTCAGATCAGCAGTAGTATAGATCAGCCTCCTGCAAAGCCTTGCCAGCAGGAAATGGCAGACGGCTCCTCTTCTTGCCCACTGGGCTGTACCACGCTCCCTCTGCTTTCTGCCTTGAGAGATCCATATACGGGCCGTGACATCACAGGATATCTCTGAAGGGTCTGTTTAATGGAGGCCAGTGACAGATGTCATACAGAGGCATCTATCACCCATAGGTTATTATAGCCTCCGTTAAACTGATCTTTTAAAAAATAATAATAATTATAGGACACTGCAGAATGAAATTGTGCAGTCAACTACTCTATCCCATGCTGTTTTTTTTTTTTTTTGCAGTATACTGACAGATACCAGCCAGACAAAGGGCAAAAGGGTACTCTTCTGTCCCCCGTCTGACTAATGAAAACCTATGAGCATGTTTAGCGTGTTCGTCTGTAGGGCTCCTGACATACATGCTGAAAGTAGAGGAAAAACGTAATGTGAATCCACCCTGTTAAACTCCCCCACCCAAAAAAGAAAAAACACACACCCAGATCTGTTTCTACGCAAACACTGACAGACATGATAAGACACACCTTCAGGTAGTAATACTGTACCTTGTATGGTTTGCTCGACTACTATTCACTTGTTAAATACCTGGGCAGTAACTGAAAGCCAGGTCACATGATACTTGTGAGAGTCACATGACTAACGCCATGTTCAGTCCTATCCAGATCCCCTACTGATGCATTTTACAGAACTAAAATGGGCCAACCCTTTTTTTTTTTAGGAGGCGGATACTGTATGGATTTAATAAAGGTCTGTTAGCAAAATTTTAAATTGATGTAGATATGAAAATTGCTCAATGTCTTATTGTCTAAATACATAAATGTAATGATCAAAACCGGAATACCACTTTAAGAAAGAGCTGCATGGACACGGCCATGTAATCACAGCCCAGAACAGAATAACGGTAAAAGAAATACATTACAAAATAACAGCTACCTTCATAAATGATTATTTTACAAGATGTTGATGCAATCCAGAAAATCCCTTTGATCTTAATGATCACTGTTAAATCTGTTAATGATTTGACAGTGATCATTTTTCTAAATACATTTTATTACCCAATTCCCACCCTTTTTGAGAAAATAGTCCCCTCTTACCTGATGTTGTCTTTCGTTTCCCCTGGTTACGGCCACCTCTCGCCTGTCGAATCCCGCCAGGCCGCGTTTGCGCAGAAGACTGAAGATTCTCTCCCGGCCGGGCCGTGCAATGCCCTGAACGCGCACGCCGCCGCGCATGCGCAATGATGACTTCTTCCTGGCCAGTATAGTACAGAGCCGCGAACGCGCACGCCGGCTCTGTACTATACAGGGCAGGAATAAGTCACCATGGCACATGCGCGGCGTGCGTGTGCGCGTTCAGGACATTGCGCGGCCCGGCCGGGAGAAAAACGTCAGTCTTCTGCGCAAGCGCGGCCTGGCTTGGAGAAGACGTCACTCAAGCCCAGCCGAATCCAGGAAGTGGACGTCGCGCTGGACGAAGGAAAGTATTAAAACTGAAGATGGGAATACCCCTTTAAGTATTGCTTTAGTACATAACCCACCCCATACGTCTCTTCTTTAGGGCATATAAAAAACTTTCATAGCAAACAGGCACACGGCATGAACGAAAATCACATTTCCAGTTATAAGAGCTAAAATTTTGTTAGGGTCCATTCACATGTCCGTAGAATGGGTCCACATCCGTTTCACAAATTGCCGAACGGGTGCAGACCCGTTAATTCCTTATGGGGCAGGAATGGATGCGGACAGTACACAGTGTGCTGTATGCATCCGCATTTACGGAGCGCGCCCCCGATCTTTCGGTCCGCGGCTCCGGGAAAAAAATAGAACATGTCCTATTCTTGTTCACAATTGCAGACAAGAATAGGCAGTTCTATGGGGGTGCCGGCCGGGTGTATTGCGGATCCGCAATACACTACGGACGTGTGAATGGACCCTGAATCAGACTACACTGAAGACCAAAATAATATGTGGGCACAGCTTATTTAATAGGCTATGCTTCTGAAAAGATAACCGTTTGTTTTAAAGTGATCTAATACAGTGGGTGGTTATATATCAGACCCCTTCAATGTTGGCAAGATGGGATTTTGAAATGACCAGTGGATCACCCTGAGAAGCCATTGAATCTTCACTTCTCCAATATAATCAAATCATCAGAATAACTTGAAGCCTCTACACCGATGCAGACGCGAGAGCACTCTCCATTATGTCTCTTATAATGGCAACTTCACCGCCATAAACACTGAATATTATTCAAACCTTTTTATTGTTGTATGGCCTTTCCATAATGATATCCAAACATACTGTGATTATTTGGCTTACCAATGTGCCACTAGGGATATTATTTTATATGCTGTTATTCCAGTTAAGAGCTTCATTGCAGAAAGCAAAGTGAAACAATGATTTATTCATTATAGCCTTCATATCCAGCGAAACACTTCAGTATTGAGGTGCACACACACTCGACATTATCTGTCACTAAGCAAAGAAATAACCACATCACGTTTCAGGATTTTTCAATAAGTCATAATCTGAAATAATTTTAGATATGGAGACCATTTTAGATATGGAGAGTATTGTATCATCAAAAGCTAGAAGTGTAGGACTTTTTTGTCATTATTTTAGTTACATTGGTTTTTATAAAGTAAACCGGTATATATGACTTATTATATTCTCATCACCTTCAACCTTATTTTAAACACTTTATTCTCAGTTTATTTTTTTTACATAATGTGTTAATGGGAAGAAGAGCACCAAGTCAGTGTTACATTGGATAGGTGGAGCCACAAATGGTGGAGACTGGGTCCTTATGGTTAATGGTCAGTAGACCATCCAATAGACTGGGCATTTATCCAGTGATCTCAAAATACAATAGAAGCAATACATTAACAAAACAATGAGACAGTCCTATATTGGCTATAATGACAGCCAGTTTGGTTGTATACAATAGTTCTATTGTCATTCGTTGGGTCTCTTTTCTGTGCTGAATCCACAAGAATAATTAAAGGGTTGTGTAGTGCAAGGATATTGATGACCTCTCCTCAGAATTGGTCATCAATATCAGATTGGCTGGGGTCTTACTTTCAAGAGAGACCCCAACCAAGGCCTCTCAGGGAGCCACACAAAGTTTCTTTTCTTAGCTCTGTTAAAGGGTAGTTACCCAGAAAGAGCTGGATTCCTAGTATGAGACAGTTGTTTTCCTTTCCCTTTGGAAAGGAGACTAGGTTGCATGTTTCTTTTCCAGAGAAGCTTTATCTTTGCACTACACAACCCTATAATTATTCTTGTGGATTCAGCACAGAAAAGAGACAATGAATGACAATTGAGCTAATCCTCATGCACATCTATGGTGTGTATATATATGTATATATATACTGTATATATATATATATATTGTGACTAGGGTTGAGCGAACCCGAACTGAAAAGTTCGGGTTCGTACCGAACTTTAGGATTTTTGGACCCCGGACCCGAGCCCGAACATTTCAGTAAAAGTTCGGGTTCGGTGTTCGGCGCTTTCTTGGCGCTTTTTGAAAGGCTGCAGAGCAGCCAATCAACAAGCAGTTAACTGTCTGACCTTAGAAGCCATCACAGCCATGCCTACTAATGGCATGGCTGTGATTGGCCAGTGTAGCATGTGACCCAGGCTCTATATAAGCTGGAGTCACGTAGCGCTGCACGTCACTCTGCTGTGCTTAGTGTAGGGAGAGGATGCTGCTGGTGATTTCAGGGAGAGAATAGGAGAGAGTCTTTGCTCAAAATCTGAATCTAACTCAGCGATCTACATACATTGTGTTTTGTGGGTGCAGGGCAAAATTTTTGTATCCTGCCCTGAGCCCAGTGACCGAAAAAAAATATAACTTTAATAAGTCAGTTAGGTGGGCGGCGGCAGCCATTTTATGCAAGCTCAGTGCACTAGCACTGCATCTGAGCTTTTGGGACATTGAAAATCCCAATTTTTTGGGCAATTTACAACATCTGGTGCATTTGCAGGCTTAGTCAGTGTGCAATTTAAGCTAGCAATACAGCGATCATTTTCTGGGGTTTTAAAAACACACTTTTTTGCCAAAAAACACTATTTTCCTGATCTGCAAGTGTTAAATTCAAGTTTAATATATACAGCTTTCATATTCTGTTACCAAAAAAACACTTTTTTGGCAATATACAACATCTGGATTAGTCAGTGTGCAATTTAAGCTAGAAATACAGCCATCATTTTCTGGGTTTTTAAAAACACACTTTTATGACAAAAAACACTATTTTCCTGATCTGCAATTGTTAAATTCAAGTTTAATATATACAGATTTCATATTCTGTTACCAAAAAAAAACACTTTTTTGGCAATATACAATATCTGGATTAGTCAGTGTGCAATTTAAGCTAGAAATACAGCCATCATTTTCTGGGGTTTTTGCCAAAAACAACTATTTTCAGGCCTTGCAGCATCAGCACGTGTGAAATTACAGGGTTATATACTGCTGTCAAATTCAGTTATTAAACAAACGGGCAAAAATAATTTAGTTGGCAGCCTTTGCTGCAGATGACATTGTGAGATACACCCTTTATACATTTGGGTTATATTCAGATATTTGAAATACCGCCATTTGATGCTCAAATCTTTAATTGGGGCCTACTGTGGGTCAAGCCGTGTAAGATACACCCTGTATATACAGGGCTTATATTCTTTTTTTAATAAAACACCCTTTTTGGGGTAAAATACACAATATTTCAGGCCTTGCAGCATCTTGACGTTTGAAATTCCTTGGTTATATACTGCTGCCATATTGAGTTATTAAACAAACACCTGTTTGGGCCAAAAATGTTTATTTGGCAGCCTTTGCTGCATATGTCATTGTGAGATACACCCTTTATACATTTGGGTTATATTCAGATATTTGAAATACCGCCATTTGGTGCACAAATCTTTAATTGAGGCCTACTATGGGTCAGGCTGTGTGTGATACACCCTTTAAATACAGGGGTTTGATTCAGGTTTTTGAAATACAGCCATTTTGGGCAAAGAAATCTTTAATTGAGGCCTACTCTGTTTCAGGCCATGTGAGATACACCCTGTATATGCAGGGCTTATATTCTTTCATTAATAAAACACCCTTTTTGGGGCAAAATACACAATATTTCAGGCCTTGCAGCATCTTGACGTTTGAAATTCCAGGGTTATATACTGCTGCCATATTCAGTTATTAAACACACACCTGTTTGGGCCAAAAAAAGTTTATTTGGCAGCCTTTGCTGCATATGTCATTGTGAGATACACCCTTAATACATTTGGGTTAGATTCAGATATTTGAAATACCGCCATTTGGTGCACAAATCTTCAATTCAGGCCTACTGTGGGTCAGGCCGTGTGAGATACACCCTTTAAATACAGGGGTTTGATTCAGGTATTTGAAATACAGTCATTTTGGGCAAACAAATCTTTAATTGAGGCCTACTCTGGGTCAGGCCATGTGAGATACACCCTTTAAATACAGGGGTTTGATTCAGGTATTTGAAATACAGCCATTTTGGGCAAACAAATCTTTAATTGAGGCCTACTCTGGGTCTGGCCGTGTGAGATGCACCCTTTACATACTGTCGTTATATTCTACTATTAATTAAACACCCATTTAGGGCAAGATCCTAAATTCGATAAATATGAGGAGAGAGTCAAATAAGGGACGTGGCCCAGGTCGTGGTGCTGCTGGTGGAGCTCCTGTTGCAGGGAGAGGACATGGTCCATATGTACCAGCTACACGCACAAGTGAAAACCCTTCCTCAGGTGCGAGTAGGCGACAGAACCTGCAGCGGTATTTGGTCGGGCCTAATACGGCTCTACGAATGGTGAGGCCT
The DNA here is from genome assembly GCF_905171765.1 of Bufo bufo. Classification (NCBI taxonomy): domain Eukaryota; kingdom Metazoa; phylum Chordata; class Amphibia; order Anura; family Bufonidae; genus Bufo; species Bufo bufo. The sequence goes on from NC_053395.1 coordinate 161,038,295, forward strand.
GAACAAGTACAGGCGATAATAGATTAGGTTGTTGACAGTGGATCCAGTTCCTTCACATTGTCTCCCACCCAGTCTCCTGCTGAAAGACCACAGTTGGCACCTGCAGCCGATGTCCATCAGTCTTTCACCTCACCCCCCAAATCAGCCAAGCAGTCTGAGCCCCAAGTCATGCAGCAGTCTCTTCTGCTTTTTGATGACTCTGTTAGCAGGGTTTCCCAGGGCCATCCACCTAGCCCTGCCCCAGAAGTGGCAGAAATTGAGTGCACCGATGCCCAACCACTTATCTTTCAAAATGAGTACATGGGAGGACCATCGCAGCACGTCTCGGATGATGACGAAACACAGGTGCCAACTGCTGGGACTTTTGAAAGTGTGCAGACCGACAAGGAAGGCAGGGGTGAAGACTGGGTGGAAGATGATGTGGAGGACGATGAGGTCCTCGACCCCACATAGAATCAAGGTCATGCGAGTGACCTATGTAGTTCGGAGGAAGAGGCTGTGGTCGCACAGAGCCACCAGCACAGCAGAAGAGGGAGCAGGGTGCAAAAGAGGAGCGGCCGTCCTCTAGACAGTACGCCTGCTACTGCCCACCGCAGCAAGGGACCGAGCACACCAAAGCCAGCTCCAAGGAGTCCCCTGGCGTGGCAGTTCTTCAGACAATGTGCTGACGACAAGACACGAGTGGTTTGCACGCTGTGCAATCAGAGCCTGAAGCGAGGCATAAACGTTCTCAACCTGAGCACAACCTGCATGACCAGGCATTTAAGTGCAAAGCACGAGCTGCAGTGGAGTAGACACCTCAAAAACCAAGAAAGGTCTCTGGCTCCTCCTGCTTCCTCTTGTGCTGCAGTCTTTGCCTCTTCATCCACCTCTGGAGTGACGGTGCCACCTGCCACCCCGCAAATAGAGGATCTGCCAGCAACACCAACACCTGGGTCACCAAGCATCTCCACAATGTCCCACGGAAGCGTTCAGCTCTCCATCTCCCAAACACTGGAGAGGAAGAGGAAGTACCCCCCTACCCACCCACGATCCCTATTTCTGAATGCCAGCATTTCTAAATTACTGGCCTTTGAAATGCTGTCATTCCGTCTGGTGAAGACGGATAGTTTTAAAGGCCTTATGGTGGTGGCTGTCCCACAGTACGTCGTGCCCAGCCGCTCAGCTTATAACTAGGCCAAAATACGGACATGGGGATTCGTGATCGAGATACAAGATAGCACAAGATTAAATTATATATTTAATCGCCGTAAGGGCACACTAGATTTAACACAGCATACACAGAGAATATATACAGTGGTCTGAGGTTACAGATACAGATTATTTTGGTGCAAAAGGGTTAAGCAGAGTCAAAGTCAGTTACCGGGTAGATGAAAGTTCCTTTGGGTCATAAGGGTGGAATAGCCCTTGGCTTCAGTCACGTGGGGGCGGTGATGTCAGCGGTTTCCAGGTCTCTCCAAACACATTTGCATGATGTAACCCCCTTTCAGAGAAAGACACCGCCCGCTTGCTTGCATGGGCTTATGGCCTGTAGCTGACCACGCCCCTCCCCGCCTGTGGGTAGGGTCCACCCCTCCTTCTCTGATACTGGGAGCAAATGACCAATAAAACCCCTTAGGGCTCATAGCCCCAGACCAGAATGTCGCAGGAAGATGGTTCCGAGCCCATTTGATCCGCCTGGGTTCCGGCTACAACTAGAGTCCAAACATGGTACCGTTATTTGGTTTCTGTGGGGAGATATGGATATCTCTCTTTCCTGACATCACCCCATCAAACAAAGACCATGGGCACGTACATCGTGGCCACCGGGACACAAATATGTATCCGGTTTGCGCCTGCGATGGCCGGCGATTCATAATTCCTTATGAACTGTAGGTGGCAAAATGTCTGGAAGGTAGCATTGATCCTGGCAGGGCTGATACCTTCTACTGGGTGGTTTTCCTGCAGGATTTAGCTTGCTTCCAAACTGACTGATGGAGGTGTGACATTCTCCACCTGGGGCCTCCTGGAAGCCTGGACCCCTGGGGCTTTCTTCCTTGCTAGCTGACTAACAGATGGCTGGGGGGTGGGAACTTATTTTGCATGTACACTTATGTGCATGCCAAAAGGTGAATCAAATGACAGTCAGGGCTGCCAGTAAATAATGATCCATCTTCCTCACACCTCCCCCTTTTAGAGGGCGCCAGGGGGCAGCACATTCCTGTGTTCCCCCGTGCGCCGATCCGCACCCTCTCCTTGCCGGGATAGCCCATCGGCGTTACCGTGGTCACGGCCCTTTTTGTGGTGAATGGTCAAGTGATACTGCTGGAGAGCTAGGCTCCAGCGTAGCAGCCTACCATTTGTCCCGGATACGGTGTTTAACCAGCTGAGAGGGTTGTGGTCGGTCTCCACAGTGAAGCGGCACCCGTATAAATACGGCTGCAACCTATGCAGTGCCCAGACAATTGCCAGGCACTCCTTCTCCACTGTGAAGTACGCCACCTCCCTCGGCAGGAGCTTCCGACTCAGGTACAGAACGGGGTGTTCCTGGCCCGTAGTGTCAGCCTGGCTGAGTACGGCACCGAGGCCAAAATCACTGGCGTCGGTCTGTACTATAAACGGCCATGTAAAGTCGGCTAGCTGTAGTACAGGGAAGCTCGAGAGGGCGGCCTTCAGCGCCCGAAAAGCCGTCTCGCAGTCATTTGTCCAATCGACTGCAGAGAGCAGATTCTTCTTGGTGAGGTCCGTCAAGGGCTTCACCAGGCTACTATAGTGGGGGACGAACTTCCTATAGTACCCGGCGGTTCCCAGGTAGGACATCACCTGTTTCTTGGTCCTGGGGGTGGGCTAGGATGCGATAGCATCCACTTTCCCGGTCTCTGGCATAAGGGGCCCCCCGCCTACCCGGTGCCCCAGGTAGTGGACCTCGCTCATGCCCAGCTGGCACTTTTCCGGCTTGATGGTCAAGCCTGCCTGGTGGATCCGCCCCAGCACCAGGTGTTGTAGGTGATCCTCCCCTGTGGGACTGCAATGTCATCCAGGTACGCGGCCGCGTACTCTTAAGCAGTCCCTTAAGCAGCATGTTGACCATCCGCTGAAAAGTGGTAGGGGCATTCTTTATGCCAAACGGCATCACTGTGGATTCGTACAATCCAAAGGGGGTGATAAAGGCAGAGCGTTCCCGCGCCTCCTGGGTCAGGAGAATCTGCCAGTACCCCCGGCTCAGATCCATGATGGTCAGGTACTGGGCCCTGGCCAACTGATCGAGCAGGTCATCAATGCGTGGCATAGGGTACGCATCGTTGACAGAGACATCGCTGAGTCCCCTGTAGTCCACGCAGAACCGGTTGGTCCGGTCCTTCTTTGGGACGAGGACCACAGACGAGGCCCAAGCGCTGTTGGATGCCTGGATGACCCCCAGCTTCAGCATCTCATCAATCTCCTGGCGCATGTGCTTCTGCACCTCCAAGGCAACCCGATATGCTGAACGCCGGATTGGGGGGTGATCCCTAGTGTCCACGTGATGGATGGCCAACAACTCCGTCCTTCCGGGCTTGTTGCTGAACAACTCCTGGAAGGGGTGAAGGGTGGCCCATAGCTTGGACCATTGGTCCTTCAAGAGCTGTTTACCCACCTCCACATACTCGATGAACCCATCCGCCTTCACCTGGGCGAGCATGTCCAGGAGGGTTTCCTCCTCCCCCTCTTTGGGGAGGTTGCAGACAGGGAGGGCACATGCCTCCCTCTCATGATGGGCCTTCATCGTGTTCACGTGGAAGGCCTTCTGCCTTCCTCGGGCGTGGTCCAGGGTGACCAGGTACATGACGGCATTGAGGCGCTGATGCACGAGGTATGGGCCTTCCCAGGTCGTCTGAAGCTTGTCCTGAGGTACGGGGACCAGTACCCATACCTTTTGACCCACCTGGTAGGTCCTCTCACAAGCGTTCTGGTCATACCATCGCTTATGGTCGGCCTGGGCCCACTCCATATTATCATGCACCAGCTGCGACAAGGCCTGCATCTTGTTCCGGAAGCGCATGACATACTCAACGACTGACACTCCAGGGGTGGCTACATCTCCCTCCCAGGCCTCTTTTACCAGAGCCAGGGGCCCCCGCACACGTCTCCCATACAGGATCTCGAAGGGGGAGGACCCCGTGGAGGCCTGGGGGACCGCTCGGTAGGCACACAGTAGATGTGGTTGGTACCGCACCCAGTCACGCCCGTGGGAGTCGACCAACATCGTAAGCATCTGCTTTATGGTACCATTAAACCGTTCACACAGGCCGATTGTCTGTGGGTTGTACGGGCTGGTCACCAGATGTTGCACCTGTGTTTGCCTACAGAGGGACTCCATCAATTGCGACATGAACTGGGTCGCCCGGTCGGTGAGCATTTCCTGGGGAAAGCCCACTCCGGAGAAAATCTCCAGCAAAGCAGTGGCCACCTTGCCGGCCCGAATGGATGACAAGGCTACCGCCTCCGGGTACCGAGTGGCATAGTTTACTACTGTCAATATGAAGCGTTTCCCGGAGCTGCTGGGAATAGACAGCAGTCCAATCAGATCCACAGCTACCCTCCTGAGAGGCTCTTCAATTATGGGCAGCGTTATCAGTGAAGCTTTGGGGTGCCGCCCCGCCTTCCCCACTCGCTGGCAGGTGTCACATGAACGGCAGTAGGCAACCACATCGGCCCCCATCTTTGGCCAGTAGAAATGCTGGGCTAATCTGGCCCTTGTCTTAGCGATCCCTAGGTGTCCAGCCATCGGAATCTCATGCGCAACCTGCAACAACTCCGTCCGGAACTGATAGGGTACCACTAGCTGTCAGTCCCTAGGCCACGCCTTCTGTGAGCCGTGCTGGACCGTGATCCAGTACAGCCGTCCTTGGTCCCAGACCATCCGCTGGAGGTCTGAGTCCCAGGGGGGCTGTTCCGCTTGCTCCTTGAGAGCGTTCAGGCTGGCGTCAGCCACTATCGCTGCCTGAAACTCCTGACTGGACGGGGCCAAAATAGACGAGACTGCCACGTCCCCTGTCACGTCCGGTCAGGACCTGTCTCCTGGCCTCCATCTGACTCAGCAGCCACTTGGTCGGAAGGGGGAAAGCCATCCGACCCTGGAGCCCCAGCACTCCCACAGCGCGTGACAGCAGCTATGGTAGTGCCTGCTTCCCCTCGGCTCCCAACCAAGTCGCCAGTCCACATGGATTAACCTGGCCCAGCTGTCTGCCCCCTGCTTATTCCCTCAGTCACCACACTGGAGGACAACAGGTTCCAGCAGGCTTGCTGGCCACACCCTGGGGCTTCAGCACAGCTGTCAGGAATGACCCCCTCCCAACTAAGGGGAGAGGCACACATTACATCCCCCACCCCACATCCCCATCAACAGGCATGTTAAGTACATTCACAGTATCATCAGGGGGGTCATTACAGCACATTCTGGGGAATCGGACCTCGGGGTGTCAGCGGCCACATACTTACACACAAGCCGCCCCAGGTCCGTCCCCAGGAAAACACTGGAGGGGATATTTGCGGATACTCCCACCTCCCTTACTCCTCGACCGGCGCCCCAGTCCAAATAGACCTTGGCGACGGGCAGCGACGGTTCTACTCCTCCAATCCCAGAGACAGTAAGAGATCTCCTGGGCAGTAAATCATGGGGTGTCACCAGTTCAGGCCGTACCAGTGTCATCTCAGAGCCGGTGTCTCTAAGTCCCATAGCCACGGCCTGGCCTCGGTGACCGGTTGAACATTGTTAAGGGACCTCCCACCACCCCCACCCACACACAACCCAGTGGACTGTTTCCGGGTTGATGACTGGGACGGATCCCTTGGGCGCTAGGGACACATGGCTTTGAAGTGTCCTGGCTGCTTACACAGTTGGCACAGTCGGGTTTCCCCTCCTGACCTGGAAAGTGTAGCAGGGGCTGGTGCCCACTTGGGCCTAGGGGCAGGGGTAGCAGGTGCAGCGTGAGTCTTACCCCCTCTCCAGCCGACAGGTTTCCAGGCCTCTGAAGTCCTGTTGTTGGTGTATTCATCGGCCAGGGATGCTGTTGCGGAGGCCCCCTTTGGGTTCCGGTCTCGTAGGTACTGCTGTAGGTCCTCCGGGCAGTTCCACAAGAACTGTTCTGGGGCGATGAGCTCCTTCAGCTGCTGGACAGTGGTCAGATCCAATCCGGTGGTCCATTGGTCGACCGTTCTCAGCAAGGCCCGCATATCTTCGGCCCAGCTCTGGGTAGAACCTCGCTGCAAATTCCTGAGCTTTTTCCGGTATGACTCAGGGGTTAAGTTATACTGCCTGACCAGAGCCTGTTTGATGTCCTCATAGCTCAGGATGGTCTCGCTGGGCAGGTACCCGAAGATTTCAAGGGCTTTTCCCCTGAGCCGTGGCGTGAGGAATCTGACCCACTGGTCCTCCGGCAGCTGGTACTGATGGCAGGCCTTCTCAAATGCCAACAAGAAAGTGTCCAAGTCCCCATCATTGTCCAGCAGGGGAAAGTCCTCCGCCCGCAGTTTGGGAATCCGGATCTCTGGAGATTCACATCGGGCTGGAGAGGGTTGCTGGAGTTGGAGCTGGAGCATTTGTAGCTGGTGCTCACGCTCAGCCTGCTTGAAACGTTCTTGCTCGTGATGTTCTGCAGCTTACTCATGACGCTCTGCAGCCTCTGCTTGCTCGCGACGCTCTGCAGCTGCAATGAGGATCTCGTAGGAAGACTGGTCCCCGGCCTCGAGACGGTCCATGGCAGCTTGTAGGAGAGCAGCTGAGCCAGCTTGGCTGGGGGGATGGGCAGGTGGAGTGAGACCCACCGCGGACCTCACCTCTGGCAACTGACTCCCTGGGGAGCTTTGGCTGTGCTCCCCCTCACCTTCCACCTCCTCTCCGCCCCCCATCTGGACTGCATCCTCCCCGCCACCATTCAAAGCATCAACTATCTCCTTAGGTTTTCTCCTTGTGATACTGGCAGTCATTGCAACGGATGGTCGCTGACACAGACTGCAACCTGCTGCCCACACACCTTATTGTATTTGCACTCAGACTGTCTAGTTTTGAGCTGATCTTAATACTCCAGCGGCAAAAGCTACTGCTGGTCGTCTTTAGTGTCTGGGAGTATGGGTCTCACACTCGCACACACTAGTATCTTGATCCCACTTTGTTGCCAACAATATGTGAGGAATACCACACCTCGTGCCCGCTTGACGTCACCTATGTCAAGCTCATGAGACGCGGTATAGTCACAGGTTACCAAAAACGTAGAGTGGCTTTAACAGGCATACAATACTCTGCACACATACTGTGCATACTAGGTGCTCTCCAGGCAACGCATATCTATTGTCGAGAAACCCAGAGTAGCATACTAGTCTCTTTCCTAGAGTCTTTCCATAAAAAAATAGAAGGCTTAGAGGGAGCTATATGCAAAGTTTGCAATAGGAGCAACTTTGGTTCGAGTAGAATTGATTCGGATCTGAACCAAATTTTTTCAAAAGTTCGTTGAACCTGAAACTAGCCAAATCTCAAAAGATTCTCTCATATATAGTTGAAGAAGCACTCCCACAATTTATTCCTGTGAGACTGACATTGAGGCTTCCTTAGGAATACATAGGGAAACTGGCTTCCTCTCCAGACACAAGATGCTGTGTTAGTCACATGACATAGCTAAGGATCAGAAGGAAGGTTGTAACTCACACATACATACATTTATTCTTGCCAGTGAATCAATACATTCACTGGTAAGAAAATTACCTTGACTACAGTTTACATCATGTAACTTTATAAGAGGACAGAATTATTTTTTTTTTCTTTTGTGGGAGTGCTTCTTTAATTCTATAGGATACAAAGATACATGCAGGACTTTTTTCAGTCTAAAACAACGGATCTCAGATGGAAATTGCTCAAACGGATGCCAAATATGTGTTAGGGTGGGTTCGCACTAGCGTTATGGCATTTCATTATAGGTTCTGTTTATAACGGAATGCACAGACAGAATGCAAAACGGAAGCCTTTAAGAGACATTCAGTTTTGATCTATTACAATAGAAGTCTATTGGCAAGAATAACAGATCCGTCTGGTTTGCGTTATGCAGGACGGAAAACAAAGTCCTGGAAAAATGAATCCAGCCAGCAAAGGAAGCAATATGGACAATCACAATACATTAGTAAGTGCCTTGTATTAACTTTACCTACTGTACATAATAAATGCCATTTGCTGAAGTGAGAATCCCCCTTTAAAGGTGATCTCATTTACATGTATAAATACACGGGGTCAGTACAAGGAATTGGCTCATGATTTACTCATTCCAAGGACTTTCCAAAGAACTAGGAGACATTCATTACCTGTAGAGAACAGGTGATTTAAGTATCAGTATGGGAAAGAATTCTTTTCAGTAAGAGCAGTCAGACTGTGGCATGGTCTACCCCAATAGGTTGTAGTAATGGCAGATAGTATGTCAGCATTTAAAAAAAGGCTAAATACGTATTTAATAGCAAATGGCATTGAGAGTTATAAGTAATTTAACAATTAATAGTTTATAATTAGTCTGAAAAAGGTTGACCTTGATGGACCCTTGTCTTTTTTTGCTGTTTTGTAGAAAAAACTGAATGATGCTGATGATTTCACCATGAAATAATACCGGGGTTATGAAAAGTAGAATCCTAACAATAACGTAGACATATGGTACACCAGGACAAATAGTACTACACTAATTCCAGCACACAAAGTCCTAGCAAACTACAGCAACACATTATCTGTTGAAGCATAAAAATCACACTTTTTTGTCCAAACAGTACTTTTCTTTATCTGGTTTGACTGCTTAACAACATGTCACTTCTGATTTAGACTGGATAATAATACTGGTATGTGCTGTCACTTTCTATTCCTCACCTGGCCCAGTTTGATCTTTGCGGCATCATACATGGCTAAGCAAGACAGTGTCATCTACTAGAAAGAGAGGAAATAAAACAGTATATGCTGATATTACAACGGCTGAGGGTAGTAGTTTTCGTGACACCATTTATATTTCACCATTAATCCACTGTGGTTCGTGGGCTAATGTAAACTATCTTGAATAAAGATTCCATTAGCTGCGGTCTGCTGTGCTGTGGGTTGGCTGCAACCTTATGAATCGCAGTAAAAAAATTGTTGGTTCCACATACGTATCTGACGCCGACAAAAATTATGTTCGATAGACCCAGAAATGGCAAGTTTAACAGTTCTCGGTGAAGCTTGTCCTTTTTTGCTTCCTGACACTTGGTTTGATAAAATATATACATTTTTGAGAAGATCTCACCAATATATTATATGCTACCACAGCGCCTTAAAGAGCAGGAGCCATACAGTACTTTTGAAGTTTACTACCCCTTAACCCCTTAAGGACTGGGCCATTTTTCACCTTAAGGACCAGACTGATTTTTGCAAATCTGACCAGTGTCACTTTATGTGGTGATAACTTTAAAACGCATTTACTTATCCAAGCCATTCTGAGATTGTTTTCTCGTCACATATTGTACTTCATGACAGTGGTAAAATTGAATCCAAATATAAAATTTTTATTTATAAAAAAAAATACCAAATTTACCAAAAATTTTGAAAAATGTGCAACTTTTCAAATTTCATTTTCTCTGCTTTTAGAACAGATAGTGATACCTCATATAATAATTATTACTTTACATTTCCCATATGTCTACTTCATGTTTGGATCATTTTGTGAATTCCATTAAAAAAATAATTAAAAAAATAACTCACCTCATCCACTTGATCCCGCACCCGGCATGTCGTCTTCTTCTTTTTTCTTCCTTCTTCTTCTTCTTTCTTCTTTTTTGAGGACCTGCAAAAGGACCGTTGATGACGTAATCGCGCTCACCACGTGGTGAGCCTGATTATGTCATCAAAGGTCCTTTTGCAGGTCCTCAAAAAAGAAGAAAGAAGACGATTCCGACTGCGTGATAAAGTGGATGAGGTGAGTACATTTTTTTTAATTTTTAACCCCTCAAGCAACATTTTAGTAAGCATTCTGTATTAAGAATTTAATAATTTTCCTTTATAACCATGTCATAAAGGAAAATAATACAGTAAATAGATTTTTATCAATTTACTAACATCATCTCCTAGCAACCATGCGTGAAAATCGCATTGCATCCGCACTTGTTTGCCGATGCTATGCGATTTCCACGCAGCCCCATTAATTTGGGGCCTGCATTGCGTGAAAAACACAAAATATAGAACATGCTGCAATTTTCATGCAATGCACAAGTGATGCCTGAAAATCACCGCTCATCTGCACAGCCCCATTGAAGGGAATGGGGCCGGATTCAGTGCGGGTGCAAAGCGTTAACCTCACGCATTGCACCCGTGCGCTATTCTCGCCCGTGTGAAAGGGGCCTAACAGGTTGCCTGGGAGACACAGCCTGAGGCTGGATCTCCTGGACCCCATAGAAGGCAGGTCCCGATGCCGTGCAACGCATTGTGCAGCGTCTGCACGGCATCAGGCTGCCTTGTCACACATCAGGTCCCCTCCACAGCAGCGCGGGGACCCGATGCGCTCCTTCACCTGCCGCAAAGCACTTCTATGTCGAGGTCAGCGCTGACCGCAGCATAGAAGGGATTAATCCACCGGCATTGCTGTAAATAGCAATGTTGGCGGATACTGCAGGGGCCCGGATACCAGGGACTGCCGGACTCCTGCAGTGATCGGGCGAGTGTAGCTCCTGCATCGCCCGATCAGCCCGCTGTGCATGTATGGCGGAATACGTTCTGGCACAGCATCCCCCGCCGTACATGCATGGCATTTTGCATTAAGGAGTTAAAGGGGTTGTGTCACAAAACATATTCTACATTTTTCAAACTAGCACCTGGATCGAATACTTTTGTAATTCCATGTTATTAAAGGGATTCTGTCACCAGGTTTCACCCCCTCCAGATAAAAATATGGTTATGTTCAGGGAGCTTTAACCATTCCTAATGTGGTCTTATAAATGTAATCTGTAGGCTCATTTTGCTAAAAAAAAACACGCTATTACTAACCTGTCAATGAACAGAATAAGGTGCCCAAGGGGATGTAAATGGCTCCAAGCTGCCGCCCGCACCTGCTGCCGTTCGTGCCCAGCGCCGCCTCATAATCTTCTGTGACGCCTCCTGGTCTCCCTCCCCCCCTCCTCCTGCTCTCCCTCCCCCTCCTCCTCCTACATTTATAAGATTGCTGTGACGTCTCCTGCTCTCCCTCCCCTCCTGTGACGTCTCCTGCTCTCCCTCCCTCCCCCTCCTCCTGCTGTGACGTCTCCTGCTCTCCCTCCCTCCCTCCCCCCTCCTTCTGCTGTAACATCGCAATGTTACAGCAGGAGGAGGGGGGAGGGAGAGCAGGAGACGTCACAGCAGGAGGAGGGGGGAGGGAGGGAGAGCAGGAGACGTCACAGGAGGGGAGGGAGAGCAGGAGACGTCACAGCAATCTTATAAATGTAGGAGGAGGAGGGGGAGGGAGAGCAGGAGGAGGAGGGGGGGGAGGGAGAGCAGGAGGCGTCACAGAAGATTATGAGGCGGCGCTGGGCACGAACGGCAGCAGGTGCGGGCGGCAGCTTGGAGCCATTTACATCCCCTTGGGCACCTTATTCTGTTGATTGACAGGTTAGTAATAGCGTATTTTTAGAAAAATGAGCCTACAGATTACATTTATAAGACCACATTAGGAATGGTTAAAGCTCCCTGAACATAACCATATTTTTATCTGGAGGGGGTGAAACCTGGTGACAGAATCCCTTTAACAATTAAGTATAGCCAGTAAGCTATTCAATAAAATGTGTGCGTGTGTAGTGCCACCTGCCGTGTGTTCTTTTCCTTATTTTTGTCCATCTCACTGAGCTGGTTGACCGTGCTCAGTTTAAATCTTCAACTGCCACCAGCCATATGTTCTGTTAGAAGCTGTGGCAGTTACAGAGAAAGAGCTGCAGCAGAAAGTAGAGATGAGAGAAGTTTACAGAAATTTTATTCGATTTGGCTACTTTCACAATGAAATTTGATTCGTAAAAAATTGCTCCGACACGAAGCACGTTCCTTTGTAGGAAACAGGCACAATGACGGGGAATTGCGCCTGGTGCACATGTCACCCCGCGTGGTTTCTGCAATCAAGATGGCAGTGACAGCCTCTTTGCATGCAAATGGATTTGGTGAATATGTATGTTTTTTACTGCCATTTCAGGAAAAATTGATTCGTTACCTCAAAGTGCGAGGAAATTTGGCTTTGCTGCGAATCAAATTTGTATTGAAGTTTACTTTGGCTATTTCAATTTGCTCAACACTAGACCTGAAGCTCCTAGCGTCATGACGTCATGACACTGGGAGCATCAGGTCCCTCCAGTCTCCTCCAGTGCAGAGCCATTGCCAGCGTGTTCAACTGGATGAAGGGAGTTTATTTTTATTTTTTTTGTACCAAGCAAAATTGGTGCTGCTAAGGGAGGGGGCCTTATTTATACTGGGGGCACTGTTGGGGTCTTTTTACACTAAGAGAATACTATTGGGGGATATTTTATATGCAGGGGGTACTGAGGGGACATTTTATACACAGGGGGAACTGTTGGGGGGGGCGTTATATATACTGGGATACTACAGGGGGAATTGTAGACACTGGGGGCACTACAGGGGGCATTATAGACACTGGAGGGCATACTGAGGGCACTGCAGGGGTTGGAATGCTTAAAAAAAAAAAAAAGGAAAAATGTCTGCAAAATTGCCATTAAAGGGAACCTGTCACCTCCAACAAACATCCCAAGCTGGCGGCAGTACCTTAGAGTAGCCAGCAGCGTGTTTGTAACAATCATTTTCTTCCTTCAGGCAGAGAAGCAGAAGCTGTAAAAACAATCTTTAATCCCCTGCTGGCGCACTTCTCTAGTCAGGCTTTAAGTCACGGAGGCGGCGGCCTCCTTGCTTCAAGTCACGGTAACCACGCCCCCTTTGCTGCCCCTTCGCTGTGACTGACAGCGCTTATGCATGACAGTTCTGCTGGCTTTGCCGAACTGCCGGCTGTCAGTCACAGCGAAAGGGCAGGGAAGGGGGCATGGTTACTGTGACTTGAAGCAAGGAGGCCGCCGCCTCCGTGACTTAAAGCCTGACTAGAGAAGCGCGCCGGCAGGGGATTAAAGATCGTTTTTACAGCTTCTGCTTCTCTGCCTTCAGGAAGAAAATGATCGTTACAAACACGCTGCTGGCTACTCTCAGGCACTGCTCCCGGCTTGGGAGGTTTGTTGAAGGTGACAGTTTCCCTTTAAAAAATGACAAACGGATGCAGAATGGCCATGAAAAACTGGCAGTAAGTTTGTCTGTCGGGTGAATGTAGCCTTCGCTTACACTCCCAACAGGCTTACATTGCTCTTATATTTGTACTGATGTCAGAGAGAGAAAGATTTGATTCATGGATGACACTACTAAATAGTATCATAAAAGTTTTATTGCCATTTAGCTGAAATTCCTTACTGTCTTCAAAAAGTTAAGAAATAATGGCCTCCCGACTGATGTCATGAGATCTTGCTGTAATTTCCCTAGGGTAACTTTTTTTACAAGGCAACGATGATGACCTTGATGTATCACAGCGACTTTGAAAAGTTTGAAATTAAACTAACACCTCCAATTCAGAAATGAGATACAGAAATGCAAACAAAAGAAAGTTGTCAGACACCCAAAAATTCTAAATTGGAAACGCTTAAAATAATGAAATGTAGGCATATTATATTTGAAGGAAATGAATGCACCACCTATCATGATGAAAGCTCAAACAATGATTAATCCCACATAACACAATGTGCCTGCAGTGCTTGTCATATTGTTTCCTCAGCTGCATTGATAGAGGCTTCAGCACTGGAAAGTCTGCAGATTTGCTGTCAAGCTTTGCTGAGTGGTATGGTGGGTAGCAATTATACCAGAAGCCTTTCTAAGTAATAATAATGTGATAGCACATAAAGATTTGGTATAAAGTGTTGGATGTGAAAGACTTACCCTGCCATATCTTGCAGTATTTAGTGTAGGACACATATAAAAACGTGCAAAATGTAAAAATGGACTGGACCTCGGGGACCATGGTGGTTGGTGATGTAGGGTCAGCACTACATGGTGCCCACTGGAAGGGAATGTCTTCATCTGCATCAATATCCTCATATGAGAAATCCATGGCACTCCAAAGCGAATTAGTCACAAATTAAACTTTATTTGCAACACAAACATCATAAAATATAGATAGTAATGCAATACCCGTTAATAGTAGAGTCTTATGCTCTACAGACTAGATGTATCTTCTTATTCTTACCTGACCTAGTGTGATCTTTGTAGCATGACTCATGGCTAAGCAAAAAAGTGTCTTCTGACAGAGAGTGGAAATTACTGTATTTTGTGCTTTATAAGAGGAGGAAAATAAATACAAAATATTTTTCATCAGACCTCAGATCAGGTCGCCCGTCTTCATCAAACTCCAAATTAGCCATCTCAATCTTCTTCAGACCTCAGCTCAGACCCCCAATCTTCATCAGACCTCCGATCAATAAAATAAATGAAACAACTTTACCTTTCCTGCTCCGGATAGAGCAGGACTCCTAATCTTGATCAGACCCCCCAATCGGACCCCCAATCTTTCAGACCTCAGATCGGACTCCCTATCTTCATTAGACCATCCAGTTAACACCTAATCTTCATTAGACCTCAGGGCAGTAAAATAAATAAAACAGCTTACCTCTCCTGTTCCGGATGGCGCACTCTTCCTGCACTCACTGCTCCCTGCTCTTCTGCTGGCACCCTTTGCACTGTGACCTGATTTCGTACAGTGTCAGGTCATAGTGCACACCTACATGCACTACATCTTAACGCTATAAGCAGTCAGGACACAGCATAGTGGGCCCCCGGAAAAAGACCAGGGGCCGGTGAGTACGGCCAACACTAGTAGCACTGCACACCGCTCCTCACTCCTCCTGCATACTAATGAGCTCTTCCATAATGAAAGAGCTCATTAATACTCACTTTATAAGACTCACTGCTATTTTCCCCTACTTTTGGGAGGAAAAGTGTATATTATAAAGTGAAAAATACAGCAGAATATGTTAATATTACAATGGCAGTGTGCATTAGTCTGATGCGTTTGTTAGCGCTATGGTAGAGTATGTGAATGGGCAGTACATGATCTATGACTTTATGAATGGTGTTTGCGTGTCATGGATTTCTCATCTAATTATGTAATTATGTAAAGCTGTACCTCACTATGAACTTCCTCCTCCCTGTCTGGGCCTGAACATTTATACTAGGGGCTCCCTATCTCCCTCTAGCGTCTAGGATGCCTAACTACACCCTAATAGGCCTGCTTACGCATAACACAGGGGAAACATTGCATATAAAAGCACATAGACAATACATTAAATGCATAGTTAAATATAAGATCACTGTTCCTTGTGAGTAGAAGTAACACGCTAACCAATTGACCCTTGTGTAGTGCCCACGCCTACCTAGTGGGACACTACAAGCTCATTTGCATACCCTCTTTTCTGGAGTTTGAAAGTACAGATAAAGATAACAAAGGTAGGGTTGAAATGACGTTAGAGAAAACTGATGAAAACTGAGCACAAATGATAATGGATCAGGTTTTTTTTTGTTTTTTTTATGTTTTTCGGTTCAGAATGGAAACCTAAATGGTGACGTGAGCTCAGCCAAAGTCCTTCCTTTATATTTCCAATTTCTTTTGAATCCCAGTTTCTTGGCTTTGTCTCATAAACTGCACCACAGCTTATCTTTGTGCCATCTGTAACTTCCTTTGAGAAAGAGAATAAGGCCAAATTCAGACAAGCGAGTTCAACACAAGAAACAGGTTGCTTGTGTACGCGTGATTTCCTGTTTAGACCTCTGCTCCTCTGACAAGGTTGCATGGAATTACAGTCCTGATCAAAAGTTTAAGACCACTTGAAAAAAATCATATTTAGCATGGCTGGATCTTAACAAGGTACAAAGTAGAGCTTCAACATGCAACAAGAAGAAATGGGAGTGAGACTAAACATTTTTTGAGCATTCAATTTAATGAAAACAACGAATAAACTGAAACAGGCTGTTTTTCAGCTGATCAAAAGTTTAGGACCACACCTCGAAAAAAAAACGAACCATCCCCCCCAGAACAGAAATTTAACTTCCAAATATGAACTCAGTAATGAGTAGCTCCGCCGTTATTGTTTATCACTTCAAAAATTCGTTTCGGCATACTTGATGCAAGCATTTCCATGAGGTGAGTGGGAACATTTCTCCAAGTGGTGAAGACGGCTGCACGAAGGCCATCTACTGTCTGGAACTGTTGTCCATTTTTGTAAACTTCCCTTGCCATCCATCCATCCCCAAAGGTTTTCAATTGGATTTAGATCAGGGGAACACGCAGGATGGGCCAAAAGAGTGATGTTATTCTCCTGGAAGGAGTCCCTTGTCCTGCGGGCATTGTGTACTGTAGCATAGTCCTGTTGAAAAACCCAGTCGTTACCACACAGACAAGGGCCCTCAGTCATGAGGAATGCTCTCTGCAACATCTGGACATAGCCAGCGGCCGTTTGACGCCCCTGAAGCTCCATTGTTCCACTTAAGAAAAAAAAGCACCCCAGACCATTATGGCGCCCCCTCCACTGTGGCGCGTAGAAAACATCTCAGGTGGGATCTGCTTGTCATGCCAGTAACCTTGGAAACCATCAGGACCATCAAGGTTACATTTTTTCTCATCCGAGAATAAAACTTTCTTCCACCTTTGAATGTCCCATGTTTGGTGCTCTCTTGCAAAGTCCAAACGAGCAATTCTGTGGCGTTCAAGGAGACGAGGTCTTTGAAGACGTTTTTTTGTTTTTGAAGCCCTTCAGTCTCAGATGCCGTCTGATGGTTATGGGGCTGCAGTCAGCACCAGTAAGGGCCTTAATTTGGGTCGAGGATCGTCGAGTGTCTTGACGGACAGCCAATTGGATCCTCCGGCTCAGTGCTGATGAATTTTTTTTGGGTCTTCCACTTGTCTTTTTTGTTCCATAACCCTCAAGATCATTTAAGTATTTAAGAAATTCCAGTCTTACTGTGTCCCACCTCAGCAGCGATGGCGCACTGTCAGAGACCCTGCTTATGCAGTTCAACAACCCGACCACGTTCAAAAAGGGAGAGTTTTTTTGCCTTTGCCATCACAACGTGTGACTACCTGACAGAAAATAACAATGAGACCACATCTTTGCACAGATTTGGCCTTTTAAAGGCCTGTTTCAGTTTATTCGTTGTTTTCATTAAATTGAATGCTCAAAAAATGTTTTGTCTCACTCTTATTTCTTCTTGTTGCATGTTGAAGCTCTACTTGGAACCTTGTTAAGATCCAACAATGTAAAATATGATTTTTTGCCATTTTTCAAGTGGTCTTAAACTTTTGATCAGGACTGTATAATGATTTGTAATGCTGTGTGTCCCTCCCAGACCTGTATCTACTGAATTACACTGACGGCATATGTCAGTACAGTTCAGTAGATGCAAAGTCGGACAGAGACACACAGCATTATACAGTTGCAAGAAAAAGTATGTGAACCCTTTGGAATGATATGGATTTCTGCACAAATTGGTCATAAAATGTGATCTGATCTTCATCTAAGTCACAACAATAGACAATCACAGTCTGCTTAAACTAATAACACACAAAGAATTAAATGTTACCATGTTTTTATTGAACACACCATGTAAACATTCACAGTGCAGGTAGAAAAAGTATGTGAACTCCTAGACTAATGACATCTCCAAGAGCTAATTGGAGTGAGGTGTCAGCACACTGGAGTCCAATCAATGAGATGAGATTGGAGGTGTTGGTTACAGCTGCCCTGCCCTATAAAAAAAACACACACCAGTTCTGGGTTTGCTTTTCACAAGAAGCATTGCCTGATGTGAATGATGCCTCGCACAAAAGAGCTCTCAGAAGACCTACAATTAAGAATTGTTGACTTGCATAAAGCTGGAAAGGGTTATAAAAGTATGTCCAAAAGCCTTGCTGTTCATCAGTCCACGGTAAGACATATTGTCTATAAATCAGGGGTGGGGAACCTCCGGCCCGAGGGCCGTATGCGGCCCACGGTATCATTTCATGTGGCCCCCGGCCCCCTGCCAGAACATAATGTGAAAATGCTTATGACCCCTTCCATTATGGAAGCGGTCATTAGCATACGGGAGGCACAGGAAGGTGAGAACAGCACTGCACTGGCTGTCCTCACCTTCCCTGGTCTTCTTTCAGCCCCACACTGTGTCCTGACACATCCAGCGTCAGGACGCAGTGCACGTAGACGTGCACTATGACCTGACGCTGTGCGGTGTGAGGTGACAATATAGTGCGGCAGGAAGAAGAACAGGGAGGGTAAGTGAATCTGCCAAGAGGCAGCGCCGTACGGAGCTGGAGAGGTAAGTTTATTTGTTTATCTTAAATACAGTATCTGATCTGATGTCTGATTGGGGCTGATCTGAGGCTAAAGGAGGGTGGGGAGGGTCTGATGGGGGTCTGATCTGAGGCTTGGGAGGGTCTGATCTGAGGCTGGGGGTGTCTGATCTGAGGCTGGGGTTTGATAGGGGTCTGATCTGAGACTAGGGGGGCTGATGGGGGCTGATCTGAGGCTGGGGAGGGTCTGATGGGGGCTGATCTGAGGCTAGGGAGGGTATTATGAAGGTCTGATCTGAGGCTGGGGGGTCTTATAGGGGCTGATCTGACCCTGGGGGGTCTGATGGGGGCTGATCTGAGGCTGGGCGTCTGATCCGGGTCTGGTCTGAGGCTGGGGGTCTGATGGGAGTCTGATCTGAAGCTAGGAAGGGTCTGATTGGGGTCTAATCTGAGGCTTAGAGGTCTGATGGGAGTCTGATCTGAGGCTGATGTAGGCCTGGGGGGTCTGATAGGAGGCTGATTTCAGGCTGATGGAGGTGGGGGCAGATATTTTGCTGAGAAAGGGACAAAGGCAGGGACAGTTGCGAAGAAAGAGGCAGGGAGAGTGAAAGCTGGGTGAACCCCTCTCTGGACCCCCTGGGTTTAGCTTCCTGCCATTAATGTCAAATAAGTAACATTCTGAACTTAAAAATTAGACTGCTATGTGTGGTCAATATGGCGCCTGTATTGTATGTAATATACTGTATATATATAGTGCAGGCGCTATTTTGTGCTGCAAAAATACAGCCCTCTAGATTATTTTAATTGAAGTGCAATTTCTGTAAATTATCCCTAAGTCAATTATATGTTTGACCAAATACAGCAGTAAAAAATTTTTATTGAGAATTTTGCATGGCCCCCGAATGATGTTACAAATATCCAAATGGCCCTTGGCAGCAAAATGGTTCCCCACCGCTGCTATAAATGGAGAGAGTTCAGCACTGCTGCTACTCTCCCTAGGAGTGGCCGTCCTGTAAAGATGACTGCAAGAGCACAGCGCAGACTGCTCAATGAGGTGAAGAAGAATCCTAGAGTGTCAGCTAAAGACTTAAAGTATAACTGTCATATTTTTTTTTGGAGTATTGGATTGTGGTGATTAATATCTCCTTGGTAGCCCTTTTTCAACTTTTCACTGTGTACTCAATTACCCCTTAATTCCACAGTTTTGTTCCCTGTACTGCCTATTTTTACCTGTGCTTAAAATCAGGTTGCTATGCAGGGTCCGTCTATGTGTTGAAGGACACAGAAGCAAGCAACGTGCAAGGTCAGATTACAGACAGCCAGGGACTGTAAGTAAATGATTAAAGCCAGGTCCTCCCCAGCAGCTGATAACAGTGCCTGGGCTGTGTGCACTTCTCCCTGTCCCTGCACTTGGCAGACGCTCCCTCACTCAGCAGAGCTGGAGAAGTAGAGTCGAAGCAGCGCAGACCAGGGAAGGGAGATCTGCCGTCTGCTCAGTGTATAAATGAAAGCAACATGTGGTAAGAGGACCCCTTTGTGCTGCAGGAGATTAACCCTTTAGGGGGAGGGCTCTGGTTACTGAGACTTTTGGGGGTCTATTGTTACTGGCTAGTGAGGGCAGGCGGGATTAGCCTCAGGGTGAGGGCAGTGGCGGCCATCTTAACTGAATAGTGAAATTGCAGTTTTATGCAGACTGGTTGCTAAGGGCTGAATCTTATTAAATATGGGGTAAGTCAGTCTAATAGTAACTGATTCTGGAATATCATGTTATTAGTAACTACATATATGAAAATTGAAATTAGGGTCTAAGTGTGACAGTTATCCTTTAAAAAAAAAGTCTCTGGCATATGCTAACATCCCTGTTAGCGAATCTACGATACGTAAAACACTAAACAAGAATGGATTTCATGGGAGGATACCAAAAAAAAAACATTGCTGCACGTTTACAGTTTGCACAAGAGCACCTGGATGTTCCACAGCAGTACTGGCAAAATATTCTGTGGACAGATGAAACCAAAGTTGAGTTGTTTGGAAGAAACACACAACACTATGTGTGGAGAAAAAGAGGCACAGCACACCAACATCAAAACCTCATCCCAACTGTGAAGTATGGTCAGGGCTGGGACAAGGCCATTTGGTGCCCAGGGCGAAGATGGCAAACTGCGCCCCCCCCCCCCCCCCCCCCCCCGTTTTTAAGAAAGAATCAATGTTGTTTCAAAACAAGAATATACTTAAAGCAATAGAACAAAGGACTGTGGGACTTTGAAAGTCACAGACACTATAAAGTTCCCCCCCATCATCATGTGCCAGTATAAAGTCCCCCCCATCATCATGTGCCAGTTTTGTAATAAGCCCCCCCAATGTGCCAGTAACACTATTGTAAAAAAAAACAAAAAAAAACCACTTATACTTACCTAAGTGTCAGCGATGCGATGCAGCCTCTTCCTGTGTCCCACGCTGTAATGTAAGGCTCAGGCGGCACGATGACGTCATTGCGCCGGCCTCTGATAGGCTGCCGGCCTAGTGCCTGCAGCCAGGGGCGTACATAAAAATCACTGGGCCCCATAGCAGGAATCTAAATTGGGCCCCCATTCCCCTTTTATAGCCCCTCCGTTTGTTCCATGAACTATTCTGCTGCGTTTTATAATTTATGCCATCAGGGCCGGAATGGGATTACAAAACAGCCCTGGCACACAAAAGAGGTATAATAGATGCAGATGTATATTATATACAGCAGTGTACAGTTATGTGAGGTACGCGGTATAATAGATGCAGTGTGTACAGGTATATAGTATATACAGCAGTGTACTGATATGTGAGGTACGGGGTATAATATATGCAGTGTATACAGTATATACAGTAGTGTAATATGTGAGGTACAAGGTATAATAGATGCAGTGTGTACAGGTATATAGTATATTCCCTAGTGTTCTGATATGTGAGGTACAGGGTATAATAGATGCAGTGTGTACAGGTATATAGTATATTCCCTAGTGTTCTGATATGTGAGGTACAGGGTATAATAGATGCAGTGTGTACAGGTATATAGTATATACAGCAGTGTACTGATATGTGAGGTACGGGGTATAATATATGCAGTGTATACAGTATATACAGTAGTGTAATATGTGAGGTACAAGGTATAATAGATGCAGTGTGTACAGGTATATAGTATATACAGCAGTGTACTGATATGTGAGGTACGGGGTATAATATATGCAGTGTATACAGTATATACAGTAGTGTAATATGTGAGGTACGAGGTATAATAGATGCAGTGTGTACAGGTATATAGTAAATACAGCAGTGTACTGATATGTGAGGTACGGGGTATAATATATGCAGTGTATACAGTATATACAGTAGTGTAATATGTGAGGTACGAGGTATAATAGATGCAGTGTGTACAGGTATATAGTAAATACAGCAGTGTATTGACACCTCGTACCTCACATATCAGTACACTGCTGTATATACTATATATCTGTACACACTGCATCTATTATACCTCGTACCTCACATATATAGTATATACAGAAGTGTACTGATATCTGTACACACAGCATCTATTATACCTCATACCTCACATATCAGTGCACTGCGGTATATACTATATATCTGTACATATTGCATGTATAATACTGTGTAATATATGCAGTGTGTGTGCATGTATGTGTGTGTGTATATATATATATATATATATATATACAGAGCAGTGTATTGATGCGACACATAGAAGGTATAATACTGTAGATGCAGTGTTTATAGAAATATGTGGTCAGTTATGCATTATAGTCACTGTGAGGTACATGAGGTAGTGATAACTGTCTGAAGTAGTATACATGAGTGAGCAATGAGTAAAAACAGGGCATGGAGGGGGGGGGGGGTAAATGATGAAAAGTGGAGGACCTCCTCTTACCTCTCCATTCCAGTCTGTATGGATCAATACAGAGCTGCTTGTGAACTTTTAATACTTGCTGTTAGGGGTTGAAGGACCTGTGATGATGTCATCACAGGTCCTGGCAGATGTACCTTTGAAACCTAGGAACTACACCATTTTTGGTGCAGTTCCTTTGCTAGATTCTGCAGGACCTGTGATGTTGAAGATGATGTCATCACAGGTCCTGGCAGATGCACTGTTCTAACCTGGGAACTACACTTTACACTGTGCAGTTCCCTTACAGGACCTGTGATGACATCATCAAAGGTCCTTTAGCTTTAGAAAGGTAAACAGGAGTAATTAGGGGGCGGGGCCTCTCCTCCACTTCGGTGCCTGCCTGCAGCCTATCAGAGGAAAGGGAAGGGACACGCCTCTCCCTCCCCTGCACCTCCGCTGGCACAGACAGTTTACAATGGAGATGAGCGCAATGGAAGCGCTCATCTCCCTGTGCCCGGCGGCGGCTGCTCACTTGGGGGGGGTCATTTTAGTTGGGGGGGCACATGGGGGGGCACAGCATGATGTAGGGGGGGCCGTGGCCCCCTCTGCCCCCCCCTGGCGACGCCACTGCTGCTGGCACTTCACCTGCGCCCCCCTCCTGTCCGCAAATGGTAGCGCCCAGGGCACCCGCTCCTTCGGCCCCTGCCTTGTACCGGCCCTGAGTATGGTGGTGGGGGCATCATGGTTTGGGGCTGCTTTGCTGCGTCAGGGCCTGGACTGATTACTATCATCGAAGGAAAAATGAATTCCCAAGTTTATCAAGACATTTTGCAGGAGAACTTAAGGCCATCTGTCTACCAGCTGATGCTCAACAGAAAATGAGTGTTGCAACAGGACAACGACCCAAAGCATAGAAGTAAATCAACAACAGAATGGCTTAAACAGAAGAAAATACGCCTTCTGGAGTGGCCCAGTCGGAGTCTTGACCTCAACCCGATTGAGATGCTGTGGCATGACCTCAAGAAAGCGATTCACACCAGATATCCCAAGAATATTGGTGAGCTGAAACAGTTCTGTAAAGAGTAATGGTCAAGAATTACTCCTGACCGTCGTACACGTCTGATCTGCAACTACAGGAAACGTTTGGTTGAAGTTATTGCTGCCAAAGGAGGTTCAACCAGTTATTAAATCCAAGGGTTCACATACTTTTTCCACCTGCACTGTAAATGTTTTTATGGTGTGTTCAATAATAACATGGTAACAATTAATTCTTTGTGTGTTATTAGTTTAAGCAGACTGAGATTGTCTATTGTTGTGACTTAGATGAAGATCAGATCACATTTTATGACTAATTTGTGCAGAAATCCATATCATTCCAAAGGGTTCACATACTTTTTCTTGCAACTGTATGTACTACTCTATCAAGGGGAGGGGGAGTATGCACTGCACAGGGGGTGTTACAAAGCATTGCTCAAAGGATTCAGCTCTGCCTCATGGTGCTCCAACTTCTCATTTTCGTATTACTATAAATGCAAATATGTCTGTAGTTGTTTAGCATACAGACAAAAGAAAAGTATTGTTTTAATCAGCATGGTGAGCCCTACCAGTCATTATGCCTGGTTTAATAGGGTTGATTCTGGTGACAGAGCCTCTTTAAGGGCAAAATATAGCAGTGCCAACCAAAATCATAATTAAAAGAAAGAGATCGCCTGAAAACATATGGTTTCCCTTTAAATAAAAACTATACTAAAGATTATAAAAAAAAAAATCATACTTAAGGGGGTTCTATACCTTTTTCTCACTGATGAGCTATCCTTTCGATAGGTCATCAATTTCTGATTGGTGGAGGCTCTACACCGGGAACCCTCATCAATAAGCTGTTTGAGAAGACATCGGCAGTTCTCGCTGTTTCCCGCAGGCCAGTAACTTCACCAATATGTATGTGGCCTGAGAGCGGCTCAGCCACTTTGAAGTGAATGAGGTTGAGCTACGCCCCCAGGCCAGTGACGACGGTAGTTATGATTTCACTGGCCTGTGGGAAACATCGAGAAGGCACCGCTGCCTACTCAAAGAGGTGATCGTCAGTGGTCCCGGGTGTCAGACTTCAACCGATCAGATACTGATGACCTATCCAAAGGATAGATCATCATTCATAAAAGCCCCTTTAAATCATTTGTTTCCAAAATAAAAATGCACTTAAAAAATGAGCTCAAGGCCTGCATGCACATAAATGTTGGTATTTGATTTGGACTTCAGCTGACATTCTGTGCATTTCTTTTCACTGTCTGTGCTGGAGATTAACTTGCTGTACGTTTTTGAAATTAATCTAAATTTTTGTGCTGTGAAGCATAAAAATACATTATGTAATGTATTTTTATGATATGAATATATTTAGTTTTTTTGGGTCACTCCCTCTTGGTCCTGGTAGTTTAAGAAGTGGTATCCAGACAACAAAGAATTAATGGGTTCTACCATCAACAGGCATCACCGATCAGACTAAAACCAGCAAGAGTGAAACAAATGAGCACTGAAAAATTTAGGTTGGAGTCTGATTGGTTGCTATGGGCAGCTAAACCAGTACTACCTTACACCAGTTTAGATAAATCTCTCCGAAAGTTTCATTGGCTGATTGCTTCACTTGCCGTGTCCTTAATTTGTGTATAATGTGTAGTATTGCAGGATGTGATTGGCACGTAGTCCATTACACCAAGGGCCCAGCTCTCAGACTTGAAATTTATAGTCTTCTAGTATTCCTGATATTATTATATGGTCATCTGGAGACGTGGACCCACTAGCTCACTAATGGTTTTGACTAAGGGCAGTACCAGGGAATCTAAGGGATTGTTCATTTTTTACCCTTAATCCCCGCAAGGAGGTAGGGACTTTACCCAGGTTGAAACCCCCGAAATAGTCTCTGTTAGGGACAGCTGACACTTATACAGGCATTCTTTCCTAGTATGTAGTACCAAAACATAAATAATTGATGAAGCAAGAGTTGAAGCTGGAAGAGCTTAGCTATAAGTGGAAGTCTGGGCAGTCAGCAGACAGAAGAGCATGGTCAGGAGATCAAGCCAAGTCATAACCTTAAACAGCAGAAACAACTGCACACCCAAGCAGACTGAAACCAAACAGATCTATTTACTCAGTCGCATGTACACTGGTCTGATGTGTTCGATTTAAGCCTGGGGAACGTTGGCATTGATAATTCAGAGGCATCTAGCATGCTCTGGCCCTATAAGAGACACATGACCCACAAGTAGAGCAGTGAAATATGGGAGAAAAGCAGCAGCCAACAGCAGATCCAAGAGAGGTGACTGGAGAATTGTTACAATTATCATTAGTGTTTCATAGAGGCCTAACCACTAAAGGGGCGAGTCTTAAGATAATCTGCTGTAAAATTGGGTGTGTGGAGTTTTGGGTTGATCGGGAGATGTTCCTAGATGACAGGGGGGTTTTCAAATGATGGTAAGTGTGGTATTTCTACTTCCTGACTTCTTATAGATCAAATTCAAAAGTTTCAAGCCTCAATGTCCATCCTTTTAATGGCCACTAGTGGCAGCAGTTAGCATCTTCCTAAGATTCCCTAGTCCCTGTTTATTTGCTCTCTTAAAGTGAATGTGTCATCAGAAAATGACTTATTGTTAAAATCATGTTTATATTTTTAAAGAATTTTTATTGATGTTCTTTTTAATTTTCCATGTCAATATCTATATTTAAACCAAAAAACATAAAATCCTGTCGTTTTTGCATTGGCCACTAATAATAGGCGTAACTTCTTGGTCTGTTTACTGCAGTCATCTGTTTATCTGTCATTATAATCCTGCTTATAATGATATCACCTCTGTGTATAGATAAGGCAGGATCCACCATTCAGAATTGGCGATTTTCAAAGCGTATCTATTCCTTCCTTGTACAATGACCTCTGCACAGATGACACAGCCTGCTCAGAAAATTCTCCCATAGAAGTCAATGAGGTCCCCTTTAGACAATTGTGTCTATGGACCATGTGCTTTCCAAATACTGTTAAGAACAGCTTGGGCAAGATAGCCTCCCCCATAATCATGTTCAGGAAATAAAATAAAAACTGTAATCAGAAAATAAAAACAGATTACAAAAAAAGATGTGTTGCTACCTGGTTTTAATTGTCAGTGAAAATTTTTGGTAACACATTTTCTTTAACATGACTATCATAATACATCATTTGCCGTAAAAAAAAAAAAAACGCACTAAGAGAATTTTTAGATTTCTTGCCCTATTAAAAAACTGAAACCACAAACCGTTACCATTCCTGTGTTTCCAGTTTTGACTACCTAAAAAAAATGAAGTAGGAAGTCAGTCCCTTGCAGACCAGTACCGTGATCATTTGGGGCATCTCATAAATACGTAGCAAGAATTATTGATCTTAGAATGAATGGCACGCCGCTTTCCTGTTTGGTAGAGGGAATCAGAGCCTCTTGACAGCAAGCTACTTAGGGGCTTCACATATTCCTGAAACTTTTTTGTCTGTCTTTCTAGAATAACATGGCGAGTTGTAAAATCCACTAATGCTGCTAAAGCCTCACAGAAGTACTCAGCTAAACCTAGTGTTCATGTTTGTTCTGTCATTCTCGGCAGCCGCTGTGCAGCTTCATATTCTACGTGGTTCAATAAACATGATCGTGACATTTGGGGAATAGCTGGACAAATTCCCTTCTCGTTATTTGCTGTAGAGCGACTATATCAGTAGGACAATCAGGACTGAATGCTTTCACACAGTATGTACTGACAGCCTTCTGTGTTTTTGAATGACTGACCTCTTCAAGGTAATTGTGTGTCATAGGTACTACAATACAGTATTGCGTTCTATTTACCACCTATCGATCCTAATGCTGTCCAACAATATTCTTGGTCGTATATACTGAATATGTCACAAGTAGCACCCAGTAAGTATTTGATGATACCCCATAACCCACCTTAATTAATCCTAACTTGCTTGGAAAGTGTCCCATAAATGTACCATCTTGAAATTTCGTGGATTGGCTGCTGTGATGCACCTCTCTTCCGAAATCCTAGATGTGCCATCAGTCAGATTACTAGGTTTCTGGTCTGGTCTACTGATAACTTCTGCAGCCCAGGATTAGGAAGATGCGGTTAATGGTGTCATAGACCAGACTGGAGACATGTTATATTTTGACTGATGGGCATGACAACAGTGGATGTAGAATTTCTGAAGAGACTTGAATCTCATTGCCAGTTAGGATAATTTGAGGTGGGTTGATGGGTCCCAAAACATCCCTTTATATGTAGAAGCTATGAAGCTATAATCTGCAAAGCAAATCCTGGGGTAACATATAAATGCATGGATGGAAGTGACAAGCTATACTTTGGTTCTGCTCTTCCGGTCATCCAATGAACTACTACAAGTACAAATGTCCAGATCATAATTGCCATTCAACCTATTCATGTCATAAAGACATGTCAGATCTTTGGGATCTAAGTAATGAGATTCTCATAGCTTTTTATTTATTTTATTTTTTTACTATTTTGCTCACCAATGCAAAGTGGGCTATGGAACATTTATAGCCATCCTCAACTAAGCTCAGCTTTTCTCTGATCCAAGCCAAAAATCCCGGCTCAGCTAATCCTGGCTACAGAGTAGTTAGTAAACCTCCGGGGTGCAGAGGCAGAAGCAGCAATGTGTGCTCCTGCCCGTACTTACTGCGCTGCAGCCCCATTCATAAAATGTGTTCTCTGTACTCTGTACAACACTGAGCGGTGTACAGAGAAGTAGATTTTAAGCGCTCAGCAAAATGTGTGCTTTAGATAGGCAAAGGTGTAATAAAAATATAAAATACATCAATAAACTATATTGCAAAAAACTATTATTAGGAACACGTTCACCAAAAATTATACAAAAGTTTAGTTACTGTTTAAACTATTAAACTTGTTCCTCCTTTAACCAATGGATATTTTTAACATAACAGATAAAAACACAACACAAAAAATGCATTTAACCCCTTAAGGCTCATTTTCACCTTCAGGACCAGGCCATTTTTTTCAAATCTGACCAGTGTCACTTTGTGGTAATAACTTTAAAACGCTTTGACTTATCCAGGCCATTCTGAGATTGTTTTTTCGCCACATATTGTACTTCATGACACTGGTAAAATGGAGTCAAAAAAATTCATTTTTATTTATAAAAAAATACCAAATTTGCCAAAAATATGGAAAAATTAGCAAATTTCCAAGTTTCAATTTCTCTACTTCTATAATACATATTAATACCTGCACAAATAGTTAATACTTTACATTTCCCATATGTCTTCTTCATGTTAGGATCATTTTGGGAATGACATTTTATTTTTGGGGGACGTTACAAGGCTTAGAAGTTTAGAAGTAAATCTTGAAATTTCTCAGAAATTTTTAAAAACCAACATGATAGAAACCACCCAAAAATGACCCCATTCTAGAAACTACACCCCTCAAGGTATTCAAAACTGATTTTACAAACGTTGTTAACCCTTTAGGTGTTCCACAAGAATTAATGGGAAATAGAGATACAATTTCAAAATTTAACTTTTTTGGCAGATTTTCCATTTTAATATTTTTTTTTCCAGTTACAAAGCAAGGGTTAACAGCCAAACAAAACTCATTATTTATGGCCCTGATTCTGTAGTTTACAAGAGCACCCCATATGTGGTCATAAACTGCTGTATGGGCACATGGCAGGGCGCTGAAGGAAAGGAATGCCATACGGTTTTTGGAAAGCAGATTTTGCTAGACTGTTTTTTTTTACATCATGTCCCATTTGAAGCCCCCCTGATGCACCCCTAGAGTGGAAACTCCAAAAAATTGACCCCATCTAAGAAACTACACCCCTCAAGGTATTCAAAACTGATTTTACAAACGTCGTTAACCCTTTAGGTGTTCCACAAGAATTAATGGAAAATATTGATACAATTTAAAAATTTCACTTTTTTGGCAGATTTTCCATTTTAATATTTTTTTTTCCCAGTTACAAAGCAAGGTTTTAGTTTTTGGGCGATTATCTTAGATAGGGTTTCATTTTTTGTGGGATGAGATGACTGTTTAATTGGCACTATTTTTGGGTGCATATGACTTTTTGATCGCTTGCTATTACACTTTTTGTGACGTAAGATGACAAAAAATGTTTTTTTTACACCGTTTTTTTTTTTTTTTTACGGTGTTCACCTGAGGGATTAGGTCATGTGATATTTTTATAGAGCCGGTCGATACGGACGCAACGATATTGAATATGTATACTTTTTTTTATTTATGTAAGTTTTACACAATGATTTCATTTTTGAAACAAAAAAATCATGTTTTAGTGTTTCCATAGTCTAAGAGCCATAATTTTTTCAGTTTTTGGGTGATTATCTTGGGTAGGATACGATTTTTGCGGGATCAGATGACGGTTTGATTGGCGCTATTTTGGGGTGCATATGATTTTCTGATCGCTTGCTATTACACTTTTTGTGATGTAAGGTGAAATAAAATTGTTTATTTAGCACAGTTTTAATTTTTTACGGTGTTCATCTGAGGGGTTAGGTCATGTGATATTATTATAGAGCTGGTCGATACGGACGCGGCGATACCTAATATGTATACTTTTTATTTATTTATGTAATTTTTACACAATAATATAATTTTTGAAACCAAAAAAAATATATCATGTTATAGTGTCTCCATAGTTTGAGACCCATAGGTTTTTTATTTTTTGGGCCATTGTTTCATGTAGGGGCTTATTTTTTGCGGGATGAGGTGACGGTTTGATTAGTACTATTTTGGCGTACATGCAACTTTTTTGATCATTTTTATTACCTTTTCTGGGAAGTAAGGTGGGCAAAATTTCAATTTCCTCATAGTTTTAATTTTTTTATTTTTATGACGTTCACCGTGCGGGGAAAGTAACATGACCGTTTTATAGATAAGGTCGTTACGGACGCGGCGATACCCGATATGTGTATTTTATTTTTATTTTTTTTATTCAGTGATATATGTGTTTTTTTTATCTTTACTTTTTTCACTTTTTTTTACATTTTTTTGACCCAGACCCACTTGGTTCTTGAAGATCCAGTGGGTCTGATGTCTGTATAATACAGTACAGTACACTGAACAGATCTATGCCTTTAGCACAGTTCTGTTCAGCACCATGGACAGCAGGATGCCTGAGAAGGCGTCCTGTTGCCATGGGAACCTTCCCCGTCTGCCACAACTGAGCAGACGGGGAAGGGGAAGGAGGGGGCTCCCTCCCTCTGTGACACCATCCTGTCTGGGGGCTGCAAAGGCACAGCAGCCCCCCGATGGGAGAGAGAGGGAGCTCCCTGAATGTTAACCTTTTCCATACAGCGGTCCGTACGGACCGCAGTATGGAAAGGGTTAAACGGATGACATCACAGCACAGATGTGAGCCGTTTATACCAGAGTGTCAGCAATGTGCTGACACTCTGGTATACCCACTGGACGCCAATGAATATTCAAGAGGAGGTGGGCGGTTGATAGCGATCCCGCCTGCCGCCCGCACCGCCTGCAACCCCCCCCCTGCACCACCCACCGGCATAAAATCATTCAGGGGTACAGGGGGGGGGGGGGAAATCTTTATTTTGGGCATTTTAAAGTTTCTGATCCCCGCGGTCAGGGATCGAGGGGATTAGAAACTGCAGAAAGCGCTGCAAACCGCAGGTCTGAATTGACCTGCGGTTTGCTGCGATCGCCGATACGGGGGGTCACATGACCCCCCCCCCCCCCCCGCGTTGTGACAGGATGCCCGCTGAATGATTTCAGCGGGCATCCTGTTCCGATTAACCCCCGCCGCGCCGCAATCGCGTTTTAAACCCATGACGTACCGGTACGTCATGTGTCCTTAAGGACTCGGGAATCATGCCATACCGGTACGTCATGTGTCCTTAAGGGGTTAATACAGTTGCAAGAAAAAGTATGTGAACCATTTGGAATGATATGGATTTCTGCACAAATTGGTCATAAAATGTGATCTGATCTTCAGCTAAGTCACAACTATACACAATCACAGTCTGCTTAAACTAATAACACACAAAGAATTAAATGTTACCATGTTTTTATTGAACACACCATGTAAACATTCACAGTGCAGGTGGGAAAAGTATGTGAACCCTTGGATTTAATAACTGGTTAAACCTCCTTTGGCAGCAATAACTTCAACCAAAGGTTTCCTGTAGTTGCAGATCAGATGTGCACAACGGTCAGGAGTAATTCTAGACCATTCCTCTTTACAGAACTGTTTCAGTTCAGCAATATTCTTGGGATGTCTGGTGTGAATCGCTTTCTTGAGGTCATGCCACAGCATTTTAATCGGGTTGAGGTCAGGACTCTGACTGGACTACTCCAGAAGGCGTATTTTCTTCTGTTTAAGCCATTCTGTTGTTGATTTACTTCTATGCTTTGGGTCGTTGTCCTGTTGCAACACCCATCTTCTGTTGAGCTTCAGCTGGTGGACAGATGGCCTCACGTTCTCCTGCAAAATGTCTTGATAAACTTGGGAATTCATTTTTCCTTCGATGATAGCAATCTGTCCAGGCCCTGACGCAGAAAAGCAGCCCCAAACCATGATGCCCCCACCACCATACTTCACTGTTGGGATGAGGTTTTGATGTTGGTGTGCCTCTTTTTCTCCACACATGGTGTTGTGTGTTTCTTCCAAACAACTCAACTTTGGTTTTATCTGTCCACAGAACATTTTGCCAGTACAAGTGCTCTTGTGCAAACTGTAAATGTGCAGCAATGTTTTTTTTGGACAGCAGTGGCTTCCTCTGTGGTATCCTCCCATGAAATGCATTCTTGTTTAGTGTTTTACGTATCGTAGATTCGCTAACAGGGATGTTAGCATATGCCAGAGACTTTTGTAAGTCTTTAGCTGACACTCTAGGATTCTTCTTCACCTCATTGAGCAGTCTGCGCTGTGCTCTTGCAATCATCTTTACAGGACGGCCACTCCTAGGGAGAGTAGCAGCAGTGCTGAACTTTCTCCATTTATAGACAATTTGTCTTACCGTGGACTGATGAACCGCAAGGCTTTTGGACATACTTTTATAACCCTTTCCAGCTTTATGCAAGTCAACAATTCTTAATCGTAGGTCTTCTGAGAGCTCTTTTGTACGAGGCATCATTCACATCAGGCAATGCTTCTTGTGAAAAGCAAACCCAGAACTGGTGTGTGTTTTTTATAGGGCAGGGCAGCTGTAACCAACACCTCCAATCTCATCTCATTGATTGGACTCCAGTTGGCTGACACCTCACTCCAATTAGCTCTTGGAGATGTTATTAGTTTAGGGGTTCACATACTTTTTCCACCTGCACTGTTAATGTTTACATGGTGTGTTCAATAAAAACATGGTAACATTTAATTCTTTGTGTGCTATTAGTTTAAGCAGACTGTGATTGTCTATTGTTGTGACTTAGATGAAGATCAGATCACATTTTATGACCTATATGTGCAGAAATCCATATCATTCCAAAGGGTTCACATACTTTTTCTTGAAACTGTTTATAAAAAAAATGATTCCAATATTTCTTATTTGCAGTTGATGCTATTCTTTAGCTTATAAACTAGATTTAATCCAGTCATCCACACTTCCATATCAGTATGACATTTGTGAGTTAAAACGTCCTTATATAGTCCGCAAAAATGTCTGTGAAGGATCCACGGTTGGTCCATCTGTCAGCTTTTACACTCCGTGTGTCATCCATAATCCATGGACGTTGCGCAGATGAGAATTAATTTCATGAGCATTTTCTATCTCTCTTTCATAAAACACAGACGCACCACGGATGCTGTCCATGTTGTCTCCGTGATTTTCACTGACCTATAGACTTCAATGGACGTGTGCACTCTGGGGCACGGATGAAAGTAATGCCTGCATCCGTTCATTTTTTGCAGACACTGTGGACTAACATATTAAACGTATTAACATATTAAAATAAATGGATAAGTGAAAAACGGAAGTGTTGACGAGGCCTAAAGGCTTTGTGGGGAAGGTCATGGTGGCTGTGATAATGGCATGTGTCTATTTTCTTATGTTTTTTGTTAAGGCACTAATCTTGTGACTGGTAAAAGTATGTCGGGTAGAAAGTCCCTTGCATATGCTACATATACAGTTCAATACCAAGCCTTTCATTGATTCAGTACGTAGACTCCTGTGATTTGCGGTGTTTGTCCTACTGTTTAAAATCATGATTACGTTCCTGCCAAAGACTTTTAAGTGCAACCTTGCCGTAATCTTCTGGATAAAATCCAATGGGGCATTTTATTTTTATTTTCATCAGTAGAGCACACAGTTTCTTCTTGCTGTGTTAATATGGGTTCAAATTAATACTGTGTAATTTTAGATACGCTGCAGAATTTTAAATCTCTGAACTGGGAACTTTAGAGGAGCAATTTGCAGAGCCAGAAGTCCCAGATAATAGGATCTTTAGCTAGACTTGCAATCCACTGAGGTTGCATTTGTAACTTTTCAGTTGGCGAACACAAGAGCCAGTTAACTTTTAGTGGGAGCCTTTTTTTTTTATGTACCGTATATACTCGAGTATAAGCCGACCCGAGTATAAGCCGAGCCCCTAATTTTACCCCCAAAAATTGGGAAAAATTATTGACTCGAGTATAAGACTAGGGTAGGAAATGCATCTATAATGCAGAGTGTATGTGAATATAATGCACACACTCTACATTATATACACACATCTGCAAGAGGGTGACTCCCTGTATTTAATGCAGACACTCTGCATTATATACACACACACTCTGCATTAAATACAGGGAGCCATCCACAGATCTCCCCCCTAAACAGTGCCATCCACAGATCCCCCCTAAACAGTGCCATCCACAGATCCCCCCTCCCCTAAACAGTGCCATGATGGCACTGTTTAAGGGAGGGGGGATCTGTGGATGGCACTGTAGGGGGATCTGTGGATGGCACTGCCATCCACAGATCCCCCTACAGTGCCATCCACAGATCCCCCTACAGTGCCATCCACAGATCCCCCTACAGTGCCATCCACAGATCCCCCTACAGTGCCATCCACAGATCCCCCTACAGTGCCATCCACAGATCCCCCTACAGTGCCATCCACAGATCCCCCTACAGTTCCATCCACAGATCCCCCTCCCCGACGCTCACAGCAGTATATTTAAACTAATCAGTAACCTTTAACTTTGGATATCTTACTTTGTCTTTGCTTCGGTAATACAGGCAGTGCGGGGAGCGGCGCTCACTCACTGACGTCACGCGCCTGCTCCCACTAGGCGGCGCAGGCGCGTGACGTCAGTGAGCGCCGCCCCCCGCACTGCCTGCTATTACCGGAGCTAAAAAAGTACTAGCTTCAAGTACTACATTAAGTACTAGTAAAGAGATATTGCAGCAGACTGAAGAGATTCAAGAGATACTGCAAGAGATTGGCTTAGAGTCTCCAACTGGCTCATCTGTGTTGTTTTTGCTGATCATTGATTGAGAAGAGGTAAGGAATTCGGTCAGCTGTTTGCTATTGTGCGTTTGCTAATGAGCCTAGCTCACTAAGGTGTTACATTTGTTGCTGGGGGAGGAGTTTGGGAAGGAGTGTGTGTATATATAGAGACAGACTCATTAGCTGGCCTAATTCATTAGCTGAAAGTACTAGCTTCAAGTACTACATTAAATACAGTAAAGAGATATTGCAGGAGATAGTCAGGAGGTAGGCTGGAAGGTGGAAACAATACAAAAAAAAAAAGGTAAGATTTGTTTGATTTAAAGTTACAAATTTATTTTTTTATTTTTTTCTCCTCTTTAAAATGGCAGACTTGGTTCAGTGCAGGAATTGTTGTGCATTTATTTCATGTTCCACTCTTTGGAGATTCGGATGCTGTCAGATCTGTAGACAGTTCTCCTTACTGCAGCAGGAAATTGAATTTTTGAAAGCTGAAATATTTAAATTATCTGTTAAACAAACTCCAGCTAGGACTGCTGCAATGCCACTGCCACAGAGGACCCCCAGAAATGGCAGATGGGTTAATGTAGGTTCTGGAAGTCTTAAAGTGGTGGATAGAAGACATGTCCCACAGTCGGTGGTTCTCCATAATTCATTTGCAGCACTCTCAGAATGTAAGGACAACATGGATATGGACTCAAGCACAGAGGGTGAGAAACCATCGACTCCTATGTCTAATGTATGCAACAAAAAAGATAAAGTGAAGTCTCAAAGGATGCAGCTGTTGCTGGGTGATTCAATCATAAGAAGTGTGGAGCTTAAAGAAAATGGTTTTGTGAGATGTCTCCCTGGGGCTACTGCTAGAAGAGATAGAAGACGTATTATTAATATTGTTAAGCAAGCAAAGCAGGAAGGGGACATGGATGTTCTTGTCCATCTAGGGACAAATGACCTGGCTTGCAATGAAGTGTCAGAGGTGAAAAAATCTTTTATCACACTTGGTAATGACGTACAGGATTTTGCATCCACCATTTCATTTTCTGAAGTTCTGCCTGTGCATAATGTTCAGAATAATAGGCAGAGGCGCATAAAGGAGTTCAACATATGGCTTGGTAAATGGTGTCAAGAGCAAGGATTTGGCTTTGTTTCTCATGATAGCTCTACTTGGAATAGAAAGGAACTGTACAAAAAAGATGGTTTGCATCTTTCTCTCAAAGGAACAAATGTACTTAGTGAACAACTCCAAGAATTTGCGAAAGAGTATTTAAACTAGGAAGGGGGGGCAAAAGAGTAAAAAAAAAAAAAGTCCAATTGCCCCCCGAAACAATGCCAGAACAGGCCAGAAGCACTGAGGTTAAGAAATGATAAGCTCAGAGTCCTGTCTACAAATGCTCGCAGTTTAGGTAAAAAAATCAATGAACTTGGGTCAATAATGGCATCTGAGAATGTAGATTTAGTGGCTGTTACGGAGACATGGTTTAATGAAAGAAATGACTGGGACATAACCATACCAGGGTACTCTTTATACAGAAGAGACAGAGAAGGCAAGAAAGGAGGAGGAGTGGCCCTGTATGTGAAAGATAGCATTAAATCTAACCTAATACAAGTTGGTGAGGCCAACATAGAGTCAGTTTGGGTTACGTTGCAGTTTGCTAACCATGCAGTAACTCGTGTAGGTGTGATATATAGACCACCTGGTCAAGTTAAAGAACTAGATGATCTACTAGTTGAAGAAATAGCTAAAATGACAATGAAAAGAGAAGTTATCATTATGGGAGATTTCAATCTTCCAGATATAAACTGGAAAACCAAAATAGCAAGTTCTACCAGGAGTACAGATATTCTAAATTCCCTACTGGGGTTATCTCTACAACAAGTGGTTGAGGAGCCAACCCGGAGGGAGGCCATTTTGGATTTGGTATTCACAAACGGGGATTCGGTATATGATGTCATTGTAGGCGAAACCTTGGGATCTAGTGATCACCAGTCAGTGTGGTTTAATATAAGAACTGTGAAAGAGTCCCACCACACAAAAACAAAAGTTTTAGATTTTAGAAAAACAGACTTTTCAAAAATGAAATTAGTCATAAATGAGTCCTTATCAGACTGGAACGGATTACATGGAGTCCAGGAGAAATGGGACTACTTAAAAGGTGCATTATTCAAGGCAACAGAAAATTGCATTAGACTCGTCAGTAAAAGCAAAAAAAGGAGGAGACCAATGTGGTACTCAGCAGAAGTGGCCCAAATCATTAAAAATAAAAAGCTAGCATTTTGTAATTATAAAAAAACCCAGAGCAATGAAGATAAGGAAATCTACAAGATTAGGCAGAGAGAGGCCAAGCAAGTTATAAGAACTTCTAAAGCGCAGGCAGAAGAAAAACTAGCTCAGTCTATGAAAAAAGGGGATAAGACATTCTTCAGATATATAAATGAAAAAAGGAAATTAAAACAAGGAATAACTAAATTAAAAACAAAGGACGGAAGGTATGTAGAAGAGAATAAAGGGCTAGCCGACTGCCTTAATGAATACTTCTGTTCAGTTTTTACAAAAGAAAAAGGAGAAGGACCTCCACTAGAAAGAATGACTATTAAATCGTTTGATGCATGTATCTTTACAGAGGAAGATGTTCTAAGTTTGCTGTCTAAGGTGAAGACAGATAAGTCACAGGGGCCTGATGAGATACACCCAAAATTATTAAAAGAGCTTAGTGGTGAGCTGGCAAAACCGTTAACAGATTTATTTAACCAATCATTAGTAACAGGAGTCGTCCCGGAAGATTGGAAATTGGCAAATGTCGTGCCCATTCACAAGAAAGGTAGTAGGGAGGAATCGAGCAACTATAGACCAGTGAGTCTGACATCAATAGTAGGCAAATTAATGGAAACCCTATTAAAGGATAGGATTGTGGAACATCTAAAATCCCATGGATTGCAAGATGAAAAACAACATGGGTTTACTTCAGGGAGATCATGTCAAACAAATCTTATAGATTTTTTTGACTGGGTGAATAAAATAATAGACGGTGGAGGTGCAGTAGACATCGCATATCTAGATTTTAGTAAGGCTTTTGACACTGTCCCACATAGAAGACTTATCAATAAACTGCAGTCATTGAGCATGGACTCCCATATTGTTGAGTGGATTAGGCAGTGGCTGAGTGACAGACAACAGAGGGTTGTAGTCAATGGAGAACATTCAAAACAAGGTAATGTTACCAGTGGGGTTCCACAGGGATCTGTACTGGGACCGATTTTGTTTAATATCTTCATAAGTGATATTGCAAAAGGCCTCGCTGGTAAGGTTTGTCTTTTTGCTGATGACACAAAGATATGTAACAGGGTTGATGTTCCTGGAGGGAAACGCCAAATGGAAAAGGATTTAGGAAAACTAGAAGAATGGTCAGAACTCTGGAAACTGAAATTTAATGTGGATAAGTGCAAGATAATGCACCTGGGGCGTAAAAACCCAAGGGCAGAATATAGAATATTTGACACAGTCCTGACCTCAGTATCTGAGGAAAGGGATTTAGGAGTAATTATTTCAGAAGACTTAAAGGTGGGAAGACAATGTAATAGAGCAGCACGAAATGCCAGCAGAATGCTTGGATGTATAGGGAGAGGTATAAGCAGTAGAAAGAGTGAAGTGCTTATGCCGCTGTACAGAACACTGGTGAGACCTCACTTGGAGTATTGTGCGCAGTACTGGAGGCCATATCTCCAGAAGGATATAGATACTCTAGAGAGAGTTCAGAGAAGAGCTACTAAACTAGTACATGGATTGCAGGATAAAACTTACCAGGAAAGGTTAAAGGACCTTAATATGTATAGCTTGGAAGAAAGAAGAGACAGAGGGGATATGATAGAAACTTTTAAATACATAAAGGGAATCAACTCGGTAAAGGAAGAGAGCATATTTAAAAGAAGAAAAACTACCACAAGAGGACACAGTTTTAAATTAGAGGGGCAAAGGTTTAAAAGTAATATAAGGAAGTATTACTTTACTGAGAGAGTAGTGGATGCATGGAATAGCCTTCCTGCAGAAGTGGTAGCTGCAAATACAGTGAAGGGGTTTAAGCATGCATGGGATAGGCATAAGGCCATCCTTCATATAAGATAGGGCCGGGGGCTATCCATAGTATTCAGTATATTGGGCAGACTAGATGGGCCAAATGGTTCTTATCTGCCGACACATTCTATGTTTCTATGTTTCTATGTTTCTAGACTCGAGTATAAGACGAGGAGGCTTTTTGAGCACAAAAATATGTGCCAAAAAACTCAGCTTATACTCGAGTATATACGGTAAATGAAATACAGCAACACTGAGAGTAACCTGTCCTTTTAACCCTTGCTTCCTATGTGGAACCTTCATAGATGACACATATGCATTTAGGAACTTCCCATTTAAAGTTCAATAAGCAAGATACAGCCTTGACATATTACTAACACTATACTGATGAAAAACATAAACTTACATAGAATTTCTATGATCTGGATATACATTTCTTAAAGGGTTTCTACCACCACATTTTGACCTAATTAGCTGTCAGACACTAGCGATCTGCTAGTGTCTGATGTACCTAACCAAGCTATTGTAATTCCTTTCTCTGCAGCGGTTACCCTAAAAAACATAGTCTTATTAGTATGCAAATGAGCCTCTAGGTGCTATGGGGGCGTCTTTTCAGCACCTAGAGGCTCCGTCCACTCACCATTTCTGCCGCCCAGCGCGCTCCAGCCCGCCCCTCTCCTCTAGATGGATAGCCTACTCGCGCCTGTGCCGTGTGCTTCTGTATTCGGCGCAGGCGCAGTGACTGTCTCCCTGCGCCGGCATCTTCACTGCGCCTGCGCCGATTACGGCGCAGGGAGCAATCCAACAGTCACTGCGCCGAATACAGAAGCACACGGCGCAGGTGCGAGTAGGCTGTCAATCTAGAGGAGAGGGGCGGGCTGGAGCGCGCTGGGCAGCAGAAATGGTGAGTGGACGGAGCCTCTAGGTGCTGAAAAGACGCCCGCATAGCACCTAGAGGCTTATTTGCATACCAATAAAACTAAGTTTTTTAGGGTAACCGCTGCAGAGAAAGGAATTACAATAGCATGGTTAGCTACAGCAGACACTAGCAGATCGCTCGTGTCGGACAGCTAATTAGGTCAAAATGTGGTGGTAGAAACCCTTTAAATCTACAGATGTGTGCTGCAAATTACAGGCTTTTGGTCTTAGTTCTGATTTATTAGCTGTGTTTTAATTTTTGATTTGATGATTTTTAATTGAAGATTTAGACTTGAATTTTGATTTCCGACAAATGAAATTGGGGAAATGCAGGAAAGTCCCCCTTGTCACAAATACAAAATGCAGAGAAAAATTCCACACACAGTCACACAGTGATGTTGGTGTTTTTCGGTACAGTTTTTTCTGTAATATTTTCCTTCTCTGTTGTCTGAGGTGGAAAAAGGCCTCGTCAATGCCACCTCCAGATCATGCTTCTTTTCAAAACATGCCAGGCACTTTCAGAACTACAGCACTAGAATGGATAGAAAGGACAGGTCACTTAATAGAACTGACCACGATTAATCAGAAGAGAATAATTTGTGAGTGTGTAATACATATCAAACATCAACACAAATACATGTCACTGGTGGATAATGGACCCCTAATCAAAGTCTATCCACCAGGGGCAATTAGTCTGCAAGAATGCAAAAGCATTGTGATCACTATAACATACAATGTAAAACATTCTTAAAATGTTGCAAAATTAGTCGCTAATCTTTCAATTAACTTTATTAGTCAATAGTAGATATGAGTGAATTTAAAAAAAATTCGATTCTGCTGATTCGACTAATTTTTCCAAAAAAATGTGGTTGGATCCAAATTAATGTGTGGCGAATCGCATAAAGAAATGGCTATTTCCTGACTGCAGGGAGCCTTTATAGTGGTGTAGAACACTGTGTCTTGCAGTCACACTCATTGGGAGTATGACATGCAGATGACAGAAGTCGCTCTTAGAATCACAGCTTACGTCAAATAACTCAAGTGTGAACTCAGCCTTACAGGTCAATGTTAGCGCCAGGTATAAAGAACTGTGCAGAAGCCTACTATAGCGTGAAAGAGCGCACTCCTTTTATACCAATTCACTGATTCTACATAGATTTCTACGGAACCTGTTCTATTAAATGCTTATACAACTAGAGCCCCCTCGACAGAGTGGAGAGGGTGTCAGCAGTAAGTTTGTGTTGACGTCACTGATTTTGCCCTTCCTCTGATCCATCAGAAAAATAACCCCCAAAAAACGGATCCTATCTGTGGAGCATCCGCCTTTACTTGGTCAGCATTTGGTCAGTAATCCATCAGTATTGCTAAAGCCCAAAAAAACAGGAGTGGATCCAAAACAGATATGATACGTGGAATGGAATATTTGCATGTCTTCTGTGTTTTGTACCCACTCCTGCTTTTGGCAACCAAATCATAAGCCAATTCTGATGCAAAATAGGGACCATGTCATCCAGGCCTTACAGCTGTTACATAGACAGGATCCGTTATGTGTCTCATTTTTCCTTCCTTCTGACAGATCAGAAGAAGGGTCAAATTAATGATAATGTCAGCCAGGCCGAAAGGCAAAATAGTGGCCTAGTCATGAAGTGGGGAGGGTGGGAACAGCATGAGAGACCACAGACCACAGAGTGGCCCAATGATAGAGTCTGGAGGTGGCAGCAGCATCAGGAGGAGTCCAAAGAGTGGCACAATGACAGTGTGGAGGTGGCAGCAGCAGCATCAGGAGACCTGAGGGGTGAAGTGGCAGCAGCATTGGTCACAGAGTGACCCGTTGACAGAGTGGGGAGGTGGGTGTCAATACTAGTACCAG
This sequence comes from Bufo bufo, assembly GCF_905171765.1. NCBI lineage: Eukaryota > Metazoa > Chordata > Amphibia > Anura > Bufonidae > Bufo > Bufo bufo. The sequence goes on from NC_053395.1 coordinate 161,079,814, forward strand.
CTAAAGATAGTGGGTGAAATAAGGAGCACTTGGCATCAGATGTGTGGCATCAGGCAGGTGGCAGCATCAGAATTGTAGCTGGGGCAGGTAGCCAGAAGAAACCGGTCTTTTTTGTCAAAGTGTTGGTGTGGCACCATGGATGATCTAGTCTGATGCATCGGGCATTGGTGGCTGGAAATCCTGGTTGATCCACACCTGATTCATCTTGACAAAGGTCAGTCTCTCCACATTTTGGGTGGAAAGGTGAGTTCTTCTTGGGGTAACTGTGGCCTCAGCTGCACTAAACACCCACTCTGATGCCACACTACTGGCCGGGCAGGACAGCTTTTCCAGGGCAAACTCTGCCAGTTGCGGCCACAAATCCAGTTTGGCTGCCCAGTGGTCCAGCGGATCTTCAATGTGGGGTGGCAGGTTGCTCTCCAATTATGCCACCACCTGCTGGTTCAGGTTCTGCTCCAGGTCTAGTAGTTTCTTCACTAGGTGGGTGAAGAAAGCTGCTCAACAGCGACTCTAGACTCAAGTTGCTACTGATGGAGCTGGAACTGCTCCTCCCCCCCCACCCTGCCACAGCAGCCATGGCAGAGAAACATGAGCGCAGAGGGCCCCCTGGTCAGACCTGTGAGAGGATGGACGATGGGGCAAATAGGCAGCGGCCAACTGACTACATAGGATGTCTCTATAGTAGTTCAGTTTGTCCTCTCTCTCAGCTGGTATAAAAAAAAGGCACCTATTCTGGACCGGTAGCGAGGGTCCAACAAGGTGGAGAGCCATAAGTCATCCCTCTGCCGAATCCTGACAATTCGGCTGTCACTAGGCAAGCAAGTGAGCATGCATCGGGCCATTTGTGCAAGTGGCTCGGAGGGACTCCCTTCCTCTATCTCCACTGCATACTGCCACGGTCTGCCTGGGTCCTCTGCCTCGTCTTTCTCACTGCCCTGTACCTCCTCTAGCTGCTCCTGCTCCTCCTCTCCTGTCACCTGTGTATCAAAACCACCCATTTCGCTACACATTGCTTGTGCTCCAATGTCCTCTTCCTCCTCCTCCAGTTCAGCCCCCACAGGGCTCATGTGGCCGTGAGATCTAGGCACCACGTCTCCAGTCACCTGACCAGCCAGATTTACCAGCATGTGTTCCAGGACATGAATCAGTGGAATCCCGTAGTCCTGGCGACTGACAAATAACGTGACCTCCTCAAAGGGCCTGAGCAAACAGCAGGTGTCATGCATGAGCTGCCACTGGCTGACATCGACGTTCCACAGGGGAGTACTCCTGTCCGCTTGGATCATCAAGAAATTGTTGATGGCCTTTCTCTGTTCGTATAGTAAGACCAACATATGGAGTGTGGAATTCCAATGGGTGGAAACGTCGCATATCAGCCTATGTTGGGCGATGCCGTTCTTCAGCTCTGAAGTGCATACAATTTTCCTGGCCATTTTTAGGATGTCTTGCAGATGGGTGGAAGGAACCACTTGACAACCAGATTGAACATGTGTTCCATGCAGGGCTCATTGCTCAGCCCTCCTTGTGGCAGTGCTGACACCATGTTCTTCCTGTTGTCGGTCACCATGGTTCCGATTTTGAGTTGTCGCGGAGAAATACAGGATTTGATTCTTGATGAAGGACACGGAGCAGTTCCTCCCATGTGTGACTCCGTTCACCCAGACAAACAAGGTGCAGAACAGCGTTACACCGCCATGCCCTGCACATGTGGTATGCTGGAGGGGCACTGTGAATTGTCCCTGCAGTGGAGGCTAAGGACACCGTGGAGGATGAGGTGGCAGAGGCAGACATTGTCACAGGACCAATGGCGTGAAAACGTGGAGGCAGAAGCGGTGTCACCTGGCCAAGTTGCTGGTGTGGCTGTTCAGGAACCACATTTCTCCCAGTGGGCTGTAAAGTACATGTATTGTCCCTGAATGTAGTTACAGCTGCACACGTCGTCGCTGCCGTGCACTTTGGCAAACACCGACAGGCTCAAAGACTGGTCTACCTTCTGTTCTACATACGTGTGCAGGGCTGGTACTGCCTTTTTGGCAAAGAAATGACAGCTTGGGACTCTCTACCTTGGCTCGGCACAAGCCATCAGTTCTCTGAAAGGTGCAGAATCCATCACTTGGAAAGGGAGAGAATACAGCACCAGCAACTTTGCCAGGAGCACATTCAGCTTCTGCACTGTTGGATGAGTGCACGCATACTGTTGTCTCTTGGCAATCGCTTCGGTGATCGATTGCTGATGGAATGACTGACGAGTAGCAGTAGCATCAGGACCAGCAGATGATGGGAAGGACAGACAGCTCCCTTCGGCTGAGGTGGTGGAGCTTTGACTGCCTGAAATCGGGTGTGTGCCACTGGGTGATGCAGCGGTTGCTGCGGCAGGCTGGACCACCACATTGGCGCCACAGTTCTCCCAGGCCACTTTATGGCGATGCATATGTGTCACGGATGGTGTTACAGAAAACTAGAAGTCACAAATAAAGATCCGACTGACTTGATCCCAAACTAAGGAACATATGGGTGAGCCCTATAAAAGCCCTAGAGCTCTCCCTGACTGCTCAGCCCATGCAAAGATCTCAATGATAGAAAATTGCATGTCCACGTACCTAGACTGAGTGACACCTGAAAACCCTATTATAGTGAGGGGACACGAAAACCGGCTCCCTGCACTTAATACGGAGGGAGTCAGGGTCACCTAGAATCAAGCCAACAGGAAAACACAAATAAAGTAATAGACTTATCTAAGGAACCAGCAGTTGCAGCATCTAGCAGTTAGCACAATCCAGGAAGTAGTATAAACCACAAAGTGAGGCAGTATGGGAGGGGATATAAAGGGAGGCAATCACTGCTAATAGATGACAGCTGGGAGAGGGAGAAGAGCTGTCAAAAGAGAAACCAAATCAAAAGAACATCATGCAGGAGGTACTGAAGAACATCTGTCAGAACTTCTCAGAGATCTGGCGGTGACAGTACCCCTCCCTCTACGAGTGGACTCCGGACACTCAAAGCCCACCTTCTCAGGATGGGACCTATGGTGGAACGCCCTGATAAGACGAGTGGCCTTAATGTCCGCCACTGGGACCCACATCCTCTCCTCAGGACGATAACCCTCCCAATGAACGAGGTACTGGAGAGAACCACGTATAATACGAGAATCCACAATCCTAGAGACCTGAAATTCAAGATTACCATCAACCACAATTAGAGGAGGAGGCAAAGAGGAGGGTACAGTGGGTTGGACATAATGTTTTAACAGGGACTTGTGAAAAACATTATGGATCTTCCAAGTCTGAGGAAGATCAAGATGGAAGGCAACGGGATTGATGACGGACAAGATTTTGTAAGGCCCAATAAACTTAGGACCCAACTTCCAGGAGGGAACCTTCAATTTGATATTCTTAGTAGACAACCACACCAGATCACCAACATTCAGGTCCGGACCAGGCACACGTCTCTTATCCGCCACACGCTTATATCTCTCACTCATGCTCTTTAGATTATCCTGAATCTTTTGCCAAATAGATGACAAAGACGAGGAGAATTTCTCCTTATCAGGTAAACCAGAAGACCCCTCTCCAGAGAATGTCCCAAACTGCGGATGAAACGCATATGCACCAAAAAATGCGGACTTATCAGAGGACTTCTGATGACGGTTATTTAAAGCAAACTCAGCAAGGGACAAAAAAAAACACCAATCCTCCTGATTCTCAGCCACAAAACAGCGCAGATATGTCTCCAGATTCTGATTGACGCGCTCTGTCTGGCCATTCGACTGCGGGTGGAAAGCAGAAGAGAATGACAACTGAACCCCCAAGCGAGAACAGAAAGTCTTCCAGAATCTGGAAACAAACTGCGTGCCCCTATCAGAGACTATGTCTGAAGGAATGCCATGCAATTTGACAATATGATCAACAAATGCTTGCGCCAGCGTTTTAGCATTGGGTAACCCAGAAAAAGGAATGAAATGCGCCATTTTGCTAAAACGGTCCACCACCACCAGAATCACAGTCTTCCTCGAGGAACGAGGCAGGTCCGTAATGAAGTCCATGGAGAAATGTGTCCAAGGACCGGAAGGAATGGGTAACGGGAGGAGAGGACCCGATGGCCGTGAATGAGGGAATGAGGGACCTTGGCACGAGCGCAGGTCTCGCAGGCTGCCACAAAACTCTCAACCGTCTTACGAAAAGCCGGCCACCAGAATCTCCGAGCAATAAGATCCACTGTGGCTCTACTTCCCGGGTGCCCAGCAAAGACAGTATGCTCCTTAAAAACCTTGTGTCGTAAAGCAAGAGGCACAAACAACTTCCCAGGAGGACAAAGATCAGGAGCCTCTGCCTGGGCTGCCTTAACCTCTGCATCCAATTCAGGATAAAGAGCAGAGACAACCACCCCTTCAGCCAAAATGGGACCCGGGTCTTCAAAGTTCCCCCCTCCCGGAAAACAACGTGACAGGGCATCCGCCTTCACATTCTTAACCCCAGGGCGGAACGTGACAGCAAAATTAAACCTAGAAAAGAATAAAGACCATCTGGCCTGTCTCGGGTTCAGACGCTTGGCTGACTCCAAGTAGGCCAGATTCTTATGGTCGGTAAACACGGTAATAGGGTGTCTGGCTCTCTCTAGCCAATGGCGCCATTCTTCAAAAGCTAACTTGATGGCCAACAACTCCCTATCTCCTACATCGTAATTTCTCTCTGCGGAGGAGTTTTTTTTCGAGAAAAAGGCACACGGTCGCCATTTGGCAGGAGAGGGACCCTGAGACAAGACCGCGCCCACACCCACCTCAGAAGCGTACACCTCAACAATGAAGGGCAGGGAGACATCAGGTTGTACCAAGATGGGAGCGGAAGCAAAACTCTCTTTGATACTAGAAAAGACCTTACGCGCATCTACCGGCCAGGAGGAAAAATCTACCCCCTTTTTAGTCATATCAGTGAGTGGCTTAACAACAGAGGAATAATTAAAAATGAACTTCCTGTAATAATTGGCAAAACCCAAAAAACGCATCAGCGCCTTCTGATTCTCAGGAAGCTCCCAATCAAGCACAGCGTGGACCTTCTCGGGGTCCATGCGAAAACCAGAAGCAGAGAGAAGAAAACCCAGAAATTGAATTTCTGGGACCGAAAACACACATTTTTCCAGTTTAGCGTACAATTTATTCTCCCGCAGAATGAGCAAGACCTGACGTAGGTGATCCCTATGAGTTTTGAAATCAGGAGAAAAAAATCAAAATGTCATCTAGATACACTAGTACAAATTTCCCCATTAAATCCTGGACACCACTCTCTGAAAACACATCCGAAAATTCAGAGAGAAAAGATGGCACAGTCTTAGTAGAAATCTCTGAAAGAGACGCCGAGAGGCAATTCTCTCTGCAAAAGTCACTCCAACCATTTATTTGCCTCGCTTGCCAATTAATGGTGGGGTTATGTTTAGTGAGCCAGGGTAGCCCCAACACTAGAGGGGTAGGTAATCCTCTTAGGACAAAACATGACACATCCTCAACATGAGCATCACCCACAGTCAAACGGATATTGTGAACTATGCCCTTTAACGATTTTTGAGAAAGTGGAGCTGAATCGATAGCAAAAACAGGTATGTCCTTTACCAAAGTGCATACCTGGAAACCATGTGTTATAGCAAATTGATTATCAATGAGATTGACAGCTGCTCCACTATCTACAAAAATCTCACAAACAATGTTCTTGCTCTCTAGCGCCACCCTGGCAGTTAGGACAAAACAGGAACTACAAGCAAACGGAAAAGCTTCAATTTCCGCATCAACCTTGCCAATAGTAACAAATGGAACATTTTTAGAGGACTTTTTTCTTTTTGTTTCTTTATTACCCTCAAAAAACTCCCTGAATCTCCTAGAGGGACAAACATTTGCCAAATGATTTATACGTCCACAACAGAAACAAACCCTCCTCTGAGAGCTGAATCCTCTATTGTTAGAGGCAAGCAAACCCAGCTGCATGGGCTCCTGCTCAGAGGGGATTGAGAGAGACTGATGCCCCTGCGCACTGAATGAGACCGCCCCACTGTCCTTAGACTGAGTATGACAGGAAGGAGTGATCTCTCCTCTCTCTCTACGACGCCGGTCAATACGAACAGCCCGAGACATGGCAGACTCCAAGGAGGTAGGTCTCTCATGAAAGGCAAATGCATCTTTCAATCCCTATGAAAGACCATGGCAAAATTGACTTTGGAGTGCAGCATCATTACAACCAGTATCAGCTGGCCATCTCCAAAATTCTGAACAGTATATCTCTGCGGACTGTTTACCCTGGCATAAAAGACGCAATTTAGATTCAGCCAGAGCAATACGATCCGGATCATCATATATCTGACCCAGGGCTACAAAAAATTAATCCACTGATCGGAGGGGCCGTGCCCCCAACGGTAGCGAAAAGGCCCAAGACTGAGCGTTATCCCTGAGCAGCGAGATGATGATCCCCACCCTCTGCTCCTCATCACCAGAGGAATGGGGAAGTAGGCGAAAATGGAGTTTGCAAACCTCTCTAAAACTAACAAATTTCTCACTACCCCCAGAGAAGGTATCCGGAAGCGAGATCTTAGGCTCAGAACAAACTCCATGAACGAAAGCAGAACCGGTCACCTGAAACTGAGATACAGTTTTACTGAGATCTGCTACCTCCAGTGAAAGACCCCGCATGCGGTCCGTCAAGGCTGAAACCGGATCCATGCTTAAGACGGTTTTGGCGGTTTATATTGTCACGGATGGTGTTACAGAAAACTAGAAGTCACAAATAAAGGAATAGACTTATCTGAGGAACCAGCAGTTGCAGCATCTAGCAGTGAGCAGAATCCAGGAAGTAGTATAAACCGCAAAGTGAGGCAGTATGGGAGGGGATATAAAGGGAGGCAATCACTGCTAATAGATGACCGCTGGGAGAGGGAGAAGAGAAACCAAAACAAAAGAACATCATGCAGGAGGTACTGAAGAACATCTGTCAGAACTTCTCAGAGATCTGGCGGTGACAATATGTTGACGCAGTGCCGTGGTGCCAACATTGGCACCCTGGCCACGCTTCACCTTCTGCCCACAGATTCTACAAATTGCCATGTTCATCTCCTCCGCTGGCTTAACAAGTGAAGTGGGTGGTCTACCCCGGGCACGTTTGGCTCCCGACCTCCCACTGCTGCCACCCTGCTGACTCCTGGCCACACTAGCGACCTGCTGGCTCTGCTGCTGCCTCACTGACAAGCTGCCACCCTCTTCTCCCTATGATGATGAAGCCCATAATTCACCCGGCTCCCAAGTGCGATCAGCTACATCATCATCATCATTGAGTACTGTCTGCATGTCACCGATGTTCTCCTCAACGGTCTCTGGGTTAGGAGCCTGATCGCTCGCAACACCAGCTCCCACGCCACTCTCCTCATCACTACTTGCCCGCCTACCGGAGGAAGCAGTGGATGTCTGCTCCACATGTTGGCTGGCCAGTAGCTGCTGACTGTCCTCTTGTCAAGCTCGGACTAATCCACCGGGGAGGCGGGGGATTCCTCAGTGGGCCCCCAGTCTCCTGCGCCCAGAGATGAGATGGAGGAGTAATTATTTCTGGTTTCTCAGGAGAGATAATTATTGTAGCCACTAGGTGGCAGTATCGCAGCACGATGCACCCTCCTACTGGTGTAAATTGTACAGGAGGCCCCACAGTATCTTCTAAACTTCTTGCCTGCTGGCAGTGAAGGAGGAGAGAACATGTCTGGCCATCCTCCTGCCCTCCCTGCTGTCAGAAAACTGGCTGCTGGAGAGAAGGACTCCTCTGGGTGCTGGGCTGGTTTCTCAGGTGTGTGACAGCAGTGAGCTGTAGGAGACTGTAAGGGGTAAATAGGGGATTTGTTTATAGCAGACACAGATCTATGAATGTGTGCTGCTCTCTGCAGAGTTCAGAGTGGCATTAGGAGGACTCTGCCTTAGTTCCCCCCAATGACTCTGCTTTAGGTGCAGCCTCATAAGTGCCCCAACTCCAGATGCTCCCCAGTGCTCCCACTCTAAATGCACCCCTAATATTGTATCTTTTCCAGTTGCCCCCCTAATACCTCTGCTCCAGGATCACCACTATTACCCTGCCTCAGGCGACCATAATGCCTCTGATTTAGGTGCACCATCATTAATGCCCAAGTTCCAGATGCCCCCACTCTAAATGCACCGCTTTTGTTGCCTCCAGTTACTCCTCCTCCAGGATCCCCACTACTACCCTGCTTCAGGTGACCCTAATGCCTCAGATTTAGTTATGACCCTTTGCTCACATTGCTACTCTAGCACCTTTTCTTGGGCTTTGTTATGACCTGCAAAGGGGGTTGGACTTATGACTGAAAAATTCTGCACAGTGCATCACATTCTCCAGTATTGACACAAATGGTTTACATGGTAGTGATGATATTCCTTATTAACAGGCATCACTGCTGCCATGATACTGGTGGTGGAGGATTTAAAGGGGTTGTCCGGGTTTTCAAGTTATCCTCTCCACACCATAGGGCATAACTATATGATTAGTGGGGTCCGATTCTGCAACCCCCTCCACTGATTCCAAGAATGGGTCCTGTTCCCCCTTTTTGATGGTGTGGCAGGACACACATATGCCCTGCTGCTCCATTTATTCTCTTTAGGACCACTGGAAATAGCCAGCGCTGTACTCTGCCATCTCCAGTCTCCCCATAGAGAATGGATGGAGAGGCAGGTCATACGCACGACCTGTCACTCAATCAAGAAGGGGGATCAGTGGGGGCTCCAGTGTTCAGATCCCCACGGATCACTTAGTTATTCCCAAACCTGTGGATAGAGGATAAGTAGAAAAGCTGACACAGGCCCTTTAACAAGCGAGTATTTCTATTTTAGTTTGACACATATTTTGGGCCAGATTTTTTATTTTTATTTTTTACACCCTAAGAAGGTCTTTAAAGATAGGGAGTGTGAAAAGGGTCCAACAGCTATGACACGATAGGTGATGTGTCTGATTGATGGGGGTCTGTAAGACTCTTGTGTACATATATTGGCGGTAATGTAATTGAATGTCTCAGTATCCCTTTTTTCATGATCAGTGGGTGTTCGAGCAGTCAGACCCCAGCAATCTGATATTTATCACCTATCCCGTAGATAGGCAATAGGACTTTTAAATATACTGTAGATTATGTGCAATCTGAAGAGGTTACGATTTGGTAAATTTTATGCTAGACATTTATGCTTAAAAGGGGTTAAAGGGTTTGTCTCACTTCAGTAAATGGTATTTATCATGCAGTTAATACAGGGAACTTACTAATGTATTGTGATACTCCATATATTGCCTCCTTTCCATCACATTATACACAGCACGTATCCGTGGTTATTACCACCGTGTAATCCAGCAGTGGTGGCCATGCTTACACACTATAGAGAAAGGCTGGAAGTGCGCATAGGCCAACACCTTTACCTATAGTGTGCAAGTATGGCCACCGCTGCTGGATTGCAGAGTGTTCAAAACCATGGATACGTGCTGTGTATAATGTGATGGAAAAGAGTCAATATGGACAATGACAATGCATTGTAGTAAGTGCCTTGTGTTAACTTTGTCTACATGATAAATGCCAATTGCTGAAGTTAGACAACCACTTTAACCCCTTTAAGTGTGCTACACTTAATAGGGTTAGGCATAAATGTCTTGGTGTGTGCATTGCTTGTTTGTGTGATTGGTGTGTGCTATACAGTGCCTTGCAAAAGTATTCACCCCCCTTGACTTTTTTCGGATTTTGTTACATTAAAGCCTTAAATTCAATGTTTTATTAATCAGAATTTTATGTGATGGATCAGAACACAATAGTCTAAGTTGGTGAAGTGAAATGAGAAAAATATATAAATAAAACTATTGTTTAGAAATAAACAACAGAAAATTGGCATGTGCGTATGTATTCACCCCTTTTGTTAGGAAGCCCATAAAAAGCTCTGGTACAACCAATTACCTTCAGAAGTCACATAATTGGTGAAATGATGTCCACCTGTGTGCAATCTAAGTGTCACATGATCTGGTATTACATATACACACCTTTTTTGAAAGGCCCCAGAGGCTGCAACACCTAAGCAAGAGGCATCACTAACCAAACACTGCCATGAAGACCAAGGAACTCTACAAACAAGTAAGGGACAATGTTGTTGAGAAGTACAAGTCAGGGTTAGGTTATAAAAAGAAAAAATCCAAATCTTTGATGATCCCCAGGAGCACCATCAAATCTATCATAACCAAATGAAAAGAACATGGCACAGCAGCAAACCTGCCAAGAGACGGCCGCCCACCAAAACTCACCGACCGGGCAAGGAGGGCATTATTCAGAGAGGCAGCACAGAGACCTAAGGTAACCCTGGAGGAGCTGCAGAGTTCCACAGCGGAGACTGGAGTATCTGTACATAGGACGACAATAAGCCATATGCTCCATAGAGTTGAGCTTTATGGCAAAGTGGCCAGAATAAAGCCATTACTTTCAGCTAGAAACAATAAGGCATGTGGGAGACTCCCAAAGTGTACAGAGGAAGGTGCTCTGTACTTTATGGCCATCAAAGAAAACGCTATGTAACGGACCGTTTCAGCAGACAAGGGGTTAAAATCCGTTCAGGCGATAAGCCCCTTTCTGAGAGACAGGCACAGCTACTGCAGGATACACCAAAGTCCCGAACTGGATACAAAGTAGCACTCCAAACTGGAACCTCACGAATAGCTGCTAGCAGACGAACAGGAAAAGACTACAATCCTGGCAATCGGTCTCCAACAGCATACAGTGAATCCCCCCAATAACGAGACAAGGCTCCGTGTTGAAGGTCAAACAGTGGACTGACTGTACTTGAAGTACAGCCTCTTTTATTCACAAAAAACAAACATAGTACTGCCCACAGGGGTTTGAAATACAACCAATCAGTATATTACAAGACATACAATGTAACTACAGCAACCAATCGTTCACGCCCCCAGAGGACCAGAATGAAGACTGTAACATAGGACAACATATCCCCACAATGCATCATGGTTTCCTCCTCTCTGTCCAGACAACCTGAAGAGCAATCCAATTATCTCTGAGGACAAAAGGAGATCGCCAATACACATGTGAGGACAACAGAACAGACATCACCATTTTAAACACACAATGGGACAATAGAAACACACCCAGCATATTCCCTCCCCTTATCCTGAGAGGAGACTCAATTATACATACAGTTAAACATACTTTCTACCCAACTTTCATAACTCTAAAACCATACATCACATTCACATAAAAATTACATATTCGCAATCAATCCATTCAGGGGAACAACATATTAAAAAATGGCATGAATCAGACCAGGGGTTCAAAAGTTAGTATATGGCCCATAATCCAGGGGCAAGAGGCCAGCAGCCAGTCCTCTCCAAAGCCCAGTGGCGAGGTTGGTTTCGCCACACGCTATGTCTGGCGCAAACCCAACACATCACATCACATCACGCAAAGAACACCATCAGCAGCCGGGACTAAGAAACTGGTCAGAGTTGAGGGAAAGATGATTGGTGCTAAATACAGGGATATTCTTGAGCAAAACCTGTACCCCTCTGTGCGTGATTTGAGGCTAGGGCAGAGGTTCACCTTCCAGCAGGACAATGACCCCAAACACACGGCTAAAGCAACACTTGAGTGGTTTAAGGGGAAGCAAGTAAATGTGTTGGAATGGCCTAGTCAAAGCCCAGATGTCAATCCAATAGAAAATTTGTGGTCAAACTTAAAGATTGCTGTTCACAAGTGCAAACCATCCAACTTGAAGGAACTGGAGCAGTTTTGCAAAGAGGAATGGGCAAAAATCCCAGTGGTAAGATGTGGCAAACTCATAGAGACTTATCCAAAGCGACTTGGAGCAGTGATTGCCTCAAAAGGTGGCTCTACAAAGTATTGACTTTAGGGGGTTGAATAGTTATGCACATTGACTTTTTATGTTATTTTGTCCTATTTGTTTGCTTCACAATAAAAAAAAAAGGCAAACATCTTCAAAGTTGTGGGCATGTTCTGTAAATTAAATGATGCAAATCCTCAAACAATCCATGTTAATTCCAGGTTGTGAGGCACCAAAATACGAAAAAAGTTAAGAGGATGAATACTTTTGCAAGGCACTGTATATGTTCTATGTATCAGTTGTGTATGTGCAGTATGTGACATATGCATCAGTGGCATGGGATCCATGTATAAGTGTATTGTGTCCCACATCTGCCCAATGAGTGATTGTGCGCTGCATGTGTCTGGTTTCTGACTGACTTAAGTGCAGGATATCCATATATGTGTAAATTCTGCCACATGTATATTTTTCCATTTTGCTGTGAATGTCTGCCTTCAAACTTTATCTTTAATATTTCTGTTATCACTGTAAGGGCTCATGAACACGACTGTTGGATGTTTTGCAGTCCGCAAATTGTGGATCCGCAAAACATGGATACTGGGTGTGTGCATTCCACATTATGCGGAACAGAACAGCCGGCCTCTAATAGAACAGTCCTTTACTTGTCTGTAATGTGGACAATAATAGGTCATGTTCTATCACTTTGCAGAACGGCCATGCGGACATACAGACACAGAATGCACACAGAGTCTTTTTTAATTTATTTTTTTCGGCTCCGTTGAAGTGAAGGGAACGGTAGGGACATGAAAAACAAATAAGTTTGTGTGCAGGAGCCCTAAGGTTGGCCCCCAGAATCAGTGTTGAACCAGTCCAACACTGCCTCTAGTAGCTTGTCCTCGCTGTATAGTGGAGCTGAGCCCACAGCATATAATACTTATCTGGCTGAGGGAACAGAAAAGGACAGAGGCAGGTTGAGGACAGGTGAGGGCACAGGGCCTGCTCCCAGGCCATGCCAACTAAGGGTTGTGTCTGACAAACCCACCGACTGGGGGTGTCTGAAGTCATTTGGGACGAAGTGGATGACCGAGTCTACCATTCAAGAACTGCTGGGTTGCTGGTCAAGACACGACCACTAGATGACACCCCTCAGGCCTCTCGCTGCGACTCCTGCTGCCACTCCCCCTTACTCTGCTGCGACCTGTGCCAGAAACAGGCATCTGCCACTCCACTGTGCCGGGCCTGGCTCTTCTCTGTCTGACATACTGTTAGATTAAATAAATAAAAAATGAAATTAAAACACCCCAAAAAAGTCTGTAATTTTCTCACTTCACCACACAATGGCTAATAAGCCCTTTTTTGCCACTAATACATGCCAAAAAGGGCTTTAGAACATATAACTGCACCACTGAATGTCAAATAGGCCCTTACTTTTTTCCACTTATACACTCCACAAAAGGCTTTAGAACATATAACTGCACCGCTGATCAGCAAATAATAAATTTCTTTTGCCACTAATACACGCCAAAAAGGGCTGTTATTTTCTCACTTCACCACACAACGGCTTATAAGCCCTTTTTTCCCACTAATAGAAGCCAAAAATGCTTTAGAACATATATGTCATGACCATGGTCATGGTCGTGACTCCTGGACCCGCATGCAGTTGCCTGCGGTTTGGTCTGTTGTCAACCACATGGTGAGGACTGCTGGTATTTTACCTCACATGTGGTTGCCGCTGGCAACATGATTGTATTCACAGTATAGCAGCCTGAACTGTTGCTAGGCAGCTTGCTGTGAAGGGCATGCGGTAGCACCTGGCAACCTCCCCTTGTATGTGTGCACTTTCCTTGTTTGTTGTGCACGAGGTTGTTGTATGTGTGTACTGTGAGACTTTCCTTCACTTGCGGTTGTCCGTGGCAACGTGTGGTTTAGTGTACATGTGGTGGCAGTGTCTCGGCCTTCTGGCTGTTGCCCAGGACATGGTTGCCACGCATGTAGTTGCCGGCGGTAACATCTGCAGTGTGATACTTGTGGGTGTGGCCACTTGGGGCTATTTAGCTCCTGCTGGATGCCAGACTCTAAGGCCCCCTGCACACGATCACGATTGCGTGCGGATTTTCCGCGCGGAAAATCCGCACCGTAGGTCATGTCCATTGTATTCTATGAGAATTTGAAATTCTCAATGCACACGATGCAGATTTTTTCCGCGCGGATTTTGACCTGCGGTGCGGATTTTAAAATCCGCGACGTCCTCACACGTGCAGCAGCCATTTTAGGAAAAAATACCACGAAGCGTGAGGAAATTCAAATTCGGTGCGAATCGAATTTTTCCTGAAATTCGTATCGAATTCCACTTCATTAACTTCGAGTCGCTCATCTTTAGTCAATAACACAGGTTAATATATGATATTTCTTTAAAAAAAAAAACATATTGGAGAAAATGCCTTTTAATACGGTTGAAAAAAGACATATATTTTAATTTCAACCAAGGCATAGGTCGGGATGTAAATTTTAGAAAAGGTGATTGAGACCCAGACTTCTATATGTTTTCATAAGCATTAAGGTTATTTAATGAATTCAACTAAGCCTTTTTTTTTTTAAACTGTCCATTGTTTCTACTGTCACCACATCCTGAGGTAGACTATTTCACAGATTTGCATTTCTTATAGTAAAGAAGCTTTGACTCCCCTGAAGACTGAGCTATTTCTTCTCTATACAGAGGCAGTGCCCCCTTGTCTTTTGAGGGGATTTTACATGGAACAGCTTTTCGACATATTTTTTGTGCTGTCCATTTACCATATTTTTCTCCTTATAACGGCTCGTTCACACGATGCCTGTTGCGGTATTGCGGACCGCATTTGCGGATCCGCAATACACGTGCACCGTTCTGTGGCCATTCCGCATCACGGATGCGGACCCATTCATTTCAATGGGTCCGCAAATCCAGAGATGTGGAACGGTGCGGAACGGAAGAATGGAAAGAAACAGTACGGAAGCACTACCGAGTGCTTTCTGGGGTTCCGTTCCGTGCTTCCGCATCGCAAAAAGATAGATGTTTTTGTGGAACGGAAGGATCGCGGACCCATTAAAGTGAATGGGTCTGTGATCCCCATGTGCCTGCCCCACAGATGGTGCCCATGCATTGTGGACCGCAATTTGCCCTAAGACGTAATTTTTATCCACCCAAAAGTGGGTGAAAATGTCAGTGCAAATACTAATAAGCGCTTCTATTATGTAAGTGCTCATTAGTACACAGTAAGACCCGGAGCGGTAAATATAGCACTCTCTATGCTGTCTCTGTAGTCAGTGCTCCCTGGTCTTCGTCTGTCGGTGCCATGCTGTGCCTTGCACTCAGCGTGGGGACTTCGGGACACTCTTTGACCTCACGCTGTGCGATGTCAGGTCACAGGAGGAGTGCTGGATCTCAGGAGCTGTGGTGGCCGAAACAGTAGAGATGAGTTGATTTTTTTTTGTCTGATATGCTATTAACATTAGAACTCTGAGCTGAGCTCTAATTAACATTGGGGGTCTGAGCTGAGTTCTAATTAGCATTGGGGCGGTCTGAGCTGAGGTCTAATTAACACTGGGGGTCTGATTGGAGCTCTGAGCTGAGGTCTGATTAACATTAGGGGTCTGAGTTGAGGTCGGATTGGGGGTCTAATCTGTGGTCTGATGAAAAATATTGTATATATTTGTATAGCTTAATCATGTCCCCCCTTAGACGCCTCTCAAGACTAAATAAATGTAATTCTTATCAGGCTCTTTTTCATTCCTCCCCAAATTAACATTGTCCATCTTGATAGACCAAGATGAACTGTTACAAAACATGCCAGACACATTCAGTGCAAGGCTGACTACAATAACCAGGAGAAGGGAGTAATTTGTGAATCTGCAGTATTTATCACATAACATCAATGCAAATACATAACCAATAGTATTTCACTAGTGGATAGTGAAACCCTAATAAAATTATATCCACCAAGGACCATTCATTTTCAAAACGCAAAAGTATAGTGCTCGCTAGAACATACAGTGTAAAAAATTCTTAAAATGTTGCAAAGTTGGAGGGTGATTAACCTTTCAAGGGACTTTGTATAAAACAATAGTACAGGTTATCATATGAAACTTTGGAAAATATGTTATCATAGAAAAATGCCTCTTTCTCTACTTATCAGGCACTTTTCCTTACACCTCCTCCTAAACATTCTGTGCCTTGAGAGGCCAAGATGAACTCACAGCTCACTAAAGGTCTAGATTGTATGCTGCATGGGGAGGAGTAGTAAGCTGTCAGTTCATCTCTGTTTTTCAAGAAGGAGAATGTTATTTTAGGCTAAAGGAGGAGGAAAAGAGCGTGATAAAGTGGAAAAAGAACCATTTTTTTCACATAAGACATATTACAGTATCTCTTATAGTCAGTTATACTATGGTTTTGTGCAAAGTTGTGTAAAACGTTCATTTAACCTTCCTAGTGGTATTCCCGAGCGTGACTCTGGGTTAATTTTCGCTGCCAGGAGCGGTAACCCCAAGTCACGCTTGGGGTAACATTGAAAAGTTGTCAGCGGAGTCCCCTTTCCTTCTCCGCTGTGATCGCAGGCGAGAGCGCCGGCCGGCATCTGACTTCCTGGTTCCGTTTACTGTGAGCACCTGTGGCGCATGGGAACGGAACTGGGCGGGAAATTCAAAATTATAAAGTGACACACACACATAAAAGAGGTAATACATTGTAATCTGAGAGGATTGCACTGTATCACCTCAGATCTGACAGTTGATCACTGTAAAGTTTGTGTTTCAAACTTTAGTAAGTACAGTCATGTGAAAAAATTAGGACACCCTTTGAAAGCATGTGGTTTTTTGTAACATTTTTAATAAATGGTTATTTCATCTCCGTTTCAACAATACAGAGAGATTAAAGTAATCCGACTAAACAAAGAAAACTGAAGAAAAGTCTTTTCAAGATCTTCTGTAAATGTCATTCTACAAAAATGCCTATTCTAACTGAGGAAAAAGATAGGACACCCTTGCCCCTAATAGCGAGTGTTACCTCCTTTGGCTGAAATAACTGCAGTGAGACGGTTCTTGTAGCCATCTACCAGTCTTCGACATCGGTCTGAGGAAATTTTACCCCACTCCTCAATGCAGAACTTTTTCAGCTGTGAGATGTTTGAGGGGTTTCTTGCACGTACAGCCCTTTTCAAGTCACCCCACAGCATCTCAATGGGATTCAAATCTGGACTTTGACTTGGCCATTCCAGGACTCTCCATTTCTTCTTTTTCAGCCAATCTTTGGTTGATTTACTAGTATGTTTTAGGTCATTGTCATGTTGCATGGTCCAGTTCCGCTTCAGCTTTAATTTTCTAACTGATGGTCTCACATGTTCTTCAAGCACCTTCTGATACACAGTAGAATTCATCGTGGATTCTATGATGGTGAGCTGACCAGGTCCTGCTGCAGCAAAGCAGCCCCAAACCATGACACTTCCACCTCCATGCTTCACAGTTGGTATGAGGTTCTTTTCTTGGAATGCTGTGTTTGGTTTACGCCAAACATGTCCTCTGCTGTTGTGTCCAAATAATTCAATTTTGGACTCATCTGTCCAAAGAACATTATTCCAGAAGTCCTGGTCTTTGTCAACTTTATCGCTGGCAAATGTCAGTCTGGCCTCGATGTTTCTCTTGGAAAGCAAAGGTTTCCTCCTTGCACACCTCCCATGCAAGTTAAACTTGTACAGTCTCTTTCTGATTGTAGAGGCATGTACTTCTACATCAACAGTAGCCAGAGCCTGCTGTAGTTCTCGAGATGACACTTTAGGGTTTTTGGATACCTCTTTTAGCATCTTGCGGTCTGCTCTTGGGGTGAACTTGCTGGGGCGACCAGTCCTGGGCATGTTGGCAGTTGTTTTGAAAGCCCTCCACTTGTAGACTATCTTCCGGACAGTGGAATGGCTGATTTCAAAATCTTTTGAGATCTTTTTAAATCCCTTCCCAGACTCATAGGCTGCTACAATCTTTTTTCTGAAGTCCTCTGACAGCTCTTTTGCTCTCACCATGGTGCTCACTCTCACTTCAACAGTCAGGAGCACACCAAACTAAATGTCTGAGGTTTAAATAGGGCAAGCCTCATTCAACATGCAGAGTAACGATCTACTAATTATGTGCACCTGGTGTGATATACCTGTGTGAGATCTGAGCCAATTTAAGAGGGAATACATGTGAGGGTGTCCTATCTTTTTCCTCAGTTAGAATAGGCATTTTTGTAGAATGACATTTACAGAAGATCTTGAAAAGACTTTTCTTCAGTTTTCTTTGTTTAGTTGGATTACTTTAATCTCTCTGTATTGTTGAAACGGAGATGAAATAACCATTTATTAAAAATGTTACAAAAAACCACATGCTTTCAAAGGGTGTCCTAATTTTTTCACATGACTGTAAGTAGTTTAGTAGGTAATTACTAAGAATTGCAGGCCTACAATACATAACACCAAATTTCCATGCAAAAAATTGTACCATTTTTGGTACAAAATTCCTGACATAATCATACCGCCAGAGAGGTGTCACGGCTGTATGTGGGCAACAATAGTAATACACAGTACAGAGCTACTGACTGGACCCAGAACTAGGGAGGATAACGGGTGACCCCTGTCCGACCCTCAACGCTCTCCCTATTCTGCTAAAGCACATGCCCGGATCCAAATGGCGGAAAGAGGCATGCCCACGTGCCTAAGACTAATGACCACTGTAACCCCTACAATAGTGGAAGGGGCACGGCCACCAGTGCCCTACTCAGTATATGGAGGGAACCGTGGCCACCTCAGATCCAGTCAGAAAATAAACAGGAACACAACAATGTCTGCACACTTAGCTGACGGTGTTGCAGCCGCAGAGAAGATGGATCCAAGGACAGGCTGGCAATATCCGGAGTGCTAGCTGCAGCAGAACACAGGTCCAGTGAACTGATAGCTACAAGTGAAGAAACTAAAGCCAGAGCTACAACTGAAGTGAGAACTATAATCCACATCCTATCATAGGAGGAGGGGTGATATAAAGAGAGGAAAATCAAACACATGAAGGACAGCTGTGGTGAAAGAAACCAAAAGTAAACAGAGTAGTGAGAACTCCTCCCAGCTCTAGTAGTGACATCATCACAGGGGTGGAGAAACAGAGCTGTGAGAACGTCCCAAAGCTCTGGTAGTGACAGTACCCCCCCCTCTACGGGTGGACTCCGGACACCCAGGACCCACCTTCTCAGGATGAGCCCTATGAAATGCCCTGATGAGGCGAGTGGCTTTAATGTCCGACACCGGAACCCACATCCTCTCCTCAGGACCATACCCCTTCCAATGAACGAGGTACTGAAGAAAACCGCGGACCATGCGAGAGTCCACAATTCTGGAAACCTCAAACTCCAGATTGCCATCAACCAAAATCGGAGGAGGAGGCAAAGAGGAGGGTACCGTGGGCTGGACATATGGTTTTAAGAGAGATCTGTGAAATACATTATGTATCTTCCAAACCCGTGGAAGATCAAGACGGAAGGCAACAGGATTGATGACTGACAAGATTTTATAAGGCCCAATAAACTTGGGACCCAATTTCCAGGAGGGAACCTTTAACTTAATGTTTCTAGTAGACAACCACACCAGATCACCCACATTCAGGTCCGGACCAGGCACACGTCTCTTATCAGCCACACGCTTATACCTCTCACTCATCTTTTTAAGATTACCCTGAATCTTTTGCCAAATGGTAGACAAAGACGAGGAAAATCTCTCCTCCTCAGGTAAACCAGAAAGAGCCCCTCCCGAGAATGTCCCAAACTGTGGATGGAACCCATATGCACCAAAGAATGGTGACTTATCAGAAGATTCCTGACGACGGTTGTTCAGAGCAAACTCAGCAAGAGGGAGAAATGAACACCAATCCTCCTGGTTCTCTGAAACAAAACAGCGCAAATATGTCTCCAGATTCTGATTGAGGCGCTCAGTCTGACCATTCGACTGCGGATGAAAAGCAGAAGAGAAGGACAGCCGAACCCCCAGGCGAGAACAGAAAGCCTTCCAGAACCTGGACACAAACTGCGTGCCTCTATCGGAAACAATATCAGAGGGAATGCCGTGCAATTTAACAATATGGTCGACAAAAGCTTGCGCCAACGTTTTAGCATTAGGTAAACCAGGGAAAGGTACGAAATGAGCCATCTTGCTAAAACGGTCCACCACCACCAGGATCACCGACTTCCCCGAGGAACGAGGAAGATCCGTGATAAAGTCCATGGACAGGTGTGTCCAAGGACGGGAAGGAATGGGTAACGGGAGAAGGGAACCTGAAGGCCGTGAACGAGGGACCTTAGCGCGAGCGCACGTCTCACAAGCAGCCACAAAACCCTCCACCGACTTACGAAGAGCCGGCCACCAAAATCTCCGAGCAATGAGATCCACCGTGGCTCTACTCCCGGGGTGACCAGCAAGAACCGTATCATGATGCTCCTTAAAGAGTTTGTGACGTAGCTCAGGAGGCACGAACAACTTCCCAGAAGGACAACGGGCAGGTGTCTCAGTCTGGGCAGCCTGGACCTCGGCCTCCAAATCGGAATATAGAGCAGAAACAACTACCCCCTCCGCCAAAATGGGACCCGGGTCCTCAGAGTTTCCTCCTCCCGGAAAACAGCGAGAGAGAGCATCAGCCTTCACATTTTTTATCCCAGGTCGGAATGTAACAACAAAATTGAATCTGGAGAAGAACAGAGACCATCTGGCCTGTCTCGGATTCATACGCCTGGCCGACTCCAAGTATGCCAGATTCTTATGGTCGGTAAAAACGGTGATAGGGTGCCTGGCCCCCTCCAACCAATGGCGCCATTCCTCGAAAGCCAACTTGATGGCCAACAACTCCCTATCGCCCACATCATAGTTTCTCTCTGCCGGGGAGAGTTTTTTAGAGAAAAAGGCACAGGGTCGCCACTTGGCAGGGGAAGGGCCCTGGGACAAAACCGCACCCACACCCACCTCGGAAGCATCCACCTCAACAATAAAAGGTAAGGAAACATCGGGATGCACCAAGACGGGAGCAGACGCAAAATTCTCTTTAATCTTAGAAAAGGCTGCAAGCGCCTCCTCCGACCAAGAGGAAAAATCCGCCCCCTTTTTTGTCATGTCAGTGAGGGGTTTGACAACAGAGGAATAATTCAAAATGAACTTTCTGTAATAGTTCGCAAAACCCAGAAAGCGCATCAATGCCTTCTGATTCTCAGGAAGCTCCCACTCAAGTACAGCACGGACCTTCTCGGGATCCATGCGAAAACCAGAAGCAGAGAGGAGAAAACCCAGAAATTGAATCTCCGATACCATAAAAAGACATTTCTCCAGCTTGGCGTACAATTTATTTTCCCGCAGAATCTGCAGAACCTGAAAAAGATGATCCTGATGGGTCTGAACATCAGGGGAAAAAATCAAAATATCATCAAGATACACCAATACAAATTTCCCCATTAAATGATAGAAAATACTATTAACAAAATGCTGAAAGACGGCCGGAGCATTCATCAGGCCGAAAGGCATAACGAGATTCTCGAAATGCCCGTCAGGGGTATTAAAGGCCGTTTTCCATTCATCCCCCTCTCTGACCCTGACCAGGTTGTACGCGCCTCTCAAATCCAATTTGGAAAACACCTTGGCCCCAACAATTTGATTGAAGAGGTCCGGGATCAGAGGAAGGGGATAGGGATCGCGAATCGTGATACGGTTCAGCTCCCTAAAATCTAGGCAAGGTCTCAGAGAGCCATCTTTCTTTTTAACAAAAAAAAAACCCGCGGCCACAGGTGACTTTGAGGGACGAATATGCCCCTTTTCGAGACTCTCGGAGATGTAAGTTCGCATAGCGATTCTTTCCGGTTGTGAGAGATTGTAGAGGCGTGCTTTTGGCAGCTTGGCGCCGGGAATGAGGTTAATGGGACAGTCAAACTCCCGGTGAGGAGGTAGCTCCTGAACACCGCTCTCGGAAAACACGTCCGAGAAATCAGAGAGAAATGATGGCACCGTTTTAGTAGACACCTCTGCAAAAGTCGCTGTGAGACAATTCTCTCTACAAAAGTCACTCCACTCATTTATTTGCCTTCCTTGCCAATCAATAGTGGGGTTATGTCTAGTGAGCCAGGGTAACCCCAAAACTAGAGGAGACGGCAATCCGTTAAGGACAAAACAAGATATATCCTCCACATGAGTGTCACCTACAGCTAGCCGGATATTGTGAACAATGCCTTTCAGAGATCTCTGTGAGAGTGGAGCAGAGTCAATAGCAAAAACAGGTATATCTTTATCTAATGTGCAAACCTGAAAACCATGCATGGCTACAAATTGAGTGTCAATAAGATTGACGGCCGCTCCACTATCGACAAAAATCTCACAAGAAATGACTTTGCTCTCTAGCGCCACCCTGGCAGACAGGAGAAAACGGGAACTGCAGGTCAGAGGAAAAGCATCAAATCCTACATCAACTTTGCCCAAAGTAGCAGATGAAGCAGAACTTGATGATTTACCTTTTGAGATTTTTCTCTTATTATCGCTCTTAGTACGGTTCAAGAATCTCCTAGATGGACAAACATTTGCCAAATGACCTATGCCCCCACAACAAAAACAGACCATACTCTGAGGACTAAATCCTCTTTTATCAGGGGCAAGTCGAGCTAGCTGCATGGGCTCCTCCTCAGAGGGGAGCGAGACAGGATGAGGCCCCTGCACACTGAATGAGTCCGCACCACTTCCCCTAGACTGACAATGGCTGGACAGAGAGGTCTCGTTTCTTTCTCTTAGACGCCTGTCAAGGCGTACCGCCAATGACATGGCAGACTCTAAGGACGTTGGTCTCTCATGGAAAGCAAACGCATCTTTTAATCTCTCCGAGAGACCATGACAGAACTGACTCCGGAGTGCAGCATCATTCCAACCCGAATCAGCTGCCCATCTCCGAAATTCAGAACAAAAAAGCTCCGCAGACCGTTTGTTCTGGCATAAAACACGTAGGTTAGATTCGGCCAGAGCAACACGATCCGGGTCATCATAAATCTGCCCCAGGGCCACAAAAAATCCCTCCACGGATCGAAGGGAGGGATCCCCTGATGGCAGCGAAAAAGCCCAAGTCTGAGCATTACCCCTGAGCAGGGAGATGACAATCCTCACCCTCTGCTCTTGATTACCAGAAGAGTGAGGACACAAGCAAAAATGGAGTTTGCATGACTCTCTGAAACGAACAAAATTCTCACTGCCCCCGGAGAACGTCTCCGGAAGTGAGACCTTTGGCTCGCAACAGACTCCATGAGCCGGAGCAGGGCCCAATGCTTGAAGCTGAGTCATAGATTGACGGAGATCCGCTACTTCCAAAGAAAGACCCTGCATGCGGTCAACCAGGCCAGAAAGCGGATCCATGTCAAAAAAGGACGGTTTTGGTGGATTATAATGTCACGGCTGTATGTGGGCAACAATAGTAATACACAGTACAGAGCTACTGACTGGACCCAGAACTAGGGAGGATAACGGGTGACCCCTGTCCGACCCTCAACGCTCTCCCTATTCTGCTAAAGCACATGCCCGGATCCAAATGGCGGAAAGAGGCATGCCCACGTGCCTAAGACTAATGACCACTGTAACCCCTACAATAGTGGAAGGGGCACGGCCACCAGTGCCCTACTCAGTATATGGAGGGAACCGTGGCCACCTCAGATCCAGTCAGAAAATAAACAGGAACACAACAATGTCTGCACACTTAGCTGACGGTGTTGCAGCCGCAGAGAAGATGGATCCAAGGACAGGCTGGCAATATCCGGAGTGCTAGCTGCAGCAGAACACAGGTCCAGTGAACTGATAGCTACAAGTGAAGAAACTAAAGCCAGAGCTACAACTGAAGTGAGAACTATAATCCACATCCTATCATAGGAGGAGGGGTGATATAAAGAGAGGAAAATCAAACACATGAAGGACAGCTGTGGTGAAAGAAACCAAAAGTAAACAGAGTAGTGAGAACTCCTCCCAGCTCTAGTAGTGACATCATCACAGGGGTGGAGAAACAGAGCTGTGAGAACGTCCCAAAGCTCTGGTAGTGACAAGAGGTTAAAGAGAACATGTTCAATGTTGGGTAAATAATGTTACAGCATTGATCGTAAATATAGTTCAGTGCAAAAAAAAAATGTAATGCATAAGAGTTGATCACACATAATATTACATAAACTTTCATGGCATATTCTATTGAGATATCATAAATGTTATTGTGTAAAGAATCCCTTTAAATTAAAGTAAAAACTAAAAAATATAAAGTAGTTAATATATTAAAGGGGTTGTCTCATCTCACTGTTACTAAGGCGAGATGAGACACAGTCCTGATCACCAGCCAATCGGTAAACTGCAGAGTGCTCCACTGAAGGGCATGAGAGCTACAGAAACAGTGTAGTACAGGAAGCTATGCTGTTTCTGATCGAGAGAGCTTCCATAGCTCCCATGCACTGCTCCACTGTTTCCCAGCCGGCTGGTGGTTGGGACTGTGTCAGCAGTAGCAGCGAGGCAAGACAACCCCTTTAAAGAGAACTATTATGTCATAGTTCAGGAGGTCCTGAGCAGATTGATTATATAGTTTTGTGGAAAAAGATTCATATTAACTGGTAATGTATTAATTGAATTTCCTGTTCTGTGCTTAGGAGTCCAGTGGGTGGTCCTACTTAAAGGGGTTGTCCCACTTCATTAAATAGGGTTACATTAAATCATTGCCCCCCACTGAACATTTCTTATAATACATGTAATTAAAAAAAACATACTATTCAGCCTAAAAATGCTCCTTTCACTCCCCTTTGTTTGTGTTGGTATCCCATGGATACGGCCACATCTCTCCGGCCGCATCCATGCCGCACCTGCGCACTGGTATCTATTGCGATCCTGCAGCCGGCCTCTCACTCACACTGTGAGCGCGCACGTCGCATAGTTTTGCGCATGCGCGGGCGCCCGATCATAGCAGTGTATTACTGTTTTCTGGCAGCAGGAGGGAGCGCACGGCGTCATAGCAACCGAGGACGCCGTGCGCTCCCTCCTGCCGCCGGAATACAGTGATACTCTCTTATAGATCATAGCAGTGTAACCCCTCCACTGCTGCCGGACGCTGGCGCCGCCTCTTTCTGACAGCCTACGGGTCATGCCCAGGCCGGGGTCACCTGGGGTTGTCCTAGAAGAAGGGACCGGCTGCTGCCCTCTTGGTTCTGTCATTTATACGGTCACCTATATCTGCAGGGTGTCAGTTCAGCCTGCAGATTTCTAGAACGTATGGCAAATACGCTGCAAAATCCACATATAAGGGCCCATTCACACTGTGTCATGCCAATGGAACTCTGCACGAAAATTCTGGCGGCAGCTGGGTGGTGGGGGACACCACTGCTGTGTGACATGTCTGTGGGACCACGGATCTGTGTCTCCGTGCCCCAATAGAACACGTCCCCTCAATGGCTGCATCTTGTGGATCCTGGACCCAGTGAAGTCAAATTTCCCTGTAGAGTCCATGGCCAGTACCCCCTGCATCCACAGATGCCCCCCCATAAGTGCCATCCACAGATGCCCCCCCATAAGTGCCATCCACAGATGCCCCCCCCATAAGTGCCATCCACAGATGCCCCCCCATAAGTGCCATCCACAGATGCCCCCCCCATAAGTGCCATCCACAGATGCCCCCCCCATAAGTGCCATCCACAGATGCCATATCAGATATTATCACTGACTTATTACCCAGCTTTCCCGGTATCAGATATTATCACTGACTTATTACCCAGCTTATTGTACACCGGGAAAGCTGGGTAATAAGTCAGTGATAATATCTGATACCGGGAAAGCTGGGTAATAAGTCTGTAATAATATTGTACACCGGGAAAGCTGGGTAATAGGTCAGTGATAATATCAGACACCGGGAAAGCTGGGTAATAAGTCAGTGATAATATCAGACACCGGGAAAGCTGGGTAATAAGTCTGTAATAATATTGTACACCGGGAAAGCTGGGTAATAAGTCAGTGATAATATCTGATACCTGGAAAGCTGGGTAATAAGTCAGTGATAATATCTGATACCGGGAAAGCTGGGTAATAAGTCTGTAATAATATTGTACACCGGGAAAGCTGGGTAATAAGTCAGTGATAATATCTGATACCTGGAAAGCTGGGTAATAAGTCAGTGATAATATCTGATACCGGGAAAGCTGGGTAATAAGTCTGTAATAATATTGTACACCGGGAAAGCTGGGTAATAAGTCTGTAATAATATTGTACACCGGGAAAGCTGGGTAATAAGTCTGTAATAATATTGTACACCGGGAAAGCTGGGTAATAGGTCAGTGATAATATCAGACACCGGGAAAGCTGGGTAATAAGTCAGTGATAATATCTGATACCGGGAAAGCTGGGTAATAAGTCAGTGATAATATTGTACACCGGGAAAGCTGGGTAATAAGTCTGTAATAATATTGTACACCGGGAAAGTTGGGTAATAAGTCAGTGATAATATCTGATACCTGGAAAGCTGGGTAATAAGTCAGTGATAATATCTGATACCGGGAAAGCTGGGTAATAAGTCTGTAATAATATTGTACACCGGGAAAGCTGGGTAATAGGTCAGTGATAATATCAGACACCGGGAAAGCTGGGTAATAAGTCAGTGATAATATCTGATACCGGGAAAGCTGGGTAATAAGTCAGTGATAATATTGTACACCGGGAAAGCTGGGTAATAAGTCTGTAATAATATTGTACACCGGGAAAGCTGGGTAATAAGTCAGTGATAATATCTGATACCTGGAAAGCTGGGTAATAAGTCAGTGATAATATCTGATACCGGGAAAGCTGGGTAATAAGTCTGTAATAATATTGTACACCGGGAAAGCTGGGTAATAAGTCTGTAATAATATTGTACACCGGGAAAGCTGGGTAATAGGTCAGTGATAATATCAGACACCGGGAAAGCTGGGTAATAAGTCAGTGATAATATCTGATACCGGGAAAGCTGGGTAATAAGTCAGTGATAATATTGTACACCGGGAAAGCTGGGTAATAAGTCTGTAATAATATTGTACACCGGGAAAGTTGGGTAATAAGTCAGTGATAATATCTGATACCTGGAAAGCTGGGTAATAAGTCAGTGATAATATCTGATACCGGGAAAGCTGGGTAATAAGTCTGTAATAATATTGTACACCGGGAAAGCTGGGTAATAGGTCAGTGATAATATCAGACACCGGGAAAGCTGGGTAATAAGTCAGTGATAATATCTGATACCGGGAAAGCTGGGTAATAAGTCTGTAATAATATTGTACACCGGGAAAGCTGGGTAATAAGTCCGTAATAATATTGTACATCGGGAAAGCTGGGTAATAGGTCAGTGATAATATCTGATACCTGGAAAGCTGGGTAATAAGTCAGTGATAATATCTGATACCGGGAAAGCTGGGTAATAAGTCTGTAATAATATTGTACACCGGGAAAGCTGGGTAATAATTAAGTGATAATATCTGATACCTGGAAAGCTGGGTAATAAGTCAGTGATAATATCTGATACCGAGAAAGCTGGGTAATAAGTCTGTAATAATATTGTACACCGGGAAAGCTGGGTAATAGGTCAGTGATAATATCAGACACCGGGAAAGCTGGGTAATAAGTCAGTGATAATATCTGATACCGGGAAAGCTGGGTAATAAGTCAGTGATAATATCTGATACCGGGAAAGCTGGGTAATAAGTCAGTGATAATATCTGATACCGGGAAAGCTGGATAATAAGTCAGTGATAATATCTGATACCGGGAAAGCTGGGTAATAAGTCTGTGATAATATCAGACATCGGGAAAGCTGGGTAATAAGTCAGTGATAATATCTATCTATATTTAGCACAGATCATATGGCTACTAGCTAACATGCATTTGGGCTGTAGTGATTTATTGTTTTTGCTGCACAGAATGGGTTTGTAACACAGGTTTTATGTGTAAAAGTGTATTAGAATGCAGGACAGCTACAAGTTACTACATTAGTTCACTAGCATTGGTCAGTGGTCACTGAGTGATTCCCCAGCAGGGGGATGGGCTTTACATACTCTGCAGGCTCCAGAAGGATGACTCATCCACATGAACGAGCACGCAAGGACTGAGCTCTCAGGGTGAGTCATGAGGAGGCGTGGCCGGCCTTCACTCAACTGCCTGAGCCAAACCAGGAAGTTATCAGGACATCTACTGCTGGTAAGATTGAAAAAGCAAAGTGGGACAACCCCTTTAATGGTTGACAGCCTTCCCTAAATAAGTGTGAATACAGAAATAACTGTCAGCCACTGATATATACAGTGCTACCCATAATTATTCATACCCCTGTCAAATTTTGACTTAAAGTTACTTTTATTTAACCAGCAAGTAATTTTTTGACGGGAAATGACATAGGTGTCTCCCAAAAGATAATAAGACGATGTACAAGAGGCATTATTGTGGATAAAAACATTTTTCATCTTTTATTTACATTTAAGCAAACTTGCTGGTTGAATAAAAGTAACTTTAAGTCAAAATTTGCCAGGGGTATGAATAATTATGGGCAGCACTGTGTGTATATATATATATATATATATATATACTCACCTAAAGAATTATTAGGAACACCTGTTCTATTTCTCATTAATGCAATTATCTAGTCAACCAATCACTTGGCAGTTGCTTCAATGCATTTAGGGGGGTGGTCCTGGTCAAGACAATCTCCTGAACTCCAAACTGAATGTCAGAATGGGAAAGAAAGGTGATTTAAGCAATTTTGAGCGCGGCATGGTTGTTGGTGCCAGACGGGCCTGTCTGAGTATTTCACAATCTGCTCAGTTACTGGGATTTTCACTCACAACCATTTCTAGGGTTTACAAAGAATGGTGTGAAAAGGGAAAAACATCCAGTATGCGGCAGTCCTGTGGGCAAAAATGCCTTGTGGATGCTAGAGGTCAGAGGAGAATGGGCCGACTGATTCAAGCTGATAGAAGAGCAACGTTGACTGAAATAACCACTCGTTACAACCAAGGTATGCAGCAAAGCATTTGTGAAGCCACAACACGCACAACCTTGAGGCGGATGGGCTACAACAGCAGAAGACCCCACCGGGTACCACTCATCTCCACTACAAATAGGAAAAAGAGGCTACAATTTGCACAAGCTCACCAAAATTGGACTGTTGAAGACTGGAAAAATGTTGCCTGGTCTGATGAGTCTCGATTTCTGTTGAGACATTCAAATGGTAGAGTCCGAATTTGGCGTAAACAGAATGAGAACATGTATCCATCATGCCTTGTTACCACTGTGCAGGCTGGTGGTGGTGGTGTAATGGTGTGGGGGATGTTTTCTGGGCACACTTTAGGCCCCTTAGTGCCAATTGGGCATCGTTTAAATGCCACGGGCTACCTGAGCATTGTTTCTGACCATGTCCATCCCTTCATGACCACCATGTACCCATCCTCTGATGGCTACTTCCAGCAGGATAATGCACCATGTCACAAAGCTCGAATCATTTCAAATTGGTTTCTTGAACATGACAATGAGTTCACTGTACTAAAATGGCCCGCACAGTCACCAGATCTCAACCCAATAGAGCATTTTTGGAATGTGGTGGAACGGGAGCTTCGTGCCCTGGATGTACATCCCTCAAATCTCCATCAACTGCAAGATGCTATCCTATCAATATGGGCCAACATTTCTAAAGAATGCTATCAGCACCTTGTTGAATCAATGCCACGTAGAATTAAGGCAGTTCTGAAGGCAAAAGGGGGGTCCAACACCGTATTAGTAGGGTGTTCCTAATAATTCTTTACGTGAGTGTGTATATATATATATATATATATATATATATATACATACACAGTATATATTATCCAAGTAGCACACCGGTCTTGGTGAAAAAAGTGGATCTTTTATTTCAGCCCAATGCTCAAGTGGGTGT